>NC_140226.1:31337693-32038943 GCF_951802725.1 Rutilus rutilus
ATTTAATAGTGCCTCACATCACTATGGGAAAATTAACCTAGATGGCCTACTTATAGCGTAATGAATAATTAAACTACTTGGCAACACTATATTTTGATGGTTTGCTTTATAGGCATTCTACTAACTACAATTAATTTCCTTTGCCTAAACTGTATGCATGCATATTAAAAAAATAATAATTTGGAAAGTATTTTTTTCCATCATTGTTCAATATTAGATAGAAGTTGACAAGGTAAAACGAAAGTCTGTCAATCATTCAGACTTCAGCAAGGCAGTCACTTACTGTGGGGTGATGGTAGGATTGTGCAAGGAGAAGAAAGAACAAGAGGTTGTGGTTGGATATAGAAAGGGTAGCCGTGATTGATAACATGCTGATGTATCTGGGTCTGCATGACAGATTTTGGCCAGGCTGAGGAGAATTTTGGGTTGAGAGAGTGAGAGGTAGTGAGCGGTAGTGAGTAAATGAACAGGTATGTGTGGAGCTGATAGAGGAGGAGAATGGTCAGTGACGGTAATGGAAGGGTCAGTCAACTGTGAAGAACTCAGAAGACACTGAATGCTTTTTTGGAGAGTGGGAGTTAGGTACCCTGGAAATCCGGAGTTCTCGTGAGAGCACAAGTTGAATTTGCTCAGCGAGTTTACTCTGGGGTCGAGTAATGATGCTCATTAAATATGCCCTTCTGTGACGTCGAAGTTAGACGCTAGGCAGCTACAATGAACAAGTTAGACTTGGCTTTTTGGATTATTTGGATTTTTTCACTGTTTTTGCCATTTTTGTTGCCATCTTCTACCAGTTAGCTCCGCTGGTAGCTAAGTGTATGGGGCTTGTTGTGATTGGTCAAGGTGTTATCCATTTACGTGCAGTGAGATTTTCAAATGCATGCTTGGTGCCGCCCCTCGGGCTGGCCGATTTTCATTAGTCAATGCCAGACCATTAATCTTTCAGATTTAGGTCTGGATTTCCTGGATAGGAGTTAGGTGTACAATGACTCAAATGATAGTTTGTGGTGGAACACTGAAAAATGAATACCAAAATTGACGATGGACCACAAAGTACATGCTTGCAGATAATTATGTCAATAAAACCTTCAGGTAAAACATTATTTTGATGGTCCACTTTAGACATTCAACTACCTATTTGTAACTTTTGGTAGGGTTAGAATAAGTTGACATGTAGGTGCAACGTTACTTATAGTCAGTAGAATGTCTGATAGAGGACCATCACAAAAAAAGAGTTGGCAGATATTAAATACACAAGGTGACAAGGGACAGGTGTGAGTGATTAGTAACTAAGGAAACTAACAAGGAAGACAATAGAGACAAAGGAAACATGAACTAAACACAGGAAGTCAGAATACAGGAACAATGGGTAAAAAAAAAATCTATACTTCAAAATAAGAGTCCAAAACACAATACAGGGGCTGCATCCGAATTTGCATACCTCCCTACTATATAGTAGGCGGAAAAAAAAAGAACTTCACAGTCCTCATAAAATTAATGCAACAAGTACCCAGATGACCTACTTCTTCTGGCAAGTTTCTGAAGTGTGCATACGATGGACATTTTACCCTCCCATGAGGCCACGGGAGAGGATTTATTTACATTTATGCATTTGGCAGACACTTTTATCCAAAGCGACTTACATTGCATTTCAAGGTACACATTTTACATTCTTTGCAGTTCTTGATTTTCTTGGGAATCAAACCCATAACCTTGGCGTTGCAAGCACCAGCGCTCTACTATTTGAGCTACAGGAAAGCTATGAATGGCAGAGAAGCTACATAACTGACACTGGTTGGTCGCGTGATAATAACAGCATTGAGGAATGTAGTAAGTCTAGATTACATTCATACTACACACACACATACTTTTTTTTGTTTGTGAAGTTGTGAAGTAATTACTTGTTCAAAATAAGTACCTACTCAGGAGAGTATGCGATTTCAGACACAGCCAGGGAAACACGAGACAGTAATCATGGCAATGACATTGAGAGAAACTTGCCATAACGTTCTGAGAATGTTCCCTGTTATCTGGATGAGTGCTAGAATTTACTTGTTTGGCTTACTGATATATCACCGCTGTTGTATCATCTGTTGTAAAAAAAAAAATCATTAATTTTAATATCATAATAAAGTGTCACACACCATTACACACATATCAACTGAGCTTCTACCTAAAGCAAATTATAAAACTAGAGAATTGTGACTACATAAATATTTCAAGATGAACAGACTTGCAGTTCAACTATAGACAATTTAATTAACATAATGCAGCAAATCCAGTGAAAAATGTGCACCAAAGAAAAACATGTGAATGTGACTGAAAATGTATGGCTTTGTTTCACCGTTTACAGGAAAAGGCATTCTGATGAACAGTGCAAACAAAAGTGCTGCAAATCAACAGATACAAGTTAGCTAGTAGTAGATGCATCCTTTGATCTTCCTTCCTCTATCCTCAGAACTATTTCAAAAGGTCTCTGTTTCACAACCATCTTTTGTGATTATTTATTTATTTTTAAATATATATATATATATATATATTTTTAACTTTTGTATGCACAATAGATGCAATGAAATCTGAAGCATTCTCAGTTATTATGTAAAATACAGGGCACAATCTCTGTATGAATTTCATTTGTAATTATTACATATTATACAGGGCTACTGGAAACCCTGAGGGAATGATGTGGGACTGTTAGCATATGTGATTGTAGGGTAACACTTTATTTTACGGTGTCCTTGTTACATATGTTACATGTACTTACTGTATAACAGTAAATTATGCATAATTACATGCAACTAACCCTCAACCTAATCCTAACCCTATAGTAAGTACATGTAGTTGCTTAATATTACTCAGTACTTAAATATATAATTACACTGTAACAATGACATCTTAAAGTGTAATTGATTGTAGGTACTGTAACTATTAGCATCAAAGTTTCTGAAAAATTCCTTCCATGTTTGACGTGGATCAGCTCAACTGGTGATGCATAACTCTTGCAATGCCAAGGACGTGGGTTTGATTCCCAGGAAACACAGATGAACATGTAACTTTCTTTGTTTAGCTTTATAAGCTGAGCCAAGTGAGGAGGGGCCACAGGTAAAAAAAAAAAAAAAAGAAAAAACACATATCAGTAACCACACAGCAGAGGACACATGCATATTATGAGTTTTGTAATCTACCAAAATAAAATATTTTGGTCCAAACTAAAAAAGCAATTTTGTATTAAATGTTGTGTCCATGTTTACATAGGTTTTAATAATATTTTTTATTAATATGTTTTAATTGTAATTTAATTGGTGTGACTAACTCTACACAGTGAAAGTAATGCATACATTAGTGCGGGTAATGTTTGGTTTTCAATTAATATGATGCTGCATATTATTCAAAATCCAATGGATATTGACTAAACATATTCGATACATTTTAGCTTTAAAAAGATTTCCCCAAGACATAATGGTTTCCTCCATGATTCCTATGATTTCTGACAAAAAAAAAGCAGTCAAATGTGACAAACTCATAATTACAACTTCAGAAGTCGTAAGTAGCAAATGTTCAATGGTGTGTGAATGCAGCATTGGTGCAGTGGTTTAGGATTTGATGCGATCGACCCAAGTTCGAATGAGCTCTTTCCTGATCACGAGAAAATATTCAAATAGGGCAAAAAAAATTCAGGTATTTAATAGTCGGAATAAAGTGTTTATCAAGTATTTAATAGGCCTATAATAATAATAATAATAATAATAATAATAATAATAAAATGGATGTGGTGTCCTCGTGTTGATGGCATGGGCTGGCGCATCAACTGTAATGTGTGCAGCTCATATTGTTACCACATTACAAACCAGGACATCTTTACTGATCAGCAGGTTCAATATGGATAGGGTCAGGGGAAGGTGTAATGGTGGACATGGGGACAAGTAACATCCATTTATGATTATAATAAATATACACTGAAAATGTTGTTATTATTGCAGTCTGTTTTATAATGTACACTGAGGTGCAAACAGTATATTCCACAAGTATAGATAGCATTTTTTACACTTAGTGAAAAAAAAGTACCTATTCTTTTTCCAGGACAGATGTTGCTTTATGGCACACACTATCATGATGGGCTGGGAACACAAGGACAAATAAAAGAAAGGGTTGGTTAGTCTCTCACTGTCTTCATGTGGCAGACAAGTGGATATGTGCAATCTTTTCAAGAACGAGAAACACTTCATCAATCAATAATCAGGCGGTATCCCAGACTTGCAAATGCAAATTAAAGAAAAAAATGTAAGTGTGTAATTTGGTTTTTCACACACTTCTGCCTCCCCTCTGACCTGACCTCCATATGTGACCCTGGACCTCAAAACCAGTCACATGGGTCTTTTTTTTATTTATTTTTATTGAGATGTATACATCATATGAAAGCTGAATAAATAAGCTTTCCATTGATGTATGGTTTGTTAGGATAGGACAATATTTGGTGGTCGAGATACAACTATTTTAAAATCTGGAATCTGATGGTGCAAAAATATCGAAACATTGAAAATCACCTTTAAAGTTCTACATGTATGTTTGCGATTCGGCTCCATTCACTCACAAAATTAAACGTTTTATATATTTACGGTAGGAAATTTACACAATATCTTCATGGAACATGATCTTTACTTAATATCCTAATGATTTTTGGCCTAAAAGAAAAATCGATAATTTTGACTCATACAATGTATTGTTGGCTATTGCCACAAATATACCCGTGCGACATGTGACTGGTTTTGTCATCCAGGGTCACATATGCTATTGTTTACACAAAAGTATAGTCCCACCCCTAACTCACGCCATTGATTGAACAAGAAGTTGACATGTCGAGCTGCTCTAACAAAAAGAGAAAAGCCACAAATCAAACATGTATCCAACAAGTCAACATGCAAATATCTTAATTAGAGTTGTCTCTGCATGTTAAACTTTAAGTGGAGAGAATATTTATCAAAATCAAAAAATAACCTTTAAGAAAAGCTATTTGCATACATCCTGGATAACCAACGTTACAAAAACATCTAATGAATAGTGTAACAGTGTATCGCAGGTGGACAAAGAAAATGACATCTTCCAGGTGAAAAGGCACATGTTGAATAGCTGTTTTGCCAATAAATGTGTGCCAAGAGGTTTAGCCGTTTGAACAGTGATTGGCAGTGAAAGTCAGTGAGGAAGGTTGCTCTTAGAAACAGAAATGAATTCCTCTTGTTCCTGAACTCCTCTTCGTCACATTCTTCACTGTTGAGTGTCAGGTTAGCCTCGGCTTGTTGAGGCTAAACAGTAATGGGCTAAGATGGTGAGAGCTTTTTAAAACCACAAGGCACCTTGACAATTACTGAGAATATTCATGTATCATGCACTGGAAAATGCTGCCTGGAGATAAAAGCGGATCATTCTGCCGCTGTGCTAACCCTATGGAAAAGAAGTGTGCTTAATTGCATTCAATGAGCAATTGCAGTGTACTTCAAACCTTTTTTTTTTTTTTTTTTTTACTTGCAGATAATATAATATTAATGAAATAAAATGTAGAGAGTAGACTTTTATGACTATGTTTCTTAACACACTTACTGTAAGGACACTTGTAAAAAGTGCACTTTGTGTTGCCAAATTAAAAGTTTTGGATACATTAGATTTTTAAGGTGTCAGTATTGTATTACAGTGTAATTATACATTTAAGTACAGAGTAATAATAATTAACTACATACTTACTTTAGGGTTAGGATGAGGGTTTAGTTTAGGGTTAATTGTTTGTAAATATTAATAATTTATAGTTATCACTACAGTACCTACATGTAACGTGTAACAATGACACTGCAAAATAAAGTGTTGCCAAAATGTTACTTTAAGGTCAATTTAAATCATTATGTTTTAATAATATTTTATCATACTAAGAAGAACACTTATTTTGATGTGTCAGCTAACAGACTACAACACATGTAAACTGCTGTGGTGTGTTTTTCATTACATTTAATATATTTTAAATGTGCTAAATTGCAACTTAATTAATACAAATGTGTTACAAATATGTTTAAATATATGACATATATACATGATAGAAATGACATTGAAATATATGTTAGTGAAATATAAATGATTGTCAGTAAATTCGGCAGTACACTTTTTCACAAGTGAGTACTTAATGATTTATTTTAATAAGCAACTTGGAAAAGAAATGCAAATCCTTTTAGTTCTAAGACTGTGAATTGAATTGAACTGATTCAGAGTGATCTTAAAGGCTGAATTGTGTCATTTCTGCCCCAGTAGTGTCAACAGAATCTGAAAACCAATGGTTATTTTCTAACTGGTTTTCTGAACACGTCCTCCACCTGCCATTGGTCTGATAAATAGGTAGCCCTGCCCCAAACTCACCCCATTGGTTAAGTACTCTCAACCTAGTTGGGATGTTCAAACAAACATAACAAATGTGTGGTTACACTTTATTTTGATTGTTCACTTCAGACATTCTACTAAGTATTAGTAAGTTTGCAACTACATGTCAACTAACTCTCATTAGAGTATTGGTAGACTGTTACTGTAGGTTAGAGTTAGTTAGGGTTAGAGTTAGTTAGGGTTAGTTCCAGAGTTACTTATAGTCAGTAGAATGTCTGTTGCTGGACCATAAACAATAAAGTGTTATCAGATATTAAGCAGACTGTCCACTAATACTTTATTGAGAGTTAACTTAGATGACATGTAGCTGCAAAGTTGTAATATGTTGTAGTACATGTAGTTGGGCACATCATTGAAAAAGTGACAGTGGTGGATGGCATCAACTCAGGTGGACACCAACCGCGATCACATGACTCTTTTCAATGGCGCAATGGAGGACGAAGGCTCCACCCAATGTTTTGCTGACCTTTAAAGATGGTGCGGAAAGCAAAAACTTGTATTATCATTTAATCTGCGTTCATTGCAAACCGTGCCTTTTTACTTCCTTTTCCGGGTCTGTATGTCGACCTTGGGTTGTTTCGGCAAGTATATAGGGTGAATGGAGATATTGGATTTTTACACTTTTATAATAAGATGTAATAAGCTGGTTGTCAAAAAAAATAAGAATAAAATAAAATCAGATATAGTCGATAATTCCGACCTGGTCATCAAGACCTGCAGTGTAAATGCGGCCATATAGTAAGCAGAATGTCTAAAGTGGACTATCGAAATAAAAAGTAACCAAATATCTTAAATATTTACATAACTATTGCTGATTGGTGATACACTTAGAGATGGCCTACTTACAGCAGAATGAACTTACAAATTACCTATAAATTATTTGAACACATATAAATAAATATACAAACCAACTTTGAACATCTGGTTAATAGATAAGTTATGATGTTAAAGTGCAAACTGTTTCATATGCATCTAACTTTCTCTGCCAAAACTGTATGCATGCATATTAACTAATGTACCCATACAACTTTACAGAGTCCTCTTTCAGACAGCTAATATATATCCCGCAAACATGATGGATTTTCAGCTTTCTTGTGTGCTGTTAGATTTGCATCATTCTTTAATAAATTCTTAGGTATCTTTTATAGATACTCTGTGAGCAAAAATGGGGATTCAAAACAAAACATCATGAGCTGCTGTGATTTATTAATGTGGTCTCTTTTTGAACTTTTTGTTCTTTATTTTTGTCCCTGTGTTGAGCAAGAAGTTGACCTGGTTTTGGGGAGGGCAGAACATTTGAATGAAATCCATTGAGAGCTTTGCTCTGCCTATTTGGACTGTGTGCACGCTGTATGCCATCTATTTCGCATCCATTTTATAAACAAAACTGAATTTTCTCTGCATAAAAGATTCAGATTGTTTCTGGCTCAAAAAGCCTTGTCCCTTTTGATCATCTGCATTTAGATAACTTGAGACCTGAGGCATTTCCAAAATCCACAAAAATCAATGGTTGCTTTAACATTTGGCACATGATTTTGGCAGCCACAATAATACTGTCACGCTGCTCTGGCTACTTGCATCAGTTGTCGTTGAGCAATAAAGCACGCTCTCACACTCATGAAAGAACATTGGCTTCAACAGTAATTCATTCAACTTCAAGTCACCCTACTTTGGTGTCACAACATTAGAATTCATAGTCACGTTGGAAAGCTTTGAGAATTTATGATTGACAGGACTAAATCACAGTTTTTAGTTGCATCACATGGAATGTTCCATGAATATGTTTCTGAGGCTAACCGGAGGATTAGCTTCATTCATCCTATTCAAACAACAGTTTGTGGTTATAAATTAAATGAATGAATATTCTTAATTTTTTGCTTTGTAGTTATTTAAGATAAATAAACATATTATATTTACAAAAATAATCAAAATAAATAATACATAATCTCAAAAAGCTACTTTAAGACACGTTATTATATACAGTACAGTATATAAATAATCAAAATAAATAATAATATAAACAAAAACATATATTTTTGTTTCCTTAATACCTTAATTATTTGAGGCACACGCTTTTAACCCAATAGAATTGGAACTTAAATTTCATTGGGCTAAAAAAGGTAAACGAAAACCATTTGTAGGTTAACTTTCGATATGAATGTCCCCTTAAAAATGTTCCCAGTCAAGTACGTACGTTTGAAATTGTACTAATTCATGAATTTGTCACCAGTTTGCCAAATTGTGAAATATTATACAAATTGGACGGGAGTGTGTTGAAAAAATCACTAAATAATTTACTCATTTGTTACTCATAATTTTGACTCCAGAGAAGAAGTAAAAGAAAGTTCTCACACTAAAAAAGTCCATAGAAATAGGGCACAATGTACTGTGTTGGTATGAAAGAATTTTCTGTATTGATTTTTCACGTTTTATCCGTATTTTCTTATTTAAAGAACAGAATACACAACTAGAAAGATTCTTTCATGCCAAACCCTGACCCCCTGGACAGACTCAGACAACATTCAAGCATTGTTGATCAGTAGATCCTTTTTCACTCAGTTTGTTTACAGACAGCGCATTTTATTCAGCGTCATTTGGTGACCTTCTTTATTCACACACGCAAGTGAAAAGTTGGAGAAGGGCTTAAGTGAGAAAAGGAATTAATAAAAAAAAAAAAAAAAAAAAAAAGAGTCCAGTGCAGCATGATTGTATGTACTTGATAAATAATAGGAAAATAATGATCTGTTGGGGAAAGAGATGGCAGGGAGGAAATGTGTTGGTGTTGCTAATGAGGTTTCGGCATATGGTTGAATTCTTTCATAACATCGCTCTCACCTAGACCCTCATGTGTAGTTTAAGCTTGGCTTTTATGAAGAAGAGGAACCAGAGAGCCATGGTAGCTAGGGAACTGCACTTCACCACAGCTAAATTGTAGTCATGCTCTTTTTTTGAGTACTACTTTTACATTAATCAAAACTTGAGTGATGGCATGGCTTTTTTTTTTTTTTTTTTTTCTCAGATAACCAGTCAGTATTCCTTTTTTAATGATGTTGTTGTATGTTCACTCAAACTTAGAAGACCAGGCCTCACAAACAACAGTGGCAAATTGAGTGAATTCATCAAAGCCTTGTTAGAAGAAGGAGAAATGCTCTCAGCCATCAGCCTCGCTTATTACTCGCTGACCTCAGAGAAGGTCCCATGATGCACTGATAATTCAGGAATTCAGCCAATGCTCAGAGCTTTAGTATTTTGTTGGATGAAGCTAAATGTCAGAAAATTTAGAGCGGCGGAACTGCTGGCGATGAGGAATCCAGACATTTATCTGCTCCTATATGAAACATTTTAAGTGTTACTCTTTGATTTCCCCAAACCATTTGGGCCACAATTAAATTATGAAATCATTATGGGGCTTTTTTTTTTTTGCCCCCTATTTTCAACGTCAACCATTTAAACCCATACTAAATGTGACGCATATAGGCTTGAAAACAGATGAAATGACTTCATTTTTTACCCACATATTTAACTATATGGGGCATTTGTGTGCCATTTTCTCCAAGCTCTGGTTAATTTCAGACCTTAGTATGAGGGTATATTTACTAAAAACAGAAATGTTGAGGAGCCAATTTACGGGGTTTAGTCACAAGCTCTTTTAAATACTTTTCATTTGTTAAATATTTGCAAAATCCACAGACAGACATAAAGGGTGACCAATAGTAATGATTTATTTAAAAAAAAAATGTTTTATTAAAATGTCAAATATTTGAAATGTCCTTACATAAAGAACATTGTATTAAGATGTTATATATATACATATATATATATATATATATATATATATATATATATATATATATATATAAAGAGGTCAGATGCAAAAGCCTCTAAGTGCCAACTGAAATTTTCTTCTAATGATCATTTTTATCAAGTTCGTATATTTCAATAATTTCACTTAAATGACAATTAATAGGTTATTTTCATTGCCATTTAAGTGAAATTGCTGAACTTAAATAAATACGAACTTGATAAAAATGATAGTTTTAGAAGAAAATTTCAGATGACACTTAGAGGCTTTTGCATCTGAACTCTTATATATATTTGAATATATATATATATATATATATATATATATATATATATATATATATATATATATATATATATATATATATATATATATATATATATATATATATATATATATATATATTTTTTTTTTTTTTTTTTTTTTTTTTTGGTAATTGGGACCCCCTGGATGTGTGAGCATTGGCACGTGCCTAGAATACATATGCATAAATCCAGCCCTCTACACACCCATATCACGTTACACACATGCACACTGGTTTCACAAATTTGTGTTTTTGCAGTTTACATGGAGACGATAACAGTATTATTTTCACAAAAAAAAAAAAAAAAAAAACTTG
This sequence comes from Rutilus rutilus, assembly GCF_951802725.1. Classification (NCBI taxonomy): domain Eukaryota; kingdom Metazoa; phylum Chordata; class Actinopteri; order Cypriniformes; family Leuciscidae; genus Rutilus; species Rutilus rutilus. The sequence continues at coordinate 31,348,532 of NC_140226.1, forward strand.
CACTTGCTCTGGGTGCAAGAGCAGAGAAAGCTTTATGAATATATTAGTCAAATAGAAATATTGATGGCTGACAGCTGCTTTAGAGCCGGTCTCGCTATGGCCCTTGTCAATCACCACAACTGCAAAGCAAAGAAAGCAAATGTCAGTGCTGTTAGGAGGGCCACTCTGCAAACAGCCAGCGTGTATAATGGGTCCCCTTGAACAGGTTTCAGAAAATAGAGCAATCTGTTTAAGCGAATACTAAATCATGGCAGTCAGATTCAGAAATCTGCTGTTTCAGTTTATGGCATCATCAGAGACAGTTTCGGAGAAAAGAAAATATCGAAAATAATAAGGTCTCGGTAGAAGCAGGTACTTTGAACTGTGCTTAGACGAGATCTATTTTAGTGCCTGTACCGATCTTGTTTTTGCAAGATCTTGTTTCATCATTGCACACCTTTAAATTTCAGCTGCCTTTGAGTTTTGCTCCATATACTGGCAGAAAACAAAGCTATGCATTCAGAGCCGTACAGGCAGAGATACCGTTACTGTATGAAGCGTGTTGATCAAGGACATCGGTTGCATTACCAAAGCATGCCAGTTATTACAATGTAACACCTGAAGTAGGGTTCATTTAACATTAGAGTCAATCTTGCTGCTTATCTTGTGGTCAGTGGGTTGTGACAACCTGTGTTTACAAGGTCAACAATAGGTAGATGTCTGTCTACATCGGTCAAACAGATTATACAAACCTTCTTCATAACTATATCAGACATCTGTATTAAGTAGAAGCACAGAAGAACAGTGAATAAGGAAACATTACAGTAGTTATGTTTACACAGATAGATTTTTGCAACCCAGAATCATTGTAAATACATGACTTGCAGTTTTGCCGACATAAAGGACAGTCATAAAGGGTGACCAATAGTAATGATTTATATTTAAAAAAAAAGTAGAAATATGGAGTTTCTATATATATATATATATATATATATATATATACAGATATCTGCTGTTTCAGTTTATGGCATCATCAGAGACAGTTTTGGAGAAAAGAAAATATCAAAAATAATAAGGTCTCGGTAGAAGTAGGTACTTTGAACTGTGCTTAGGCGAGATCTATTTTAGTGCCTGTACCGATCTTGTTTTTGCAAGTATTGAACAGTCCTCTGTAGGCATTGCTATGTGATCGAGCCCTCTGTGAAGGGGTCATTGTGAAGTAAACAGCATCATTAAGAGGTTCTATTTTCAGCCTAAGAATGCAGTAATCCAACGCTCATAAATAATGACCACCTGCAGCTACTAGTACAAAAGAACCATGCATGACAATGCCATATATCTGTGAAGTTATTTTTATAGTACCATGTAAACATGATGATACTTGAACATAGTAATCATCCAATGGTAAAGGATAGAGGAATATGCAACCCATAAGAGCAGTGTGCATTTACTTCTGATTTGTTTTATATAAGATGATTTTATGTACATGATAATGATGTATCATCCAATATATTAAGATTTTTTTTTTTTTCTAATTTAGTTTGAAAATCATTTAGGTGGCCCATCTTAACTCATTCTGGTGTAGTGCAGAATATATTAATTACATAATTTGCAATTACTTTATTTTTCTTCTGCCATTAATGTAAATGCAAAATGTTCAATAATATTACATATTCTAATAATACATTTTAAATATTCAAAAATAAGAATATTCAGCGTAAATGTAGGCCTATGCATTTTGACAGATGACAAGCCAATCTAATAACACAATCCCAGTCAAAGAGATACATCGAATTATACTATATTATAGAGTATGATTTCAGATTGAATGATTTCATCCCATTAGCGACTAATAAAGATATCAGAAAAGTTCATAAAATTTGAAATAATTTATATTAAAGTATTAATATATTATAGAATGTATAATTATAGTATAGCACTATTGCATTTAATATCATTAACATATTATACAATTATTATAATAAAATAATATAGTAAAAATAGCACCAGCAACAACAGCAACTAATGATGTTTTTCCCTAACTCCCTGGTCTAACTTTACACTTCAAAAATTACTGTAAAGCATGCATACAAACTTTTAATATGTTTAATTTTACCCTATCACTAGTATATTGTGGTACATAGTATATAATACTACTTTCTGATACCTTCGTAATAATAATAATAATACCTTTTATTTATAGGTGCCTTTCAAGGCACTCAAGGACACTGTACAGCAAAAAAAAAAAAGCAAGTCAGTAAAATGCAAATCTTTGCAAAAACACAGACATACAGATCAAACATACAATCTAACAAATTAAACAATCGAGTCATTAAAAGTGATTCTAGCCGGATCAGTTTTAATCTGAGCTTTAAAGAGGGAAATAGAATCCAGCTGGCGAATGTGAAATGGTAAAGAATTCCCTAATTTTGGCGCTGCACAGCTAAAAGCCCGACCGCAGAATGACCTCAGCTTGAAATTTGGAACTGTCAATAAATCTGCAGAAGATGATCTCAAAAACGTGAAGGAATATACAACTGAAGAAGATCTGAGAGATAAAGAGGAGCCAAGTTATGAAGAGCTTTATTGATGAGCAGCAACATTTTGTAATGGATACGACAACGAAGAGGAAGCTTATGCAACTGGAAAAGAGTTGTTATATGATCCGTTTTTATTATTATATGATTGTACCACCACAGTACTAGTTTAGACGTTTTGAACGTTGAACTGTTGTCATTGCATACAGGCTTTGACAGGTATTTACATACTGTATCAGCGTAGGACTGGAAGACATGGGTATATAAGCTAATACACCAACAACAAGGCAGCATGATACCAAAGTAAAGCTGAAATGGATTAGCCCTCGGCTAATTTGCAAGCACAAAGCTGTGTAATAAAAAGGGATGCTATACAAGAGGACCAAACGCATTTGCGTCTTGAGGTTGCAATGATTGCTCAAGGCCTCCTCTCAGGTTTATTTGTTTCATCATTGCACACCTTTAAATTTCAGCTGCCTCTGAGTTTTGCTCCATATACTGGCAGAAAACAAAGCTTTGCATTCAGAGCCGTGCAGGCAGAGATACCGTTATACTGTATGAAGCGTGTTGATCAAGGACATCGGTTGCATTACCAAAGCATGCCAGTTGTTACAATGTAACACCTGAAGTAGGGTTCATTTAACACTAGAGTCAATCTTGCTGCTTATCTTGTGGTCAGTGGGTTGTGACAACCTGTGTTTACAAGGTCAACAATAGGTAGATGTCCATCTACATCGGTCAAACAGGTTATACAAACCTTCTTCATAATATATCAGACATCTGTATTAAGTAGAAGCACAGAAGAACAGTGAATAAGGAAACATTATGTTTACAGAGATTTGTTTTTGTAACAACCCAGAATCATTGTAAACACATGACTTGCAGTTTTGCCGAAATGTAGGCAGAGTCAAGTCAAGTCACCTTTATTTAAATAACGCTTTTTACAATACAGATTGTTTTAAAGCAGCTTTACAGTGATAATAGGAAAATAATGCAACAAAGTTTGTTTCGGCTGTAACAGTAGATATAGAAGAAAATAATGTCAATATGCAAAAACTTTACTATACGTTTCACTACAGTTCTCATCTGAAATGAACACTAGAGGCAGTAAAACACGGACAACTTTTGTTCCTTTTCACATAAATTGATGCTGTTATATGTTATAATGTTGTGTTATGACCTTAAAACACTTTTACTAAAGCACATGGTTTGTAAATGAATACATCTGAACGTTTGCATCTCATAATCCACTTAATATGTGTGGCTCTTCTGATATGTAGCTCAACTGGTACAGCATTACACTTGCGATGTGGAGCACTCGGGTTCAAGTCCTGTGAAACATGAGTCACATCAGTCCACAAAAGCGCTCAAAGCCTAGTAGAAGGAAGTTAAAATGGCATGGTTGCTCCAACAAATGCACTTTTATTTCACGTTTGCTTTATCTCACACTATCGGTTAAGTTTTGGGTAGGATTTAGTGTTAGTGGTACGTTCATTTCAAACGCCCCACTCACCGTTTCATTTCTGAACTGTGGCGATACTCACAGCTATTAACATAATGAAACATTGCCACAGTCGTTTAACTATTTTGCAGAAAATTGAACACACTATTTTGCACCAGTCACAAGATACATTTTAACATAAATGTGCTTCCAGCGACGCAACCATTTTGTACCCACAGTAACGTTTTTATGACACTGGACTGTCTAATAAATCCTGCATCTGCAATGGAGAAAAAAATAAATAAATGATATCGCTGTGAAGTGCTGTATTTAGTGCATTTAAAAGCCGTCCTCCACACTATCAGAAAACATGACCGAACATTGCTCCACAGTCTGAAACTTGCAAAGAATACTGGAGCTTTTATTTTCACAAAGATTTGTTTGAACAAGCTGTTGTTTGTTACCATTGTCCATGCAATCTCTCTCTCAAAAAAATTTATAATGTTGAGAAGATTGGGAGTCTTGCATGAATAGCCTTTTGGAGCCCATTTTACTTTCATAATGAGTGACTGCAACAAAACTGTGGTGTGGAAAATGATTGGATTAGTTGGCCTTACATATCAGAATAGGTCCTGCCCTGGATACACATTCTCTGTTTGGCTGTTGGTTAACATTTTCCAATAGCTTGCCCAGCCTACGTGACATCAATAGAAAATGAATATTGTTGTCCAAGTTAACATATACAGTATGAAGATGTTCACAATACAGTAAATTGTGATTTAATCTTGACTTAAAGGTGCAGTGTGTGATTTTTAGCAGCATCTAGTGGTGAGGTTTTGAATTGCAACCAACAAAAGTTACGGTGGCCGACAGGAAAAGATGTCGTCGTCTGAGACAGCAGAGAGTGGCCAGTTCAGCAATGAGGTTTCTTTACAAAGATAAATTAAGAAATGATGTTCACTTTATTATTCAGTAAAATTTACTTGTTCATCATTGTGTCAGTGTTTTATTCGCTGATAAATACTTTATGGTTCATTAAGTTCTTTATACACCACTGAAACCATAGTTATGTATATGATATTGCATTTCTATCAACAGATCCTCCTAAATATTACACAATGCACCTTTAAAGTGTGCAGTTTCACAGACACTGTCATTAGGCATTAAACTGCAGAGAACTAGCAGAGAATTACAGGAATACTTCTGCTTCAAAACAGAGTCATCAATGAGTTCAAAGAGTGCAAAAAAACAAGAGGGATGCTGGGAAAGAGAGGGAGCATGGTACACTGAATGCATTATTAGCGGAAATCTGCTGCATGTGCGGAGAGGTGGAACAAAGTGAAAAAAATAAGTGAAATGTTGAAAGTGTAGTGTTAAAGTGTAGTTAGAAACGGTTTGTTTTTGTTTATCAACTTTGCAGTTTTTTTTTCTTTTTTTTTTTCTGTGTGCATGTGAACACACAGTAAAGTGTAACCTCAAAGTGCTATTACATTTATGCATTTGGCAGACGCTTTTATCCAAAGCGACTTACATTGCATTTTAAGGTACACATTTACACTCTTATCAGTACTCTTATCATTACACTTTTATCAGCACTCTTACACTATTAGTTGAACATGAGGTCACATGTCATGAAGTTAAAATTGATATTTTCCGTGCGATAAATGAAAAACAGACCATCGTAATGAAAGTGTGATTGAAGGCATTGCATTAACACAACAAATCACCTTGAATCTTTGTAGCGTTAACAGTTTCACTAAACCACCCAGACCTTCATTCATAGCATCTATTTCTCTTTTTTCGAAGTCTGAGGATCCTGGGTAATTGAATTTCAACCATAATTCAGTGTAAAATGCAAGCCGCTTGTCATGTGATGTGACTTTTGTGTTTCCCCATATTCTGTCATCTCAGAAATGTCATGACTTAAGGGCACAGCGACAACATATTCATTACAAGAATTTACATCATGTGTCTTGTAAGGTAAATCAACATTTTTAATGGTTTTAAATGTCTTCAATATGGTGTGAATGCTGCACATGAAAACTAATGAGGCCGTTAGTTATTGTCTTTCACGAGAGAGAAAAGTAACGAGCAGGAATATCCCGTCAAAACACTTTGATCTGTCTTTCAGAATTATCAGAGGAATCAAACTAACCAAGCAATCGGTTTACTTGCAGTTGTCTCTGCATATCAAGGAGCAAGTATTTTATCATTGAAAAAAAAAACATAAATCAATTACATGGGCACAACAACAGCATGAACCAATTGAACAGAAGATAAAAAGTCAAGAAAATAGTGTTTGGGGTTTAACCCAGAATAAAGTGAAGCTAACAGTGACAGCTCCATTGAAGATCCGTGAATGAGAGGGGACAGGGGAGGAATGAGGCGATCAATTCAAAAGCAACTGACACTCTGTGAGTCTCAAGAGAGAAGTGAAGAAGTGTGTCTTCTTAGATCTGACACCGGTTGCCAACCTGAAAGATATCTTAACTGTATGCCTCACATAGTGTATTTTATTCTATAATGTAAGCAAGAAAAGAATATTATGATGAAACTAACTGAAGTATTTACATAGAATGTTTAAATGTTCAAATAAAAGTTTTAAATAAAGTTAATATATTCATATAAACTATTAATATAACATCAATAGTTTGTATGTACATAGTCTATGTATAAGATATACAGTTATTTAATTTTTTTGTGATCATTTTATTATTATTATTATTTACATTTTTGTCAGAATTATTGTTAACACTTTATTTTGATGCTCCCAACAGACATTCTACTGACTATAAGTAACTTTGCATGTACATGTCAACTTATATAACCCTAACCTAACAGTCTACTAATACTCTGAGAGTTAGTTGACATGAAGATGCAAAATTACTTAGTTAGTAGAATGTCTGTTGAAGGACCATCAAAGTAAAGTGTTGACAATCAACCAATCAACCAATCAACCAATCAATCAACCAATCAACCAATCAACCAACCAATCAACCAATCAACCAATCAACCAATCAACCAACCAATCAATCAACCAACCAATCAACCAATCAACCAACCAATCAACCAATCAACCAATCAACCAATCAACCAGTCAATCAATCAATCAATCAATCAATCAATCAATCAATCAATCAACCAATCAACCAATCAATCAATCAGCCAACAAATAAATCTGGTAATATCAATTTAGGATCCTGGCATTTTTGTTGTTCTCCAAAATGGTCTACCAGCTCTTCCTAGCTTTACCAAGGAGACGTGCTATGTCACCCATCTAGATCCTCCTTAGAAGTGGAATCCTTCCAAACTCCAAAGATTGTTCCATCCATCCATGTGAATCCACTACTAAACTGCATATCAAATTTTCACAGGCTACTTCACGTCCATCAGACAATCTCTTCCCCTGAGTGGGCAGTTCTTGGCCAGAATAAGTGGGGCAGACTTTCTGTTTGTTTAGTCAAAGGTCTGGTTATGCAAGACTAGTGTGCCACCCACTAAGCCACAGCTCAAAAACACTTTTGTGTGTGTGTGTGTGTGTGTGTGTGTGTGTGTGTGCAGATAGTACTAAATCTTTTCAGTCAGAAAAGAGTTTCTTGTTGCTTAGCAAAAAAAGTGCCTAAATGTCAATTGATGTGAGATATTGCAGAGATTACAGGAGTGAGTATGAACATGTCTGCACAGCGACACACAAGTCTGCTAGAGCACATAAACAACCTGAGCTTCTTTCCACCGCTATCTTGTGTGCCGAGCTCTAAGTGTGTCAGACACGTTGCAAAACCAATTACAGGTATAATGTTATTAGCTCTGCCAGAGTAATTCAGTCCAGTGGATTTAAACTCACAGGCACCCTCGCGAACACACTCAGAGCCCAGGACTGCCACATTACGTTTGGCAGCTAGCAACCCAAAGCCTGATTTGTTCTGGCTCTCGTTCCTTCACAACTGGCATCCTTCCCTTGCTTCAACCTTCGCTCCACCCGTCCGGTTGGATGGAGCTGGACAGAATGAGGCTGGAGCTCATCCATGTCCAGTGACAGTTTAATGATGTCTGCTTGGTTACGTTCCACTTCCCATCACACACCCACTGTGTCCGGCTCTTTTTAACCGTACGATATTTACACACATGGCCAAGCTTTTCACCCTGCCCTGATACCCTTGAGCAGCTTGCGTGGGGTTATATGAAGACTTAGGGCAGGATTGAGAGATAACACAGGTTAGCATTTATGTGCTGCGGATAACGTGTGTGTGTGTGTATCTCCGAGTCTGGAGTCAGGTTCTGGCCATTGAGGGGTTTGTTGGATAACACCGCGGTCAAGACCCAGATCAGTATCTCACGGTCTTGATAGATCACTGCAGCTTTTCCTGCTCATATTTGTCTTGTTTCTCCATGTGCTGGAGATAAATGGCATGTGCAGTGAACATAACTTACGCAGTTTGATGCATTTCTGAAGGGAAACATAATATGTGGCTGGAAATAATAAGGGACTGGACTTTGGTTGGACGGTTTTATCCATCAAGGTTTGTTTGGGGATGATATAAATGTTAGGGCATGTTATCATCAGTGCTTCAATTTTACTATTGCTCATAATTTGTCCAAGACCAAGAGATGCAAAAACATGGAGTGTGATTCAATATTATACTTTTTGATTTTTTGTCATACTTTTGGCGTTTTAATCGCATAATTTAGACTTTTTATCTCATAATGTCGACTTCTTTTAATCTCATACTTATGACTTTTTGTCGCAATTTCTACTTTTAATAAAACTTTTTGTCATAATTGTAACTTTTTATCATAATTCTGACTGTCATAATTTTGAAGTTTTAATCTCATAATTTTGACTTAGTTTTCCCCCCTTTATGTTGCAGAAATGGGCTCTCATACAAATATGCTTTGGCAGCTTGAAAAAGTGATTTTCTGTTTTATCAGTTTTTTTTTCTGGGAAAAATGGGAAATATTAGCTAAAAAGTACAGTACACACACACACACACACACACAATAACATATGGTCAAATGTAATGCTATGCTGCCTTCAATATTCAACAAATTTGACTAATCAGTCTTTATATATAAGTCTTTTTGACAAATTGTGCCCTATTAAAACAATTACAAAGGAATCACTCATGCCAACTCCTCCTCCAGTGCTATTAACTTACGAGGCAAACATCAGTCCTCAAAGGATATGCCAACTGGTGGTAAACATGCTCTTTTATTTGTGCTTTTTCGCTTTCTTTTATTCTCTGTCACTTTGCTCTTGTTTGTTTTCTTTGTTCTTTTTCATCACTCACTAGAAATGTGCAGTGGTAAAGCTGGATGCCAGGAAGGTTTTTTCATATCGTGCGGTAATTTGCCTCAGATCAGGAGACATGAGCCAGAGACGGAAGTATACGGTTGTTAATTTTATTCTTCAGGGAATTATAACCAGCACACTATGTATTCGCAAGCGTCTTCCCGAGGGCACAGTGTTCTGCAAAATAGTACCTGGACATAAACAAATATCAGAGAATGTAATTGTTGCTTTTCCAGATGAATTGCAAGTGATTATACCAACCAATTAGCCCCGCTGACCCCTGCCACGACGTGACGCCAGCTCGCCCTCATGAATTCACTTTGTTTCTTTATTTTTCAGTTGATGTCATCTTGAGAAAAGCAAAGGAAACGTCACTGCTGTTGTCTTGAGAACTGCTAACCGTTGGCCTGAGACATTTTCAGTTTGATCCAGAGATTCCTAATGCAACATATATATTAATATGCACATTTGATCTATATGACTGCATCCTATCTCAAGTAACTCAAAAAAAAAAAAAAATCTTCTTCTCTGATTGTATTCAAATACATTCCATTCCATTTGAGGAAGTAGCATTTATTTGGCCCACCTTGTCAAAGTGCTGCATCTAATCATCAGTTTGTGCAGTCTATCTCTGCCAGCTTGTTATGCGGCATGTGATTTGACAGTCAAAATCAATGCCACTTAAATGGGCGGTGCGGTTTTTCTGAAGGCTCGAGCCTCTGGTTTGCCTCCTCATATATTGATCTCATCTATCTACTGTGATTCTGAGGATCCGTTGCCCTGGGCTTCATGCTCAACATTAGCATGCAAATGATGTTTTGTTCTTCTGAATAATGCTCTGCCTATGCAGTCGGCCAGCAGTTTGAGGTGTCATGATAGAAGGATGCATTCTTGTTTATTGGAAAATATGTTACTCATTTATGTTTCTATTAGTTATTAATTGTTAATTGTGATTAAGGACACATATATTATGATTATAATGTTAAAACAATAATAATGTTAAAATTATATTTAGTAATAATAGTGCTAATAATAATAATTATATATTTAAGAAATATTTGCATGTATATGCTATATATATATTTATAAATAATTTATATTATATATAAATATAAATGTTTTATATATAAATAAAAAAAATTATTAAATATATACATGCATGTGTGTGTATTTATATATACAAAATAATTATATACACACACACACACACACACACACACACACACACACACACACACACACACACACACATATATATATATATATATATATGTGTGTGTGTGTGTGTGTGTGTGTGTGTGTGTGTGTGTGTGTGTGTGTGTGTGTGTGTGTGTGTGTGTGTGTGTGTGTGTGTGTGTGTGTAATTATTTAAATACAAAATTATTTAATTATGTAAACACAAACTTTTATTTGGGATGTGATTAATCGTTGCCCAGCACTAAATAATAATAATATAATTTTTAAATTGTATTTAGTAGTAGTAGTAGTAGGATCCCACTTTATATTAGTTGTGTTTACTATTTATTTACAATAATAATAATTGTAAGGTATAATTTTGTTAATGTAGTTTTGCACAAAACTGTGGCTATATTGAGGTCAGGTTTGGTGGTAAGCGTGGGTTAGGATGTAAGGGAAGGGTCAACAGTGTAATTATAGATTTAATTATATGCAGGTACTTTTTCAATATATGTAAAAAAAAAAAACAAAAAAAAAAACGTATCAAATTATTAATTTAATTGTTATTACATAGTAGTAAATCAGTTAATTGCACAGCTCTCTGAAATACTTGATTCTGATTGGTCGGTCACGACATTCCAAGGTGTGTTATTCCCTGCCTTAGCCAATAACAACAGCTGCACTGATGCAAACAAACACCCACAGCAAGCAAAACACATTTTGTAGGTGGCCTTGGTGACCTCAAAAGTCGCTGAGGTTTAAACGTAACAAAGCATGAGCCGAAACAGCAAAATCTAATTAAAGATCGTTAATGAGACACACATGATGAATTGACCTGCAAGAGTTGGTCGCCGCCCATATATTAAAGTTGATTTCGTAATGGCCGCCCGCGTGTCCACATGAAAAGACACTCAAAGGTCAGAGCTGGCGTTCCAGAGCTTGTCGGTCCGTATGATGATGTTTTATGAGCTATAGTGCTAATAATAATGAAAAAATGTTATCAGTGGCAGTGCTTATTAGTCATGTTAATAACTCTGGCTTGAGAGAGTTTTATTTGGAGTCGAGGGATGTCCCACAGGACACTTGATTAATTAGATCAAAATGTTTAATTGAGGTGCTACAGAGAAGCACAGATGCTTATCACAGCATTGGAGGAGAGCAGATCAAGAAGGTGTTTTACTGCTTTATCTCACCCTGTTTTCCATAATGATAATCTTCAGAATTCATTAGCACAGGAAATTAATACAATAATTGGACTGCTTGCTAATTTTGCAGGTGGTGATAACCCAATATACTTCCTGACCCCGGCAAAAAGAGAAGAGGTTTATTAATGATTGACTGTACATTATGCTGATTATTACATGGATAATAATAAAATAATAAATAAAAAAAAACTCATTTTTAATCTTACAACTATGATTTTTTTTGGGGGGGTGGGGGGGGGGTCATAATTTAGATTTTGTATCTCATAATTTAGATATATTTTTTTAAAATCTCATTAAAAAAAATCTCATAATTTCAACCTTTTGTCAATTTTGACTTTTAATCTCATAATTAATACTTTTAATCTCATAATAATTACTTTTTATATCATAAGTATGACTTTTTATATCATAATTATGACATTTTAAGTCATAATTTCGATTTTTAATCTCATAATTATTACTTTTGGTAATGGGGATGGGCTCTCAGCTCATATAATAATAATAAATAATAATAATTTGTTACATTTATATAGCGCTTTTCTGGGTACTCATAGCGCTTTATATAGAATGGGGGATGATGTGACGGCAGCCATATTGCGCCAGAACGCTCACCACACACCATCTTACTGGTGGAGAAGAGACAAATTGATGAAGCCAATCAGTATATGGGGATGATTAGGAGGCCATGATGGACAGAGGCAAATGGGTAAATTTGGCCATGGTACCAGGGTTAAACTACCCTGGTAATCCAGAGTTCTCGCGAGAGCACAAGTTGAATTTGCTCAGTGAGTTACTCTGGTGTCGAGTAATGATGCTCATTAAATATGCCCCTCGATCTGAGCTGGCTATGGATGAACACCAGTTGTTTGAAACGGCTTTGGCCGCTACAATGAACGAGTTAGGAACAGAAGACGGCGCTCGAATCGTTCCTTTGCTAGAAGGCCGTTTTTGCTGTTTTGCCGACCGGATACGGTAAGAGTATAATCTACCAGTTATCTCCGCTGGTAGCTAAGCGTATGGGGTTTATTGTTGTGATTGGTCGTAGTGTTATCCAATTGCGTGCAGTGAGTTTTTCAAATGCATGCTTGGTGCCGCCCCTCGAGCTGGCCGATCTTCATTAGTCGACGCCAGACCATTAATCTTTTAGATTTAGGTCTGGATTTCCAGGCTAGGGTTAAACCCCTACTCTTTCGAAGGACATCCTGGGATTTTTTTAATGACCACAGAGAGTCAGGACCTCGGTTTAATGTCTCATCCGAAGGACGGTGCTCTTTGACAGTATAGTCAATCTATCCATCCATGTATAATGGAAGTAAATGTAAATATGCTTGAGGTTTTTTGTTTTTCTGGATTATGGCAAACATTAGCTTAAATGTACAGTATATGCACTAACACACATTTCAAAAATTCTATGGAAAAGTATATCAACCAGGTGCATTTAGCTTACTTTTTTTAGTGTTATGATTTGCGATGAACTAATTCTTAACTTACATACTATTTAGGACAGGTAGTATGCAGATTTAAACACAGCCTCTGTCTCTCTCTCTCTTCTTCATTACTTGCATTACTCTACTGAGTCTATTGTTGTGAATAAAAAATAAAACAAAATAAATGGATAAAACAAAAAGACACAATATTTAACTCAAATATGACAATCCTGAAAATGTGGTATTAGTTTACACATTTTTTGGTAGTAAAGAACACTGCGATTAACATTTTTTTAATCTTTTTTTAATCTTTTTTTTTTTTTTTTTTTATGGAATGGAGTAGCTTGTATTTGAATGTATTTTGCTGTATCAGCATTTGACTACCTGGGAACTTGTATCTCAAAAAGAGCTCATCAAGTTTGATCTTAACATGATTTTAGTGTGTTTTACTCTTCTTGAGCATTCAGTCAGCTGGAAAATGTCATTTTCTGCAACACTGACTATAATAATACACCATGGAGACAGACTATCAGTGAAGAGTTTCTGTAAAGCGGCAATGACGACACCAAAATTATACAGTATATTAACAATGCCATGAGCATGTACTGAATGCTTTTATTATCATACAGTGTATCTAATAACAACGCTGTCCAATGAAATTAATATGTATATATGATTGTAGGCTTCCTGCCCAGAGGAGGCAATTTAACCTTAAAATAGAGCTAAATTTTTAATTATACAAATGGCATCTCATTATTCCATGCAGTTCAAGACTGGTTTATTACATGAAAAGCAAGTGTCTACCAGAACATATATGTTAAAGTAAGTCAGCTGTGTTTGTGTGAGCGTGTGTTTCTCAGTCGTACGCAAGTTAAGGTTGACTGCTGAAAGCATTGAAATCATTTTCCAAATGCAACCCTTATGATAATATATTATGCATTTGTGCACATTAATATGCATTATTCTAGATCTACAAAACAACATTAGCAATGATGAAAAGCAGAGCTTTTGATGACAAGTTCAGTTCTCCTCTCACTTTTTCACATTTAAACATGGGCGTAGGTTTGATTTTAATTGCAAAGAGGCATGAAGACAACCTGGGAATGTATATTTTTAAAACAAACCAGCGATTAAAGCAGTGAATCACAGGACCTTTATCATTTATTTATTTATGATCATTCGAAATGTTAGTGTTAAGAAAATACAATTAGGCCATTAAAATAAGGAAAATAACATTAGTATCATCATACCATACAAATATTTAATTGGACCGCTGCCCTATTCTGCTCATGATATCTGAGGTAAGGAACATATTGAAAATCAACAACAACAAAAGTTTTTTTATAAACTGGTTATCTTCCCTCCAGTGAGTTTTTAATTTAAAGTCAATGACTTCAACACAAGAGCTGGATCAGTTTACAGGCTTTTGCACTGGAAGAACATTTTCATTGTATAACTATTGGTGGAAGTCCCCGCTTTTTGATTTCTGGGAACAATGTTAGTTATAGGAACACCTTTTGGGGGGACTACATTAGCTCCTACTTCAGAGTAGGGTCTAAGCCAGCACAACAGGAACTACCAGTGACAGTAATGTACGTTGATTGGCCGAACGCATGCCATACGAAACACCAGTACCTGCCATTTTCAAAAAGATCACATAACTTATGCATCTACATTCCATCTCAGTTATCGCGAAACCATGAAATGATGCCGCTGTCGGGCGGTTTACGTCACTTCAGAGTTCCTACTGGCAGTGCGGATGCAACCAGGAAAATGGCACCTAGGGGATCATTTAGTTCTCGGGTGACTAATTTACATTTACATTTAGTCATTTAGCAGACGCTTTTGTCCAAAGCGACTTACGAATTAGGACTAAATTAAGCGAGTCAACGTGAAGAGGCAAAAAAACAACGCAAGAAGTGCTCAAAATACGAAGTTCAGTCATTGTTCAGAGTAGCATAAGCGAGGACATAAAGGAAAAGGAAAGGTAGGATATAAAGGAAAAGGAACGTGTTTTTTTTTGTTTTTTTTTTGAGGATAAGTGCTCACGGAAGAGATGGGTTTTCAGTTGTCTTTTGAATGTTGCCAGGGATTCTGCATTCCGGATGAGGGTGGGGAGAGCATTCCACCAGCATGGAACTGTGAATGAGAATGTTCTGGAAAGTGATTTTGTGGCTCTCTGTGATGGAACCACGAGACGCCGCTCGTTGACCGATCGTAGGCTTCTGGTAGGGATGTAGACTCGTAGGAGTGAGTGAAAGTAGGAGGGAGCTGAGCCTGTGATAGATCTGTAAGCAAGCGTCAAAGCCTTGAACTTGATGCGAGCAGTGAGAGGTAGCCAGTGCAAAGTGATGAAGAGAGGAGTGACGTGGGCCCTTTTGGGCTCGTTGAAGACAAGACGTTCTTGTTCTTATACGTGGTGCAAAACCCCCTTATGATCATGAACCCTCTAATCAGGCCAAGTCACCGTGATTTTTCCAAGTAAGAAATGTTACTGGAACAACATATTTTGTTGATCACGAAAGAACATTACTGTCCGAAAATGTATTCCTAACCTTATCCCTACTCCTAACCTATCCCTACCATTAAATTATCCCTAAAATCAGAGAGAAATGATAGGTGAATAACACTGAAGCACCTAACCATGATTGTAAGCCTAAACTTGACATAAACTGTAAACTTGTCCCTCAAATCTGATTGGTTGATTGGAATGTTGATCCAGGAACATGATGTACTTGGTGAAATCACGTTCACCAATCAGGTCCGGCTCCTGGTCAGTATTAGAACCACAAACATAAACACAGTATCATAAACATTCAAATGATTTTAAACAGTTCAGTCATGAGAAGAAGCAAAAGTTTTCTGTGCGAATACACACTAAGCGTGCACACAAAGAGCACATTACCGAACTGAGTTCTATTTTGTTTCTTATCGCGCTTAAATGGACAAATACAGTCCATACAAAATTACTTAAAAACGCCCATTTTGGCAAGTATCTGCGTAAGCACAGTCTTATCTGAGTTAAAATAAAAAGTATTAATGCATGTAAACAGTTGGGAGAAAATCTGATGTGTGTCAGATCTATGCATTTGGTCTTAAAGTGACAGGAGCTTAATATACCTGCTGTCTTGTGTCATTAATGTTCAAGGACAAAAGAAAAAGAAAAACTCAAATCTGCTCTTGACTGAATAACTTCTTTAGCTTTAATAAGGATTATTATGCATTTAATTATTAATATTTCATACAGGAATACTGTTAGACATACCTGAGATCAGTTTATGTCATTTTTTTTTATATATTTATTATATTGTATTTATTTGTGCTATTACTTGTAATTTGTTCATTTTTTCTTATTACTGACTACTTGTCTTTATTTAACATTATTTCTTAAAATACCATTTATTCAAGTATTTATTTTTATTTATTGTTTGTCTGTTTGTTTGTGGTGGGGCCAGTGAACATTTTGGCAGGGCAAGTATAACCAGTAAACTCCTTAGCGTTGAGCTCTGTTTGTTTATATATACTGTATATTTTTTAAGACCTGCTCCTTTTGCCTAAAAATAAAGTTACAAAATCTGTGAAGGGGAAAAAAATGTAATAATGTTTAAACATTCCAGCACCAGGAATGTCAATTGGCGCACCTTGCATCTGAAGGCTGGAGCCGGGCCTGCTTCTAATGCTGTGCCTCAGAGGACAAAGCAGCACTTGAAGTCAACTTGAATAGACAATTTTGCATCTTATTGTGGTCCTATTGTGAGCTAATAATTTTTCTACAGAGAAAAACAGACTTGAAAACTTTGAAACCTTGAATAGACTGAAACTTTGGCTACTGGATAATACCAATGGACTCTTTTCACATATCCAGGGTTCTCAGAAGTGGAAATCGTTATGGGTAAACCTCTCTATGGTGAATGGACACTACAACAAATACAATTTGCATACAATGTATGCATATAATGGAAGTAAATGTAGGTTATTAAACTTTAAGCATGATTTATAACACATCTCACATTCAATTTCTTTTTTTTTTTTTTTTTTTTTTTTTTATTAAATATCCTGTTTCACATCAAAATGACATTGTGAAAGTAAATGTGGTTTAAAACGGCAATTCGCATTGACTTTAATGATGTGAAATCAGTCATACAAGCACTGGATTGTTGGAAACTCAAATGTGGAACAATAATCTTAACTCAAGTGTATCCGAGTGCATTATTTCTGTCAGAGATCTGTCTGTCTTCATTTCCCTATGATTGCTAGCTGTCTGCGTGTTTGTTTAGAGGATCACCACACACTTAGTCATGGGTCTCGACTCCTGCTGTTGGAGCGAATCAGACGTCAATGCAAATCCCACAGTGAGATGCGAAACAACAACACAACAGACAGGTTACAGGTCTGGGAGAAAGAAAAGCACAGGAGAGGGAGAAGAGAGAGGGAGGAGACTAAAATCATTGGTCACAGGCCACTGGCAAATTGAAATCTAAGCAATTTGCTTAATAAAATTAGCTAGGTCATTGACTTCCTTATGAGAGGTAGTTTGGTTAAAAACGCACAAACCCACAGAGCAACTGCGCATCCGTGCATTCTTCCACAGGTAGCATCTAGTGGAGACAGCATCTGTACAATACACACATAAACACGTACCTGCCCGTTGATTTCAACTGGCAGAGAGCTTCCATAAGCAGCGTGGATATCTGGAAGATTTAGGGAATGTGCGATACGGCAGCAGAGGATGACCCTAAAATGGCAGAGGGGTCTGGTTTGGTGTCAGACGGCCAGACGTCTCCCTCTGTAAGATCTCCAGAGACTTTTGAACTGGCCCAAACTGGGGACGGTCTCCCAGAGGCCACCATGACCTCCTACAGCCCAGTGCGGGCACTGCATCAGCCCTGCTGCTGGGTTCTGCTGCTGATCTTGCTGGTTCTCTCTCTTCTTTTCAGCTGGGCAGTGGTACACCTCAGCTTGGGAGCTCGGAGCAAACCCTTCAGGATTTCTTCCAGCTACAACCAGCCCGGAGAAATGGAGACAGCGACCTATGACCCCCGCTTCACCACCAACTGCACCATAAGTGAGTGTTTTATCTCTTAGAAATGTTTCAGATTCTGAAAGTACATCGTGTTTTTTATTTTTTTTTAATGCTAGTAGACTTTGGAACGTTTTTCTGTGATCTGGTGTCTTTGAAAACTTAGATTTGTACTCCACAGTCCAAAATCTATTATAAAAACAAGCCTACTCTTTGGTCTAAGTTTTGTTTTTTCACTGTCATATACACTACCCATTGGTGGTGAACATGATTTAACCAAGTACAACATGTTCCTGGATAAACAGCTTTGTTGATCCTGGAGCAACATTCTAATCAACCAATCAGATTTGATCGACAAGTTTACGGTTTATGTCTTACAATCAGGTTTAGGTGCTTCCACATCAGTGTTATTCACCTAACCCACCTCTGATTTTAAGGGTTAGGTTATGGGTAGGGGTAGGGGTAGGGATAGGGTTAGGACTAAAGGATCAACTACATATGTTAATCCAGGAACTTGGCCCAAAAAGTACTTAATATCAAAGAATGACAGGTTATGTGATTGTTTTATTTTTTATTTATTTTTGATCTTCTGCTTTAATATTAATATGATCAAAAGAGAAAATGGTTTATTGCCTTTTGATTTTCAGAAGGCAGAACTCAAAATGAGACTGTGCTCTGTTTAGTGTCTGTAAAACCTCATCAAGTCAATATAAAATATTGCAAGTGATTGCAGGGCAGAAAATTGCAATGCAAATGTGTCTGAGTTTCGAAATACAAAAAAAGTCACATCATTTTTTAACCCAAATAATTTTGCAAACCTTTCAATCAAAGGTAGAAAATTGTAATGCAAGTTTGGTGCCCAGAAGCAATGCGATTGCCTCACTGCAAATCTTTGTACAAGCGTATTGCATGTATTTTTTTCTTAACACTCAACCTATATAAGGACAGCAACTGCCTCGTGCTACTTCCTCATTTGAACTACAACATTTAGCTTTTTAGATCAACGGCAGCAAGTTGAATTTTTCCTCTTTCTCCCTGTTTTAATTTTCTCTTTTTTTCTGCTCTGTGCTTCCTGATTCAATAACTGGCGGGGAAATTGCCCATGTCTGACCGCAGGGAACAGAACGCTGCTTGTCATGCAAATTCAGAGGCAGACAGATCTCTAATTGTTTCAGGGTTGTGTAGCTCGGTAGCCCAGATTTTTTTTTCCCTTCTTTTCCCCCAAACAAATCCCTCTGGGGGTCACTACGTTAGATAGGCTGTTCTCTTCCTGAGGCACGCTGTGTTCCTCTGTTCTTGCTGCTAAATGCCCTCTCTCTCCAGCTCTAATCCACCTTCGCTTGCCATAATAGATATTAGCAGATTGACATGCTTTACAGCGTAGCTTGCCTTCCTGAAGCACCTGCCACTAGAGCTCGAATTACCTGCCACCCCAGTGTGTGTGTGTGTGTGTGTATACGTGCGTGTGTGCAAGAGAGATGTGGTTGATAAGGCTTGAAATTTCCCTTAATGAAATGAAGTAATTGCTGTAATCAAAAGAGCTGTAACGGTGACCCTTTTTGCTCTATTTCTGGCATATAAGCTTTGCTAAATGATCTAGAATTAACAGAAGACAAAATAAGACAAAAACATTTTTATGTTTTTTGAAGAAAGTGTGAGTGGTTGAAAAAGCTCTAAGTTGTGGGTGGTTGTTTGCATGAAGAATTCAAATTAGTTACTGAAGTGTTGTGCGTGGTTGTGGTGTTGAGCGTTGCCCTGTTAAACTAGTATTTCTAAAAAAAGAAAAACGGCTGCTTCAGGGTCGCTGTCAGAGAATCAGTTTAATGGTTTAGTGAGTACAATATATGCATTCACAGATAAGCCTACAGATTGATTATGTTCTCAAAAAAAGAAAGAAATATAGAATTAAGCATTAATTATCTGTGTGATTTGCCTTTGATCATGACTTGTAAATATTGTCTTTAGTAGCTGAAATGATACCATCAAATATTAAAAGGAATACAAAAAAAAAGGGGGCATCCATCACTACCTGTCATGATTGCAGGCAAAATGGATGTAAATTAGCTATATTAATCCGGCATGTTCAAATTAGTATTTTTATACGGTTGTTCATTAATGTGCATTATCTCTATTAAATAAACACACCAAAGAAATAAAAGAAAAAGAAAGTACTAGCGCATCTCTCCTGAATGGGTTCTGGTATGTGGCTAAATGTAATGCAGTTATTGGTTTGTTCAAGGTATGAGCAAGTAATATTAATAGCGGTGCGTGATATGGCAGTGAAAATAGATATTTTTTTGTTGCATGCACACTGCTCACGGTGCACATATTTGCTTTCAAAAGCTCTGTCACCTTATCTCAGCAGAGCTACAATGAGCGCTGCCATCGCCTCAGACTCGAGACAATGCGGAGGTGTAGATCATCCAATCATAAAACGTTAACTCACTCCCTGTTTGTTGCTGTCTGAGTTAGCTGCTTTTTGCTCCCTCCAGCGAAACCTGATTTTGATTACACCACTATCATAAAAATGTGTCTAGCAGGCTGAGCCCAGTTTTGCAGAGGTCCATTTATATTATATATCCATTTGAGTTATCCTCTCCCTTTTTCCCCCTTTCTTGAGGAACAGTAGTGAACGGCCACTGCAGTGCCTCACTGTGAGTGCAAAGTGAAGGTGTTCAATTTCCCATCGTCTCTCGCTGTGAGTCATATGACTTCAGAGAAAGTGTCCCTGGGTCGATTCTTTTTACCATCACTTATATAAGATGCTTATAATTAACTAGTTCAAATGCACTAATTTAGTTTAAAGGTTGCAAAGATTATGGGTCACGTATCCCTTTTTTGATAAAAATTTGATTAAGCTAACATTATTGAGAGTAACACAGTGATACCATTTAAAATACCAGCGATAAACATGAAATCAAAATTGCCCCGTATTAAGCTATTCATATATTATGACATGATTACACTCTTCTGATGAGCGTAATATCACAAAGAATAGGGAAAAAAAAGCCTAATCAAAACAAAATAAAAATTCTTAAAATAAAAACCTAAAAAAGAGTTTATTTTAAAGTGACACTGTGAAAAAAAAGTTGCTGCCTTAAATTTTTAAGTACAATCAACTTGGATGTTTATGTCATTTCAACTTGAATTACATTAAACTGGCTTTTAAAAAATTGGTGAATCTTGTATAACTTAACTTACTGTATTTGGATGAGTTAAAGCAATGTAAAAACATGTTGTCATAACTGATGGATCATATATATATATATATATATATATATATATATAGTTTTACAGTGTAGTTAATACATGTACTTACTATAGTAATAACAGCAAATTATACATAATTACAAGTAAACAAGTAACCAACCCTAAACAAAACCCTAACTGTAACTCATAGTAAGTACATTTAGTTAATTAGTATTATTCAGTACTTATTTGAGTAAGTACAATGTAAGTACATCACCTTAAGTGTAACCAAATAAATATTTTAACATAACTTAAAAATGTTTGTTTGTCACATCACATGACTCTGGAAAACAAAAGTTTTTTTTTAAATATCAATAAGCACTGAAGTAGTAACCTGTCACGATCCCTGTTCTGTATCTTATGTTTTGTAAGGAGTTTTATGTTGAATTGTATTCTTAGTTCCAATTGTTTCTGTTCACTTCCTGTGTTTGGTTCCTGGTTTGTCTTGTTCCTTGTTGTTGCCATAGTTACCTTCATTAGTTCCCATGACATCAAATCACCAACACCTGTCCCTCATCAGCCCCTTGTTACCCTGTCTATGTAAACCTCTGTGCTTCAGTTGTTGTTTTATCAGTCGTTGCTCATGTATGTGGTGTTCCTGTCATTGTTATTCTGCCTGCTCTCTGTGGATTATGCTTTTTCTTGGATTATCTGTGTTTATGTTCTCTGTTTGTGCTTGGATTTGGATTCTCTACCTCATCCCTGCTCACATGTTACATAACCAAACAAATCAAAGTATAATATCAGATAAATTTGACCTCTTTTGAGAAGAATACTTCATGCCTTAAACTAGCTTGAATGTAACT
Source organism: Rutilus rutilus (assembly GCF_951802725.1). Classification (NCBI taxonomy): domain Eukaryota; kingdom Metazoa; phylum Chordata; class Actinopteri; order Cypriniformes; family Leuciscidae; genus Rutilus; species Rutilus rutilus. The sequence goes on from NC_140226.1 coordinate 31,370,662, forward strand.
CTACACCCTTGCCTCATGTAGTATACACGGTTCTATGGATATGCAAATTAGCCCCGCCTCCACTCACTCACAGCAGCTCAGAGATCCACTTGTTGACAGTCACACGTGGATCTGATTGGTTACAAGGTAGTCTGTGACGTCAGAAACACCAGTGATTTCAAACCGTGTTTTTGAGACTGTCTTTGGTTCACTGTAGTTTTAAGGAGAAACTGAGTATTTTCTGCTTAAAACTGCAATGAACCAAAGACAATGGTGTTGACTTAAAGCATATTAAAAACACCACATAGACATATAAACAACAATAAAAACTTGATTTTCACCACAGGGGGACTTTAAAACCTTTATTTAATACTATTATTATGTGTACTGTCACACACACACACACACACACACACATATATACAAATATATATATATATATATATATATTAGGGCTGTCAATCGATTAAAATTTTTAATCAATTAATCGCATGATTGTCATGAGTTAACTCGTGATTAATCGCACATTTTTTTATTTGTTCTAAATGTACCTTAAATGAATACTTTTCAAGTTTGTAATACTCTAATCAACGTGGGCATGGATAAATATGGATGCTTTATGCAAATGTATGTTTATTATTGAAACCATAGTCAACATAGAGCATGAAGACGAGACATGTTTCAAAGGTCATAGATGTTTTTTAAAGAACTTGTTCATGTCTATAGACACATGTAGAAAGAACAAAGAAATACCAGGTTCCCATTACTTCTCTTTCTTTGCACTGAGCAATTAACACAAACATGTTTAGATTTTTGCATGACAGGGCAGCTCTTCTGAAAATGCTAAATGTACATTTATTATTTATTATTAGGCTACATTATAGTTTGTCTCTCTCTGTACCCATTTTGATGAAGCTAAATTCTCAATAAAACTGTTTTCATTGGTATATTTTACTGTTTCTGTTGTCAAACAACGGAATGAATATGAAATGGTGACTGAAACGCTACCCATTAAGACATAACCAGCTCTCCCTTCCAAGATGTTAATCTGCACAAACATCCTGATAATCAAGCCGTCGTCTGATTAAATCAAATACACATAAGATAAACACAATATCTGTTTTGCGATTTCGGCTATACTTGCATGTAAAATTAGAGAAGCAACATCATATCTGTGTTTAACTGAATTAAAGCGCTGCTCCTCTCTCCAGCGCGAGACGCAGAGAGAGAGAGAGAGAGAGAGAGAGAGAGAGAGAGAGAGAGAGAGGCGCGCGCTGCGCGCGTGCGCTGGGAGAGTACCGGCGGGTACCGGTAGATTCTCAGAAACGAAATAAGGTTTGGGCGCTTTGTTGAAGGGAAAAATCGCTAAATCGCTAAGTCGCTAAGTTGGCAACACTGTGTATCTCCATTTCTCCAACTAGGTTTTGGGCCACGGGTCAAACAGAAAATACGCGCTGCGTTAATCGAGCGTAAAAAAAAAATAGTGCCGTTAATATGATTTTGCGTTAACGCGTTATTAACGCGCTAACTTTGACAGCCCTAATATATATATATATATATATATATATATACTGTATATATATATATATATATATATACACACACTCACCTAAAGGATTATTAGGAACACCTGTTCAATTTCTCATTAATGCAATTATCTAATCAACCAATCACATGGCAGTTGCTTCAATGCATTTAGGGGTGTGGTCCTGGTCAAGACAATCTCCTGAACTCCAAACTGAATGTCAGAATGGGAAAGAAAGGTGATTTAAGCAATTTTGAGCGTGGCATGGTTGTTGGTGCCAGACGGGCCGGTCTGAGTATTCCACAATCTGCTCAGTTACTGGGATTGTCACGCACAACCATTTCTAGGGTTTACAAAGAATGGTGTGAAAAGGGAAAAACATCCAGTATGCGGCAGTCCTGTGGGCGAAAATGCCTTGTTGATGATAGAGGTCAGAGGAGAATGGGCCGACTGATTCAAGCTGATAGAAGAGCAACTTTGACTGAAATAACCACTCGTTACAACCAAGGTATGCAGCAAAGCATTTGTGAAGCCACAACATGCACAACCTTGAGGTGGATGGGCTACAACAGCAGAAGACCCCACCGGGTACCACTCATCTCCACTACAAATAGGAAAAAGAGGCTACAATTTGCACGAGCTCACCAAAATTGGACAGTTGAAGACTGGAAAAATGTTGCCTGGTCTGATGAGTCTCGATTTCTGTTGAGACATTCAGATGGTAGAGTCAGAATTTGGCGTAAACAGAATGAGAACATGGATCCATCATGCCTTGTTACCACTGTGCAGGCTGGTGGTGGTGGTGTAATGGTGTGGGGGATGTTTTCTTGGCACACTTTAGGCCCCTTAGTGCCAGTTGGGCATCGTTTAAATGCCACGGCCTACCTGAGCATTGTTTCTGACCATGTCCATCCCTTTATGACCACCATGTACCCATCCTCTGATGGCTACTTCCAGCAGGATAATGCACCATGTCACAAAGCTCGAATCATTTCAAATTGGTTTCTTGAACATGACAATGAGTTCACTGTACTAAAATAGCCCTCACAGTCACCAGATCTCAACCCAATAGAGCATCTTTGGGATGTGGTGGAACGGGAGCTTCGTGCCCTGGATGTGCATCCCACAAATCTCCATCAACTGCAAGATGCTATCCTATCAATATGGGCCAACATTTCTAAAGAATGCTTTCAGCACCTTGTTGAATCAATGCCACGTAGAATTAAGGCAGTTCTGAAGGCGAAAGGGGGTCAAACACAGTATTAGTATGGTGTTCCTAATAATCCTTTAGGTGAGTGTATATAGATGTAAGGATACGTTTTACTTGATGGTCACAAACACCACACAACATTTTTAGAGTCATTAAATTGAAACAATTACTGAAAATGGTACATAATGATCATTTTCCAATTTCTGATTCTGTCCCACATTCTTTGTTTTTGTATCTTCCATCAGACATCAGATTGCAGAAGTTAAATGGGTTGTGGATGTATGTGTGATACTGTTTTTTTGATACAGCTTAAAATATCAAGTATTATTATAACTAGTAGTTGATTTCATTTTATTTAATTAATCCTTTAAATAGTGGCCAAACGTCTCAGATTATCAATTATTATGTTATTCAATTATTATTATTATTAGATTATCAATCATCTCGCCAACATGTGGTCCCTCTATTAACCACGCAAATGAAATTCTAAAAGATGACTGCATGAATATTGATTTCTGAGTATATAGGGAGAACATGTGCCCAAACAACTCAATTTCCCTCGTGGCATTTTTATTTTGTCATCAGCCATTCAAGAAAACAGGCTGCATCTACTCATTCATTTATTATAGCAACTGGAACCCATAGGGGCTTGGACCAGTAGCCTCCTGTTCCCCAGTCTATATCCTTCCCCATTAAGCTGTGCAGCTGTCAGGGTCTAACATGGTGATGCTTGCTGCTTTACAGCCTGGGATGGACCATGAAGGTGCGCCAAGTCTTTCCCCCAACCATCAATCATTCAGGCCCGCGAGACTGAGTGAGTGAAATGAGCTGTGCTGTGAGCGGGTGAGCAGTGAGAATGCGAATCCCAGGAAAAGTCCAGTGGGGATGACGCTTAGTGGTTCTCTAGTAAGACTATCGTGTGCTGAGGGACGTGTGCTCAAGGGCTCAAAGGAGGCTTCTTCGAACTTTCTCAGGGGACGGGTAGTCAAGAGAATCCTTTGACAATGTTGATTTGATTAAGAAAATCAAATCACAAGATGTAAAAAAGTCTCTGATGTCCCCAGAGTGTGTTTCTAAAGTTTTAGCTCAACATTTTTTTATAGCGTGTTAAAATTGTCACTTTTTGAGTGTGAGCAAAAACGTGTCGTTTTTGTGTGTCCATTTAAATGCAAATGAGCTGCTGCTCCCGGCACAGAGGGCGGAGCTTCAAGAGCTTGTGTGTACCTTACACAGACACACACTGAAAATTTCAAAAAACTTTTAGCCTTTTATGTTCAAACAGGAGTCAGACAAAGATGGAGACTCAAGAAGTGACAACATGTAGAATGCAACAGGAAATTTCTGAATAGTTATTTGATGAATTTATGTTACTGGTGTGGATTTAACTATCTTCTAGTCATTGATAAATCATGTAATCTATAAATCGTGTTCCCGGGGGCGGGGTTTATGTAAATTTTAGGGTTAGTGATGTCAATAACCCATGAAGAAGCTCATTGTAGTCCCTACCAGCCGTTTGTTGTAGTCCTTAAAAAGCGATTTCTGTCAAAGAAAATATCTACCTTTGCTTTGAACTTTGAGTGTCATAACTTTGCAGATGTTGTTAATGCTCAAACAGCAACATTACACACTAACTAAAGTTAAAAAAAGTGAAATCATAATCAACCACCCCTTTAAGAAGATCCATTAAACGCATAGTAAAGTTTCGTGCAGATGATGTCATGGAAATTATGATAATTGTTGATGATGAAGAAGGCCAGAAGCCAGAGCAGACTTCATCAGAATATTCCTTGTGAAAAATAAGTGTGCTTAACTGTGTTGAATGTGCATTTGTAGTGTACTGCAAATCTTAAAAGTATTTTTTTTTTCACTGACATTATGATATTATGATAATAATAGACCACTTAAGTGTCCTTAAAGAGAGCACACTTTCATGACTATGTTTCTTAACACAATTATGTACACATTTAAAAAGTGCATTGTGTGTATTTCAAAAGGCATTGAAATGTTTGTAGTGTGTGTACGCAATTTCGGGATTTATAAAAAATAAACTAGGCATAAATACATGCACTTTCCAAATGAAACTGGACAAGTGTGAATGCATCTGGTTTATAAAACCACATATGTAAATTTCACTTCTCCCAAAATGTTAAAACATGAACATGTGAGAGCTTGTTATTGGCTATATGACATGTTATAGCCATGACATCACTACTGCAATGCATACACATCGCAGCAGATTAGTAGCGGAGTATCTCTTCAAAAAGCCGAAACTGTCGCAAGTGGCGCTCAAAACACAATCATCTTCATTAAAAGTAGTGAGTTATCCTACCAGTGCTGATGCCGCTTTCTCTCTAATTGTGATCTTTGATCTAGAAATTAGCTGATGATAAATAAAATGCAGCTCATATCTGTTGCTTTTGTTCACATGAAGTCCATTGATTTTGCATTTAGCGCGGAAATTGAAGATTTATGTTAGTTTTGCAGAGACACATTTATGTGGCCAAGTGTAAGTGCAACCATTTTAACAAACCAGATCAATAGAAGTGGGCCAATTGACTGTTAACTTTATTAGGAACTGCATCATATAATACACGACAAGGACAATAATCTGACCCTTGCTGTTAGCCGGTCGTAAGTGACATGAGTGGCGTAAATCAAAGACATCCAAGAGCTCCATTAAAGTGATATAATCTAATAATGATGGAGGTATTTGTGTACTTTTTTTTTTTTTCTGTCCATCCAAAATTAATAAGAAGCTATATCTTCACCATAACTCAACAAAGTGGAACAAACAATTCAGCTTGAGAACGTCACCAGCCACATAACCTCACAATGCTCTTGCTGTCAAATATCATTGCAGGGATGGCTGCTGTTTCGACTCTTAGACCAATACAAGATCAATTGTTGTGCACAAATCACATTTTAAAAGCCAGGAAAGTATTTGTGATATTTTCCTTTCATTTACCAACCAGTAAAATGTCACCGTAATAAATGTTTAGCCCACTGGCCTGGCCCAACTGTTTGTATAAATCAACAGTAGCAGATGATCTTGGACTGAGCTTCGCTTTAGGTACAGAGCATAGTGAAAGAAAAGTCTGAAAAAAAATTAAATAAATAATGTGCAGTTTTACAAACAAACTATACAGGCCATGGGGGTCTACAGATTGTCGCTAAATTGGTAATTCAAGTCATGACTCGTAGGGCCATTCACACTGACAGCAATTTGCTGCGACAAAGTGACTGGAAATCATTTATTTTCAATGAGAGTTGGCAATCTGAGGCCCATCAGCGAGTTGGTAATGTGAAAGAGTTGAGCAGAGTTCAGCTTTATGTAAATGAGAAGTGATGCGATGTGGCAACTACCAATGGGTGTGCAGAGAGTGAATTCCTTTTGTGTATTTGTTTCTTTCGTTCTTGTACCATTTGTAAGTATGTTGTGTTAGTATGAATACTAATAATATAAATGTAAAAAAAAAAAAGTAATAATAATCAACTCCAATCTACAGTCATTTAAGACATCTAGGAAATGTATTCATTTCAGTCCACTCCTATCTGTTCTCATCCCATCTACACCAGCCCTCATCCTCTCCCACCGTTCCTGCCCTGTAGGCATTCATGTCTGAAATTTTCAAATGTTTTGTTCTCATTTCAAAGAGTACAAATTATCTGCAAAAATCAGCATTTTTTTAAAAACCTATTTTGCCCCAGGTTCTCCACAGCGATTTTTAGAAAGTCTACCATTGACAGAGCAGATCGTCACTGATCTAACATACATTAGAGATCTCTTCCAGAGAACCCGGTTTTGATGTTTTTCCAGGAGTGAGGTCAGGCTGTGTAGGTGGCACTTACATTTATTTCCTGTGATAGAAAGACAAAAGCATCATAAAATTATTAAAGTTACCACACTTGACATTTTCCACTGACTTTCATTTCATCTTGAGAAATACCTTGAAAAGAAAAGGAAATGTTTGGTCATACCAAAAGGAATTATTTGTATTTTTTTTGGTTTACAAACAGTAGGGACGGTTCACCCTACAATGAAAAAATCTCACCCTCATGTCAGTTCGCCTTATGACTTTCTTTGTCATTTTTTTTTATTTATTTTTTTTTTTTTTATGAATATCCTAACCACTTTACAAGCAAACAAATTTGTCACTCTCTAGAAAAAAATATATAATAATAATAAAATAAAAGTGGTCCATACTATATATTTGTATTGAGAGATAGACCAAACCTTAAGTCATTACTCAATTAAAATCCATGCTACGGTTTCCTAGACTAATCTGGTTCTCAAAGTTATTTTATGAATTCAGAAGACCTGGCATATGAACTATTTTTATGTTACTTGTGCAGTCTTTTTGAAGCTTGAAGTTCCAGTCCCCTTTTATTGTAATTACATGGAAGTGCATTTTCTCTTTTTCTGTCAAAAAGAAAGTCACTGGAATTGCCTGGAATGAAGGTGAGTAAATTATGACAGTATAGTCCTTTTTTGGTGAACTAGTTCATTTAAAGTTGAATCTGACTGTCCTTCTAGGTTTTCTAATCAGTTGCATATATACATCACACTGTAAGAGAGCATCATGGATCTACTCTCCCAGCCATTTCTGGATTATTCAAGCCCTTTTTCTTTAATCTCTGGAGTCTCTTTCTCAATCATCTTTGAAAGGCAGCTGTAATGTGACTTTCCAGCTTTGCCAAGCACCAGGGAAACATCAAGGAACAGGGCCACCATAGAATCAAAGGGCCTTTATACCTCCAAGACATCATGAAGCAGACAGACTTGCCTCCCATCTTTCTCGGACATCCTTTGATATAAAGACACTGACCTTTTGGATACTAGCAAGGTCTGAAACCATGACTGTCATGTGAGACGTTATATATCCTGTGAATGTATAGCCTCAGGGTTCGACATTGTTTTTTAGTCATGCATCCAAAAAAACACCTATGTATGGCAGTTTTGCAGATGTCCAGAGTCATGATTCATATATTATAGTAAATAAGAGATGTCTGCAAAAGGGAGTTATGTTTGAAAAGAGATGGTAACAGAAAGAAACAAGCTATCAAACTTAACATACAAAGACGTGGTCATGCAACATTCAATACCTGCCAGACCACGTCTCTGATAAACTTTAGAGTTTTGATAGTAAAAGGGGGGAAAAAGTTTCAGGTAAAAGTTGTTTGAAGACTCAGAAGTTGCATAGTCAATAATGTTTTCTTGAGTAGACGTTTGGATGTCTCTAAATGAGTTAAATAAATTGTATGCCTAGTCGTGCTCCAGGAGGGCCACTATTCTGAGTTTTACTCCAATTAACCGCACTTAAAACAACAAATCAAGGTCTAAGGGATTACTAAAGATTTCCAGGCAAGTGTGTTGGGTCAGGTTGGAACTAATCTCTGCAAGACATTGTCCCTCCAGGACCAGGACTGTGTGTTTTTTTTTTTGTTTTTTTTTTTACTTTGCAATTTCTAATAAAGTTACTGACCAACTCACCAAAGTAACTAAGCTCATTTTTCTTACAATATCTGGATTAAGTAGTCCAGTCACCGTAGCATTATGTCAGTCAAATTCAGCAAGTTCCTCTGAGAAATTCTGTGAGGCTCAGACAGAGATTTAGTTTGTTACTTAATGAATATCTTAGAGAGATAGCAGTGTCATTAATCAGACTGACCTGGGCTGCGTTTCTCAAAAGCATTGAGCGCTAAATTGATCATAGTGACCAAACCCAGCCCTGATTTGTTGAGTTTTCAAAATTTGTTAAAAAATGATTTGCATTCTCAGAATTCAAAATGTTCCCTTTCAGATAACTACTCTCACTGCAGAGCAACAGTTTGATGGGACTTTTGCAGAGAAAGTTAGTTAAAGCTACATTGTTGACAATAATTGGTCAATAATTTGGTTCAATGAACAGTTGGTGTTTTAATTGCAACCGGGAATGAAGAATGCACATTAGGGATGTATAACGTGATATCAAGCTTGTAATGCATTGGCCAATAATCTGCATTCACATGCTTCCATAGAGTAACCTTGTTCCTGGACGTCTCCCTTATCTGACCCATCCATATACGGACTTGGAATCTCCGCTAATGAGCAGATGATTTGTTTCAGGTGTGTTTGATTAGGAAGAGTTTGAAAATGGGTATAGAACAGGGTTGGGAAACCCTGGAATATAATATAGTTTCTGGCCTTAGGAACTACACAGTTGCAAACATGTAGAAGTCAGTACACAAGTAGTTACACAGTGAGCAAGGCGTCACCGTTCTAACATACATGCTCTGGCTTTTATATTGTCTTACAGGAACACATAACAACTTTTACCAATAAGAGCTTTGGTGTATCAGCTCACTTTGTTTTCCTCACTGGCTTGTCCCTTTTGATGTGTCTCCTCCTCTAATACAGCAGCCCCAAAATGTCCCAAAAACAGACAAAGAAATTGAACCAGTTATTTCATTGCATGCTTTTGCCCCTCGGGCTCTGTGGAATAATCTGACAAAGACAAATGATGGCAAGGTCCTTCCTCGGCCAATCAAGCATGGGGCTGAACAGTTCGTTGAGCTCCTAAATGGATGCCCCCCCAATTTGTCTGTTGTCCTAAGGGAGAGTAGGGTGTAATTCAAGGGCATTAACTTTACCGGCTCTCCCTGCAGATCAGACACATTGGCTTGGACGGCCTTAACTAACACAGGGTGCGCTTCTGAAATTCTCAATCCATTCCTAGAGGCCTGTGTGGAAATCTCATGGCCAGGGCTGATCATTTACTATTTGATAGGGACCAAGCATTCTTGAAACTGAAAGCGAGCTTCACATTTTCATATAATCATTTCATATAATTCAGTGGGATAAAGGTAAACAGATTGGATTGCTGTCTATGATGAAGAGCTCAGGCATAAGGCTTGAGCTCTAAATTCCCCTTGGGCTACTTTAATTAATGAAGGAAATATTAAAGGTGGTGTTAATACATTGATTTGCAGGATAAGAAGAGCATGCTTTTCCCAAACTTTTGGTACTTTTGATATGACCAGAAGTGATGACTTCCAGTTTGCTAAATTAGATGTAATACAGACGAATTCATTAGATATACTCCAGCTCCAGAGTCCAGCTTCCCTTCCAATGCAGCGATCGACATCCTGTCCTCGGGAGGAGCCCCGAATGAAACGGCTGGTCGGTCCACTACAGAGGGACCAGCATGTTCAGTAGGGAGCTCCACCGGCTGCGGTGTGACAGAGGAGTGAGAGGACCACAGGGACTGGTTACCGGGTGGGGAAGCCCTCACTGTGATCCTCAGATCACCCATCCCACACGGCGCAGTAGTTCTCTTCTGGGGTGGGCCAGAAGGGGGCGCTAGAGCGGGGCATGGGAATGGGGACTCCACCTTCACGGATGAAGGCGAGTCTCGATCTCAACACCGAGATAGTCATGTTCCCGCAATGAGAACATGAACCATGCACAAAAGCTGCTTCAATTTGCTTAATTCCCAAACATGTGATGCATCTATTGTGACCGTCTGCTGGAGACAGGGAACGACCGCATCCAGAAACTCACGGGTGGAATGACATCTTGAAGAAGACGCAGACACACCCGTGTTGCTCTTTCAGGAAATGGGACTCTCACCAGTGCCGGAGCACACAGGGAATGACCGCGGCAACACTGACAGGGGATGGTGCAGCCTGTACCAGTGAAGCACTCACTTATTCGCCCTCTAACCACGCGTCAAACAATCAAACAAACACAAAGAGAATGCTGTTGAAACAGCAGTTGAGAGCTCAGAAGCTCGCGATCGCCGCTGCACTCACGCTGTAGAACCACCAGCACCGGGAGAGCCTTCCAGAAGAAGCAGCGACACACTCGCCCGTTGAAAGAATCAACACTCTTCAGAGACATCGACATGAAGACCAATCGGCTCCGAAGCGAAAGACAAATAGTGTGTGCATCCACTTCCGTATTTATACCCACGTTACGGGGCGGAGTGCGAGATACATTGTGCTATATATATATATAAACACAAAAACCTTTTTTAATAAATATTCAAATTTAAATAATATAATAAATTTAAATAAATAAATAAATGCATACATTTACACGCGAGCACACACAGGGTGTGAAAATGTTTCAGTGTACACACACATACGCACATATTGATTACCAATTAAAACAATATTAGGAAAAACAAAAAGGAAACACCTGAAATATATACAGTATATGAATACAATTAATTTCCATATCTGAATTGTACAAAATCAGTGTATAGCTCCTGGGGACATGATATTAATGTCTTGTAAAACAGGAATGATCCAATAAGGCTCATAACAAGGAAGGGAAATAGCTGTTGAAAGATACGGACAGAATTAAAAGGTCAGAGGAAGGAAGGAAAGAACAGATATGTGATGGAAAGGATAGTACAATGCAGGTATGAATGCAACATTAGATAATGAGATTATCAGTATAACAAACAGGTCAATGTCCTTTTCATACAAATTCTGAGTATGGGTTATACATGGGTTCACATCACTTCACCTTTTAAGCCGGGTCTGTGTATTACCATTATCTGTCTAGTCTATCTAGTCTGTCAGTTTTATTATCTACTTATTTTATAAGAGCAGGCTCCAACCAGCAAGCATATACCACTTTGCAGTTTTGTATTCTGAAAATCTTTCAGCAATGTAAGGACATCAGCAATGTGCAATGATCTTGAAGATACTCTTAATTTGCTTCTTTTGTCTGGTCCCATTAGGCAGATTTTCAGAATCAGGACAAAGTAGGTCTCTGCTCTTTTTTATAAACATATATATTATTGCGCTTAATGCTAGGAGAAAAGCACAGAGCGTCATATATGAGTCAGAGTACTCACTGTAATCCTGTTTTGAGACAACGCATTTCAAACTAGCTTAGTCGTATCTGTGTGCAACACAGGCTGTGATCTTATGCTATAACGAACATACACAGACCTGTACCCTTCACATCCAATATGTTTACCATTCACCTTCACATCACTTTTGCTGTCTTTGTTGAATGATGATAAACTTGCATATTTAATCAAGGCCAAAGTGGCTCCAAAGAAAGCCTTCAATTACTAATACATTTCAGTGGCTAGTGCTTAATTACCTGCTTTGAAGCACAAAACAAACTATTTTATCATTGGCTAGCTAGTTGCTAACCCTTCAGAAATTTATAGGTTGTGATACAGATGTGAAATAGGTCTCTTGTTGCTTATTTAACTTTTTTTCACTTTTTATGTTGAGGCATTTTTAAAAATGCATGAACTTAGCATGCTGTGTGGCCTACTTCTTGCTACACAACAAAGATGGAGGAAATGGAGTCTGAAACCGAGTTTCCAACCATCTTGCTGTGACCTTCATAGGCAATGTGTTTCTGAAGGGGTCATTACATTCTCATTCTGTTGGTAATCATTCTTGTTGTTTGAGAGAGAATATAAAAATGACTTCAAATAGTTCCTCTTTGACTACAACTGGAGCTCTGAGCTCATTTGACTCTATTTGCTGTGAACAAATACTTTTAAAAATAATAATTAAATCACATTACATTAATTTAAACATATATCAATCATATTTTTTAAATAGTTTTTCACAAACATGAACATATTTGTAATGAAAAATGTCAGTCTTTAGCTTTCATTCGATGCAGGACTTGCAGCAATCTGTATGCATGATTACAAAAACAACCATTTTATCAATCATAATGCATGCTTGAAATGTGTGACTTGACCTTGAAGGATTTTTGTAGCGGAAACAATATTTCAGAGCCTGATTTTTGGTGACAGCACATCCTCCATGCAGTGTTTACAAGGGTTAGTATTCGTGCCGCAGAGCCTGTGAACCTCCATGATGGTCATTAAGCTTTTTCCCCATGTGCAGTGACAGATTGAGCATCTTTTATCTTAGCTTAGCTTTCAGCTCACTGATATGAATGTTGTCCCGCCAGTGGTATGACTCACTGTTACGGCTGGCTGTCAAATGTCTGCCGTACAATCATTAAATCATTTTAGCACTCGCACACCGACGCTAGTCCGGCATATCCATCACATCTTTGTTCTTTCATCACAAAGCCGAGCTGCATCAGAGCAGATTGGTGTATTAACACCTCCTCGACTTTTGTTTCTCCTCTTTTTTTTCTTTTCTCGCCATAGACTCATGCACAGCGTTTGATTAAAAAGACTATTCGTTTTTTTGTATTATTATTATTTTTCTTTAGCAAGGGTCCCATGCTGAGATGTGAAGCAGGGCTATTAATTACTATGCCAATTACATGAAGTGATGGTTGTCGCTCAACGCATGTAAATGTGGCTGCAGTTGCAAGTCACAATTTGACACAATACCAGGAGATAAATGAAAACGAGTCAGATGGGTTATAAAAAAAAAAAATAAAAAAAAAAATCCATTCCTGGCCGAGAGTGAAAGAGAGTAAATGAACAAAAAAACAAATTCTCATAAAAGCACAATGTTCACCCAGCATCTCTTTTACCAGGAATTGTGATTGTTGCAGCTCAGGTTACAACTACCATAGACAAGTTGATACATGTGCATCTCCTCAATAAGTGTTTGATAGATTTAGAGAACGGTTATTAAAATCGTCCCTTTGGTTCCCTGAATTTAATTTTATCTTTTATTTCTTTGTGAAAAATAATTTGTCTGTATTATATGCATTGCATTGAAAGTTTACTTTTACTGTATTCCAAACTAAATGCATGTTTATAAAATAACAGTAGATAGTATAAATGAAATAAAAGGCCACTTATGAGAATACACTTTAATTACTGTTTCTAAACACACTCAAGTACTCTTTTAAAACATGCATTATAATGTTATTTTTTAAATTGCACATTTTAAATAAAGTATTTTTAGTTTATTTTAAATAACTTTTAAAATACTTTATCATAATTGTATAACCATAGTGTGTTCTAAATGATATTATGATATTATATTGTAAATGTTCTAAATTGCAACTTTATCATTACAAATGTGTAATTACAAATATGTTTTAATGTATGACATGCAAGTTTCAGTAGAAATTACATTAAAGTATAATTTAGTTTTCCAGAAATGCTCTTAAGTAGCCTACATTCGGCAGTAATTTTGCCATATTTTAAATACTTTTATTTTTGCTGTGGTGTCAAAATCCATACAGAGCAATACTTTTCAACCTTTACAGACCCAGAGACCAGGATTGTGTTAGTTGTCTACTTCAGTAGTATCAATCGATGGAATCAACTCCTCAAGTTCAGAAATATTTAACGAGGACTGGGTCATGATTAAAGGTGAACTAAATAACTTTTTTTACCTTAACTGAACAGCTTCGGAGTCATTGGAATGGTTATATTACTTATTTCGGGTTGAATGGTGGTTGTTTCGCACCCCCCTGGTGCCCGTGAGCGGAAAATACGCACTTGCAACTTTGGGGCGGCGGGCCACCGGCCACCGTGTCAGGAAGTATCGCGTGATATCAGGTCTCGCGATGTAAACAATTGCTTTACGGCCAAAAGAAATCTGCTAAAATGCCGTCATTATTGCGCTCCCTCACGCTGTCCGAACCCGAATGAAGAAGACGTTTTAAAGAATGTCCCGTCTGCTTTGATGTCGTTGATCTGCTAGCCTCTGGTGTCTGAGAATAGCCAACGAGTTTTTACAACAGTGTTGTCAAATATCTATTCCGAAGCTGTGGGGGGAGCTCTAGAGAGAAACCTGCGAGCAAAAAGCGAGAATACAGCGTAGAAATCCCGAAGCTACTGAATGCAGCTTTAAGAGTAAACGACTGTGGTCATTATCACACTCAATATAGCTTTTGTCCAACAATAAATAAAAGCAGGATTCATGTACTTCCCAACATCTGCACCAAGCATTGATGTAACAGCAAGACTTCATCAAATTTCATCATCATTTTAACTCATATTTGAGTTACCCTCTGAAGTATGTGATTGGTCCTTAGAATGCTAATTCATGGTTTGAGTCACTGGTTTCTTAAAAAAAGAAGTCATTGCAACAAGTCTCACTTTATATTAAAAGGGACAGTTCACCCAAAAATTAAAATTATGTCATCATCAATTCACCCTTTATGTTGTTCAAAACCTGTATGAGTTTCTTTCTTCTGTTGAACTAAAACTAATATATATAAAAAAAAAAAAAAAGGTTGGTAACCAGACAGTTGACGTTAGCCTTTGACTTCCATGGTATTTTTTCCCCCTACCGTCATCTGTCTGGTTACCAGCATTCTTCAAAATATCTTCTTTTGTGTTCAACAGAAGAAAGAAATTCATTCAGGTTTGGAACAACAAATTCTATTGGTGTCGACTGCTAAAATATTAGAAAGACCTACACCAAATGTTGGATATTTAGTTACATGCTTGTCTTGATTTCAAGTCGCTGAAGCATTATCATCTCAGATAAACATCTTTTGTCATGTGTCTTCCCAACACTATCTGTCACCACTCAGATCAAGGGTGTGTTATGCCTCTGTAGCCGCCAGTGATAAAAATCACATCTCACCCCATGTTTTTTAAAGAAGGAAGTAAGCGAATCACATCAGTGAGCGTATTATTTTCTTTTTTTTCTTTTCTGTACAATCACTCTCTTTATCACTGTCAGCAGTCTGATGAACCCCTGGTGAGCGCGGTCCGTTTGTACAGCTCTGCGACTGCCTTCCATTTGCATAGATATGCAAACCCCAGTTACATCTCGTTGTGTTCGCTGTGATGCTATCAGACTCAACTCACATAAATCCATTCGCCACATGCTACTTATCTGGGCCATTGTTCCGTCCTACATATTCTAAAGCGTGTTAAGCTCGCGCTCCATATGCAAAAAGAAAAAAAAAAATACATATGGCGCCACAGTAAAATGATCCATATCTCGTCCCACAAAACAGGGCAGGAGTTGTATATGTTCATATTAAAATGTTATCTGAGACATCTCTTCAGAGCTGTGCTTGAGGTCTCATTACATTAACACATTTTTTAGAGCGTCTATTGTATCTTCAGTGGGCAGGAAAGAGCTCTTTGTGTTTTCATTTGTTGATAGCCTTTGTCAGTATCCTTTCCTGTCGTTGAAGCCATAAAACAAGAGACTGCTGAGAGCCGTTGCCTCTTTTATGTCTTCTTTCTGCCTCATTTAGTTTCACAAAGTGCTGAATTTACTTGATGTCTTTGTGTTTGTTTGCACAGAAGCTTTTAATGTAACTCTCTGATTTACTTTCTTGGTGGGAAAGTCAATCGGAAAGACATAAAGTAAACCTCTCCGGAGTAACCTGTTGCACCTAATGTCTGGTTGTAAAAGAAGATATAGGAGAAAAACGGGGTAAAAGTGGGCTAACGGTAATGATCGGCGCTGCTTGTGCAAATGTTACATCTTAAGCAGGGGTGACCCTTGTATCAGAGACTTACTGGGATTGAAATTCTGCTTTATCACCATTGTGCCCTTGAGGGATTATTCCTTGGTTCCTTGGTGACAGCCGTGTCTGTAATTGGCGTCTCTTGTCTTTCTCCTCTCAGGAACCTCTCAAAACGTCACTCTCCGGGGTCGCTATCACTGCAGAGGGGGTCGCCAGATCAACGTGAGCCAGCTGTGTGACTTCAACCCTGACTGTCCACAAGGGGACGATGAGGGAGAACATTGCCGTGAGTATTAGTGCCGTCCATTTGGAGGACGAGACAGCAGACGGGGGCTCAGGAGGTCAGCAGTCACTCTTTAATGAGAGCCCATTATATAACAGAAGTTGTGTTTATTGGACGTTGTAGGAGTTGTTCTGCTTCAGTGACCAGTGTCATCCCAGACACGCTCTTTCTCAATAAAGAAAAAAATGGTATACTGTATCCCCATATATATATATATATTTCTTAGATTTTTTTTTGTCTTACGCTAATTAACTATATTTATGCATAGTTTGAAATAATGGCTGAAAGTATGACCGCTTGTGTCCGCCATGGAATAAAACAATTTAAAAGATAAATGCAACTTTTTATTTCACAAATCTTGTGAAAATTTTCACAATTGCGAGTTACAAAGTCAGTATTGTGAGATTCGTACTTTTTTTCCCTCTCAATTCCGAGTTTATATCTCGCAATGCGGACTTTTTTTCACCATGTACTCGCAATTGTTAGTTATAAAGTCAAATTCTGACATAAAAAAATAAATAACAAATTCTAAGAATTGCAAGTTTATATCTCACAATTATGACTTTATAGCTTGCAATTCCAAGTTTATGTCATGCAATTGCGAGAAAAAAAGTCAGAATTGTGTCAGAAAAAAACGTATTCAGTGGGTTTTATTTTTATTTTTTATTCAGTGGCAGAAACAGGCTTCCATATGTAAGGACCTATGGAATAACTGAAACCATCTGGCGAAGTGATATGGAACTGTAATGCTACTGTTATTACTTTAGCCGTGCGTTAAATAATTGCACATCTTAGAATGTCCGTCAACCAAATAGATTCAAGCATTCAACAGCCCCGTAGTATAAATATATGGCAGTCATTCAGTACTATGGTATTACGACCTGATTCGTGCACCATGTTACTGCCACAGTACTTTTTTGTAAGGGAATTGTAAATATTATAAATGTAAATTGTATAACCCTGCTGTCAGGCCTAATAACAGTAGCTGAGTGAAACTGGTACTGAAAATAGATGTAAATTAGTGGGATGAGGTGAACATACGTACTTGTGCTTGCTGCTTTAGTGGACATGCCCATTGTTTTCTCTGAATTGGGAGTTTTGACAGCATATTTCAGTCACAACATCAGAGCAACATTGTACTTTTAAACACTTTACCACTGAGCAATTTCAGTTCATATGAATCATCTCCCACATTTAGCCCATTTCCTCTGTAATTTTCTGAATTGCTCTGTCTGATGGCCCCACCTTTACCTATCATTCCCTGCTGCTTCATTTCTGCAGTCAGTGAACTCCTCTTTCCTCCAAGATCAGCTGCTCACGCTGTCCTGATCCTGTCTAGCATGATGCAGTCATTAATGACTCGCAAGCACAGCACAGATATTGCCAGAAGCTTTTCGACAGAAAACGGAGAGCTGCAATCTCATCCTGTGTCATTCAAATCGTACATTTTCGTTGTCATCTTTCCCTGCTATTGCTCTCCATGCTAATCCTCACGAGTGTGGTCACGCTGGTCGATGTGTTTACTCTCTCCTGGTTAATGGGAGTGAGTTCAGGGCTGTATCATCTCCCCTCAGCGGATGATTAGCTGATCCTACCTCACACCTCTCAGATCAATACCGTGCAGAAGCTGTAATCATATTTCTGTGGGTCCACCTACAGTGCTTCTGGACGAAAAAGAAAGCCAACATTTTGAGATTGAACAAGATTCTGAGTGTTGTTTATTGTTAGAACAAAGCTAAATGTCACAGATTATGTTCGATATGCCACCACAGATATTAATATTGATTAGCAACCTGCTAATCAGTCTTTTTCAAAACCCGTTCAGCACATTTAATTTGCACAACGAAAATTGATTGTGGCTTTAATAAACTTTGTTGCTAAGATGAAAGCGACTTCTGAAGACCAGATGAAGAGATCTGCACAGGACACCGCAGTTGTCCTAAACTTTTAAAGTGATATCAATAACATCAGGGTCATATCTCAACCTAAAATCAAAAGAATAACAATAGCTGCATATATCATTTTTCTTAATAAGTGTTTTGTTTTGTTGTCATTTCAGTAAGATTTAACATCTTTTTAAGGTTTAATATTTTTTATTAATTTTTTTTATTACAGAGCACCACACATAACATGCTGGGGGAAAACGATCATTTATTTATGTATTTAAATACAACTCCTTGTTTATTTATTCTTCAATCAATCAAACAATCAATCAAATTGGAAGACCAAAAGATTTAAGATCAGTGCAATTATGATGAAGGATGCCCCATAACTTGCCTACTCTTCTGATACACACTCAAAAATATGTACTTTTTCTTCACAAAAACAGTACATACTTTTAGGACATAGTATATGTAGGCGAATTGGCACGCAATTTAAAATTTCATCTTAAAAATCTCATCTTCAGATTATTTTTAAAATAAAATATTGATATAGACACACAAGGTCTTAAAAAAAAGAGGTTCAGACAAGGTTCTTTCAGGGAAAAGCATGAGTCTGTCAGTTTATACATTATTTATTTTTCTCTTAAAACAAGGAAAAAAGATCATTCTGTTTTCTTTATTTAATTAACTTCTTTATTTATTAACCAGACATTTCCCATAATCACTCTGTTCCCATGAATGCATCCATCCTTTTAAATGCCTTACTCTAGATTGTATGAACACCTGGAGCAAAGCTTGTAAGTTACATGCCATCAGGCAATTCATCCTCTGCAATGCAGTCGATCGGTGGAAGGCAAACATGTTTCTTCCCCCCTGTTTCTTAATGAAGGTCAGACACATCCCTGCAGCCCTTCACAGGCTTGAATGAATCGTATGTTGATGGAATGGCTTCTAATATGGCCTTCCTACTAGGGCTGGGTATTGACACAAATTTTACAATTTGATTCGATTTCGATTCACAAGCTTGCAATTTGATTCGATTTCGATTCAATGTTGATTATTTTGGATATCAGCTACAATACATGGCAAATTTTCTCAAGGAAAACAAATCTCTTAACCAATGTTGTAAACTATGGGAGTCAGCTGTAGCCTACTAAGCTTCATTTGCCTACTCTAATTTTGAAGGTAAAAATGAACTGATCTGTATACAAACACTGTATACAAACACTTAAATTACACTTTTATTTATTTTTATCAAATGTAAACATTTAAATGGTGGCTGTCATAAAAACTGGTTTATGCATTAAATATTGAAGAACATTAAAAAAGTATAATGAATATGCAATATGGTGCAAAAAATTTAGCGAAATGCTCCTCTCTCCTCGTTTTCTAGCTGACTAACGAGCTTATGGTCGCTGGATATGTTTTTTTCTGATGTAAATGTGACGTTACATGACATTTTTTACAAGCTGTTTTACTGACGTCTTTCCACGGTTGAAACGCTGATTGACCGATTCCATGTGACATGATACGGATTTCGATAAGTTGTACTCTATCTTTTAACGCACTTTCTGATGCTCATTCATGCTTATTTCGCACTGTAACTGGTATTATTAAGGCGGAAGAGAAGATCTTCGCTGCTTCTTCTCTTGAGCTGCGCCAGAGCGATCTCACGCCACAGCGCCAAAATGGTATTTATGTTTTTGAAATTCGTAAGAAAATGGACGTAATTTGAAATCTGAGACTTTGTTTCATATCAATAGTAGCCTAACAAAGCACAAAGATTATTACGATTTATTGGATGGGATGCGGGCTACAATGTTCCATTTATTCATCAACTGAAACCAGGATGACTAGCCTAATCGATTCTTGGGCTTTAAGAATCGATATCGGTTCGTAAAAATGAGAAATCTATATTTTTTACCCAGCCTACACTCTTTCTTCCCCACTCTTTACCTCAAAACAATATCCTCATCTGCACTCAGAAACACTCTCCGCTGTCCTCTTATGCCTCTTCAGACATTTAAAAATGGTCAAAGACTATTTCTCATCAAAGCGTCTAAGCTCTTACGCTGAGGGATACGATTTTTAGCACATATTTATCTTGGTTCCACTTTATTTCGATAGTCCACTTTAGACATTCTACTAACTTTAAGTAACTTTGCAACCACATGTCAACTAACTCTCATTAGAGTATTAGTAGACTGTAGTAGACTGTTAGGGTTCGGGTTAGTAGAATAAGTAGCTGCCAAGTTACTTAGTCAGTAGAATATCTGTTAGGGAGCATCAAAATAAAGAGTTAGCAGATATTAAGCAGACAGTCTACTAATACTCTAATGACAGTTAGTTGATATGTAGTTGCAAAGCTACTTATAGTTAGTAGAATGTCTAAAGTGGACTATCGAAATAAAGTGTTATCTTTTTCTATTTAATTTTTTTTCTATCAGTATTCTCAACATGTCTCATTGTCTTCTCTCACTCAACCAGGTCAGTTCCTCAACGGCAGCTATTGCTCGTTCGGGAGAGAGGATTGCAGCTGGCAGCTGGTTCCAGGAAGGGGTCCGCAATGGAGGGCCCATCCGTCCATTCCCCAAGGCCTCAGAAGCAGCTGTCCATCACCAGGTGCTCTGCCTAAACATCTTAAGTTGAAGTCTAATCAACAAGAAGACTTGCAAGCACAGGGTTGACTACTAACAGTGAAACATTTAAAACAAAGCGAAATAATTTAAGCAGACATGGTTAATAAATCATCTTTATTAAAGATTGACAATAAGCTGACTCGTTATAGTTGGTCTTTCATCTTTCATTATTCCTCTGGGTGGTTTGCTTCATGTCTTTCATCACTCTGTATGGCAGGGGCCTTGCTGGCCATCGACAGTCAGCCCAAAGGTCAGCTAGGATCAGCGCAGGTGCGAAGCCCGCTTTTCTTCTACCCCCTGCGGAACGCCCCGTGCATGGTAAGAATGGTTTCTGCATTCCGCAAGTAACCATAATGCAACGGTATCTCTGTGCAATGGGTCTCTGGATCTCTGAGGAAATGAAGTTCTGAACAGTTTCCATCGAGTCTTATTTGCAAATGCATTCTAGTCTATGCATGCATCGATCAGTGCTACACCTACAGAAGTGCTCTGAATACTGATTCGGGTTGTATAGAAGTTCGGATAACCCATCAGGAGGTAATGGCTACAGATAAAGGCCCGGGTACACTTCATTTTCCACGTTCTGCTCCATCTCACACAGGTGAGTGCTCAAGCCTTTCAAAGTACACTACTTTGGCCTTGAGCGCAAAAAGATTTGTGTTTTTAAGCTTGTTTGTACTCACACTGTCTGCACGGAGTCTACAAGCAGACAGTCTTACACGGTCTCTCCTGTTTGAAAATTACGTTGCGGAACGCGGATAGCCAAAGTATACTTTGGGCTTAAATGAAAAGAGAGAGTATAGTATGTAATGAAAATAAAATACTACTCATGCTGTTTCTTCATATGCAGCAGTGTATGTACTATAGGTGAAGTGGGAGAAAATATTCTATTTCAGTGCTTTTGCGTTAAAACAGGTGTTTCAAACCCTCCAAGTACCCTCAAATACAGTATGATGATATCCTTGTGTTCCTAAAATATGAATGCAGCTATGCAGTAAATTGTCATGTATACTATGTGAGAAGAATATTAAATGGATAGTTCACCCTAAATAAAAATGAAGTCATCATTTACCCACCCTGGTGTTGTTGTAATGCCGTATGCCCTTCTTCATAAAAGGACACAAAAGTATAACAGAATGATCCCATGCGACTCGTGTGGTATATTCAAAGTGATCTGGCGGTATACAATAAAATTAGGTGAAAAACAAACCAAGATGTAATGTATTATTTAAAAAAAAATCCTGGTCTTGTCTTGGTCTCAACACACACACTGGTCTAGGTCTTGACTTGGTCTCGGTTTAGGTGGTCTTGACTACAACACTAGTAATAGTTTAATTCATTATCATTATTATTTTCTCAAATAATTCAGTTTCACATAGATGTCCTACATTGTAGTCTTTTTGGGTTCGGGTTATTGTTAGCATGATGAGCCATACTAAAATTATTCACAGCGTTGATTTGGTTTGAGCTGGTAAGTTTTCAATGTTCAAGGCTATAGATGACATTTTTAGGTTGCACAATACCTTTAATGGGTTGCTTTTGTAATCGCTATAGACAGAATGTAGCCCAGTGTCAGGAGGTTATTGTTGTACCCGCATTTCAATGTCATTTGAATGTAATTACATGGAAATTTGGCAACCAAATGTGAAATGTTAATGTCCGTTTTGAAAAATGGAAAAAAAATGTCTGGCTCTCGCCTAGGTGCAAAGCTTTTGAAAGACTGTCTCCGTATTCAATTCAGAATTCATAGACCTTGACCCCATCAGTCTGTGGCTCACAGACGAGCATGCTGGGAACGGTGAATTACACAACTGCAAAAGACTTCCTGAAGAAAAAAAAACACTCAAACAGTGAGTTTCAGAGGGAACGGAGGGGTGCAGACTGACAGAGATGGAGAAGAGAGAGAAACAGTGGGATACAAATTTGAAAGTAAGAAAAAGAGCGAAAATGTCAAGGAGAAAATGGGGTGTAGATAAATAGGAATACAGGTGGAGAGGTAGGCGTTGGTTTGGGCTTTATGAGAAGTCTGACTGACAGCTTTAGATAGATGTGAGGTGAGTGCTTACTCTTGTATGAACAGAGCCCAGAGCGGTGTGGAGGCACAGCGGGCCATGACAGCATATTGGACTAAATCCAGACACGAACCAGGACTATAGATTACAACTGTGATCTCTTTCCCCTAGCCACTGTTCTCAGTGTGTCAGTGTGACTTCTGTAATAGGAGAAGCCTTGCTCCTTTCAACAGCTGGCGTTTTCACAGGCCACTGTAAGTCTTCTGACATAAAGGTCCTTCATAATGGATGAACCTCAGAGCAGATGTGATATAAGCATCACAATCTGCACTAGGTCACACGCAGTCTCACGGGACCGGACTTTTGACATCAGCATAAAGTCTGGTCCATTTTGCAGCCTAATCTGGCCAAGAACCGCCCACTCAGCACGTCTGATTGACATGGAAAATCGTTGTGGGTTTCCATGTTTGATGTGGACTTTCCATAGACGTAATGGTTTTTATACTTTACAAACTGCATATTTTACACAGTTCACAGAAAACGTTCTGCTATTTTAGATCAAATAACAAAGATAATTCGGTATGATTTATAAGCTTGTTTTCTCATGGAGACCAAAAAAGTTTCCCCACAAGGTCAACATTTACTGGTATTATTATACTTGTAGGGACATTTGGGCCCGGTTTCACAGACAGGGCTTAGACTAAGCCAGGATTAGACCATAGATCAATTAGGACATTTAAGTAATTTTTATAAACATGCTTAGAAAAAAAAACATTACCGATGTGCATCTTAAAACTAAAAAGGCACTGATATATTTTTAAGATCAGTCAGTGCAAGTTTATTTCAGTGGAAACAGCTCAGACTTACATTTTAGTCTAGGACTAGTCTTAAGCCCTGTCTGTGAAACCAGGGGTTGGTGTCCTGGCCTCATTCATTTACATTGTTAGTGCCTTAAAGTAACCAAGTCAAAATACATTTTTGTGGGAATCAATATTATGCCACTGTGCTGGGCTCGAATCCAGAATAGTACTTTAACAAATATGGCTTTGAAACCAAAATATAAGAATACAGTTCTGGTCAAAAATGTTTTGCACCTCCTGATACATTTATTAATTTGCATGTGCTGTCTGCATTGTTTTTGCACCTGGTACATTAAATGAATCATGCAAATCTGAGTGCTAGGTTGTGAAGGATGCAGCAGACTTCCAATATCTGTTGTACTTTCTTCTTCACCACTGCATACCAGGCACTGCACGTCTGGATATGTGCCCATTTCAAAGGTCCTTCTTAATCAATGTATGAATTACTGCAAAAAACTCTTAATAGCACATATATACTAACATCAACGCAACGTTAATTGTACCACACAAAACGTGTGGTATGTTTCAATTCATAAACCTAGGCCTACTAACAAATTGAAATAACAAAAAGTATAAGACACATAACCTTGACATGCATAGCTCACAATGTTAATGTTAATTTTAAAATAAAAGCCTATTTTGCTTAAATTTTACGCAATAATAGAAGCCTATATTTGTTTCAGTTCCAAATTTGTACGGTAACTTTAGTGTTGGGATTATGAATTCATGTAACTACAATGTTTCACTTGAATGTATCTGCTACAGCTCTCAATGAGCCACGGCAGATTTCGCAATAGAAAGAATAAACTGACACTTTTCAAAGTCTGTTGTTGTAGCGCCTCTTAACGGTAAAAGGCAGCAAATACACATCCCCAATTTTACCGCCGCGGGAACAGCAGCGGTAAAAGTATTATTCTGGTAACTGTCATCAACTGTAAGTAACTTTGCAACTACATGTCAACTAACTCATATTAGGCTATTAGTAGACTGTTAGTAGACTGCTAGGTTTGGGTTAGGTATTAGGGTTGGGGTAAGTAGAAAAACTTGACATGTAGATGCAAAGTTTCTTATAGTCAGTAGAATGTGTGTTGAGGAGCATCAAAATAAAGTGTTATACCAAATCTGATTTTGTGATCTTTTCTACAGGTCAAGTTCTGGGTGTGTGGATCTTCAAATGGAGTGCTATCTCTCTGGATTATAGAGAACAGCACAGGACCCGAGGGCCAACGGAGTCTCTGGAACTCAACAAGCGAAGCTAATATGGGGGAAAAGTGGAAACTCATTACCCTACCACTCTTCGGTTTGGTGGATCTGTAAGTCTATAGTTACAACCATCAAATTTATGCTGAATATCCTCCATGGTCTGAGTGTGCACATTATTTGTAACTTAACAATGGCATAATCAGGTAAAGAATGACTGGAATGCTTCTGCTTAAGGAGAATTCATGCAAAATGAGGTTTCGGATACATATGCAAAAGTTTTCGCTTACCTTTGAGCAAGCTGTAGAAATTTACCTTTGGTTTCGCACTCGTATATCCTAATGAATCCCACTGGTGCCGCATCCCTGCCATGGGCCCGGCACAGCACCGCACATCCTGTGCTCACCTTATCACTCTCTCCAGAAGAAAAAAACTGACAGAGGGGAAAAAAAATCAATGAAGAGGTTCACCATTCATCCACACTTTCACTCCAATTAGCAACTGCTCTTGACTTGTAAGAGTAAGGAGGGCCGAGGAAAATAGGAGGATGTTACATCTCTACATGTTTGATTGGAATCTCATCTAACACTCTCAAAACCCCCACAATTCCCTACGCCCCAACCTCCACTCTTGTTATCCAGGGTCTCGCTAATTCCAGTCCACAGGGGGCGATTAAAATTTCATTCCTGGCCTCCTTCCCCTTTTCTTGTTGTAGTTAATTTTTTTTAGATTTATCTACCACTTCACAGCATAGCTGCAAAGCTTCATGCCCTATGACCCAAAGAGCCAATTCTTACACATTTATTATCATGGGAGATATTAGGGCAGGGGATAACACTCCTCTCAGGGATTTATTCAAAATCTGATGGGTTCTACTGTAGCCATAAATATACATTTGTGGTGGTTTGGAGATATACCTTAGCTAAAGAATGACACCTAGATTTGTCTTCCTTGGAACACAAAAGTAGAGGTTTAACAGAATGCCCATTGTGCTGTTTTCCAAATATGAGATCCAATAACATGTGACGTTAAACCTGCAGTGTGGTAAACCAGCATAAATGAAATTGTCAGTGCATATTCCAGTCTTCACATAAAGCTATCGTATGGCTTCAGGAGACTAGGGATAAGTCAGAGGGCCAGATTTACGAAACAGGGTAAATTAGCGAGAGAGCGCAATCCCCCCCAACAAAACGCAGATGGGAGTGGAAACTTCTGTTGTGTGATCTACTGGCGAATATTTACCAGAATGACCAACGCAAATTAGCGTCTGGTTTAAGGATGTGCTTTTTGGGGGCATTAAATAATGGCACAAAAACAGTAAATTGACTAGCGCAAACCTTAGTTAATCACCTTGCATGATTTATTTAAATTCTCTCCTCCCATAAAGTTTCCATCTGGAAGGGAAACTTCTACAAATGCATATGCAATAAGCTCAGCCGCAAAAATAATCCTGTCCACGCCTTTTCAGCGTTAAATTTTCACTGCGTATTTTTAGTAAATCCTGACAGTAGTTTTTTTTTTTATATATATGCCAAAAGAGGCTTTGCGCTGGTGGAAGCTGTTAGTAAATCTGGCCCATAGTGACACATTTAACAGAATTTATTTGTGCTCTTTTTGGAGCTTGAAAGCCTCAGTACCCATTCATTATTAGAAGTATGGAAAAGAGCAGCCTGGACGTTCTGCTAAACATCTTATTTTTTTGTTGGACTGACCAAATAATCTGGTTTGGAATGACATTATGAGCATGTTTATAGACATTTAATTTCTAGTGTGTATTGTTCCAAAGGAACTCTAGTTAATAGCTATCCACTTCTTGCTGTGTGTCTCGGCTTAAAAGATGTTTTCACTCTCTTTAATTTATCTCCCTTTTTCTCGGTCACACTTTAGGTTCTACCTGCAGTTCAGTGCTGATATTTCCTCTAGTGCAGGAATTGCATTTGCTGTGGACAACTTCACTCTGAGCATGGAGTGCTTCCTTGAAAGTGAGTGTTGCATCTTCACTATTTTCATTATCAGCCATTTTCCATCCTGAGATGATAGAAGTAGCCATTTTAAAAATAATTAATTAATATAACCATTAACCATCCACTAATAGGTTTTTTAGTGGCCGGTTCCACCCCCTCCATTCAAGCTCAATTGCAGTTTTCAGGGAACTGACTTCGCCTAAAGAGAGCGCTCTGAAACTGCTCGATTAGCATTAGTTTTTTATTTTTATTTTATTACAGTGCTTAGGGTGCCTGAAATTGATCCATTGTGGGTGTATCATGAGTATTTATTGACTGGTTGACTTTTTCTGGTTGACATCAACTTTTTAGATACAGAGTACTAGAGCTGGTGAATTGAAAGAATTGATTTGGTGTGAGCTGCTAGCTTTTATAAATGTAAATCTAAAATGATGCTTTCATGCTTGCCATTACAACCTGAAAATATTTGCAGATGTTTATACCAGCTACCTAGAGATTATCTGTAATGTCCAAAAAACATGGTGCTCCTTTGTAAAAAATAAACGTCATGACTAAAATGGCCTCTTGAATTTAAAATCATCACACTGTGAGGATCAAAGTGCCAGCCATCAAGAGGGAATTTTTCATGCACATATTTTTTCTGTATGTTCAGGTTAAGCTGTCTGCTTTGCTGTGTATTACTGATTCTTGATGCAAGTAAACATTACTGAAAGCTACAACAAACTGGAATTATAGATGGAAATGTTTTAAATAGCAAAACAACCAATTGTAAAGCCCTTTCCCACTAGTATTGTCATGATGCTGGAATTTCTCATTTTTATACGATACCTTGAAAATTTCGATATTCGATACCATAAATTCGATACCAAAATAATGTTTTGATAATTTTGTTGCAATTGCTTACACAAGAAGCAATTGAGCTTACACTTACACTTGCTTACAAGGCACAAGGAGACTGTATTTGAAAGTTTGAACTAAAGTCAATCGCCAGTAATAAAATAAGAACAAACAAACAAATTGCAAATGGTAGCACACATAAATACAATAAAATAAAGAGACAAATGAAATAAACATGGCTTAAAGTTTTTCAGGTGGGTCTAACAGTAATATTTAGGTAAGACATACAACAGAAATTAAATGGCAAAACCAGCAGTGCAAGTTTGAGAGGTGGCGCCCCGCCAAATCTCGCGAGAATCACGACTTGCTTTACTGCACGACGTCACATACATCAGCAACATATGAAGCAGCCTCTGTGGAAAACACTAGCACGCATTTCAGACGTGAATCACGGCAGAGTCGACGAAGAAAACGCGGTCGGAAGAGTGCAGAGACGGCTCTGTGTGAGTGGTATTTACGACAGTAACGTTAAATACAAGTACTCCACAGCGACTCTAGGGGTCGCTGTTTGAGAATAATGGAAACTGCATAGTGTGCCTTTAAGAGCTTATGAACGGATCCAATATACAGTTACACGTGATTTCTTTCGTCTGTTCCGAAACTTAATGTGTTCACCTAAATACTCACCAGGACGGGCATTTTGACATACCGTATTTTCCGCACTATAAGGCGCACTTAAAAGCCTTTATTTTTTTCAAAAAACGACAGTGCGCCTTATAATCCGGAGCGCCTTATATATGGATCTGGCGCCTTATGTTAACGTCTGTTAAACAACCGCTGACTTAAACCTTGTTTATACTTTCGCCTGACACCAGAGCGCGAGCCTCCGCTGACTGCGCGCGCAACTCCCCAAACAGACGAGGCATTTATACTTGACGCAACTGTTTTGTTTTAGACTGAACACCAGACCATACAACTGATTTAGACGCGCAAACTGGGTGCCGGTGTGATGAGATGTACTACTAATATCCGTCTGCTCGGGCAGATTCGGCTCAAAGTCATGCATCTTCGGATTCAGAGGCGCGCGCGCTGTTAAGCCGAATCTGCCTGAGCAGACGGATATTATTTTTTTTATTAACTTCGCGCTCATGCGGACGCGTCGAGTATAAACAAGGTATCTTGGTTTACATTTGGACTTTGGATGTGATCTTAGGCTTGAAAAGGTTGGTGACCACTGCATAACGCAAACCCAGTCAAACATTTGACTGCAGTATCTTCTATTCTATATGCGCCTTATAATCCGGTGCGCCCTATATATGAAAACAGTTCTAAAATAGGCCATTCATTGAAGGTGCGCCTTATAATCCGGTGCGCCTTATAGTGCGGAAAATACGGTAATTTTGTGTGTATTTGACCGTTAAAGCGCAATGACCCACAAAAAAGAGCTCAATTTGATACTCGTGAGCTGTTTGAGAGGCAGCTTTATGAGAGCGTCACTTATATAGATCACTTTTGGGGTGAGCGCGAAACCTGCAGGAATGAGTAAAATAATGTACAATACCAGCAACCCCGCTCCGAACTTCAGGACCTAACATCCAACACTATTCAACTGCAGTGAATAAGACGAGCGAATGGTCAATCGCCATCGGAGAGAAGAGAGAGCGAGAACGTGCAGCTGGTATCTGTGTATCGATATTGCAGAAAAGGAGTATTAGAATCTTTTCAGATATTTCAGTATCGATACGAACCCTTCGTCTTTGACAACTACTTCTCGCACTGTTGCCAGGGTCTAGAAACTTTGGATCTTCAAATGAAGATTAATTCATTGTGTGATGTAACAAAGATTGACAACACAAAGCCATGGATGTAGATCAGACCTGATGTTTCATACAAATCTGCTGAAGCTGGAATCAACTCTTCGCACAGCGACTCTGACACGCGTTAACCAAGATGCCGGTCACTGATGACTCAAGAATGACAAGGCCTTTTAGCCAGTACTAAGAAGACAAGAAAAGCTTCCACTCGAGTTCCACATTTTGATTGTGCTGGAAATTGTGAGCCGTCTGAGGGGGCTCTTAAGACGGATTTGAAGGAGATCAGCACAGGATATTGCACAGCTGGGAAAAGAACAGGAATGGGAATCATTAATGCAAACCTCTTGGATTAAACAGGATAAGATCTTTTATTTGTTGGCCTTATGGTGTCTCGCTTTTTTTCTCCGAACGAGCCAATGTATTTACTTCAGCTTTTGGCATTTGGAATCAACTTGGCACTGACTTTATCATACATTTGCCCTTCTAGACCCTGGCAACAGTGCAAGAAGAAGTGTGTGACTTCCCAGAAGGAGTGGATAGGGCTTTACAGTTGTTTGTTGTGCTGTTTAAAACACATTCATTTATAATTCCAGTTTGTTGAAGCTTTCAGTAATGTTTACTTGCATTAAGGACCAGTAATACACAGCAAAGCAGACAGCTTAACCTGAACATACATTAATAATATGTGCGAGACAAATTCTCTCTTGATGCCTGGCACTTTGATCCTCACAGTGTGATGATTTGAAAGCATCATTAGACACGATGAGATGAATATCTTTGTAAGATCTGAGTCTCCGTTGGCGTGAGAGAGGGCCACTGATGTTGAATAGCTCATTTGGTCCATGAAATATTTGCCCAGCAATTTGTATCTGATGCCATTTTCTGCCACACATCGATTCGACACGGCTGCACTGCGGCTGCCATTTAATCCATCCTTTCTGCCATTTCCCTTTCCGATGACACTTGGGAATGTGTGGAGTTATATATTATGCCATCGTTCCCAGGCTAAATTAAATATTATAGCTATACATCATCACACTGGGGTTTGCGGTACCCATCCAGCAGTGTTTCCAAGGGTAAGCAGTGTGCATCAATGGCATGACTGATTTGTTTAAAACGTAATTGTTTAAATTTTGTACGATCCACATAACATGCTTGTCAGTTCCCGTAGGAAAGATACACCACAAAAGATCAGTTGTTTTTTTTTTTCCTAGAGAGCAGTGAGATAGAATGGATGAATTTGAGATTTCTCTTCAGATTCTTTTCTTGTATTAATCTGACATCTGTCTCCTCCAGAATTTCGGAATAAATATAATCTCACTGTCAGAAATTGTGCTCAGGTTGGCAAAGACACCACAAATTAGCAATAAACGAGATTTTGGTAACACTTTACTGTAAGGTTGTGTGTTAACATTAGTTATTGCAGTAGTTAACATTGAATAACAAATGACCAGTGGTAACGCATTACAAATAACATGATGCTTATTGTAGTTCTAGACTAAATGTGAGCATTTACTCATCTCACTTGCACAAAAGAATATTCAGTATGCCTCAAAAGGAATAAAGACAGTGCAATGCAATATACTTTATGTATTTAATCTCACTTTATTTACCAAAATCTTTGCTGCTGACTTTCAATGATCTAATTCAACCATATAATAAGCAAAAATGACTTCAGATAAACATCACATTTGTGTTTCTTTTTTTGGGGGGGTTTTATTGCTGAAGTAAGAGTTTTGAACTTTCTTCTCCTTATTCTTCTGCGATTCAGAATGGCAGCACAGCTGAAAGGTTTGTTTAAGCGGCGCCCTCTACTGTTCAGGCGTGAATTTGCATTTCCTTCAGCCTGAGGTTTATTCATTTCACTTTTGGTTTAGAAGGACCTTTACATTTGCCCAAAGAAATATTACTTTTTTTGTTATAAAAAAAAATAAAAATGTACGAGTGAATTATAGGTAGCTAATTCATACGAATTTGTACGACCTCATTCGTACGAATTTGTGTGATTTGTCGAAATCCCAGTGTAGGACAGGTTTAGGGGCGGGGTCAGGGGTAGGTCATTCGTACGAATTCATATGAATTGGGCAACTCGTAAAATATGTCCTCGTATGAATTTGTACGAATTAGCTACCATTTTATTTATTTATTTTTATTCCTGATTCCTAATGCATTAAGTAATGTTAACATTACTTCTCTTCATGTTATCTCTTATTGAGATTTTAATATAAACACCTACATTTCTCATCAAATTCTTCCAAATTATTTGGGCTATGATATCCACATTAATTTTATAGCTTTAAACTCTTACTATATGTCAACACATAATACTGTTAATGAACTTTACAACTAAACATCAAAAGATTTTTCTAAGGAGAAAAAAATGGTAATGCTTAAATCAAATATATTAAACAAATCATGAACATGTTAATTCATTAAAATTCAGTAACAGCTGCACAAATTCTCAAAGCCTGAGCTTTGAAACTAAAATCTGTAGGACAGTGGCCTGGATGCCTAGAGGACTGGAGCTGAAAAGCACTGGTTTAGTGTTTAGCTCAGAGCTGGTAACCAGAAAGCTGCTTTTATTCCCACAAATCACAAGCAATGATCTATCAACATTGTTTCATGGTGCAAGGCTCTCAACCCTTGGGTGGTCCAACTGGACTGCCACTAATGAGCTTGTGATGTCATTCTAAAGAGTGCATGAACAAATTTATGCAATGTCATGTGGCGATAAATAAAGTTTCGACAATTCTATTGCTTTGTGCACTCAAAAAAAAAAAAACTGTGTTTTGTGGCACTGTTCTTTTTACCCAAATATTTTTTGCTTAAGTAACACACGTATATTTCTTTGACCCCCAAAACACTTATGTATTGCGTTTAATTAACTTAACCTGTATAATTTTCCACTATACTTAATTATCAATCGTTAAACTAATGTAAAGGGTTTAAAAAAAAATAAAAAAAACGTGACGATTTCCAATGTATTGGGTGAAGACGGCGTGCGAAGAAGGTGGTAAGATGCATGGCGTAAGAGAAAATATAAAGTTAATCTAAAGGCAAAGTCTTTCAGTTCTGTTAGTATTTCGGAAAGTCTGTTCTGGAATGCTTTTATTATATTGCACATTATATTGCCCTGAAAAAATATATATATTTTGGCTGCTTGTTCAAATTGCTTCATTAAAATGAGCTTAAGCAACACAATTGCTATACATTTTGTCCAAACTTAATTTGATTGTGTTCAATCTGTTCAATATGTAAAATGTAAGTGTACTTAATTGGTTTGTGTTGGATTACATGAATGATTTGTGTTGCATTAATTGAAACTGTGCAGTGCTTGTTAGTTCCCAGCACAACACAAGGAGTTTACATAGATTACAAAAAATTCCATTAATGTTAATAAAAAATAATTTGCTTATGTGGAACCACTGTCCATAATTGAATTAAGTTAGTTAAAAGAGTAATTTTTTTCTGAGTGTGTGTTTCCTGTCAGAGCAGTAACTTCGTCTCACTGGTCTCCAAATGAAACAGATGGCACCGGATTCACTTTGTGGGTGTTTACCTCTATTTCCCGGCTTTGGCATGGTGGCAGACTCACTTATCCCGTTTTTATTAGTTTTCTCTTCGGAACAGGGAGTCATATCAATAAGAAAATTTGCATGCCTACCCGGAGTGGCAGTCTGTGATGGAACAGTAAAATAAAAAATAAAACAAAGTCTGTCAGGAAAGTCATACTAGGTTTTTTAGGATTCATTCTACGGCACTACCTGTGGTGCCCAAAACTCGTAAAAATCACCCAGCGCTGCTTTTATGACAATGCCAGCTGCTCAGCGATGGTTTGGCGTTTCCCTAATGAGTGCTTTCTCGACAACAATGAGTGTATCTCGCAGGGACGATGGGTGCCAGATATGCTATTTAAGTGGAGATATTGGAATTCTGAAATGTAGACAAAGGGAGAGAAAGAATGGTTCAGGTAGCTTTTATATTCATCATAGATTTGTCCCAGTCTTAAACATCAGATTGACTTTTTATTTCATAAACCATACTTGGCTTTAGGGCAACGTACTTTCTGTCAAGAGTCCAAGCCTATATTTTGAACTCAATCGACCATTACTGAAAAAAAAAAATAAAAAAAAAAATCAAGCCTCAAGCTGAAATATTATGAATGTATCTGGCAGCTGGAGTCAGATATTATGTGGTCCAGTGAGAATTGCTCTGAATTCCGACTGAAAACCTAGTTCAAGCAAATGTAAATGTGTTTGGAGTGCTGCATGCTGTGTGTGTGTTCTAGTTCATTTCATTTATTTCCATCCCATGTTTAGCGTGCTAAAAAAGTACTTAAGCCTCAATTCAAAAAACTGCATTGGATATCAAGCCAAATTGCATTTTAATACATTTTATTATATAGCAAATATCATATATTAGAATAATATTATTGTTAATATTACAATATTGTATTATTATTTGTAATGTAAGAATGTAAGAATTCATGCCACTTTTGATTTGATGTTTTGTCATACAATACATTGAAATCAATTTTAAAGTGTGGCTTAAGGTTTTAAATATTTGTAGAGCCAGAGCAGCTTACACGTATGCAGGTGCAATTTCTATGTATTCTTGCCTACAATTGTGTCAAGAGAATTTTGCAAGTTTGCACGTTTGATTTATCGTTCTCCCTGCAGCACTGCAATAAGTGCTGCTATCTAAACTACAAAGCACGCATTTAAAAGTTCTCGTCTGACATCCCCCTTAAGCGAAACTGACAGTGGGCAGAAAACCCCTCTGACATCTAGCTTAATCTGGATTCGTTTAGGGCCCTGGGTATATATATATGATATTGGAATACTAACACATGCCATGCCCTAACACATCCTTAAAAAAATTGAGCCTTGGTACTGATGTGAGGAACACAAGTTTAAGTGTGACTTTCACAATCTCATTACCCTCCATTGCACCCATTATTTCCTGTTCTTTCTCTACTGTCACTAAAAATAAAAGTGGCATCAATAACACACTATATCTCAGATTGGCAAAAATAAATGCTTCGGATCAGTAAAATGAAGAGACGGCAGTGTAAGGTCTTAAAGAGATAGGTCACCCAAATAAACACAAATTAAGATTCTTTTTTAATGAGAGGTTCCTGTCCAACCTTTGAATGTCCAACCAAAATGTAGAATATCCAAAAATGATCACACACAGCTTTTATATTTACCATATGTGATGTTATCCATAAAAGCCTAAATCTGTTCATCATATACAGTGATCATATCTCTTCACAAGACTTGGATTCAAGTTTTGGTTAACTAGACTTTCAATGGAGGGACAGAAACATCTCAGGTTTCATTAAAAATATCTTTAATTTGTTTGTTTTTTGAAGAATAACCCAAGTCTCATGGGTTTGGAATGACATTATGGTGTTTAACGGATTACAGAATGTAAATTGTTTGGGTGAACTATGCTGTTAAATGTTCATTCTAGGCTTTAGGATTCGGATTATCATAGACACCATTCAAGTATCTCAGCTGTCCAGTTGAATATGGAGACATATTGAAGTATTTGAAGAGCGATGACTAAGGTGTTTTCTGATTGTCCTGGCAGATTTGGAAAACTGCTGAGTGACATTTCTCCCTGGAGCAAAGGATTACATTCTTCCAAGGTTCAAGAAATCTCATCTTTGACCACCCGCCAAAAATGGTCTACCGCAGTGTGTAATGCTGCAGTCAAACTACCTGTAACTTTTCCACAGTGGAAGTCAAAAATGTATGAATAATCAGAGCCATGGCCTTGTGGTTACAATTCATGCATGGTATGGGTAATGCATTACAAGTAGCATATTATGTATTTTTTGGAAGCAAAATATAGAATGTCACTTTTTTAAATGTATGCTATATGCTTCAGTTCAAATCAAATAAGTAACATGCGTTAGTTTTCTATTTATCTCATTTATTCATTGACAGATCCAATTGAAAAACTTCACATTGCATGCTAGACTGCAAATGAGCAGCACATAACAGCATAATGCCGTCATAATCAACAAAAACAATCAATGAACTACACTGCCATGCTGCAATGTCTAAAGGACCTGTCAATAATAGCACTGCCATATCGACGAGTGCATTCATTTCATAAAAAGTAACATATAAAACTATGCAGGTCAAGTTGTATATTGGGCAGTGTTTTATGTATTGATATAATATTTATCATATATAATATATATATCAAGGAAAAAAATACAAAATCTTACATTTTCCCAAATTTACAGAGCATTAACAATTTAAAGTTGCATATTTAAATAGCTCTTCTCTGCAAGGTTGCATATCTATTTAGCTTCTGACAAACACATTCATTATTATTTGAATAATCACTCAGTGATTTAACTGTCTTTGAATATCTTTCAAACACATTCAAATTTACAAATCCATTTTTATACCTACTCTACATGTAATGCAGGGATTCCCCAAATTTTGACAGCTGAACCTCTTTGATCTAATATATTTACTTGAAGTACCCTTTGAGATTTTAAGTTATTAAGTTTGGTCAATAATAGGTCAATAATAATAATAAAAATAATAAATAAAATTAAGTTCACAGTTCTCTGATGCGTGCCATGCAGGTGAACAAATAAAATTATATATTTTTTAATAAGTGCTTTATTTTGATTGTATTTATTTTAAATTTAAATTAATTTGACATTTTTAGGATTTAATTTCTAAATAGCTTTCCGTTAAACTCACAAATCCCTGTAGTTCCATCACAAATTCCAGTCTGGGAAAGCCTGACATAATTTATTGTGTAATGCACTTCATGTTGTTGATAACAAAGTCAAGAAAGACATATTTTCTTTCTTTTTGTGTTTTTATATCAATATGGTACAAGATTATTCTATTCAAATCAATGTGATAAACGAGTTAGGTCAAAAGTAATCAAAAAGTAGTCAGATTATGTTATCTTTAATGTGTAATGTAATGGATTACATAACTAACTGTAACTACATTTTGTGTCACTTAATTTGGAATCAGTAACCAACTACAGTTTGTAAGTAATCTACCCGGCACTGCTCTAGAGTAACTACTATCTACAGACTTGTTTGATTTAGACTTTGTTTGTTGTAAAAGACAAAACTTTTCTTTCCTTTTTGCATGAGACACAAGGCAGGGTGTCTCAGAGGTATGATTTTAACGGATCAACTTCCTTCTTGATTCCTGAAATGGGAGGAGAGATAATAGCCCTGTGACAGGGTGCATCATGGGAAGGAGCCTTTAACGGGAAGTCCATATTGTGATGAATGATGCCAGCTCCAGTCAGAGAGTGGTGTGGGGGTTTCGTGGGAGTAGATGAGTATTTTTAAAGCAAAGATTAAGAGATGAGATGAGAGGTAGCATTTATCACAGAGTCCCAGGATTGTCTGAGCAGGTACTGTACGTTTGGGGGAAAGGGGTGATTTGTCTTCACAGGGAGTTGACAATTGAAACAATGCAGATGCTCATGTGGCTTGTCATAGTAATTAAAGTGTAACTCAACCCCTGGTCAGAGCCTAACTCCACCCACTGGCAATATTTGAAAAATGCTGGAAAAGTGGGCAGAGCCCAGAGGAGACAGAGGGGACGAACCGAGGACAGGGCGGAGCGGGTGTGCACCTGAGACCCGCAGTGACGGATTGATTGACATAGGCGTAATTTGCGGGGTGGGACATGTCCCCACCACTTTTTGCCTGGGTCGATTGTGTCCCCTCCACTTTTGAAACATCTCGCGGCACGGATGTACCAATACAAATAAATAATACATCTCCAGTTAACTCTAGCAGAGCATTCATTTAGTTCATTTGTTAAATAAGAGGTGATCTAGCGCTAAAATGTGTTGTTTTTTAACTGAAGTGCTCGTTGCGGTCAGTGGTACGTACATTGTCCTCTTGTGGCTCGCGCACAGTCTTTACACGGACGCGCGTTTCAATCCGTTGCGGAGAGACTCTCGTTCCGGTGAAATCACAAAACAAAATGCACACAAACGTGTCCCTGCTTGATATACAACAATGAACATATTCGGTTTTGATAAAAAATAAATAAAAAAAAACTATATGTAAACTATGCAGTAGCCACCGCACTCAGACGTTTTTATACACCATATATTGTAGAATTAAAACACTTTATACCCAAATGTCAAAACATTTACTCGAATCAATTAACAGCACTAATAAAGCCCCAGTCTTACAGATCATTAACTAAAAAAAAAAGTTGTTTTAGGGTTTAGTTAATGAACTAAACCCTTGACACCATTGGTGGCGGCTGTCTACTTTTGAGGAGCTTAGACTGTGTTTAACATCCAATAATAAATTATAACATGCTTCATAATCTGACTAATACAGTCTAGAAACTCTTTGAAGACAAACGCTTGAATATTTGCTTTTTTTCCCCACTGAGGTTTTGAAGAATTCATTGAAAATTACCCCAACCCGTGATGTAAACCTTCATTCATTTTCAGTTGTGTGTCCTTATTACAGTGTAATTATACATTTAGGTACTGAGTCATATTAATAAACAACATCTTACTATAGGGTTAGTCGCATGTGATTAATTCACTGTTTTTACTTTAGCAAGCACACGTACCACGTTCAACAAGGACACTGTAAAATAAAGTGTGACCAATGATTCAATTATTGGAGTCAATTAATCACAGGTGACACTTTTTTTTTTTTTTTGAGTTTTCATCACTAAAGCTACCTCCCTGTGCCACAAATAAAATATCTTCCATAAAAACCGTCAGAGTCAAAGTGCTTTGCAATTGTTACGTGGTCAGCAATCCTGGAACTACTTCATAGCTGTGCAATCAACACATCAACCAATCAGAATCAAGACCTGAAGAACACAATAAAATGATATAGATAATACATGTTTTACCCTGACTGCTCACTATCCTGCATGTCTGAGAGCGGGCCTGTCCATAAAATATTACCCCATGAAAATCGCATGAGGAGGTGATGGAAATGTCAAATCCAGTTAAAGAGAATTTTTTTTTTTTTTTTTTTTTAAATCCTCATGAAATGCAAATGCATCTGGCTAAATTTTGCATGCACCCAGAAACAGGTTTTATTAAGCTTTCTGTAAAAAAAAAAAGCTAGATAGCCATAAATTCTTGGTGGCTTAAAAATATAGCCTATATTAGCAATTAACACTAGAAAGGTTATGGTTCATTTGCATATACTTTTTATTATCCATTGTTTACATGTGAATTTATAAGTAGTGGCCTGGTGACATGGAATTGTTCCTGCTGAGTAATTAATATCAAGATTTTAAGGTCTAGTGCTCACCCTTTTGATACTTCTACATCATCAGCAAGCATCCTTATTAGCATATCATTACAGTTTTTCTCAGTCGCTTTGGTGCATTTCTCATAACACTATTTACATTTGCACAACAGTTAATGCAGTTCTCAAAACAATTAGTACAAACTACAAAACCTTGTTGATAACCTGCAAAAGCGTGTCACTTGCTCAAAATGGAAAGCCCATTCCTCAAAAGCAAGTATTTATGTCAATGAAAGTGTCAGTGTCATCAAGATGAAAAGTCCTGACACCATTGTTTATGAACAAGATAGTCAAATGGCTTAGTCATGTTTTCATTATGACAGTTTACTCTGTAAATGTTTTCCAATGATAAAAGTCAGATCTTGGTGACACTACCTGAAAATGCTCAAGACAGCACTATATACTATTTGCACAGCCATTTGAAAAATACAGTAAAGTTACACATTACTGTATTTATGAGGTAACTGAGTACAAGACACTGAATATGTATGTTTCACATTTTTACTGCATATGCTCTTTGCAATTCTAATTTGTTCACAGCATTGTGCAAAAGAAAAAATACACCATTATTTACAACGAACATAAACTCCCTGTGCACAACTGTACACAATATTGCAGTAGGCCTATATACTGTATTGGAACTGAACATACAACATACAGGACTGTAATCATTCATGCACATCCAGACGTTCCTCTCTGTCTGGTCACATAATTTCATCTACATCACAGCGAATATCATCTCTTGCTCAATTGCAAATTGTTCAATTTAGGAGACTTTTTTAGGATTTTTTTTTTTTTTTATGACAGATTTTGACAACTAGTTCAACATTTTTGTATGTAATGACTCAAGCAATGAAATTAGGACTATTAGTTTTATATGGAATGACTATTCAGCATTCACAAGTATAGTTAATTTTGACTGACATGACATAAGCAAATGATAATGTAATAAAACAGCAGAGAGTTGTATGAAAGTATTTGATGCATGTCCAAAAGCATTTGCAATTTGTTGGAAGGAATGAGAAACTGCTACTATGATGTGCACAAATGACTAAATGTTGTGGAGGTTGAACTAACTGTTGTGCAAATGTAAATAGTGATGTGAGAAATGCACCAAAGCGACTGAGAAAAACTGTAACATTTCTCAAAATGTGAAAAATATGCAAACAGTTGAGCCATTTTTCCAGCGCATGTTTCTCGCATATTCAAGCAATTCTCAAGACAAATATGCTAATATCATTACTAGCTTTATAGAATGTGTATTGTCATGGAATATATTATCTAAAAGAATGTTTTAAGGCAAAATAGAGCTTTGTGCTTTTTCAATGCCTGCAAGATTTTCTCTGGCTGCTGTAGTTTTGTTGGACTGCAACAATGTATTGTGTCTTTTCTCTCATCTTCAGCCAATGGAGAATTTCCTCCGGTGGCTCCCATAAGCCCCACGCAAACCCCGTCCACCCCAACCACTGAGAACATCAAGACCACTACACCACCGTCTACAGAATGTGAGTTTTAGCTACTTTCATGTGCTTGAGCTGTTTATATATTTTTTTTTTGAATGGTTTCTCACTTTTATCTAGCTTGTTCAGACTGAAATTTGCCCCAGTGTGATTTAGAAGTCTGAAGTTTGGTGCAGTCCACGTTTATTCTTGCTATTGTATTGAAACTATACAGTACATGAGCGCTAAAACAAACATATTTTCAGTCATTGTTCAAATAGTCTGTTTTAACTGGTCTCACCTAACCCAATTACTCAAGAAACACCCGTCTGGTTGACATATACAGAAAAACAGCCATGCAGGGGTGTGTTCCCCAAAAGTATTGTAAGCCAAATACAGGCACAAGTTTCTTTTTTATCAACACAGGTAAAGAAATCTGGGTTTTCCCGAAACCATTCCAACTGAACATCCGCAAACAGCATTGCAAACCTATTGACCTGTGGTTAGAAGCATATTTTTTGTCAGTATGACATATGGACTTATGTTGGGTTCAGACTTTGGTGGTGATTTGTAAACAACAATGGGCATCAGGACGCATTAATTGATCGTTTTATCTCGTATAGTGTGTCGTAGCGGATGACAACCGACTAAAGCTTCGTGACGTCCCAACAGAAAGACTAGCATGTTTAAATCACGACGGGTTCTGTGACAATGACCATCAGGAGCAGAGAAGCTCTTCCATACCGCTTTCAAACATGGTGAAACGAAGAGAGGCGATGGTATTGTTCAATTATGCAATAGAGGAGCTAGTGGAGCTATAAGTAAGCAACAATATTCCTGCCCATTATAATGTTTCATTGAAGGACTACCACAACTGAGTGAAAAAAGATAACTGTTGGCAAATGATAGGCGCTTCAGCAACCTGGTGAGTTCTGGAATAGCATTAAGTTAGTGTACAAACATTGTTTTTTTATGCTCTTGTGTCCGGAAGTCAGTCACTAGTTCCGCCTACTCGATGATATTATACACATCGTTAAAGACGTCAAACGATGATTGGTCGTTAAGCAATGTGTAGTCTGGCTTGTTTCTTGTCTACGACACAAGAATTTAGGAGTCAAAATGGTATAATCTGACACAGTGACTATCGTAACAGACAACAATATTATGTAGTCTGAACCCGGCATTAAATAGATCATGTTTTTGGGCACAATAAGTAACATAATGTGCAGTACATTCAAGATCTTTCATTCTATTTGAATAATATATACATTTTATTCTCTATATCAGCGTGTCTACAATCAGCAAAGTTTTTGAAGCTGTGCATAAATGCATAAGGGAACCCACAATGACTCAGACATAAAACAAAGCAAATGATGGGAAACAAAACTCGTGATGTTTTCCATTAAAACTAACTAAAACAATAGCAATAGAAAAAAATAAAAAAAATAAAAGAAATATATATTTATTTATGTTTTAAGATAATGTTAACTGGAACACTTTTATACACACAAAATAGCTTCCCAAATACTGATAATATTTTGAAGACATGGATGTGAGATCCGAACAACACTCCCGGCTCCCAACAAAAGTAGCGTTGTGTATTATAAAAACTCTGGAGTCTTTGTTTTCACAGCAAGTAATGAGTTATTCACTGCAAACATTAAAGCACCTAATTCAAAGTCCAGACCATGTAATTCCTTCTGAGCACACTGAAATTGTTGAAATGCTTGAGTACACCAAATATGTTGGATTTCTAATGGATATAGAAGATGAATGCTTATGAACAGAGACTCATATACGGTCTCTCTCTCTCTCTCTCTCTCTCTCTCTCTGAAACGGAAGTGCACTGCAGAGAAAATAAAGTGTGCCATCTACTGGACTATTTATGCACCATTATTTCTCTTCAGATCAAACAGTGTTGAAAGGCCAGTCGCAACATCCAAGGGTGCTTTTACACTACAGCTTTTGGTGCAAATCTGAGTGCATGTGACATCAGAGTTTGGTTCATTTAATCGGTGAAAATGTAGATTTCAAAACTCTGGTGTACACCAGGGAACCGTGCTGAGTGTGCTGGAGAAGTATGAGGCAAGAGTAATGTCATCATCTAAATCATGATTCCTACAGTTTGGTGGATTTTGAACTGGTGGAATAAAAAAAATCTGTCAGAAATACACGCTGGTCAATATATAACAATATACTTGGTCTAGGAAATGTATACACCGCTGTTACATGACCTTTACAATTCAATATGTAACAGGGTGGACCTTAAAAGTTTTAATCTAATAAAGCCCATTACAAGCTAGGAAAGAACAACATGCTGGCAGAAGATTAAGATTTTGTAGAATTTTAATAGATATATAAAGTCTATTAAATAAAACTATATCCATACGGACACAATAAGGCAGACATGTTATGTTTTATGCTAGTAGATAAGTCTTCTAAAAATTTATAACTGAAACTTTGTTCTTGGAGTTGCTTTCCCTCCAAGGAAATGATGTCACTTCTAGCAAGTCATGTGATACAGAGCAGTGGTTTTCAAACGTATTTATTGACGCGACCCATAGGTCTATATAGGCCTATTCTTAAGCCAAGCATACAGAATACAATGGGGCTAAATGCTCATTAGACTTTATTCTCATTTAAAAGTGCTCTGTTGTGCACAGCTGGCACAAAAATTCAGCTCAGCACTTTTCTTAACAAACCGCTTTTGATGATGCACGTGCAGTGGCTTATCCGTGACGCGATCGCAACGCAAAGTTGATTCTGCACTCTTTTGATCTAGCTAAAGCTACAGGGATGCTAATTAACCGGTCAACCATTAACCATTGTAAGAATTTTAACCAATTAATAGCATACTATCGTTTGCTGTATGCTTAAAAAAATACACTAAAAATATTCCTCAACAAATCCTTTAAATTTAATGATATTCAGAACAGAACAAGAATGAAAAAAAAAAATATCTATAAACAAGTTGTAAATAAGTAAATAAACTTATGTTATGTCAAGGAGTTAGGAGTCAAGGAGTAATGTCATAATCATGTCATAATACTCAAAATTGCTCATTTGGAAATATATATGTAACTTTTATTTCTAAGTGAAGACTTATTTAATTATTCTTAAGTAGTTACACGTCCTTGAAAAGCAATATGCAAAGTGTTCCTTGAATCTCTCCAGTGCATTTGTTGCAGACAAATGCACTGGAGATGTAATGCAGATTTGTTGCATTACATTCTGTAATCAAACCAACTGTGACAACAACCGAAAACATCGTCTGTAAAGATACTATCCAGAGTTGACATTTCCCTGCATTCATGCTTATGAGGGCTGTGGTAAAACTACTTCACATTACCATGATTATCTATTGAATGTGTACAAATCAGTGTGTAAAAGACGTCTTACATGACCAATGCCATCATCCCTGGGAAGACTGATCTGTTTGCGCACTGCATATACAGGTGTTCTTCTCATTGGAGCGTAGTCATTTATCAGTATGGTGTGCGTGAGTGTTTGTGAAATGACTCCCACGCCATTTCAGCCTTAATAAATCTGAACGAGCAGCTAATCTGCTATTCATCAGGACTCATTAGCAGAGCCTCACTCACGTGTAGTTCAGCTGTGAACGGTCAAGATGCATCGTCTAACTGTTCTCTGCAAAGAAAAAATTTAAAGCTGCAGTCGGCAAGTCTGGCAGATTGAGTGGACTTAGCCAAAATTTTGAATAAATAAATAAATAAGTAGAAAGTAAAAAGTAAATAATAAAAAGTAAAAAGTTGTATAATTTTTTTTTTCATCCCCCCCCCCACACACACTTTTTATTCATCAAAGAATCCTGAAAAAAAAAAAGTATTGTAACATTGATAATAAAACACTGATAATAAATCAGCATTTTAGAATGATTTCTGAAGGATCTTGTGACACAGAAGACTGGAGTAATGGCTGATGAAAATTAAGCTTTGCATCACAGAATTTAATTATATTTTAAAGTATATTAAAATAGAAAACTATTATTTTAAATTGTAATAATATTTCACAATATTACTGTATTTTTTTCTGTATTTTTGATCAAATCAAAAATACAGAAAAAAGAGTAATATGTTTATTATTACAATTATTTTTAATAAAAAAATATTATTTTATTAAAATAATAATAATATAAAACAAATATATATATATACATATATATATATATATATATATATATATATATATATAATTGTTTTATATTATTATTATTATTTTATAATAATTATAATTATATATGTATATAATATATTATATATAT
Organism: Rutilus rutilus; assembly: GCF_951802725.1. Lineage (NCBI taxonomy): Eukaryota > Metazoa > Chordata > Actinopteri > Cypriniformes > Leuciscidae > Rutilus > Rutilus rutilus. The sequence continues at coordinate 31,415,223 of NC_140226.1, forward strand.
ATATTTTTTTTTTACTAATTAGTATTGTGTCCAAACTTTTGGCCTGTATGTCCTTTTGACTTGAAGGGTGTTGTTTGATATTTTTCAGTTGAATTTCCAGCAAAAATAAGTGTATCATAATATATAATATTTCATATGTGTATCAAGTGTATCGTATTTTGATCACCTCTAGCTTTAAACCACAGTTGCTCAAGACAGTTAATAATAAAACACTTTCTACCAGAAACACACTCTAGTAAAGCTTTCTGGAGTTCTATTCCCAGCTGTTGTTTTCTTTAAACTGGAAGGAAAATCAAGTTGTACATCAATCTTCCCTTGATTCAGTCATGGATAATTGATACAGGTTTTTTGATAAATTGTGCAACGATTGGAATTTTCTGTCATGCCGCCGCCCTCCCTTTTGTCATCTCCAATTTTTCCTTCTCTTTTCTGTTCCTGCCCTCTCCCACTCCATATATCGATTTCTCCCTTTGCCACCATAGCATCTCATTTTGGCGAATAAAGCTCAGTCGAATGGGGAAGTTTGCCTTGCGCTGACTCAAATCTTCAGCGCTGCGGAGAGAGGGAGTGTGTTCTTCTGTCAGATCAGCTCCCTCGGCCTTTGTCTCCTTGATTGCTTCCTCTTCCCCTGATGAGAATAAGAGACGGGCCGCTAACCTCATGATGCGCTGAGTACCGCCGCTCAGCTTCCGATGACTCAGCCATTCCCACCAATCAAACCTTCAAGGTCTCTATAATAAAAGGAAGTTGTATAAGACAAACTGGTGATATTTGTCTGGCACATTACCTCTATACAACTCAAAGCTTTCTTTCGCGTCAGATCTAATTAATTAATCTTGATAGGTTCCTGGCAAGGAACTAAACTTTTATTCTGACATATTCAGATGTTTTATTTGCAGACTTGGGTCGGACAACATCACTGCAGAGAAAGAGGTGCATTCAGAACAGCACACTCAATGTCAAAATGTCAAATGTCAGTGTAATATATCCAGAATGTTACCTATTTTTTTTATGCAATGACCAATTGTTGGCAAGTACTTTCGCAGACTTTGTTTCTCACCTTGATACCACTCTGTTCTGGTCACTCATGTCAAAACTGGATTGGCTTTCCTTATAGGTTTCAGGCCATTTGATTGGTTCCAGCTTTGCAAATAGACCCCAACCTACTCTAATGAAAAAGAAGTGCACTTAATTGTGTACTTCAAATCTTAAAATTTGGGTAACACTTTGTTAGTGTCCTTGTTTCACATGTTACATGTAGTTATTGTAGTAAGTATGCATAATTATATATGCAACTAACCCTAAACTAAACTCTAGTTGTACTTGCCTATTACTATAATATAATATTAATAAAATAAAATGCTACTTAAAGAGAGTATACTTTCCTGCTTCTAAAGACACTGCAATTCTGAAAACTTCACATTTAAAGTTTTACTTTACTAGTACATTTGAAATCATTGTTTTAACAATCTTTTGTCATACTTCAAATAATAATATATAATAATTACTCTTTGATGTGCTGATTAACATATCAAAGCACACACAAAGTACTTAATGGCTAATAAAAAAACAAAAAAAAACAAATACAAATTAGTTTGTAATTCAGATGTATATTTACAAATATATTTAAACCCATGCTACGTTTCTATAGAAATTTCATTTTTCTATTTCCCAAAAATGCTTGTCAGTACATTCAGCATATTTCAAAGACAATAGAAGTAATTATGAAATTACAAATACAAATGTACTTAAATCATACATAAGTGGGTCAAAAAAGCACTCTCAGCTACTTGCTTTTAATAGACGTTTAAACTATTAAAATTTTAACGTTTGAAAAAAAAAAATGCATTTAATTGCAATTAACATGTAGTTAAGTTTATGAAAAAGTACATTATGTTTGTGTGTATTTATATTATTTTAAAGGATAAGAAGGTGTACTTCTTTTTCACAAGGCTATGAGCCATGCGCCCGTTGTTGTAGGACACCAATTCAAATAATAATAAATACACATAAAAATAATACTGAAACAAAACATTGAAATAAAACTGTTCCTTAAACAAAGACAATAATGAAGATGACGTGAATCAGCCTTCAGTCTCTGCTGTAGCTCCTGACGTAGAGCTGATAAAAAATGTCCGAAACACGAAATGTGTTGCGACATATCTATAATACACCTTAACCTTTAGAATCCGTTGAGGTTTTTTTATTTTATTTTTGAAGCTAAAAGTGAGTATGTCTTATCGGAATGCTGACAGTATTAGTGAAGTGAACTCAGTCAGAACCTCATTCCTCTTATGAGTAAGTGCATTTGACATTTAGCAATGATTGAACTCTTTTATGTAGCATTATTTCCAGGTCTGTGAAAGACATTCCACAGGTTTCCAGCTATGAAAAAAAATTGTCTGTGGCTTTTTGACTTCCCAGCCAGCCAAACACATCACATAGAATATCTTTCTATTTTCACCTTCTACTTCTTTGGTCCAAGTTTTACACCAATACAGTAGTGTGGATTATTTCTCTGAGAAAAAAAAAGAAAGAAATATTCTTATTTTATGAATCTAAAGGTACCTTTGCTATATCTGTGGGCATTTGTGTGTTTTTACAGCTGTCAAGTGGATATTCCACACCTGTGGAGCGACAGGACAAGACGGTCCAACGCCGACTCAGTGCAGTAACTCTTACCGCAACACCAATGTCAATGTCAGTGTGGGCACTAAAGGGCCGTTCAAGGGCATCCAGATGTGGCGGGTCCCAGAGACTAGGAAATACAGGTGCACACACACACACACACACACAAGCAAACATATCCTCTTCCAGGCGTTTAGCAGATACTTTTTCGACCATGAAATGGAAGCCATTCTTCTTCGGCACAATTGCTGCCTGTTATCAAGCCCATCAGGTCATTCAGGTAATTACTGTCCGAGGACCAGGAGGAATGAGAAAACACATTTCCAAAGTCATCAGCTGGATTGCTGAGGAAGAACCCAGACTGATAATGACATTCACTTAGCAAAGTCTGTAAAAAAAGAAAAGAAAAAGTGAACTGCCTACCTAGACAACATTTTAAAGCCTCACCCCAGCCAACATTAGTATGTGGGGCCCATATGGGTATGAAATGAATTGAAAAATAGGTCTCATGTAGGATTGTCCACGGGTTACATAATGGCCCCATGTTAATTTCCCAGATGAATTTCATGTAGGATTGCACTTGGTACCTGGTGGGACCTAAGTGGGCAACATGCACAAGACCCATCTCGGTCCCAGCGTTATGCTCATGACGCAAAGGTCGTTTCAAAAGCTAACATTATGCTGTCTGATAAAGTAGGCTATCTCATTATTTCAATACTGAGACAACATTGTTAGTGGCCTCTGTGGGAAAAACATCATCAAAACAATTCAGCTCAAACAAGCCATCCAAGATGGCTGACAGAGCTGCGAGAAACACTGACTACAAATATATTTCATTAAATACTTAAAAATACCAATACAAATATTTTGATCTACCACTTTTCCCGGAATATATATCCGGAATATATTTATATCCAAACTATAAACACTGGTGCAACTTATTTTCTAGAAAATACAGGAATTAAAATTAAAACCCAATATTGATGTGTTATGCCATTTTAATGAGTAAAAGAGTAAGATGTTGTTAGTTTTCCAGTCCCTTAATGTTGCTTATAAGGCAGCTCACTCACTGTATTAGGCACAGAGCTTCCATGGCATCGCTGGTGTAGTTACTAAAAGTTAGAGCTTGTAATTAGAAGGTTGCCGGTTTGATCCCTGTGAGAAGTGAGTCAAGAGCCACCGCCATTGTGCCCTTGCCTTGAGCAAAGCACTTAACCCCAGGGTCACTCCAGGAGAATTGTCCCTGTGATACGTGCTCTGTAAGTCACTTTTGATGAAAGCCTCTGTTAAATTACTGCTTACTTATTTGTCTTGTGTTTAGGATCACGGCGTATGGAGCAGCTGGTGGACGCAGCGTCCTGGCTGTTCACAAGTCACATGGGGTGTACATGACCGGAGACTTCCTTCTACAGAAGGATGAGCTAGTGTATATTCTAGTGGGACAGGAAGGAGAGGACGCTTGCCCTAATGTGAGTAATCCTTTATATCAATATGTCTTTGTGCTATTCAGAAAGAAAACAGTGTGATGAGCATCTTGTTAAGCATAAAATGGCCTGTTTTGTTTTGTTTTGTTTTGTTTTGTTTTGTTTTGTTTTGTTTTGTTTTGTTTTGTTTTGTTTTGTTTTGTTTTGTTTTGTTTTGTTTTGTTTTGTTTTGTTTTGTTTTTTTGTTAGATGGTGCCGACTTTGGACCGGATCTGCAGAGAACAGCAGGGACCCTCTATCAACAAGACCCAGCTCAAAGGAGGGGGCGGCGGAGGAGGGGGCGGCACCTACGTCTTCAAGGTGACCCTTTATAAAAACATTTTAAATTGGATTATTTGTACAACAAAATATAGTATGTGTACATGTATTGCTCCTTTCTAAAACACACTGTAATCAATACAGTAAATCAATACTGTAATCAATTAATGTAATTTTAACAGTAAAGGACTGTAAAAAAAAAAAAGGGGGGTTACACTTTATTTTTAAGGTGTCCTTGTTACAGTGTAATTATTTATTTAAGTACTGAGTAATATTAATTAACTACATGTACTTACTGCAGGGTTTGGTTTAGGGTTAGTTGCATGTAACTATGCATAATTTATGGATATTAGTATTGTAACTACATGTAACATGTGTAACAAGGACACTGTTAAAATAAAGTGTTACCAAACCTTGTTAATTGGTAAATGGTAAGTTTACTTACTATTACAGTGAAAAACTATAATAAATCGAATGGGATACTTCATGTATGTTGTTTAATGTTTATTGCGTTATTTTAATGTCAAACTACCTTTTTTTTGTGGTTGTCAGTGTATTATCAAAGTACAATTCGCCACTTGGAAATATTATAAGGAAACATGGAATTAGTTTCCATTGTTATGCTGATGACACTCAAATCTATATTTCATCACGGCCAGATGAAAACGCTAAATTATCCAAATTGACAGAGTGTGTTAAAGATATAAAAGATTGGATGACGCGTAATTTTCTTTTATTAAATCCAGACAAGACAGAGGTACTAATCATCGGCTCAAAAAACCGCCCACAAAACCTCTCACTCTACAACTTTAACATAGTAGGATGTCCTGTTACTTTATCCTCTACAGTAAAAGACCTGGGTGTTATACTAGATTGCAACCTGTCTTTTGAAAATCATATTTCATATGTTACAAAAACTGCCTTTTTCCACCTTAGAAACATTGCTAAGCTACGTAATATGCTATCAGTTTCTGATGCAGAAAAGTTAGTTCATGCATTCATGACCTCGAGACTAGATTACTGTAATGCTTTATTAGCCGGTTGTCCTGCATCCTCAATAAACAAGCAACAGTTAGTCCAAAATGCCGCTGCTAGAGTTCTTACTAGATCAAGAAAATATGATCATATAACACCGATTTTATCATCACTGCATTGGTTACCTATAAAGTTCCGTATTAATTACAAGGTATTGCTACTGACTTATAAAGCCCTAAACGGCTTAGCTCCAGTCTATTTAACGGATCTTCTATCGCCCTATAATCCATCGCGCTCTTTAAGATCAGAAAATTCTAGGCTTTTGGTCATACCTAGGATATCCAGATCCACCAAAGGAGGGAGAGCATTTTCACATTTGGCTCCAGGACTCTGGAATAGCCTTCCTGATAGTGTTCGTTGCTCAGACTCGCTCTCTCAGTTTAAAACTAGATTAAAGACGCATCTCTTCAGCCAGGCATTCATATAATATTTTTAATCTTACAGTTAAATCCTGTCTCTAGTTAATAAACGCCAGAGGAGAACTGGCCCCCGACTGAGCCTGGGTTCTCCCAAGGTTTTTTTTTTTTTTTTTTCATTAGGTCACTTGATGGAGTTTTTCGGTTCCTTGCCACTGTTGCCTTTGGCTAGCTCAGTTGGGGATATTTTGGGGATATTTCATTTTATCAATCAATAAATTACACTAGAAACAAACCTTGTTGTATTATTTTAATTTAATACTGTGAAGCTGCTTTGATACAATCTGTATTGTGAAAAGCGCTATACAAATATACTTGACTTGACTTGACTTGACTTGACAATACAGATTTAGGCTCAGTATGTTGCTATATTAACATCATAACAGTTCGTTTTTGTTGTTGTTATTTTACTGTAAATTGAAGTTACAACTGTAAAAATGTCGCTACCGCATATATTTATGGTAAAGTTCTGTTGTAATTACACTGTGATGAATGACCTACAATCAAACATTATGGTGGGCAGATTTGTGAGAAATATAAATATAGTTAATTCAGTACAGATAGTATCAAAAAAATTCAAATGATCTATTAATAATTGACTGTTTCACACAGTATATGTGTGTCTATTTATGATTAAAAGAGTATTGGGTGTTAGCAGTGGTGGTTATATTTATTTTCTTCCCGTGTAGAGCTTTCCAAACCAGGTTCAATTTAATTAGGAAAATATAATTGGTGAGCAAGTCCTGAAAGCATAAACCTCAAAGTTATTTTTGTAGTGTTACACAGTTAGAAACTAATGTCACACTTCATGTTTCCATTGGTTACAGATGGAGAATGGTGTCCATGTTCCTCTACTCATTGCTGCTGGAGGCGGAGGCCGTGGCTACAGCAGCCAATCAGAAACCCCAGAGGAAGTTTTGGACAGGAATCCCAGCATCCACGGCCGCAATGGAAAATCAGGCACTGCAGGTGTGTCTCTCAACAGTTTATTTTTTTATTTTTTATATAAATTAGAGATTGTCTGTCTTTTACAGCAAATGATTTTGACTAATCTTAGCATGCTGTTCTGGAAGTCTGATGAAGTCTAGAGTCAGATGTAAGGCATGTTCCTTCTGGTAAATAGTGGAAGCAGGGGCAGTGAAACAGAAAATATTGCACATAGAGCAATGTTTTTATTTTTTTTATTTTTTTATTAGCTTCATGTGGATAGTTGGAATGCTTTTGGAATACCTGGAAATTGGGTTTGCTTATGAAAAAAAAAAAGAGATTTTTTTTTTTTTTTTTTTCTGCACATGAACATACTATTTTTGTTTTTCTGCCTGGGCTTCATAATAGTCCTTAATCCAGTCTGAGATTGAATATGATTTTTTGTGGCGGTTTCTTCAAATTCCCTATTTCATTCTCTATTTCAGCTGTGGCTTAAAGATACTGATCCTACAAACTAGTTTTAAAATACTGGGTCTTGGATTTTCTTGAGATTTCTTCACCAGCTTTTTTGCTAACTGATTGGAAGGTGATAACAACACTACAGTAATAACACGTGTGCCCTGCTTTCAAGTCTAAGCGATTGAAGGCACATGCGTGTCTGTGCATCTTGTGGGTGCTCTGGTTGTCTCCTACCGAGCGCTCAGTATGGGTTCAATCGGTGGTGCTCTTTTCAAAGGCTAGATCACCCACTGTGCTCTATTTACTGCCGCTGGGGTCCGAGAGAACAGCACAAAGCATGCACTCCTAAATCTATTCAATATGTTTCCATCATGACATTAGAGCCCAGCTTGATTCACATATACAATGTTTGATCCACACTTGAGATATAGAGTTTTCATTTGTTTCATTTTGTCATCTATATTCCAAAAACAATGGTATGAGTCAGTTTCTGTATCCATCTTCCTCTATCTCTTTACTCTTGGGTATTATATATTTCTACCTACATCAACACTTCAGATCAGATGATTATTTTTTGTATTATTGCTAGACCACATCACATATCTTTTTCTTCTCTGCAGATATAAAACATGGGGATCATTCTATTAATCTGTTCCACAGTCCATCTCTGCATATAGAGCTACACAAAGAGCACTGATATATGAGGATGGATTGTACATTATATTTATGTCTGCAAACATTAGATTTATTAGGGTGTGTGCTATCTTGTATAAATGTTCGCCTAGCAATGATCCATCCATCCATCCATCCATCCATCCATCCATCCATCCATCCATCCAAACATCCATCCATCCTTCCTTCCTTCCTTCCTCTATATACTCTGAGAGAAATCTATTTGAGTTGTCTCTAAAAAATATTCTCTTTACAAAACTTGTTGAATGGTCTGACTGGTATCCTGGATTATATATATTTTTTAATTATTATTTTTGTTCTTCAGCAAAGCATGTGCTGCTAAGAAAACATTAGAGAGTTAGCAAAATGGGACAGCTTTGACGTCTGAAATAATTTGCCACATTTTTATTTGAGCATTTACATGCTAAGCAACAGCACTGCCCTGCTTTAGAAGTACAGGGATGTTCATAGGAGACTTCTCTGGAGAATTCGCTGTGCCACTCTGCATTCTTAGACCTGTTAGAGGATGATGCAAAAAAAAAAAAAGTCGCCTGTTGTGAAATTAATTAGCCACACAGAGAAAGTAAAATGTCTTTATCTGTTTGTTATGATGTGTGTGTCTCTGTGTATTTCAGGGGGTGGTGGAGGCTGGAATGACAGTTCTCCTGTTCCACAAGGTGGTAGACCACTCATTTTAGGAGGTCAGGGTGGGGATCCCTGTCAAGTCATAGGCTGGAAAACTCGAGGAGGTTTTGGGGGTGGTGGAGGATCCTGCACGGCTGGTGGAGGAGGTGGAGGATACAGAGGTTAGACTAAATGTCAGCCTTGATTTTCATATTATATCTTCATTGTATGATTTTTGCCACATTTTATGACTTCTCTCCTCCATGGCTAAAGGGGGTAGCGCCTGGCATGATAATGATCCGAGAATGGATGGCGATGATGGAACATCGTTTATAAGTCCTGATGGCGAGATGTACCTGGAACCACTCAAAGGTAACACAATAAAGAGCCTTTAGTTGTGTTCCAAATGACATACAATGCACTTATACTCTGTACTATGCGAATAGTGCTTTGTAAGGTTATTCTGTCACACAGCATCGGAGGTAGGGTGACCAGACGTCCCGAAAAATTCAGGACAGTCCCTAAATCAAAGCTGTCACGAATCACGAATCTGACCCTAATTGTCCCAAAAATTATACTAAAGCAAAATCTTGAGTAGGTATTGTCTGATAAAACATTAAAAACTGTCCGTGGAGGTTGAGTCGTCCTGCAGCCAGCCCCGGCCGGCTGCTCATTGGCTGCAGCATCTTTTTTTTCTTTTTTGAAGTTCTACAAAGAGACCGTAGGCGTGAACCGCGCAAATTTCTATGCATTGATAAGCGAGCGCAAGTTGCAGCAGCCGTGAGGACAGTGAATGTGCAAGGCAGCCAGTTGTAAAGGAGTGATTGATTGGTCGCGGCACTGTGCGCAAAAAAATAATTCGGTCTGATGTCGGGTTACACAAAGCAAATCATCTACACAATTATTTAGTATTCTTATTTAATGACCGACAATTTAGTTGTAATAATAATTTTGGCGTTCGGCTATAGCCTGAAAGGTCAGCATTCTCCACTAAAAGTGATCGGGCAGACCAAACTGTAAGTCGTAGAGACTTGAAACTTTGAGGGATGCTGGTACCCACACCTTTAAAGGTACACAATGCAACTTTTTGTTCCAAATTAACCAATTTTAAATGAGTCAATACTACATTTTTTTTTTTTTTTTTTTTTTTTACCGTGTTTTTGTTTTCCCCTGATTCACTAAGACTATTATGAGTGTTTAAATTGTAGACCTGAGGGAATGGTTTTCGTGGGAAATTGCGTACATATGTCAGTTGCCCGTGTGTGTCTCATCATATCAGTAAAAAGAGAAAAAGTTGCTTCAGTTTGTGAGTGGCAGTGGTTAGTTGTCACAACGAGTGAGAAAGTTTGACATGGAGCCGCTAAATCCCCAACCTCCGGAGAATCACCCGTTTTAAACAGACACCGAACAGACGAGAGTCTGCTGGAAAAAAGAGAATGCGACAGAGCTTGTAATAAAACATGAATCAACATTGGCTTGGCTTTTCAGAGATGACGTTTTTAGAACTCAACAGGTGAGTAAGGTATTTTATTGAACAGATCAATTGCCGTAGGTGTAGCTCTCTAACAGAGTTCATTGTAAAGCATTATCTATTGTGATGGGTAATTTCATTATGGTTGTTGTAGTGCTGTGCTAGAATTGAATATCAAGTGTTTATTAATGTGTAAAGCTACAGTAACGTCTTCAGCTAGTCAGCGTGAGATTCTTTTCATCTAAACTGGTTATATCTCTTAAGCCTAATGGTGAATGTTTTATGAGCAGTATAACCACATTCATCAGGACACGCAGAACCAAAGCACAACCAAAACAATGTTCTTCCACAAAATGCACACAGTTTTGTTTTTTAGCTAGAGGGCCAAAAGTTACATAGTGTGCCTTTAAGTAAGCAGTCATTTAGCAAGATGCTCCTATTTAAAGAACGTACTGTACAGTACAGGACCCTTGGTATCCCTGGAGACACCTGGATTAAAGTGCCTTGCTTAAGGGCACAATGGTAACAGTTCACCCCTGTGGGGATCAAAGCAACAACCTTTCGATTATAAGCCACAAGCTTTACTAATACGCCTCACCATCCCATAATACGGTAATGTTGTTTCCAGGCATGGAAGGTGACGGTGAAGTTATTATCAACCCAGTGCAGAACTGCAGTCACTGTGAGTCAGGAGATTGCCATGAGACCTCTGAGGGCATGGTGTGTTACTGCGATGAAGAGCTCACACTGGCCTCGGACAGAGTGTCCTGCATCAACTCCACCGGTTAGTTCATTTATAACACACTTCACCACCAGATGAACGACTGTCTCATAAAATGGTCAAATGAATGTCTGGGAAGAGTGTACTCTCAATAATAAAGTTCTTTCTCGAGAGCGGCACTTACCTCTGTAAAACCCAGCTCGATTCTCTGCCATTTACAGTGTCTTTGACAGAGGTCACCGCTGTGAACTTTAGCTCCGTTTGCCAGCTTGTACTCAAAAAGAAAAAAAACACTTTCCACTGTTGCACACAAAAAAAAAAAAAAGAAGAAGAAAAATTATATTTCACAAAGCTTTTCATTCTCTGTTAATCTACAGGCATATTTCCAAACAGGGCATAAGCATATTAATATGTCCATCGCTGTTTGTTTTCTATTATTTATTTTTTAACAAGAAACCCTGATTACTTAATTAAATAAGTAATAGTGCTAGTTGAATTTGGTAATTCAATATGACCTAATCAGTAGCTACATGCCTCCCAGAGGACTACTTAGAACTACCATATACAGGTTCATAATGAATGTTAAAAATGCATAATCTATAATTAATTCTGATGTGAAGGTCATGCTAACCCGTTCGTAATGACTCTCAGAAGGTATTAATAATTATTTGGATCAGTATCCTAAAGTGAAAAGCATAATTACTCCCTAGTAATGACTGAAGTCATTGTAAGCTTGTGAAGTTTTTGGATTGTAATTCAGATTCCATTACTAGTGGTTTACCATGATCTTCCCTTTACAATAATGATCCAAATAAATAGTCATTCCGTTAGAAGGGTGTAGTAACACTCGAGTCATTACTATCCAAAACCTTACAAAAATCTCAAAAGATTACAATGACTTCAGTCAATACTAGAGAGTTATCATGTTTTTTTCACTTTAGAATCTATAGTTTCTGTTTAGCGTGCTCCAGACGTGTCTCTTCAGTTTGATCGCGCATGATGCTGATCTGACATGTGCATATAGTGGTTCTGAGTTAACAGTTTCAAATATGAAAAGCAGAACTGAGATAAATGTGAACGGTATGTTGTGTGTGTGTGTGTGTGTAGAGGTGTCTCTGCTGCCCGCACAGCCGACTATGTCTCATCTGCCACTGGCTTTGTCTGTGGGGACCTCCGCGCTCATCGCTGCTTTGCTGTTGGCTGTTTCAGGCGTTATGATCAGTAAGTAGACCATGTCAAATCCTGTTTGTGAGCATAGTTTCATTGTCGCATTGACCTTTTTTGGTTTTAGAAACAGAGAGGATAAAACTGCACTTGCAGACAGCTCACAGAAAATGATGTATAACTATGTTGTGCACTTTGTGTTTATGTTTCACTGACTGATATGAATGTGGTCTTAGACATTATACTGACACCTATGGGATTGGATGTAGCTACCGAACGTTTTCTGTTATTGATGCCATTGCAGACATTTTTTTCTTTTCTTTTCTTTTCTTTTCTTTTCTTTTCTTAACTTTTCTTTTCTTTTCTTTTCTTTTCTTTTCTTTTCTTTTCTTTTCTTTAAAAAACAAACAGAAAACTGCAGAATTATATAAATTATTACAATTTGTAAAACATAAAAACATTCCGTGTGTAAATCATTTGTAACATATTTTTTAAAAAGTGCAATTCTTTATTTTCTGTATGGTAATAATGGTAAATTGTTTATGCACATGCCACACAAGCTGTGAATATGTTTGGCATCTTGTTTGCACAATGCATTAACCACAGGTTCTCTCTCTCTCTCTCTCTCTCACACACACACACACACACACACACACACACACACACACACACACACACACACACACACACACACACACACACACACACACACACACACACACACACACACACACACAGAGTTCCATCACACCTAACACATCATCTGTCCATCTACACTGTAGTAGCAGTCTCTGAGTGATAAATAGAATAGACACATGATAAATGGGCTGTTAACTGGGCTCTGACAAGCCTTGTCAGTATATACTTTATGAATAAATCACTTCCAGACGCCACACTAATGTGTTTACTGCCGGGGTCAAGCCCACCAAACTTGGGCAAACATGCCTGTTCGTGTTCGTGTCCATATAGATTTCCACAAGTTTGCAATGAACTATTAAAATTACAGAAGAAAATTACTTTTAATTAATAAATCAGATTTTGTACTTAACATGATGACAACGCACTTTAAATTAGAGTCTCATTTCAAAATAAATAAATAATGAAGGTTATGATGAAAGTTCCTGATGAAGGTCGTGTGACCGAAACATTGATAATAAATTAAATTAAATTGCAAGTAATGATAGTGTGCGGGAGTTCCTTATCTGCTGAAACGACCTACTTATTTGATCTTGTTATCCTACGCACCTATCATCTGCAGGTGTGCGATGGAGTTCGTTCACAAAATAAATAAATAAAAATAATATTTTTGCGCCATTAAATTAAACTGTAAAAGAAAATTACAATAACAACACTGGTTATTGTACAGCAGTTTGATAGTTCATTTCCCCGTGGAATTTGAAATGAATGCCAACAGAAAAATGTCATGCTGTGCTGATTATTGTCCAGTGTACAGACGTAAACACACCGAGCTCCAGTCCATCCAGTTGGAGCTGCAGAGTCCCGACTGTAAGCTGAGCAAACTGAGAGCTTCCACCATCATGACCGACTACAATCCCAACTACTGCTTTGGTGGGAAGACCGCCTCCGTCAATGACCTGAAGGAGGTCCCGCGGCGGAACATCTCTCTCACCAGGTTAGGAGCATCACTATGTCCCGGTTCTATATATATATTGCAGTAATCAGTAATACACCCACTCACTGGTTGGGTTAACAAACAGTTTTGCCTACTCTATACAGAAAACAAATAAATAAATAACAGAAGACAGCATTATATTGCCAAACAAATAATTACAGATGAACACTTGGACACCACTTAAGTAAATGAGCATCAGTGCTTTTATCATTTTTTCCTAGCTGGGTTTGGTCAAAATTTCACCCTTCTATTGAACCAACATACTGTAGATAGCCTATCGCAGTGTGTATACACACATAATGTGTGTGCACTAAGTTGGAAGGGTTAAATGCAGAAGACACATTCTGAGTATGGGTTACCCTACTTGGCCTTCACATCAAAAAGAGAGAAAGAGAGAATAGTTATTGTAGAGTAAATCATTGCATCACTCACATCTAGGCAAATTGAGTGGCAGTCACAGAGCTTAGCAAAGCGAAATTTCATCATCGAAAGTGATGGCAACTAATGTAAATCAATATTTACATACTATAATAGTAGTAAATGTATCTCTCCACACTGTCCCGAAAACAGAGCAATAACCAGGTGGCCACCCCGTGACACAGTTGATAAAAATGAATGTTCTTATAAGTGAAATCTGAAACATCTGAAACGTATTTTGTGAAATATATGGAGTAATATTATTTGACAAAATGAGTAACAATAATGTATGTTTTGTTTGTAGAGGACTGGGTCATGGGGCATTCGGAGAGGTTTATGAAGGACTAGCCGTTGGGATCCCAGGGGAACCCAGCCCGATGCAGGTGGCTGTAAAGGTCAGATCTGCATACTGGATTTTCACATTACTGTTCAAAAGTTTAGGGTTTGTAAGAGTTTTTAATGCTTTTGGAAGAAGTATTTTACCCAGGCGGCACATATTTGATCAAAAAATCAGTAAAAACTGTAATACTCTAAACTGTTATTGCAATTTAAAATAGCTGTTTTCAATTGTAGTATATTTTAAGCGACACATGATCCTTCAGAAATCATGGATGGATGGATGGATGGATTGATTCATGGTGTGTAGATTTGATGATCAAATGATTCTTTGATTAGACTCTTCCTGAGGTGTGCTCTGAGCAAGACGAACTGGACTTTTTAATGGAAGCTTTAATAATCAGGTAAAAATAAGCACACGAGATCCATCATTTCATATGCTAATTTATCAGGACATATAGCAAAAGGACCACATTTCTTTTTCTCTTCCTCTGACAGCAAGTTTAGTCACCAAAACATTGTGCGGTGTATCGGGGTGAGTCTCCAGGCTCTGCCTCGCTTCATTCTGCTGGAACTGATGGCCGGAGGGGATCTCAAGAGCTTCCTGAGGGAAACTAGACCCAGACTAGTAAGAACACACACACACACACACAGAAGCCACTTTTCCACTGCCTGGCCAAACGGTTCTCGTTGCTTAACCGTTCGTTCCGTGCCGATCCAGCCCAGCCGGTACGGATATGGTTTCATTTTCCACTGTGGGGCTGATAACAGAGCTTTCTGGGAGGCAATACAAATTGTGCCAGGATGATCGGATATTTCTTTAAATGTTATTATTAAATTGTGTTAACTTCGCTCAAATAGCGCCTTGGCAAGCTACAGAGAAACTGACAGCCAGGCAACAGCCAACTGTGATAGGAATTTCAGGCCGAGAATGGTTTGTAATCATGCTAAAGTGGACCAAGTGGAAACATAACTGGAACCCTTCCAGAGTTTGCACTAGAGTTTGTTTGGAAGTGGACCGAGACCCATCTTTTTAGCAATCTCGGTCCGCTTGTTTGGTGTGCAGCGTTCACACTTATTCAAATAAACCGCACAAACAGAGCAATCGCACAATCGCAGTTTGTTTTATTCGAACCAAACATGCCAACAGTGAACACATTAGTGCACCAAAAAGTCATCTAAAGTACTTGAATATATTTTTAACTGTAGTGTCATTTGAAATTTCACTTAAAGTTAATATAATTTAAAATGTACTAAATTGAAACTTCATCATTACAAATGTGTAATTACAAATACATGACATATTAATTTCAATAGAAATTACATTTATTTCGAAGACAGTTGAAGTAATTATGAAATTACGGTTACACTTTAGATTAGTGTCCTATTCTCACTATTAACTATTAACTATGACTCTAGCCTCAATGGAATCCTAATTATTGAAATATAATAGTAAAACCACTACACATGAACGCAAACATGACCGAACACAGAACTGAGGAAATGCAGGACTTAAATACATGGGGAGAGCAAATCAAGATAAAACCGAACAGGTGTGTGAATTAAAATAGGAACTATGGAAACTAATAAGCACAGGGAACTCAGGCAATCAGAACAGGGAAAACAGAACCAAAACGCAATGAAAGTAAACAGACATAAAACTACACATTACAATACCCATTATTCTGAATTCCTGTTTCCCAGGAGCACCCTTCAAGTCTAACCATGGTGGATCTTCTCAACATAGCCAGAGACATCGCCCGCGGCTGTCAGTACTTAGAAGAGAACCAGTTCATCCACAGGTATCATTTCCAACACACCTACACACATTACAGAGCAATTTAACAACAGATGGAGGATCTGCTTTTTTCTGAAGTCAGCACAAATTCAGCGCTCCTCGACTCCGTTCAGGAGTTCTGCTTCCCTCTTGTACCTGCAGTGGGAGTCCTGCTTCTTTTTGACACTCGCATCCAGGATGGCATGAAAAATTAGTCCACTTAGAGCTCATTTATGCTACATGAGCAGTCCAGTCATCAATCCAGCTATAAAACTGAGACACTGAGACACTTACCCATCTGCAGTTTCCTACTAAACAGCCAAGTTAAAATATATCTGGACCTTCAAATGCAACTTTTTGATCCAAACCTAGAGGGATTGATCGGCCCTTTCAGAGGATTTTTTAGCATAAAAGGCTGTCCGATATAGGGTGTTTGACACAAAATGCCTTCAAATGGTCCTACAAGTAATTGGAAACATGACTTTCATGACTCGACCTTCCAAAAGAAACGGGAATAGTCTTGCAGATCAAGACTTCTTACTGTCCTTATAACTGTTAACCACTTTGTGGCTTCTTTGGCCATGAACCACTCACTTAGACAAGAAGCCTGAAAACAAGTGCAGGTTTTTGCTTATGCTTTTGTTTTTATGTGAGGTTTTGAGGCAGGTAAACTTGGAAGGAATATTTGATTTATGTTGATTGATTGAATACCAAGAGTACTGTAAGTTAAAATATTTTGAAAAACACATTTTTTGAACTTTACAAAGGATAGAAATGAATAGAAGCCGGATTGGAATTGTCAATTTTAGCGACTCTCTGCATTTTTGTGTTGAACTCTTTCCCCACCATTGACGGAAATTTCGGCCTTTCCGTGTTTTCACTGTTATACGGTAGGGGGCGCTATTATGCATCTTCTGAAAGAGTACAGAATCTCCTGATCAAAACACATGAAGAAGAAGCAGAAAACAGCGATAGCGTATGTTAGCATATTATGTAAATTAACGCGACCATCAAAATTAAACATCATGTCAATCAAAACTGCCCAATGTTATATATATATATATATTGCATATTCAGACATTCATACAACAAAATATTCTGGGGGCCATGAAATTTGCTGGTGGTGGCTGGCAACTTTTTTTTTTTTTTGAAAACTCTGGTGGGGAAAGAGTTAATACTGTATGCAACAAATGGTTAGTTCTTCAGAATGATGGATAAATTCTATCTATAAAAATCTGTCCTTTAAACTTAGTTTAAAGGTCACTAAAATAATGTTTGTGAATGGCTCATATATATATATATATATATATTTTTTTTTTTTTACCAGTCATGTTTGAAAAAATCTATATCTAATCTAATCTAAGAAAACAAATAAATGGGGAAAACATTATGAAAATCATTACATCTAAATAATTAAATAGGCCTATAATAGTTTTTAAAAACTAAAGAACTATCTTTTTGTCAATAAAATCTGTTACTACATTTGAGTCTTCCTTGTGTTGATAATACAGTAAGAGTAGAAGTTAACTAATATCTCACAAATTCCCTCATTTTTATTTGTTCAACAATCTTTGGTTGTTCTTGACTGACTTCTTGGCTGGTTCTCCACAGTTAAAGAATGACACCTTAAGTGAAGTATAACCATAGTGCAACTATCAGGAGTTTATTTAGTATTCATCTTACTGTATCTAGGTAACGTCAAAAAAGAAAAGAAAAAAAAACAGATGCTAAAATAAGTAATATATTTAAAAAGAAGAAGACTGCAAAAGCAAAGCGCTGTTAATGAATGTGTTGTCTATCTATAGGCCACTACCAGTGATACTAGATTTCCCATTAATGCGGACAGAGTTTGTGCTTAACTGTGGTTTCAAACACTTGCAGTGTTGACAGCTTCGTTGTTTAGAATTGGAGTGTTCTGTCTTTGCTAGCAGTGAAGATGAGGTGTCATTCATTTGACATGCTTTAAATATGTATGACAGTGTCTCACATTGGTGCAGTTAACTCTTAAAATACAATCTGGACTTCAGTGATGGTGACGCTTTACAATAAGGTTTCATAGTAAACATTAGTTAACTACGTTAGTTAACACGAACTTATAATGATCTGCACTTCTACAGCATTTATTAATGATGCTAATTTCAACATTTACTAATACATTATTTGTTTACATTAGTTAATGCACTGTGAAGCAACATGAACAAACAATAAAAATAGCTGTATTTTTATTAACTAACGTTAGCAAAGATTAACAAATACAGTATTTACGTCTATACGTTTTGCTAACGTATAGCTCATGGTTAGCACAAAATAAACCTTACTGTAAAGTGTTACCGACACAAGACATAATTGGGCATTTATAACTAGAATTATTAGATTAAAGATTGTTTTATAATTATTCTTTTTATTTTGGTGAAAGTATACCATAGTTTAAGAAAACTATATTACATTTGCAAGAATGTTATTTACAGTAATAGGACTGGAAACAATATTATTGCTGAACAATGCTAAACATATCGAGCTGGCAGTGCTGTTGGTGAAAATATATCTGTGATTCAAATATGGTGGTACACATTTTATTATTCTATTTTAAATAGGGCAAATATTGTATGTAAATGTGTGTGTGTCTGCTAAATGTGACAGTCTTGTATTCCTAACAGGGATATTGCTGCCAGGAACTGTCTTCTGACATGCAAAGGTTCGGGGAGGGTGGCTAAGATTGGTGACTTTGGCATGGCCAGAGACATCTACAGGTATGGCACATATTTTATATGGCATCGTGAGCTCATAAGTCACTTTAAAATCCTCCTGATATTGACATTGGGGTTGGAATAATTAATCAATTAAATATTCAAGCAACAGTTCACAGAACATAGAGATGGCTATGCTCATATACTCATATTTAAAAACAAAAAACAAAAAAAAAACATGACAGTTCAATTTTGCATCTGTGTTTACATTCAATTGGCTCTAAAAAATGAAGGACTGTAATTTGGCTTTTTCCTCCACAGTATTTCAGCTGAGAAAAGATGAAAGCGTATCTCATTCTGAAAATCCAATTGCGAACTTTTATTATCAACATATTTCTCATTTCTCATTTTAAGGCAAGAGTCAAGCAAACTAAATTAAGAAGTGCTCAGCTTATTCAAAGGGTAGATTTCCATTTCCTTATTATTTACACAGAGGTTTGCCAGCATGGAGCAACACTGGATAAATGTTCTCATGGATATGCTTGATGTAACACACTGCCATAACACTCGTATGTATACTGTAGTAAATAGATTTTCTGAATGCATGGAATGGAAAATTGTAATTAACTGATTATAATTGGCCATTACATGCTAATTTATGCATAATATGTATTGTTTGCATTGTTACTGTATATACTGTATATAATAATGGGGACTTTTTTGGAACATATACAGACATGAAGTGAACTGTATTTGAACAGTTTTACCCCATTCAGAAGCGTCATTCAAACTGATGGAGAACTGATCATCTCATTTAACAAACGGCGCATTGCCGGCGGTCAACATTTACCTCAGGTTAAAACATCACACTCTTACTTGATCTGGACAAACGAAGCATCATGAGAAAGATTTAAGACTCCAGCTTCGAAATTTGACCAATGCTTATGATAAAACTCGGATACATGATCATTTCTTAATTTATGTCAGGGGTGCAAAATAATCGAGCGGTAACTTATGATATTTTGAATATGATATTATTCAGGGCAATACAAAAACATATTAGCATTGTATCAGCCTTCTCTAAAAACTCACATGACATGGTCTCATAAAATGTTTCATAAAAATCATAGTTTTAGAGATAGCATCCTCAGATTTTAAATGAAGCATGAACAGACTTGTGGCTTCAGCTTCATTATCTTTGTAAGTTTCTACACTACAGTCACATCATATTTCATACGTTTAAAAAATATATTCTTAATATTTTTATTTTAGTTTTTTAATGTTTGAGAGTATATATAATAATAACAGTCTGAGTGATTCTGAGTCTTCAGTTGTAAACTCTCAAGTGTTGGCTTTCTAAATATATTATATTCTCAGGGCCATATTTATTAAAAGCTTGCTCCAGCGCAAAGCCTCTTTTGGCGTTAAAAATTACTGTCAGGATTTTCTAAAGACATGCAGTGAAATATTAGCGCTGAAAAGACAGTTATTTTTTTGTGTGGCTGACCTTATTGCATATGCATTTGTAGGAGTTTCCCTTTCAGACGCAAAATATATTGGAGGAGAATATTTAAATAAATAATGCAAGGTGATTTACTGATATTTGCACTCATCAATTTACTGGTATTTGTGTCATTATTGTGCCAAAAAAAAAAAAAAAAAAAAAAAAAAAAAGCAACCAGACACTAATTTGCGCTTCTCTTGGTAGATTGCGTTGGTCATTATGGAAATGATCCGGCCACTCTTTTCCTTAATGCAAAAATGCACAATGACTGCTATGTTCAGTTCAGGTCAACAGCAAGTGTCTACACCACTGATGTCCCTTCAGTCATTTAACCAATCAATACATATATACTTACATGCATACATACAATTTTATTTTAGAGTTGTACAAATCAGAAGACAGTGAAGCCATGTGGTGTTTAGAGAGGTAAGACTCTAACAATATCCATGTCTTCATGAGCTATATTTTCAGATACTGTCTTTAGAGAGATACACAATTTGGCACTAGTGTGAATCGTCCTTTGACATTATTCGTCAGATGAGATGGCAGCACCGCTGTGATGAAATGAAAGGAGTTGTGAGCTTGACTGCCTCTTATGCGCTACTGGAACGTGTGTCTGAAAATGGCTCACTTAGGCTGGTGAAAGAAGGGTATTATTAGCCGGAGAAAAGCTGAAGGGAAAAGACGGATCCTTGTTTTACTCCCTCCGGAGCGTTGCCATAAAAGCGTGCTCTAATTGCTGATGTAGATTTTTCTTGCATTTTCCCGCTGAGTTCTGCAGACAGGACAGGAGTTCAGAGCTGTGAGGAAAATGCGATTGGGGATGGGGAGAATTACAGTGGAGGTTTGCGTGAATATTTCATCTCATCTTCTGAGAGTGGAGAACGCTGAGATGTGATCAATTTAATTCACATAGTTAACCCTTAGAGTTTACTTCAGATTTTCCACAACCTTTCATTGTCGCTGTGGTCGTCCAAAAGCCATTTAGGGAAGTTGACTATCTAGTATTTTCTGCTCAATATTTTTAGTATAGTGCTTTAAAGAGGATGAATTTAGAGATGCAAAGTCTTTGAGGGGGATTTAGCGTGTTGACAGCAAACAGTAAGACTGTTAGCGTGCTAAAACTCTTTCTGACAAGCTGCATCTCTAAATTGATCCTCTTTAAAGCACCATGCTTAAAAATATAAAAGCTCAAAAATCAAACGCCACTAAATCCATCAAAACACAGCTTGTGTTTCACTAAATTCAACAATAAGGCAGTCATTGCTGGAGTCCAAACCTCTTCCTGTTTTTATGCACGATCCATTGATTTGTGAGGACTAAAGGATATTGATATGAAGTGTATACATTTGTTGAATTATTGAATTCTTGTCGAAATCCCTTTGTGTTGTATTCTGTTCTATCTTGCTGTTTTTAAATACAAGAGCATCCTGTAAATCCCCTGAAAAACCTTGATCCTAAATCATCCTTATTATACAAGCCTTCCTTTAAGACGCCATGAATCGAAATGAGATTTTTTGCATTTAGTCCTTGCTATTTTGAAGTCATCTATATGCTGGTGTGCATGTAAATGTTGAAATGCAGTATATAGGGTATTCACATTTAAACATTCAAAAAAAAAAATTGTTTTCTTCCAGGAAGATTGAAAATATTGCTCTACATAGATTTTTACCCAGTCGCAAATCAGGGTAACTGAATGCTGTAAATTACAAAAAAAAATTATAAAAAGTGATTGGCTTATTTTCTATGAAGGGCTGAGCTCTTTGATATGTCCCATCCCAAACTTCCTGTTTCAATATGAAGTATTGTTTAGAGATTTTTTTGGAGGTCTAAATGCACTTAGTCAATTGTTAAATATGTATGTTTTGCACATCCGACTTTCTGTTGTCACTTCCTTCCTCAGTTTCATAAATGAATAGACTTCTTGCTCTCTGAGTAGGCCCTTCTTTTGAACAAGCAACTACTCCGCAACCATTAAAAAATGATGTTCAATATAGTATGAATGTGTGTAGTATGAAATAGTGTTGTAGTCAAGACCAACTAAACCGAGACCAAGACCGAGACAAGACCAAGAACAGACCAGCACTCCTCAAAAATCATCTTATAAATCCATATCTACTGTCTGAGAAATGTCTTATATGTAATCAATAAATACAATTAGAATAATAAGACACCATGTAGAGCTGTTACCAATCAAATCACTAACAATAAAATTCATCTTTGTGTTGCAGTAAGTTGCAGCAAAATTGGTACAATTACACCTGCATAAATAATGTTGAGATTGTTTTTAAAATAACATTTTGAATATAGACATATGATGGAAAAATAAAATAAGCCTACTTTTAAATATGAAACGGAAACCGCCAGTAGGTGGCAACAAAACAATTAATGAGTGAGTCAGAGAATCATTTATTCAAACACCTCAGCGTGTTGCTCAGAAACGCACAACAGTTCTGCTATGAATTTGTTGTTGTCGAAATAGCGAAAACGTCGAAAATTGTGTCGAAAATAAAATCAATATCACCTTTGCAATCATGCAGGTATTCGTGAAAACAGCTCTCTTGCTCTTGTTACATTGCTTAATTATATCCTTTGTTATATATAAAAAATAAATAAAAAGATCTCATTCAAGTACTTTTTTTGCAATCAAACTTTAAATTTGTGACCATTTGTATGAATTTTGGGCAATTTACTTTTTTGAGACAATCCTGTAGATTGTAAGTAACAGTAACAAAACAAATCTTAAGTTATTGATTGCATTTTAAGCAGTAAGTTTTACATCAAATCACAATAATGATGTAAACAAATAAATCTGACAATGCACCAGCAATTTAGTGATATCCTTGCAGTTGTGGTCTTGACTGGACAAAGTCCTCTTAGTCTGAAACCAAAGACTAGACTGAGTACAAATGCTGTCGAGATAGAGACAAGACCAAGACTCCATTCTCGAAACCAAGTCCGATAAAGATCATTATTATGTGACTTCTCCTGTGGCCTCATGGGATAATAAATTGTGCATTGGATCCACACTTCAGACTCTAGCCGAAGGTAGCAGGTCAAGTAGCCTACGATTTTATGAATACTGTCAATTTGGACATACTCCCCTTTTCACACACTGTTTTTCACCTACTATTTAGGATGGAATTATCTATATTCGCACACACACTTTTTTTTTTCTTCTTTTTTTTTAAACTGACATTTGGAATACATGTATATTTTGGTTTATCTCATAAATTGAGTTTATAACTTAGTGTCTTTAACATCCCAAACTGCCTGATATTTCCCCTCCATCTCCTCGACTGTGGCAGCAAACCATCCCACGAGGGACCAGACAGTCAGTAGCAGCACAAAGGTTCTCTGTGATCTTCTTTGATTTCCTTCTTCAAAGGGTTTCATTGTTGGTTTCCCTTGAGTCCTGGCATGCGAGGTCCGTTCGCATGAGTGAAATTGCTGGAAACATGAGTGTAATGTTAGTGTGTCAGGTGTGTTTTCATGCGGGAGGTGGAACAGGCCTCGCTGCCACAATCCCAGAAGGCCACACACTAGTTTCTAATAGAACCAGAGCCCGATAAAACCAGCATCATCAAGATTTTGTCAAAAGTGCCAATGCTTTTGTTTAGGAGACAGTCTGCAGTTTATCTGTTCAGTCTCAGTCTCTCATTTTCTTTTTGTGATAAATGCTCAGCATAATACTCTCCCAAGATTATTGCTTTAGCAACCTCAGGATAGCTGTTGGCAAAAAAAATAATAAAAAAAAAATGACACATTTGTCTCTCTTTTTTCTTTCTCTCGCACTTTATTTATTTTTTACTGTTGTCAGCAGAGGGTCAGATATTGGAGCTAGATCTTGATAACATCAGCTCTGGGTGAGGAAAATGGTTTCAGACTCACAATGATTGCACCATGAGAAATGTGAAGAAAGTCTCCCAGATAAGACATTCAGATATGGCATTCAGTAACACTTAAAACCTTAAAGGGATAGTTCACCCCAAAAAAATAAGAGTATGCCATCATTGACCCACTCGTAAAAGTTTTTGGAGAAACACTTGGGGTCCAAACAAAATTGAACCCCTCTGCCTTTCATTGTGCGGGAAACAACAATAACAATGAGACATCTTTCAATATATATATATATATATATATATATTTTTTTTTTACCATAGAAATGAATTCATACAGGTTTGGAATAATGGATGACTTTAGTATAACAGTGTTATAACAGTGGTATGGAGATTTAAAACGTTATTTGCATGCATGGCACAGTTTGGGATCTGCTTTGGGAAAGATTGATCTCATGAAAAAATTGCAGACAGGATATTGAATACTTTGCAAGCTAAAATCTGTTTCTGCTTTTTGAATTTCAAAAAATGTCAACATTTTTTTGAACATCACCTTAAATCTAGTGTATGTCGCTTTGGATAAATGTGTCTACCAAATGCATAAATGCATGAAAATGCAATGATGTTCATGCTACTACTTTACCTAGTAAATGAAGGCAAATGAAGTATCTCACATATAGTGTCTAAAGCACAGTGCAGATTCTTTTTTTTGGGTCATATTCGCTGCATTGTGCCGTTAAAGTAAATTTGGCACATTGCATCCGATTTTAAATATGTCTTACATGTGTGAGTCCTGTCAAGGCGTAGTCTTGGTATTAGTGGGCGTGACATGATTTACTCTAATAGAACATGTTACTGGATCAACATCCTATTTTGGTTCCGGACCAACAATTGTATCAACATCATAGGTCAAACCCTAACACTAATCTTACCTATAACCTAATATCACTGTCCTATAATGCCCCAAGCTTAACCCTAAAATCTGATTTATAAGAATATTGTTCCAGGACCTACTAGGATGTTGTCCTAGGAATTTGTCCTACTTGTATTTAGTGGCTAGATTCAGTCTTTAACTGCTTTATGACTACTGGATTCACTTTAGTAGGAAGAGGAAACCAGTTGTCTTGATTCATTTGAATCATCTCAGGAAATGTATTTAACTAGTCCATAACATTTGCATGTACAATTAAACCATTGTACCGTAGAATAAAACATACTAATTAAGCAAGACATCTCGAATGAACTATAGGTCTAACTCTAACTACCTAACCCTAATTTACCCCAATTAAGATCAGAGAGTTTAACGGTTGTTTTGATAATTGATTCAACATTTATATCTTCTACGTTGTTTGTCCAGAACTTCTGCATATTTTAAGAGTAAAACATGTGAATTAAGTGAGGCATCTCAAATGAACTAGGTCAGTCACTTTCCATAAACCCTAACTTACACTACTGAAATCTGAACGTTTGATGGTCAGGACCTAGGACAGAAATAAACTGTCTGGAAGTTAATTCAACATTTAGTTAATGTGCTTTGCAGATTTTAATCATAAAATAAAATACAATACACAGTTCTGGACAAGCAAATGAATCACTTTCTAAAACAAATGTTTTAGTTCAATAACAACAACACAAATTTGCATCTTTTTGAGTTATGCAACTTCTTTTGAAATTTTGTTCAAACAACAAACTACTGCATTAGAGGAAAGTTGTAGCATAAACACAAAAAGTTTAAACTCATTACTCAAAAAATGGAGTTGTTCCAACTAATTTAATTTCAGCATAATTTAGTGGAAACAATTCATCTTAACTATGCGAGTTTAAATTAACAGCTAGCAGAGCACATGCTAAATGTCTCTTGTTTAACATGTCAATTTAATGAACGGGTAGGATAATATTTCTCACTGGCATTAGCATGTAATACCTTAATGTACTTAACCTCAACCTAAATGTCAAAAGTAACAGCATTAAACACTTACATGCCTTTCCCTTTCCTAAAAAACCCCGCATGAAATGCCACTTCATTTAAATATTTATTCTCCTTTTCCAATCCCATGCAAAGCATGCTATGAGCTATAAATCCACTGCCAAATTTTCATCACAGAAGGACAAAAAGTCCTTTTAAATACATCACTCTTATCACTCATTAGATTCTTCATAAGTGATAATGAAGTCCTTTCTTTGTGACAAAAAATATTTCAATTTATAAATAAAAAAATATATTTAAAAAAAAAACTTTGTTTGAAATAGATCAGTAGGAACAAACAAGAGACCCTTATTCAGAATATATTCTTCTTTCGTCAAAACTTTGTCAAATTGAAGATCAAGTCCTCATCTGGCTTCTCTTGTGGGTATAATTTCGATCTCGAACCTCCACCACACTTGCCCCATTTTTTTTCCCCCTTCTCGGCGTCGTGGGTGAATTGGATTTAGATTTTCTGAATGCATACTGTAGATGTTCCTTGAGGTCAGAATCCGATGGAAAATCAGATGTTGTTGAGCCCGAGGTCTGTCTGATTTTTAGAGTGCAAGGCATCTCAAATGAACTAGGTCAGTCACTTTCCATAAACCCTAACCTTAACTTACCACTCTAAAGTCAGAAGGGTTGACGGTAAGGACCCAAGACAGACAGGTCTAGTGGCTGGGTGTAGATTCAACATTTAGCTAATTTACTTTGCTTGTCTGGAACATCTGCATATTTGATGTCATGAGAAAAACATGCAAATTAGGCAAGGCATCTCAAATGAACTAGGTCAGTCACTTCCCATAAACCGTTTAATTAAAGTTTTCTGTTTAATTCTGGCCTGGTGGAGGAGAACAATTAGGTTATTCAAGCAATACACTCCCACTTAGTAATTATTTTAGAATAATGCTTTTTTTTCTTTCTTTTAACACAAAACCATAGCCATATGCACACAATTAATCATTTAGTGAAGCATTTAGTGACTAAGGATCAGATCAAGACTTCAGAGAACATGGTTGATGAATTCCATCCTTGCATAATTCACACATGGAGTTTCTCCTTTATGTCTTTCCATGCAATTTCTGCTCTTTTCATTTTCCCATGCTTTTTCACTCTCTGATCTGCGACTGGAGTTAATAAGTCACTCCACTCTGCTTCTGTCTGCTGTGGGCATTCATAACAATGTCTCTCTCTTTTTTGTCTGGGCATGTGTTTTTCCACAGAGCCAGCTATTACAGGAAAGGAGGCCGCGCTATGCTGCCAGTCAAATGGATGCCTCCTGAGGCCTTTATGGAGGGAATCTTTACCTCGAAAACAGATACATGGTGAGTGCTGAAATATAATTACGTACTTGACTGAAGTTCTTTCATATGCAACCCCACTGTTTTTCACACTATTTTTCCGTAATTACTATGATTTCGTCTCACCTTGCCGTTCACTTTCCCTCCTTTTGTCTTGTTTTTCAGGTCATTTGGTGTTCTGCTGTGGGAGATCTTCTCGCTGGGATATATGCCGTACCCGAGCCGCAGTAATCAAGAGGTGTTGGAGTTTGTTACTAATGGAGGCCGAATGGACCCGCCCAAGAACTGCCCTGGGCCAGTGTGAGTGGACTCAAAAATGCAGGATATTTATGCAGCGCTCCATATTACAGAAACAGATTGCATTAAATGTTGGCCACGGTTTTCTTAAATCTCAAGAATCTGTCATTGTCTGATGCGTATGCATTCTAATTCCTAATTTGCCAGTCCTCGTTAACTTTCCCACTGCTTTATCTTTTCTGTCTCTGAAAATATTCTAATCGAATAATAATCAAACCTTCCTAGCTGGAGTTCTGATTTAATTCAGTTTCTAATCTACCTTGATCTTGCAGAGCTGATCTTTGAAACACAACTAAAAAAAGGCTTATTTTATATCTGAAAATAATAAAACCTATACTCATCCAATCTAGACGTAGATGAAGTGATATCTAGTGGAGATAGAACAGAAAGGAAGAAAATACAAATATTATTTTGTTTTTAAAATAGGTACCGGATAATGACACAGAGTTGGCAGCATCAACCAGAAGACAGACCAAACTTCTCAACTATTCTGGAGAGGATTGACTATTGTCTGCAGGTACTGCATCTGAAAACTGTGTCTGTTCATGCTGTGCAACAGTAGGTTTGTTAGAAGTTCGCCATAATAGTACCATTTCCAATATTGTAATATGCATTATGCGCACATTATGCATGGAATTTGTACAGTATAAAGCAGAAAACATTGTATGGGACAATCTTTGTCAAAATGTAATCTTCTTAATTCATATTTTAAGTTACAATATTAATTATCTTTTAAGTGACACATTTTTTATTTCATTTATAATTTTGTTTTGTTTAATTAAATCATTAAAACCTTGATCTTGCCAACAATTTGTATCACCTGTTAAACTGGCAAGTTTGAATCCTTGGGTAGATAACAGACTTTTCAATTCCCCTAGGATCCAGATGTGGTGAATGTGCCTTTACCTGTCGAGTACGGCCCCATCCCTGAGGAAGAGGAGAGGGTACCCATGCGTCCCGAAGACCCTTCTGCACCCTCCTTGCTTGTAACCCCTCAAGGCACCGAGGATGCTCCATGCGTCGCCCACTCCGATCAGGCTAAGAGAGACGGGGAGGCCATTCTCATGGCCAGCCAATCTTCTGACAACAAACTACCGCCCGCTCCCCCATCTCAGCCTCATCCCCACCACCACCTCCAACCCCCTGTGGTCACTGCCCCCATACCAGCCGCCAAACCCTCCTCTACAACCCCCCTGACCGCCCAGGATGGAGGACATGTGAATTTGGGCTTCATGCAGGCCCACCCGTTGGAGAAGGAGAGCCGTAACGGGAAGCCCACCAACCTGTGGAACCCTACCTATGGCTCGTGGTTTCTACAGCAGCAGCAGAAGAGGCAGCAGGCCCAGGCACAAAGGCAGGTGAGTGGCCCACGGATCCCAGGTGAAGGGCAGGAACAAGCAGGCCGGACTGTGACAGTAGCCGAAGCTTTGGGCCTGCAGCAACAGCACAAACAGCAGCAGTACCAACAGCAGCTCCAGCGCCAACAACAACAGCAGCTGCAACAACAACAACAGCAAGGCCTGTGTCGACCGCTTTTGCCCCCTCCTCCTCCACCTGCCCCGACCCCTTTACTCCTGGATTCGGCCACCCTAGCACCAGTTCCGCTCTACAGACTACGACGGTTCCCGTGCGGGAACATCGGTTATGGCTACCAGGAACAGGGCCTGCCCATGGAGCCTATGCCGGGGCCCCAGCCTCCCCCGCCTCATCCTGGCCAGCAGAGGCCCATCTCTTTGGCTCGGGCCAGTGGCCCCGAGGACAACCGCCCGCTTTTGGTCACCATGGGTACAGTGCAGGACTCCAGACTCCCGAAAATGGAAGGACACAACGCCACTGTGCTGTAACCGTGCACGCTCTCTTTCAGTGCCCACTTTGCAAAACACACTGTGCTGTCAATCTACGTCCACCTCTGCCCTTTGTGCTTTTCCTTTGTGCTTTTCAGCCATGAGTATGTAACTGGGAAAGGTTCTGCACTGGGAACTCAGAAAAAAAACTTTCCCAGTCATCGAAACAGAATGTTGATTGGATAAAGAAACAAGACTGTTGAGTTTCTGAAAGCCGCATTTGAGAGACAAAAAAAAAAAAAGAACGAAACTGATTAAGCCCTCACAAGGACTAATTCTGTGAAAAAGACTATATTATATCAGTGATATTTTTCCATAATGGGGGAGAAAAAAATAAATAAAACGGGTTTGTTGATGTTTGCTTGCCTGCTTGTTTATTTATTCATTTGTTAATTTATTCTTTGGTGGTCATGTAAATTATTAATGGGTGTGCTTCAGAAAGCAAACTGCCCCCATTCATTATGTATCATTTTGTTCACTCTTGGACTTGGTTGGCTTTTAAATGCAGGAGTTTTCATCTATCATCAAACACAATGAATTACAGAAATCTCTAATGGCTAGTGTGTGTGAAACTGATGAGCGTTGTTGGCTTTTTGCAATGAGAAAACCTGTTGCTATGGTGTTGGAATAGAAACATGTAGAAATTGGTCAAGGACCAGTGAATGAAGGCTCTTTCACAGGACTCATGTCAAGGACTTGAATTCAACATAGTGGAAGCAAAGATATTAATTTATTTCAGCTTAGAATAGGAAAGACCTGTCAGTTACTTGAGAAGATGAGCTTAAACTATCATTCATTTTCAGGTTTGGTGCTAGTCTGGATCATAAAAGCCAACATTGCCAAAAGGTTCACCAGAAAGTCTTAGCTGGTGAAAGGTTATCAACCAGCATAGTCTTTTCTGGTAAAGCTTTGGTTGAGGGCATCAGCATACCTGCTTCAAGTTCAAAATAACATTAAATGTTTGTTTTCCAGCAAGGAACAGCCTTTGTACTCTATGTACACCTAAACCACCCACATAATGATACAACTCGCAAATTGTTCAGTAACCATAAACATTTTGAAATGTCAGGAGAAAACGGCTTTAAAAGTTTTGAACATTGAGCATATTAAAACTTTTGCACAACACAAGACCATTGTGATGCTGCATACTTGATGTTTCACTTACAGAGTTCAGTGAATTAGAGAATGCTGACAAGAGTCATGTGAAAGGGCTTTGAGTTTATGCTGTATGAAACTTTAGCATTGGATGTGTAAGGAAAAAAAAAATATATACTTTTAGAAATATTATTCATCATTCCATTAGTTTACTGTTTGGCCTTGGCATTGAAAGATATAAAAATGTTGTGTACATAAGAGCCTTACAACTGTACGCGCAGAACATCATTAACTATATTTCACGCTCCATTGATTCCCGTTTATTTAAGTAAATGACTTTTGAATTTCAAGTGTATTGGTGAGGAAAATTTGATTTCACATAATCTGTCACTTTAATGTCTAAACAGTCATTGTTACAGTCGTATTGCTTACTGTTCAGTTCTATCAAGCTGCTACTTCAAAAGCAAATGTTGGACATTCTTTTTATACTATCAGAAAGAACTGCTGTAGTCTTTGATAGTGAGGGTTTTACAAAGGAATATCTTGTGGCAATTTTTACACTATTTTTTTTGTTAAATAGTGGTCTTGTGAAAAAAAAAAGAAAAAAAAAAGTTTTGTCTTTATTTTTTATTAATTTCCAATAATAATTGTATCTTTATTTTTAACCTTCATAGAAAGTTCTATATTAATACCATCACAAAATATGTTTGAAATATATTTAAAACATTTGATTCATTTATATCCCTCTTGACTTTATGATATCATAATTGACCATGTCATTGACACTGATGCTGTTTTACATTTTCGAGAGAGAAATATTTTTGGTCATTTAACAGCTGAGGTTTGGAAGTTGTCTGATATGTTTAGGGAAGGTTGATACATCAGAGTGGTATTGCATGAAGATGAAAATTAAGGATTTTTTTTGCTTTTTATTTTATTTATTTTGTTTTTTATTTTGCTGATGACAAAGTGATCACTCTTGTAAAAATGTTGTAAAACCTTATTGTATCATGTATCTGTTAATCTCTGTAATTTGACATTCAATGATGAGATCTGAGAAATTAATAAATTACTATTTAATAAGTTTGGCCTTGCCCCCAAACACAAAATGTGTATAGAATGATCAGAATAACCGTATCGCATATAATCACAGATCATAATGTTGATCAGCTTAAAGGGTTCTGACTGAATCATGATCTTTGAGTGCAAGTAATAATTAATCAGGCAGGCTTTCAAAGAAAGGTGCATCCCTGTCTATATAAGGTCTAACAGCAGAAAATGGATATCAACGTGAAAACCAATCCATGAGGTCAAAGGAACAACCTGTATAGTTTTAAGGAAGATCTATGATCTTGGAGAGGCTACCAAAATGCTACATTAAAGGATCCTAAAAGCAAAGTAGCCTCTGTGATTCTTAAATCACTGCAAAACAAATGGATGTTTAAACTTAAAGTAAGTTAAGTGTTCATGCTGCCTTAAAATGTTTGTTTAGTTGTCACTTAGTACAACTTCATGTAAAGCAAGCGATCCTGGATCCTTGATCCTTGATTCTGGAAGTCATAAGAGAGAGATCTCAAATTTACCATCACACCCTAATTTTTTAGCAGAAACAGACACTGTGATAGAGTTCTCTCCTATCAATCAAGGTCACAGAGGGCAGAACCAACACACTGAATAATTGAACATTGACAAACGGTCGGATGAATCTTAATTTTTGCTTTGACATGCAGATGGGAGGATCCGAATCTGGCATTAACAGCAGGAATCTATTGATCTATCCCGTCTAATGTCTCGGGAATGTGTTCCTCTCATAAATTAGCCCCATTAAAAACATTTGAGCCAGTGTGAATGCCATGGCATAGCAAAGCTTCCATGCTGACCACGCGAGTCCTTTCATGGCCACGGTCCACCCATTTCCAAATGGATACTAATTCACCATGTCACAAATCATTTCAAGCTGTTTCCATAAATATGAGTCCAATGGCAGTCCAATGCACTGAGCGTTCCCCTGAATTTACGGTATCGAGTAAACACAGAGCAGATGGCTGCCCATGGTCACAATGTGGTATTTCCTGACCAATTCCTAATATTGTCCAAATCAACCATGACAAGCAATTAGACATTATGTTGAAAGCTGTTTTATTTAGACAGCGTAATGGCGGGAAGCCTTGCCAATCATGAAATCTCATTGGTCAAAATCACTCTGCTCATATTTTATGATGTGCTGCGATTATTATGTCATGCTGTTTCACTTTCCGTGTAAACAGCATGATGTGATGTTTAAAGGTATACACGCTGAGTTAGTGGATGATTCTTGACACAAATAAGATGTAAAGTGGACCAAGGAGAAAAAGGGGGAGAGGTGAGACCTTTTACTTGATAAAGTGGACATTAAGTGGCTATTTAAACGAGTTGCTGCAAAATTATTTTCCAAAAGTTCTAACTTGGGTTATGTAAGTGCACAAAGAGGATCTTCAGATGTAGCCAACAAACTGCTTTACCTGTGGGTTCATTTTTCACAGCTCAAATCCCATGCTTCAAGCTTTTGGGTTTGGTTTACTGAATACATTATTAATCCTATTACTAAATGCATTCATGTAAATAAACCAGCGCTCAGTTATCAGATGCTGAGAATAAACTTCTGATTACCATCAACAAGAAAAATAATTTTGCACCTGTTATTTAAAAAAAAAAAAAAATTCTCTGATTGATTATTTCCATTTGTTATATTCTTTGTATGTTTTAGAACATTTTCAATTTGAATCAGAGTAGTTCATGTAATGAACTTGATGGGAAC
This sequence comes from Rutilus rutilus, assembly GCF_951802725.1. NCBI lineage: Eukaryota > Metazoa > Chordata > Actinopteri > Cypriniformes > Leuciscidae > Rutilus > Rutilus rutilus. The sequence continues at coordinate 31,448,572 of NC_140226.1, forward strand.
AGACTACATCCAAAATTGCATACTAAGTAGGTTTTATATTTAATGAGGAATGAACTTTGCAACTGTAAACATTTCCATTCTAAATTGTATGAACGTGTATAGTATGAATGACATCTGGGCAGAAAACAAAACAGATTTTAAAATATTAGAACTTTTTATTGTTATCAGCTGACAAATTTGACAAACATTCTTTGTGCATTACATTTAATAAATCAGTTTTACTGCTAAAATACTAAATTTAAATTCACACAAAATATACACCCAACACACAGCTAAGCAGAGAATGTACAAAACATCCCTGTGGATACAGGCTGAAATGTGCAATTAGACTTCAACTTCCATTGGAAATTTTATAACCCTTATAATTTACCGATTTTTGTTGTTGTTGTTGTTGCCATTTTACACTCTCATCTGTTTCTTTTTAGAATTTTCTGATATCATAAACAACTCATTAGTGCAAAATGATATGATTCTTGATGAATCATTCATCTGTATGTCTTGCGTTTATACTGACTGTAAACTCATCCTAGACACTGTTTAAGGATTTGGAAAGGAATTAAAAATTAAAGGGATAGAACATATAAGTGAATCAATAATTGAAACCAAAATGGGAACAATTGCCTTTGAAAAGATGACAAACAACGATTTTATCCAAATTATTGTCAGTCTCTTCTCATTAAGCATTTTATTATCTAATATAACTAACTTGTATGAATGATCTTCAAAGTAAGAAAAACTCTACTTGCTTCATTATCATGGTTCTTCTCAACAATTGTTTGATTTGCTATTACAGACCTCAAAGGGTTAGTTCACCCAAAAATTAAAATTCTGTCATTGATTACTCACCCTCATGTTGTTCCAACCCCGTAAAACTTGATATTTTTGATGAAATCTGAGAGATTTCTGTCCCTCCATTGACAGCTACACAACTACCTTGTTCGTTGATCAATATTTATGTGAACAAAAGCCTAAATTAAATCTGTTATAAAGCGGCTCAATTTCACGATCTCTTTATGAACTTTTTGAAGCATCAAAGTGGTAGTTGCGTAACTGTCAATGGAGAGACGGAAAACTCAGATTTCATCAATAATATCTTCACTTGTGTTCCGAAGATGAACGAAAGTCTTCCGGGTTTGAAACAACATAATGACAGAGTTTTCCTTTTGGGATGAACTATCCCCTTAAAACATCCCAAAGAAAAACAATACCCAAAAAACTGCTTCTGATTTGGGTTTAAACTACTAGTGGTAGCTTGATTTAGACTTCATTGTTTGGTCTGTTTATCTTCATAAAACTGACGCAAGTTTCTATTAGGTTTCAAAACAAAAACCTGTCAGCTGCAACAACTGCTGCATCTTCTGTGGAACAGTCGAGTTTTGATTCTCTGAGCTGATTAAATCTTGGATTATGATAATATTAAAGTGCTTATTATTTCATCGTAACTGCTCTCGCATCAAAAGGGAACGATTACGAGTTTCTGAACGTGCAAGTGCCATGTTCTGAAGGGACTCACACCTGCTGACAAGAGCAGACAAACTAAGCTATGCTTCATGAGGAGCTAATATTGTCACAGTTATTGAAGCTATTAAATTGTCTGAACTTCTTAAATCCTGCTATTAAAGTCATTGTCTTCGCCCACAGACTTTTATTAAAGTGCTCCGATATTGCTACTGTTTACTTCATCCGACGCATATGAATTTCAAACCTCCGGTTAAAATTAAAACCTCAGAAGAATTCAAATGTAATGTTTTCCTCCCGAAATGTTCGCAAAATGGAGTAAACAGTTTATCAGCAGTGAACGTCTGAGTCTTAGTGCAGTTAGAAAGAAAATGTCTCCTCAGGTTGGCTGAAATGTCAAAACAAATCCACAGAAACAATATGAACCGAAAGCCAGATGGGTGGAGAGATGGGAAGCCCATTTTTCAGCGTGTGGCGGTCTCAGCTGCTTTCATCCACCAGCTTGGCTCCGTTGATACCACGGTACGTGACCCTGCTGGGTCGCACCAGAACCCCGTGGCCAGGTCGGCAGCTGAAGTAGCGTCGGTTGCCCACAGAACCATCGTTTTTTCCTTTTGGGCTTCGCAGCTCGAGGCCGAGCCAGAGGCCGGGGGCAAAGTCAGCTGTGCCAATGTAGCGGATGGTGCCCATCTCATTGGCACTAATTAGCAAGACCTGCATGCCCAGGTGGAGTTTGACAGTGCCATCTGAGCCAGAGGAGCTGGTGCCACCCACTCGGTTAGGCCCTGGGCCAGCGCTGCTGTTCGCCCTTGATGTACCCCTGCCAGCGCTGACTGAGCTCCACCGGCGCCGCAAATTACTGGAACGGTTCCTGAGAGACGACAAAGAGCATTTGAGAAAGGGATGCAAGGGACTAATTAACGCTACGATGCAATTTTAAGGCGAAAAAGAATTTTCCATTTCAGTCGAAACACTTTTGGTGGGCCGAAAAATCATTGACTCTCTAGAGGTCGACCGATAGGGGATTTTAGCGATAACGATAACTAGGTTCGACCACGCTGGCCGATAACGATTAATCAACTGATAGTTTTTAAAATGGAAACTGAATGAAAACAAACGTAACGCATGAAAAAGTGCTGGACTTTCATTACAAAAATTTTAAAACAATACTGAACCATGAAAAATATTAATACATTAATTATACCGATCATCCATGGTAGTTTATAGTGCATTAACTAATGTTAAGAGATACAAATGTATGTAAAAATGTATTAGTAAATGTTGAAATTTGCAATGAACAATACTTTTATTAACCTTAGGTCAGTGTTTCCCAACCTTTTTTCAGTCAAGGCACCCTTTGAAAATGTAAAAAAAAATGTGTGGCACCCTACACTAGTGTTGTCACGATACTACTTTGATACTATACCTTGAAATGTATCAATTTTCAATACCACAGGGAAGAACTGCCGTATAGGCCTACTGTCATATAGATATTTTTAATATTAGCAAATTTTTTTGTCCATGCATTTAAAGTCTAGGAAATCATTAATTTCTTCTGAAGAGATCACTTTACATGATGACATGTTTAATTAAGGCTTTTATTCATATATAAACATTGCTCAATTACCATTGCAAATCTCACCTAAATGTTTGCTCACTCAGTGTATTTGTGTTTTTATACTGGGATAATTTTGTTATAACTGCACAAGATAGCTTGTTTTTAAAATATTTTATGTAATAATTTCACAGTTAATCTCCAAATTAATGTAGAAACAACATAAAGACAGTATATTTCAAATAATTGTTTAATGGCATCTTTTTACGAATGAAGTGCTATTTGATTCTGATGTCACTGCTGCACATGTGGATCCCACACGCGTCCCATTTTAACATTCATTTAAGACTTTATTTAACTCATTTAAGACTGCTCTCATGAGGATACTCAAAGCGAAAGCGCGAAAGTCGATTCTGGCGCGCATCGTTCTGTGCGTCGTGTGTGTCGTGTGTGTCAGCATCACAGACAGCGCATTCTCTTTTGTATTTTCTCGCTTGCATGGTTTAAAAGCATTTGCATGAAGAAGAACGTGATTATATAATGTAACGCTAGCCAAAGGATGACAGAAAAAAACCGGATGCTGCTTTAATTGCGTTAAATATTTTTACCGCGTTAAACTGAAAAACATTAATCGCACGCGGTACCGTTGACAGCAGCACGGACATAACCGATGTGTTTATGTGAATACGCGGCAAGACGGACGTTGTGACGTTGGGACGTTTTCGTGTGTATTTGACCGTAAGCGCAACAATGAAAAATAGGCAGCTTTATGTGGACGCACTGGGAATGAGGCACGGGAATAAAATCACGCGCAAGCGCAACCCCCGCAATTCAACGCCGAAAACTTATGATTTGCATTTTTATTATAAATTTGTGCGCATTATTTGTTGTTATTAGAGACTTCCGACGATCCGAGATTGATGATACAACCGCGGCACCCCGGTTGGGAAACGCTGCCTTAGGTAATGTTAGAAATTGACTTTTATTTTAAAGTGTTTATCAGTGTTTCAACTGCAGAAAGAGGTCAACAAAACAGCTTGTGAACAATATGTCAAGTAATGTTACATTTACCTCAGGAAAACCATTCAATGTCAGGTATAAAAAAAAACAACCCATTTAGCTAAATATATTCTCTGTATTAGTCATTACATTTTTACTAAACCTGTTGCCTTCATTATTTCTGTTTGAATAAATGTCATGAAAACAAGTTATAATCACCGTTTAAATGTTTATATTTCATCCACGAATTGGAGTAGAGACATAAATACATCATTAAAAAGTTGATATGTACAATTGAATATACAACCATTTGTTTTTATTTGAGTGTTGGTTAATAAATACATGCAATTAATTAATTGACTATTAAATGAGATTTATTTTCAGTTTCAGTTTTCAGCTAAATGAAAACTTTCATTTCGGTTTCAGTAAAAAAAATAATATATATATATATATATATATATATTAATACTAAGTAATACAAACATTTCTGAGATTATAAATTAATTAATACTAATTATTATATACATTTCTACCCAAAAGTGCCTGTTTTGAAACTAAAGGAATCTTTGAGATTTGGCTTCTTTAGATTTTGGTCAAAAAAAAAATGAGGACAGAAAATGATATGATATAACTCAAACCAACATTTGTCCATCATGAGCACCAAGGTTCAATGTATGCCACAACTCCTCCTAGTGAAACATTCTTCACTTGAAAAAAGGTACAGTCGTATTAACATCATTCCCACCTGCTTGCTTGACCTTTGCGACTCGGTTCTCTCTGAGTGGCGATGGCTGAGGAAGTGCTGAGAGTGCGTCGAATTCCTTAAAACAAACACAAACATCCACTGAAAAATGACAGTTTTATATGAAAAAGGGAATGTCTAAAAACTCGTCAGTCATACAAGATTTGACAGAGGAGAGGGAAACAGACAGCAGTAATGGCTCACCTGTGAAGGAATAGTTCATCCGAGACGAGGACAGCTCTGACAGACAGTCCACTGAGCCATGAATCCTGCTAGTTAAAACAAAGTGAATGTTCAGTATTACTTCTTCCACTGCACTTGAACAACTGATGCTCTGGCAGAAAACTGTCAAGACACATTATTTTACCCTTGCGTATACTCTGTTAGCTGTCAAACAACAAATTTATCACTTCAAAATAGTGACAGTCACATGGGTCTATTTTGACAAATGCTTGTCAAAATTGTCTCAAACAATTTGACATGTAAATATGTAGCAGGAACAAAATCACAAACAAATCCGTTAGGTTAGGATTGGGGGAGGGGGGGGGATTCTCCAACGGACAGGTAAAAACCCTTTGAAATGAATTTCTTTGAAGTGAACATGAAATGGTACTCGAAACACATTTTACTTCCATAATTTGACGGAAGCCAGACTTAAATATGAGCTTGAAGACGACAACACATTGACTTGACTTTGAGGAGGCATTATCAAGAGGATGTGGGGGCTGAAGGTCAAGTTCGGTCGTATTCGTAATTTAGAGTTTGACAGTTCATATAATACTATCTTCTTAGATGGGTCTAAGAACCCATCTTAGAACTATCTAACTATCTTCTAAGAACTATCTTCTACTTTCAGACGAAACCTGCGCTCACTTTCTCCTTCCCATCTTTCCTCACCCACACGATTCTCATCTCTGGATGTGAACACCGCAACGGACACTTTATGTTGCACTTTAACATCTTTCCTAGACAATATCTGTCCTCTCTCCTCCAGGCCAGCACGTGCTACCCCCTCTAACCCCTGGTTTATCTGATGCTCTTTATGAACACCGGACCAAACTCAGATCAGCAGAGAGAAAATGGCGCAAATCAGAAGACCCATCTGACCTGAGTATGTATCAGTCTCTGCTCTCATCCTTGTCTGTTGAAGGTCATGCTGCTAAATGTTCAGATTTCCACAACACGCTTCAAACACATGCACACTTTTCAAAACACTCAACTCTCTCCTCTGCCCCCCTCCGCCACCACCCACCTCCTCTTTAACTGCTGATGATTTTGCTCATTTCTTCACTGACAAAACTCCAGCAATCTTCTCTCCTCTCACTGAGGCAGAAGTATCTAAACTTCTCCTCTCCAGTCACCCTACCACCTGGCCTTGAGATCCCATGCCCTCACACCTACAAGCCATCTTCTCCTACACTTTTACCAGCACTCACACACACACATCAACACATCAACACATCTCTCCACACTGGCATTTTCTCTGCCGCATTCAAGCAGGCTCAGGCAACTCCACTGTTCAAAAAACCCACATTAAACACGTCACTTGTTGACTGAGACGTTTTCGTCAAGCGCAAACTTATGAACGTGCGCGTGTTAAGTAGGCCGGAAGTAATGGTTTACAGTATAAAGTTTCAAGTTTATACGTTTTGTTTCAAAGGTTATAATAAGTTTCAAATATTAGGCAAGGCAAGTTTGGGGAAAATTAAAACAGTTATAAAAGGAATTAAAAGAGTAAAAAGATGATACATAGATAAACTTCTCATCTGGCAAAATCATATTTTTCACAACTCCCAGTTTTTCCCATGGTGAATTCACTGTGTCTGTGGTGCTCTTTCGGCACGCCAAAGAAATCTATTGAACCTCTCCAATAGACCCGATTTTAAAACTTTCCCGCACCCCAAAGATTTGTTCGGAAGCTCTAAGAATGTTCATTTCATTAGTATTTATTTTGTTTCGCTTCAGAAGACAATGATGGCGGGTTTTTGAAGTCAACTTTAAGGGTTCCATCCACTTGCAATATATGGACTCGCAGAGATGAATTGTTTTTCTAAAAAAATCTTTCTTTGTGTTCCACAGAAGTAAAAAAAAAAAAAAGTCATCTGGCAGGGTGTTATGTTGAGTAAATGAAAGAGAGAATTTTCATTTTTGGGGTGGAGAATCCTTTTAAGATGAGGAAAATGAATTAAGAAATAAATAGTGGCCATTTCAATTTGAAGAGCCTCTGACAAAATGAAAGGAAGCGGTTGGGATCTCTCCACCGGCGTGTCTGAGGCTGCCCCGAGGGTTAATTAAGAAGACACAATGAAAGAAAGCTTTTAGAACAATGTGCTTATCAGTCGCTCAGACCCTTTACAAAAATACAATGGGAAAGAAAGAGCGGAATATGGCATAGGTGAATGGTTCTGAATTAAGAATATATGATTCATGACAGATGGAGAAGATACGAACATTGATCATTTGTTGAATAACCAGCAGGGGAATAAAAGCAGTAAAAGGTACAGAGGGACAAATGGAGGGCAGACCGCTGTCGATGGGAAGGATTAAAGTCATAATGGAAGACCGACTGGAGAAAAGTAAATCGAATGCAAGGAAAAAAAAAGGCTGGATATTTAATTAAAAGAAAATAGAAAGGAAGTAATTCCTTTCCTATCAAATTAAAGTCAAATAAGTAAAAGTCAAATACAAACTACACTTTCTGAAGAAATGTGACCAAACTTGCCACTGTTGGGTGGCTCCCAGGACATTTCTATGCAATTGCTAAGACTTCCGACTCCTCTTTTAAATACTATTGAATTTTTCACAAATGTTATTGTCTAAAAAAGCCAACAATACCCATCAAGTTTATCTGTGATGCCAGAGTGGCTGGTAAATGTCTTTTGAGGACAAGGGCAGGACGGTTATTTTCTGTGGGGACCGTTACGTCCCTCATGCAGAAATGACTTACAAATGTCGATGCACAATCTTATTAATGCTTCTGTACAGAAAGGTCGAAATCTCAGTTCAACAATCAAAGACACAGTGGGCTAGAAATAATCACGCTAAAAGTCAGCAAGATACCCGAAATAAGACTCAGTTAAGATGCGGTTATGGCTGCAAATTCTCCACGGTGCACTTGCCTCTGAACTCGTGAGGGTGGGGCGAAGACTCCGTGTTTAGGAGGACAGCTGAAGTATCGTACCCCTCCAACTGATCCGTCATTCTTTCCGCTCGGCTTGTCCAACTCAATCCCCAACCAAAATCCTGTCAGGGACACAAACACACACACACACACACACACTGTGTATAAGCACACACGTTCTGAGAAATGTAGCCATTCTCTTGCCGACCTGAGCTTTGGTAAACAAACTCCAATCTGTCATCTCTCAGTACAGCTCGAGTCTAAACAAACGAATACCAAATCCTGCGATTTGAGTAAATCCAGCTATTCCTTCCAAAAGCTTTGTGATGCTTTGTAATGCAAGGACAAACAGTTGCTTTTTAGTAAACAAAGCACAAAGCACAGGCTGAGTTGTATTCTATAAATGTGTGAATAGCAGAAGAAAAGGGCACATTGAGAGGAAGATGGATTTCACCTTAAGGTACCCTATCAATAAAATGGCACGGATCAGATCCATGTTCTTAAAAAGAGAAAACAAAAAAACATGAATAGAAAATCGTTACTGTCTTGTTGAAGTGGTTCTTTTCCAGCAGCAAAATTTAAGTCAGCTGCTTAAACTTCCAAGTCCAAAGCCTTCATAAGCAACTATCGACTCCTGGCATGTGTTCGGTTGAAAAAGATGTCAAGCTTCATGCTGCACGTGTTTCATTATAGAAGTGTAACGATGGTCAACCTTAGCAGGGGTTGGAAGTGCTTAGAGAGCAATAGCTCTCATTCTGTCTGAAATATAACTGATTTGTGTTAATATAATTTGGTAATAAGATATTCGTTTTCAGTTCAATACTGGGCACTTCCAAGTCTTACATAGCCTCCTCGTCTGTCCAATTAAAAAAAAAACTTCTTTTTTTTTAAATATGGTCCCCACAAAAACACATACATTTTTTTGTTCTCTTGGGTAAAATAAGTCAATCGTAGCGTAGCTGTCAGGTGGAGACAAGACTCGTAACTCCATTGGATCCTCAATCTGTCAGTCAAACCCAGTAATTAAAATAGCCCCACATCATCACATAGCCTTCACCATACCTAGAGATTGGCATGGTTTTATTTCAGTTGGCCTAATAGCTGGTTTGATTTGCATTGAGAGATGATCTTATGGAAAGTACTCCATGCCAATCTCTAGGTATGGTGAATGCTATGTGATGATGTGGGGCTATTTTAATTCCAAAGGCCAAGGGAACTTTATCAGGATGCATAGTCTCCTGGATCCATGAAGTAACTGGCCTTTAAAAATAAAAATCTGCCTGCCTCTATGGGAATTTAACATAGGGGTGTCCAGACTTATGCACCCTGTATTTTAAGGAAGAACATTTATTTATTTGCGATACATTATTCATTCACAAAGAAAATTGGTGTCCTTAAAGGTTGGATTTTTCCAAAAAAAATAATAATTAAGGCATTATATTTATATTAAGGCAATTTCCAAAAGATTATTTTTTATTCCTCTTTTTAGTCAACTTTAGTATGGGTGTCTAAACTTATGCATAGCACTATATATATATATATATATATATATATATACATACAGACCCTTTCCAAAAAATTTGAATATCATGGAAAAGTTTATTTATTTCCATAATTCCATTCAAAACGTTAAACTTCCATAGATTATAGATTCAGGGCCCACAATTTAAACGATTTCAAGTATTTAGTTGTTTATTTGTACATAATTTGGGCTTCCAGCTCATAAAACCCACGAAAACAGGATTTCAAAAAATTTGAATATTACATGAAATCACACAGTAATTACACAGTGATACCATGGTCATTGAACCAGGTTTTAGTTATTTTGGCAGTGTGGGCAGGTGCAAATCCTACTGGAAAATGAAGTCAGCATCTCCATAAAGCTTGTCTGCTGAAGGAAGCATGAAGTGCTCTGAAAATGTCCTGGTAGACGGCTGCGTTGAGTGGACAGCACAGTGGACCAACACCAGCCCATGACCAACACAGACTGTGGAAACTTCACACTGGACTTCAAGCATCTTGGATTGTGTGCCTCTCCATTCTTCCTCCAGACTCTGGGACCTTGGTTTCCAAATGAGATGCAAAATTTGCTCTCATAAGAAAAGAGGACTTTGGTCCACTGTGCTTTATTAAATCCAGAGTCAACGCAGCCGTCTACCAGGACATTTTCAGAGCACTTCATGCTGACTTCATTTTCCAGCAGGATTTGCACCTGCCCACACTGACAAAATAACCAAAACCTGGTTCAATGACCATGGTATTACTGTGTAATTACTGTGTGATTTCATGTAATAGTCAAATTTTTTTCAATCCTGTTTTCGTGGGTTTTATGAGCTGGAAGCCCAAATTATGTACAAATTATGTACAAGTAAACAACTAAATACTTGAAATCGTTTAAGTTGTGGGCCCTAAATCTATAATCTATGGAAGTTTAACGTTTTGAATGGAATTATGGAAATAAATAAACTTTTCCATGATATTCAAATTTTTTGGAAAGGGTCGGTATATATATAGTTCTGATGTGAAGCAAAATATTGTTGAGCTTCACAGAATAGAAAGTGGCTGCAAAAAAATAAAGTATTGAAAATTCTCATTTCCACCATCAGGGCAATAATTAAGAAGTTCCAGTCAACTAAAGATGTTACAATGCCTGTTGCCTGGTTACGATGTTACGATGCCTGGACGAGAATGTGTCTGTATTGTCTTAATGCACATTGAGGAGGAGAGTTTGAGTGTCCAAAGACTCTCCAAGGATCACAGCTGGAGAATTGCAGAAATTGGTGTAGTCTTGGAGTCAGAAAGCTTAAAAACCGTATCAAACAGCACTTACATCACCACATGTTGTTTGGGAGGGTTTCGAGAAAAAAAATCCCTTCTCTCATCCAAAAACAAACTCCAGCATATTCAGTTGTCAGACACGATTGGAACTTCAAACAGGACCGGCGTCTATGGTCAGATGAAACTAAAAAAAATAGCTTTTTGGCAGCAAACCCAACAAATGGGTTTGATGCAAACATGGATAAAAAGGTACCCCATGCCCATGGTTAAATATACTGCTAGATCTTTAATGTTGTGGGCCTATTTTTCTACCAGGGGTCCTGGACTTCTTGTTCAGATACATGGTATCATGGCTTCTATCAAATGCCAACAGATAAAAACTCAAAACCTGACCACTTCTGCTAGAAATATTAAAATGGAAATCAGCTGGATCTTCCATCAGGACAATGATCCAAACAAACATCAAATTCAATGCAAAAATGGGTCACTGAGCACACAATGAAGCTTTTGCCAAGACCATCCCAGACCCCTGACCTGAACCCGATATCTGAAGGATCTGGAGAGATTCTGTATGGAGGAATGGTTTCTGATCTCTTGTCATACGTTCTCCAAACTCATCAGGCATTATAGAAGAAGACTGAGAGCTGTTCTCTTTGCAACAGGAGGCTGCAGATAGTATTGAATAAATGAGTGCCATTAATTGTGGCCAATGTGTTTTGGAGAAAAACACATTTCATAAAGAGATTTCCCCCCCCATTTTCAATTTGTTTACTTCAACGAATGGTTCGATTTTTGTGATTTTTTTTTTTTTTTTTTAATGAAAGGATCAAAATGATTAACAGTGCAGGTCTATTTTCACAGGCTTCTTTATTCCCATTTGCCAAGGGTGCTAATAATTCTGACCAGGACTGCATAGTGTATTTTATTATATTTTGTCCCTGCTGTGCATATAATTGAGCATTGGCCAATATAATATGTGTTCTAGTAAGCTATCACAGACTTCTTTCCAAATCTGTTTTTAGCTTTTCCAATTGATTTTGATGAAATTACTGTGCTTCCTGCAACATGAAAGTGCTCTCCTGAAAAAGCTGAGTTCAACAGCACTCAGGGGTCATTAATTAGCAGACTAGAGTAAGCGTTTTAAGGCTTTTTATGGGAATAGTTTAGCTACTCTTGTTTTCCAAACCATGAACCAGCAGCATTCAGGCATAAATATTCAATCACATTATGTCAAATAAAATGTATTTAATGAACAAATCTTCAAATATATATATATACATATATAAACACAAGCTTTAATACAGCGGTACGCCAGCTCATGGCACACTGGCTTATTCAACAAAATACAAATTGATGATAAAAACCGATCCTTCAAAGAATTAACAGTATTGAGTTGTTCTCAACTGTTCATAATCCACAGTGCTCGCTGAACCTGAATCTTGATTTTATTAGGTTCAATATCAGCTGAGTCAGCATTCACAATCATGGACAATATGCAATAAATGTTGTTCTCAGTTCATCTGTATAAATCTGTTCTCCATTCAGTCCTTCACTCCCGACTTTAGTAATAAAGGGGTTACACTTTATTTTAAGGGTGCACTTGCTACAGTGTAATTATGCATTGCAATATGAATTATCATGTTTTTACTATATGGCTAGGGTTAGGATTAGGATTAGGGTTAGTTGCTTGTAATTATGCAGTATTTACTGTTATAACTAAAGCAAGTACATGTTTCTTTTCTTTTTTCATTTTAACATGCTACTTACAATACAAATGCTACAATCTAATCATTTCTTTTATGTTTTCATTTGTATAATCTGAGCCCTAAAAGGATGTAGCTGAAGGTTCTTGGAACACAACGAGTGTCTCTGAAATTCTGATGTATTGCAGTAAATACAGTGACTAACTTCACAGTGCTGAAGAACTGCTGAGCTCACCTGAGAGTACCAGTTCCATTAAGCGGATAACCTTTATATGGTATACATTTAAAAAAACTGCTGTATTCAACTTAAAAACCTAGCAGAGTAGCAGACATAAAGTCCCAGCAGAAAGACAGGTAAAGTGTGCGACGCGTTAAGTGAATTTGAGTGGCTGGCCTTTTACTCATTTATAAAATGTTTCTTTATCCATTGTGTGATATTAGACATATGAAATATGGCTTTAATTCATCCAGAGGTTACATAAAGGAGAGGGATCCAAGTACATTGACAAAGGAGTAGCCATTGAATAGCTCTAAATGTGCAATTAACCCCGACCCACAGCACTTTCCTGAGCTATCGTACACTGCAGGAGATTGTTAGAAAGGCGATAGTGTCATACCTGGAGCAAAACTGGTCTTCCCGAAAAACCGCACAATCCCTGTCCTTTGTCCCACCACCAATACACGCTCCCCTAAATGCACATCTGAGCTCTCATATGCTGTGCTGCTGGCTGAAGGGGTTCTGCTGCGAGCAATTCCTGATGAAAGAAAAGAAAGTTTTAATATTTCAAAACATCTCATAATATCTAAATGCACTAATAAAGGGATAGTTCACCCAAAAGTGCGTTACTCTTTTGGCTTAAGTCGACTTGCGTACGGCCGTCTGCCGGAAGCTAGTTATTTTAGTCGATACAGTTTTAAATATGGATATTTTTCTTACACGAACGCATCGCTTCACTTCAGAAGGCCTTTATTAACCCGCCAGAGCTGTGTGGAGCACTTTTATCATGGATGGATGCGCTTTGATGGACTTCCTTTTTTATTATAACTCCGATTGTATTCGTATGAAAGAAGAATGTCAAATACACCTAAGATGGCTTCGGGGTGAGTAAATCACGGGCTAATTTTCATATTTGGGTGAACTAACCCTTTAATATCCATCTAAAAACATCACACATTTTACATTCAAAACCTAGTAGAGAGTAGGGTAAGTTGCATCAATCGTTAACGTGTATCATAATATTTATGCGTCATGTGACCAGATACTTAGAAAGGTTACTTAGAAAAAGTTACAGAAAGGTTACAGTTACTTACATTAAAAAAATGATATCTTTATACAATGCAAATAATGTACACTACAAAGACTCTGCAAATGGATCATGCATAAATAAGTATTTATATTTTAATTATTTTGATAAACAACTCACGTATGTTCATTTATTTGCTGTGGGATTAGTCTTTGCCCTTGAGTGTGATGCAAGACTGTGTTTGGAACCTGATCCCTCATTAGGGTTGACTTTGCGATAATGATGGTGCACATAGCTATTTGCAAATACATATTCAAGGCTTATTATCGTAGATGGTCAAAAGTAATGTACCAGAATGTGGGGTGGCGGTGAGGGAACGGGAGGGCGGAGGAGTAGATATGGTGCTCGGAGGAGTCCGTTCCTGCCATGGGCGAAGAGGTGGTCTTTGTCGTGGTGGTGGTCTTGGTGGTCGTCTGGAAGCTTGTCTGGAGTCCAAAGAAGAAGAGGAGGTGGAACAACTGAGTGAAAGAAGACCTGTGCAGAGGTGGGAAAGGACAGAGTGGAACTGTAACAGATTTAAAAAATGAAGAAGATTACCACAATTGCTACACTTTAGGATTACAGGCGCACACTTTTGGGGGAAACAAGAAAATGCATGACAAATTTGACTTCACTGATCATAAAGTTTAACTGGGTCTCTACGAACAGATTCTGACAAAATTTGTCATGCACCCTAAGCATATCCTGATGTCTATACCAAGTTTTGTTATGCTTGGACTACAATTTACTAACGTAAATTGTAAATTGGACTTCGTTTGGATACTGGAACGAAAAATGCATATTCTGTAGGTCTGGTCACATTAGCAAAATTGTGCAGGCAAACAAGTTTCACTGTTTATTGTAAATTGTGTTGTGATACATGAAGCACAGCTCACACAGAAGTCACTTTTAGATTCCCCCTTTAGATTTAATATAAAACTATTACTAAAACAAAACAGAGAATATAATCATGCTGACGATGTGCAGTTTGTAATTAATGTTGGTGCATGACACCGGCATTACCTCTTGAACTCGTCAGTACTGTCTCTAATGGGCGTATCGCTTTAAAATATAGCATTCTGTGTAGAATTGAAATGGGTCCGATACGTTTTCTGGTCTGCGCACTCTGTGTTCTCGTGTCTCTGGACCGGAGCAGACTGTGTGTTCGCAGTGGCGGTTTAGGTGACACTAACGTAAAACTAGACTTCATTCGCCCAAATCGAAAGCATATTTACACTGCATGAATCGTTCCCTAGCCCCTATATAGTGCACTGCGCCATTCACCATGTAGAAAATAGTAAATGTGTGAACAAGTAACTGATTTCAGCTGCAGCTTCAGCGTTTATTTATAATGCAGGGGGGCGGGACTTCAGATTCTAGAGAACATTTGATTGGACAGAAAATCTGATGAGAAGCTGAAGTGAAAGAGTGTTGTCATCAAAATCATTGATCCATTTTGACGGAAGTGAGAGACCGTAAGTTCTGAATGCTTATTTCTTCTAAATGTGAATTTTATCATTGTTTTGGAGCACACTAGCTTATAGATAACAGTAAGGCTAACATATTCATACCAAAAGCCAAAAAACGTACATGTTGCTTTCATGGGGGCTATAAGACCATTTGGTTTGAAGGCACATAGCAAGATTTCAGAGGGACATTTTGATTCTAACCCAAACTCATATTATAAGCTTATTACTAACCCACATTGCTCTCTCTCTCTCTCTCTCTCTCTCTCTGCCAAGGCAATAGACACAGACAAATAAAAGGGGGGAAGAAAACATTCCATATTACACATAAATGTATCTATGTATCTCAATAAAAATAAAATATAAGTACAGAGAGTAGTTTAAAGGGAAAAGAGGGTTCAGCCCTTGTCCCTCATATGATGGCAGGAAGACACATACTGCACTCTCTGGCTCTCCAGCTCTGCTTGTGTCGGCCCGTCTCCACACATAACACAGATGTTGTCTTTACTCGTCTGTTCTCTGCCGGTGCTCGTGGATGGTGTTGTTGGTGGATGGTATGGTGTGATGCTGCTGCTGCCTTTCCTCTTGAGGCTCTGAGGGGCTTGATGAGATTGTGGAGTTGCAGGAGTGAAGGAGCTCAGTGATTGTGTGCTGACACACTGCTGATGTTGAGCTGATTTTGGGAAGCGTTCAGGAGTGGAGGTGCTCAGCGATGTTGTCTCTCAAGGCCTATATCTTGGGAGATGCAGAAGTGCTGATGTGTCTGTCTTTTAGAGGAGTTCTTGAGCTGGGGTCAGTGTTGGTGTCCGTTGTGTTGCAGAATCCCCCCTCTGTGCTTCTCTTCACTTCACGATCTTTCTTAATCTTCTGAACCTCCAATTTAAGGTTTTTGAAGTTCCTCTGGAATTCATTAAAGGCTGGTTTCTGGTCCCTGGACCATGACTGTCCCATTATGATAGAGGTTCACAATCAGCTTTGTGTCGTTGTCTCCTTCCAGACTCTCTCTCTCTCTCTGAGTCCCGATTTTCGCCTCTTCTTCTGTGTTTAAAATTGCTTGAATGTGTAAATTGGCAAGACGAAACACGTCCAAATTCTAAACTTTCACTCTATGATGGCTAAATTAAGCAGTTAGTCCGCGAATCACATGCGTGCCGAACCGTGGGGCCTAATCCGTACAGATCAACTGTGATCCGTTCCACCCCTAATTTACATTAAGTTAAACTTTAACACACCCACGCTGTTACTTGTGTCACCAATATTGTAAACTCTCACTGAAATTAACTGACTTTTGGCCCCTTTGACACTGCATATTGCTGTAAATATGAATGTCCCTTGATGAGACAAATGTTAAAAGATTATTAAGCTGCCATTCATATTTGCAGGAGAAGCATCACATGAATTAACACTAGATTTAATCCAACTAAGTTTTTATTAATGCCATTTTAAATGGTCAAACCAATTAAATAACTAACCAGTGATTATCATACTAAATAAAGCAATAAAGGTGAGTAAAGCACTTTTTTTTTCACAGAAAAATTAATATAAAAATTGAATAGGCAAGTATCTGACACAGAAATTGAGGCCTGCCAACATCTAAAGGTCAAGTGACATGTTATGAGAAAGCTGCTAAACAATTTGCTTCCCAGTTGACTGGGTGAATTTCAAACTATTTATTTTGGCTGAATGACAAAACTTCAAACGTTCCTTGAAAAATAACAAAATAATATTCTATTTCTAACATTATAGGAAGGATTGCCATAATAACACTACATTCAGTCAGCATTTTTGGCAAAATCATCTGTTGGTCTACAGATATAAAAATAATAATAATAATAATAATTCAAAGGTAGCTGCTGATATGGCTGATAGGATATAATAATGATATATGATATAATCTCTAGGTATGGCTCAGATCCCTTTTCCAATGCAAGCAAATGGGATTTTGTCTGCTATTTTATGGTCTGCCAGAAGAAAATCATGAGCCTGATGGCTTTGAAAAATATCATCTCTTCAACAAGCAGTGATTTGATTTGAGTTATAATCCATGTCCACGGCTCAAACTGTGCAGGACGAGATTCATGCCCAATTTGAATACATACTGAAGGGTAAGAGGTTTGTTCATTTTTGTTGCACTTACGGTAAATTCCAATAAAACACCAAATTACCAATAACATACCAGAAACCGACATTTATCAAAGTCACTTTGTTTAATTATTTTAGCATTCCAGCCCTTTTAAATGTAGTCTTTGAAGCCTATCTGAGTTCCAGCCAAATGTTAATCGTACGGAAGCATGGAAAAGTGCCCAAGCCTTGGCACAGCATTGCAGACATCTAACAAGACCTAAAAATGTTATCTACTGCACTTAAATGACCAAGAAATAGGCCACACGAGAGAAGGAGCTTTATCCTTCCAGCTCTTGGAAAGCAGTTTGAAATGAGGTCTCTCATTAAGCCATCATATTCACAGACCTTCATGGGCTAAAGAGTTCATTAATGAAACAAGTTTAGAGGCTAATTGATAAGCGAGAGCCAAGACTTTTGGAATTTACACAGTCTGGTGTTAAAAGTCCCAAAAAAGTTATCTAAACCCAAAGTGCTGGACCACACTCATTTAGGAAATGGCAGTGGTGTTGGAGGAATGCAGAAAACATTTAAATTCAAGGACATCGTCTTTTTACTGCTCTTGGAGGTAGAGAGCATGAAAAGCATCGACTTAAAGAAATGTTACTTCAAAAAAAAAAAAACGATCATATCGCAAACACAAGCAATATAGTGTCGAAACTGACAAAAAGCCTTTGCTCCTTTTCTGGTTGTCAAACATTAACAAACCCAGCAGTCCATAGTTAAAAGTGCAGTAGGTGATTTAAAAGTAGGGCTGCACGATGTATCGTTTTAGCATCGATATCGCGATGTGCGCATCCACGATAGTCACATCGCAGGATGTGCGATGTCAAGAATAGGTATCGTAGTTGATCCGTGATTCATGATCCGTACGGGCCAGCTGCTCCCCGGCCCTTGACGCATGTGATTCGCTGATTAATTGAAAAGTTGAACCATCATTGAGTGAAAGTTTTGAAGTCCTGTCAGTTTAAACATCAAGCGCAAGAAGTGTGCGCACACAGAGCCGGGCCGACACAAAGTTCAGTGCTCTATCTCTTATTTCTGAGCTTGAACGGACACGAGAATTCAAAATTAAGTCAGAATGCCCGTCTTGGTGAATATCCTCATAAACACAGTTGGTTATGCAGGAGTTTTCCTGCATATAATTTTTTTTGGCAGCCGCCAAAGCGAATTTTTGTCCCGCCAAAGGCTTATTTGATCGATGAGTGATGTAGAATAGAATGACTGCTACGCTTGACAGGGCGCATATAAGAACGAGCAGAGAGAGAGAGAGCGAGAGAGAGAGAGAGAGAGAGAGAGAGAGACAGAGAGAGAGAGAGAGAGAGAGAGAGAGCCCCGGCCGCGCGCACACACTCTCACCGTCATCAAACAACACGAGTGCTGTCTTGCTCTCTCTCCCTCGTGCATATTAATCAAAATAAAGTGACGCAATGGTAAAAGGTCGGAAGGCCGAAGTTTCACGTGGAGCATTCAGAGATTTTTTTCTCCTGAATTACCGTTGGGTGTGAATTGTGCTAAAATGTGCCTTATCTTCTCTAAAAAGCGTTCTGCAATTCAGCTGATATAAACCACTTTCAATAAACGAAAAGACCTATCCAGTGATGAAATGTTTTCTGTGCTGACACAAATCTTGTGCGATGTGCTAAATTGCCGAGATAATTACACAACGTGTGCCGTAGGCTACACTGACTACACTCCGATTAGCGAACTAATGACTCCTTTGAACCGATTCACTTTAATCTGGTGAAATTGTTTTCATATCACAATATATATCGCAGAAAAATTAAATATCGCAATGTAATTTTTTTCCCAATATCGTGCAGCCCTAGTTGAAAGTGGATTGGACTGATGGGGGAGGAGAGAGAGTGAGATTTGAAGAAAGACTGTAGAAAGAGAGATGGCTGAGAGACATTACAAAGGAGAAAAGCTCAGAGGAATATCACTGGAAAAAGAAGGGTTATGATCAGGCAAAAGCTTTAAGACCCGCGTTAATAATAGAAAAGCTTTACAGTGCTGGAGAGACCTAAGCGGGAAGAGCTGAAAACGGACGTGAGGTTGAGTTGTTTCTGATCCATTGGTTTTGCGGTTTCACAGAACCAAGATTTGCTGTTGTTGTAATGTTAGCTTTAGTAACAGCACAGTTTTTAATGTGTCATTGTTTGTCTGGAGCTGCTGGCGACTAACAACTATCTCTTGCTTGTATATACTCTTGTAAACTGTATGTTCATGTTTTGTTCTTCCTTGTTCATTTGTCATCTTCACTTTATTTTGCATAAAGCATTATTTTGCTTGGTTTCAGCAATGATAAAGAGACATTCACTCTTGCATTGTGTGTTTGTGCATTTTAAGGGCGGAGCAATGAAGGGAGGGGTGTGTTTGTTTGAGTTGATTTCAAATATCAACAGTGTTTCTCAGAAATCACTTACTGCACCTTTAAATGTCATGAACTTCACCTATAGATAGAGTCAGGCAAAAAGGAAATGTTAGCTTTGAGAAATATGTCTCTTTGCAGATGCTACTTGATATAGTCTCAGCTTGTGCAATAACATTTTGAGTAAGTATATACAAATACTTTTTCAGTTTTGAGGCCACAGTTGTTCCGAATCGTATGAAGCATGTGCAACAGGGAATGTACATCGTGTTCGACACCACAAAAACAAAAGCATCAGAATCATTAGTTCCGTACACAAGGCCCGCTCAAAGAAGTCACATCCACTGGAGTGTTACGACACACACTCCCCAAGGACCCCTTAAAATGCTAATATATGCACAATGAGAACACCAAAACAACCAAGATGGTGTCATCCCTGACCTTTACAAACATTATTAAGACTAAACAGTTCAATATTAGCACTGGAATAATATTGCATAAACAGACAGCTATTACTAAAGCAGAGCAAACACTGTAGATCATTCTGAATCAGTCTTGCTGGCGATCTACAGGTAAGATATTAAAGTAAAGATATTGTGTTTTACAGTGAGTTTACCAAGGGCAAGGAGTGTTCTTACACAAAGTGGAGTATCTAAAAAAAAAAAAAAAAAAAAAAAAATTAATTAAATTTTAATTAATTAATTATTATTATTATTTTTATTTTTTTTAATGGCAAAAGCAATATGATAAAAGCCATATAAATATTTAATGAATTACCAGAACTACCTGTTACACATAATAATGATCAGAATGAACAATTCCTCCACCAATTAATATTTAAACTATATATATAAAAAAATATATATAAAAAAAATCCTTATTTAGAAGTTTGTTTCATCTGAGAAAAATGAGACTGAGACACTACAGGTGGGTATGAAAAGAATAAAGTATGACTGAGATTTGTTTGGGAACATTATTCATGCAGACAGTCAAACACTTTTAGTTCCCCATACGTTCTCAGACTCGCAGGAATAAATTTAGAACATATTTATTCTCAACAATACATATGCCGCATATGTCAATAAAATAGATTTTCCCTTTGTAAAGTCCTAATTAACTTTGACAAGCTGAATCTTGAGGACAAGCAATTTCGGCACCATTAAAACATAAAGCTTGCATAAATTGTGCATTGTGACAAAATAAACAGTATAGCAAAATGCAAATGAATCCTAAAAGAGTCCATGAAATCTGGTTCAGTCCATTTAAATGTAGTACGAGTGTTTTAAAGATGCTCAAAATGAGAGTAAAACATTCATGGCACATCTTATGAAAGTCATTCTTATGCAGCTCACCCAAAACATTTATGGCCCACCCTAAAGCAAAACCATTAAACCAGTGCTACACTCATCATCTGTCTTTATGGATCACATTTCTCAAAGAAATAGCCTTTTATCATCCTGAAATCAACAAAACATCATTTCAATCAAACATAAAAAAAAGTTTTCTCAGTTTGCAAATTATGTGGTTGAACTTTTAGAGACTTCTACAATAAAACTATTTTTATTGCAAAAATGAAATACATTGGACTGATTTCATTTTTGGGTGAACCTATTTTGATTTTTTTCTCTTTCAAATCACGTTTTCAACCCAAATATTTCCATGTGCATATATTAACAATGTAAAAAAAAACATTTGCTGAATGATTTTTTTAGTACATCTCTGACCCCTTTAAACGATTATTCGCCAAATATCAAAAGTTCACATCAAAAGGAAAGTGAGATAGTTGTACAACCAGATAAAATATAAAGGGTTAAAGCAGGGACAAACACACCGCTTCTATCCCCCGTTCCTTTTCATGACAAATTACAGCCAGTTTGTTCAGACCGATGTGAGGACTGCTCATTAAGCTTGGCTTCATTGGACAATCAATCAACAGGAAACACAGAAATACACCAAGGTACACTATTCAAATCACCTTGGGAATAAAAAAGAAAGAGGAAATGGCACTAATTAGAGGACAGCATGGAGCCGTCGTTTCTTCAGCGGTGGCTGCGAGGACAGTGACATCATTAAAGTGTCATTATAAACACAATGTGTTGCTTGGATATGGTTATTGTGAGCGCGTTGGAGGTGCACGGCTGCACGCGGAGGCTTTTTGGTAATCGTGTGTTTGAATGTGCGTCATAGTTCAGGTCGGCCCACAAGTGACTCACAAGAGCCCTAGAAAGCTTTGGCTTCGGTCTCCTTCCTTGGATGTGCGTATTAGTCTTAATGCAGACAGCGTGACTCAACACTGAGTCCTCAAACCAAAATGAAAATCAAGAATGTAAAAAGGTGCAGAGATAGAGAGGAACATGACCAAGAGGTTTAAGAACAAAAAAAAACAAAAAAAAAACAGTGGGTGGCCATAACAAGGCTGCTTATAAAATATGATTGTGCCTCTTTGAAAAGATTTCATAATTCTTTCAGGTCTTACAATTCTATGCCAGAAATTAAGTTCATGAATTAATTACAAAGAGTGATTAATTGTTCACAAATATGTAAAAATAGTGCCTGTTTTGGAGTGAAAAAAATTGTCTGGGTTCTCTCCCTTCAAAAATAATAATAATACAAGCAATAATTAAAACTAATAATTAACTGACTACTATAGTTAACTAAAACTAAACTAGTTTGTCACTTGCTAGTTAAAGTTTTAATATTTTGATTACTGTATGTTTTTACATTTTTATTATTTTCTTTATTATTTATCTAATAAAATGACAATGTAACAGTAATAGGATTATTACAACTTTAAAATTAAAACAAAAAAAACAATAAAATTAAATCTAATTCAAAATATTTTAAAAAGCTATAACGGTATCTCAATGATACTAAAATAACACTGCTGATTGACTGACTAACTAAAGACAACATTATAATTTTAATGATAACAATAGTACATTATTAGTACAATAGTACAATAGTTCATTATTATTATTAGGACATTGCTTTGATTATTATGAGAATTAACAAACTTTGCAGATAAATTCTCACGAATCTCTAAAAGTACAGACAGACTACCTGAAAACAAAAAGGGAAGGAGAAACAAACAAATAAAAAAGAAAGTATGAGAGAAAGCAGAAAAGCATTTTTCGTATCACAATGCCTTAAGGGCTTTTCATAAAAGTGTTTTTCCACACAAAGCTATTGAGATCCATATGTCTGCATTTAGCTGTCTGAGTGGACAATACCTGAGCCCTGGAGGAAGACACAGCGGAAATGCTTGTCTAGGAGAACAGATCAACAAGTAAAGACCGCCCAACACTCAGCAGGACACACAGAACGTGTGTCTAGTGTAACCGAGGTGATGAGAGGACCTGCTGTTCATCAGCATTAGCGCACTAATGGAAGCCTGTGTGGGAACACCATCTCTCTCTGCAGACGTATATTATGAGAAACGTCTCGGCAGCTTACAGGATATTTAGGTGTGTTATGTTTACTGTACCTAAAACTGATGCCCTTAGCACTGTGTGTGGGAGATATGTTTGTCAGTAGTTAATGCAGTGTATCCTTTGTTCCCCCCCATCAACATCACAATTTTAGACTTAGAGATACAGGTCCTACAATTGGTCATGATTAAATTAGCTTTTTCACAATTGATATGGTACTGTAGTGTAGGCCAGGCTATGATTTTATGAAAATAATAATGCTCATGATGAATATTTAAGTAGTATCATGTCAGCAAGAGACGCTGTTCTGAAAATCAGCATGACTTTTATTCGCCCGCAGATAATAACAGCCAAGCACGACTGCAATTTATTTATTTTTTTTTAAGTTAAATTAAAAGGAAGTTAAATATTGTGTAATTTTAGGCAATATCGTTAGTCTATTTTTGCTCTGCCCCCCAAAAAAGAAGAAGCTCCAAACAAGTTCCCAACAGTATTTGTTTTTTTTGAACAAAAAATAATTGGTTGAGTGAATAATCCAATGATCTGCACATTTCTCCTACAGAAATTGTCACACCCCTAGTTTTTTTTTTTTTTTGGTTTAAATATTCCATGTAGTTACTGAATTAATATAAGGTCACAAAAGCTGCACAAACAATTACCATAAAGAAATTAGCAAAATGCTAATGCTAAAATAGTTTTAGAGCAAGCATAGGATTTCACTACAGAACAAGTCCAATTTTCAAAATGTCAACTTCCCTTGTATAAAACCCCTCTGAGGGTTGTCTGTCATGGATGATAATGGAAGAGTTTAAATGAGTCATTTGTCCTCTTTCATGTGCATATGTGACAAAAAAGGGAGTTTATGCATGTTAGAGTGATTCACTTCACACATCGGTGGGTGTCGCGTCTGTGTAAACGGCCCCGAGGGTGAACGCTGTAAT
The DNA here is from genome assembly GCF_951802725.1 of Rutilus rutilus. Lineage (NCBI taxonomy): Eukaryota > Metazoa > Chordata > Actinopteri > Cypriniformes > Leuciscidae > Rutilus > Rutilus rutilus. The sequence continues at coordinate 31,472,538 of NC_140226.1, forward strand.
GGCACACAAGTGACGTTAGCTCCCTCAATGATTGCTCCATTTCTTCAGTGCTCACATGGCTTTTTATTGTCTCTACAACCCCGAAGGGGACAGAATAAAGCGGTAACACCAACAGCTTTATCACCACTATCGCTGTTCACACTCGTGTAAGTTTATTTATCAAGCAGGTCCTCTGGGATGGTAATTAGCTTTGAGTCTATGGTGGCCACTGGGTTCACTCCTGATATTGGGTTTGTGAGCTGTAAAGAGGGTCATTAAGCAACCGGGTCAGTGAGAAATGTACCTGTGTTGACCTTGGACGTGACCCGCGCCAAGTCGATTCGTCTAGGGTGGGGGGCAGGAGCGGAGGGCTGGCGGGGACTGTATTTCCGTCGTTCCGAGAGTTTGCTGAGTTTAGAGAGGGGGGCAAAGATTCCTGGAGAGGGTCAGAGAGAAATAATTTTGTTAGCAACTGAGGACAGATAAGAAAGCAAGGCCCGGATTGTAAGCTGAGATAGAATTGAAAAAACATGAAAGCTGCCAATGACAAATGGCCAACTGATTCGGGTATCACCAATGACCTCATGATATGATGATCCACATCGGGCAAATTGTGATACATATGTGAAGATTCCATAAAACGTGTGTCGCAATGTGAAAAAGCAATGTGTGTCTATATCGTAATTACGGCAAACATGTGGCAAACTTTTGTCCGAACGTGTGCAACATAAAAAATAAAAAAAACACAATGCAAGGATTGAAGTATCATTGTAACATTTTGAGAGAACCTATCATTGTATATAACAATATATGATTGTATCAAGCATGTGACCGATAAAATGTCACTATCAACGGTTATCCTAGTTGAACAAATATTCGACATGTAAGAGACAACTTAATTGCTCCAGGTTTGCAAGCTGGTTAATAAATGAACAAACTTACATAGTAAAAATTACACTCACAAGCCTCTAGTTATTTCGTCGTGTCACAATCATGGCTGGTTAAGACAAATACTAAAACTTAACATTTAAAAGAGATCGTTTGATGCTATATTTAAAGTTTTGTCTGGTTACCTCCTTAGTAAACATTACCCTTCACTAGTTATGCTCAAATATTGTAGTAACCCACTTGTTTTGGAAGAGACAAGACATTGTTGTGCCTGGTTTAAAGGTGTCTTTATTAGTACCCAAGGGTAAATTTGTTGTGCAAACAGGAAATTCAGCAAACCATCAAAACAAACAGTAAACAGAACATTAAAATATAACATTAAAAAAACATTGTCCAAAGCATAAAAACTTCTAAGAAAGATCATAACAATGTGCCTCTACACATCCGACCCTCCACCTACCCGCCCGCTTGCCCGCCTAAAATACATAAAGTGGCGTGCATAGCAAAGAGCGTCATCTCCTGCTATTTTTATTTATTAATTCTATGGCTGCGGGTACAAAAGTATTCCTATATCGTTTGGTTCTCCACCTAGGGGCCACAAACCGACATCCAGAGCAGAGGAGCTGAAACTCAGCATGTAAAGGATGAGAACAGTCTCCGATAATAAAACTCGCCTTATGCTGTAGCTTACTGGAATAAAGACTTACAACGTTGATATACCACTCACTGGTTAGCTAGTTATGCTTACATATCGTCAGCTGTTGTGGCTGGTTAACACATGATTCATTGGCGCTCTATCGTGTTGCCTCCGGTTAACCAGTTAGGAAAATAGACTTACTAGCTTGTTGTGCTTGTCAAAACAAGTCAAACACACTTGTCAAAGTCGTAGCTGGTTATTGAAGAGACATGGCATGACTTTGTTGTGCCTGGTAAGCTAGTTAATGAAAATGTTGCTAACTAGTTAGCTACTTAAGTTTTGATATGGTCATATCACGTCATATTTGTGGCTGGTTAATACAAAAACTAAGATCGACACAGAAGAGTCATGATCCCATGGCACTCTATTGCGTTGCCACTGGTTAACTAGTTAGTAACACTAGTTAGCTAGTTATGCTGAAATATCACTGTAACACACTTGTCAAAGTTGTAGCTGGTTATTGGAAGAGACAACTCATTCCTTGGTTCTTTGTTGTGCCTGTTTAGTAAAGTTTGCTCACTAGTTAGTTACTACCTAGTTATGCTTATATAGTGTCAGGTCACGACTATCATATTCTTAAACTCAGATCAACACAGAAGAGTACTCTGTCAAGCACTCTATTGTGTTGCCTCTGGTTAACTAGTTTGTAAACCTACCCTACCTATGTATGCTCAAATATCGTCATACCTCACTCATCACAATTGCTGGTTTAGACAAAAACTCAAAAAGACATGATTTATTGCTTGACCTTATATCATGTTTCACCTGGTTAGTTAATTAGTAAACATTATGTAAAATAGTTATCGAGCTGGGTTCAAATATCACAGTATCACATTTGCCACAGTCTGGTTAGCTGGTTAACAGACATGGAACAGACATGACTCATCCTAATTGTGTTGTACCTGGTTAGCTTGATGCAATGTAATGTTAGCATTACACTTACTAGTTAGCTAATTGTTTAACATTACTCTTTGCAAGTAACTATAATAAGAGAAAACAATGTACATTTAAAGGGGTCATATAATGCCATTTTTGTACAAGCTAATATGATTCTTTAGGGTCTAAATTAAAAGTTTGTAATACACTTTAATAAAAATTCTCATTAGTATTCTCATTTTACCTGGTCAAAAACAGCTCTGTTTTCAGCACGCCGTTTAAGTGCATGTGTCTTTAAATGATAATGAGCTTTGCTCACCCCGCCCCTCTGTTCTGTGTGTGCACCGTTTGTAACACAATATCACAATAACCATAACGCGTTGTTCATTATAAACGTGGGATTATGAATTATATTGAGAACGTCGTAGCTCTGGGTGCACCTGCCACCTAGCAGTTATTCTTTTATGATTTTTTTTTCTAAATAGGAATGCTTACTAAAATGTTTCTTTATTCAAGAAGGGCATTTGATACAGTTTCAAATGTGAAGTGAGAACTTTGATAAATGAAATTAGGGATTGAAACCCTATGAATAGCCTGTGAATAGCCAGTCGTTAGTAACTATAATGCAGACAAAATAAATGCATATTTAGAGCCATAACCAGGCTGGAGAGGTGTGAATGTGTGCATGGGGAGACTGAGACTGAATGGGGCTCGTTTGCACCACAAAACCATAGAAACAAAGACTGAATAGATGTTTAGATGATGATTAAACATCAGTAGCATTTTAGAGTCTAATCAAAATAAAGTCATATGACATGATCTTGAAAAACATTTAACTAAATACAGAGTTTTAGACTTATCATCTTCAGATTTTAAATATAACATGGTCAGACATGTGGCTTTAGCTGTAGTGCATTTCTAGATTGCTACAGTGCCAACTTCAATTTTATTTTCATTTCTAATAACTTTACAAAACTTTGAAGCTATTTATAAAAAAAAAATTCATTATGACAATAATTAATTCTACGTTTACAAATGAGATCATACTTGTGCTTTTAGTACCAAGGGTTCATGACCTGTATCTGTTTCAGTTTGGGTATGTCATTTCTGGGGATTTGCAGCTTAACAGGTTAAACCTTACCATGTTTACTTGGGCAGGTGAAGTACTGGACGCCAGCTACTGATCCATCATTCTTGCCCACTGGTTGGTGAAGCTCCACCCCAGCCCAAAGACCACCAGCGAACTCGGTACTACCGCAAAACCGCAGAGTCCCGACCTTACAAAACAAACCAGAGGGTAGATTAAACTAAGATTTACACATTTCCGCAACGCATTTAATCACGGCACCACGAGAGCATCCTGCAGAAACAGTGGCAAACAGAGGGGAGGCTCTGCGGGGACAGTGTGAGGAATAGTTTTCTGGCCGCATGGGCTGTCGAGGTGATAATACATGTTCAATAAACCCGTTTCATGCTCTCTTTATCTTGCTCTGTACTCCGGAGGGCAATGAAAAGTGATTACTGCTTTATTCCAGAAACAAAGAAGTGCATTCGCACAGAGCAGCACATATTTAGGCTCGTTCGACAGGTCGCCCCTTGTTTTCTTATGCGCCGACATTCATAAACAGGCAAATTAGCTTGGATACAAATAATGTTAAAAGTAAAATGGGGATCAAAGAAAGCCAGTGGCGCCAAGGATCCCTGAAGGTAATGGGGTTTTGATTAGCCAATCTGTAGATTCCCGGCTCTCTGCTCACTTCGGTCCCAATGTGGCGGAGGATTTCATTAATGGATAATTTGGTGTGTAGGTATGTGAATGCGAGAGCAGGTAAAAAAAATAAAAAAATGTAAAGGAAATATTTCTGCAAGGAGAAAGCAGAGCATGCACTCTGTTCTCTTAACTCCTGCCATTATCCTTACCCGCTGCAAATGGGTTTGAGAGCCCCAGCTGATTCCCTGCTCATTACTGATGATGTCTCAATGGGCATGTAGGACAGATTTGATTGCGTGGCAGCTTTAGGATACCATTCACTGACATTTTAGTTCTTTGCTAGGAGCGGTGCATGAAGTGATTTCTTTCTGACAACTCTCATTTTGCGGAACGTGTGTGGGGGGTGCACCTGTTTCTATTAAATCTGATTTCTCAACGGCTTCGATCAATATCAATCCCAGCAAACCTGTTATGTTCAAACACTAGCATCCGTAACCCCTGTCCTTATATTTGATGTGAGGATCAGCAAGTACACACATTTCCTTGACTTTCCATAGATGTAATACTTGACAAACCGTATACTCTATCCCCTAACACAACCCTCAGAGAAAACGTTCTGCATTTTTACATTTTCAAAAAACATCATTTAGTATGATTTATAAGCTAATTTTCCTCAGAAGGACCAAAAAATTTCCCCATAAGATGAATAATGTCAAAATTTGTTGTCCCAAAAACATAGGGAATGCATATGGTGTGTGTGTGTGTGCATATGCATATGCATTAGGGGTGGCACGGTTCACAAAACCCACGGTTCGGTTCGTATCACGGTTTTAGGGTCACGGTTTTCGGTTCTGTACGGTTCATGTTGTTGTTTTTTCTTTTAATCTTTAACACTCCAAAAATTTACTTCAGCATATGATATATAGCTGAATTATCTAATTATTTATTTATTTATTTCATAAATGGGGTGTGTTTGCAAAACGCAGCTTCTCATTTCCCATTCTGAAGTAATATGAGTGAGCAGTCACCCTGAGGAAACTTTCAGTGGCCCTGGAGGTCCATCATCTGTAGAGCTACGTGGGCTGTGTTGGACCGTTATTTGTCAATTTATCCTCGTGTCTCGTCATCATAGGCGGGACATGTCCCCACCATTTTTTGCCAGGGTTGATATTATCTTGCAGCACGGGTGTACCAATACAAATAAATAAAACATTTCCAGTTAACTAGCAAAGTATTTGTTTCATTCGTTTGTTAAATAAGAAGCAATTTAGCGCTGAAATGTGTTTTTTTAATCAAGTGATCAAAGTGCTCGTTGCAGTTGCGATCAGTGGTGCTGATACAGTGTTCTCGTGGCTCGCGCACACACCGCAGCGGCCGCACATTCATCACTCGGACGCGCGCTTCAATCCATTGAGGAGACTCAAGGCTACTCGTTCCGATTAAATAATAAAACAAAATTCATACAAATCGGTCCCTGCTTGATATACAACTGCTGATAAACATAATCGGTTTTGATAAAGAAAAAAATATATACGATCGCAGATTAGAACTCAGAACCTTTGATACGCTTGGCAAGTTCTGCCACTGGACCATTAGGCTACGTGGAACAGTCGATCTATGTAGCCTATTTATTCACATGAAAAAAACAACATATAGTGGAGTAGATCTCATTAAATGTCTAGGTAAACTCAGTGTACTATATAAATCGATTGCTGGACATTGTAATGTAATTCTACATATGTCTGATTTATGATTTAGCATTGTATTAGCACGGGCACGAGGCTACATTGCGCATGCGTCGAACCGTGCAAACCGCGCGACGCACACGCGCACCGAACCGAGACAAGCGAACCGAACGGTTCGGATGTTTTTTCATGTACCGTGCCACCCCTAATATGCATATGTTGTACATATGTATATATATATATATATATATATATATATATATATACACACACACACACACGTACATACATATATACACATATATACGTGTGTGTGTGTGCTGTCAAATCGATCAATTGTGATTAATCGCATCTGACATAAAAGTCTGTTAATATAATATGTATTTTTCAAAATAAATAAATACATTTAAAAAATAATTAAATAAATATTGATAGATGGATAGATTGATTGATTAAATTAAGCATGACTTAAATGTCCAAATGTGTCCAAATGCTTTTTGAGGCCACTGTATGTGCCATATCAATTAAATGTGCTCCTGAACAGCACTGCTGTGCTCATTGCATGCTCAAAGAAATGCAGAACTTATGCAGTACCTTTTGACCAGCGATGACAACTTTGTCTCCAAGGTGAAGGCCCATACTTGAAAGCTGGGCACGAGCTTTGTCCGAGAGGAGACCTGGAGGTCTGGCAGGCAGGAGAGGGAGAAGGAGAGTGAGAGGACTGTCGGGTCTGGGAAGGACGTCCCGCAGCAGTGTGCGCAGCTCTTTAACCTGGACTGCGGCATCAGCCACTTCCAGAGGCATATCTACAGGCTCAGGAACAACATCAGCCGGACACTGGCCCTTATCATTCTAAAGAGGTCAGGCAAGAAACACACAGGTTTTAAAAAAAATAGTGACAAAAAAACAACAACATAATGCGTCTTAGAAAGGTGTTGGGCCACCAGAGGAGCATCAGAACAACTTTGTATTGATCTGCAGGATGGATTTTCCTTTAATTTGTCACCCGTCTTATATATACCACAAATACCAAGAGCCATCTTTAGGAAATCTACTTTGTAACTGCAGCTAACAAGCTTCTCATAATGCAAAGTAGTTAAGCTGCAGTCAAGCAGCTCTTTTAAAAAAGCATTTCAATTCACTAACAGCTACTAAGTGTCTAACTAGATTGAAGCTATTTAAGCAGAAACATCTTTTTAATTATACAACTGATTGTATTTTCATGACGATCTTAATTAGGATCTCGATTAGGACGGCTGCCTCAAACTCAAACACATAATTAGCACTAAATAAAACAAAAAATAATAAATATAATATATATATATTAACATCAGTGTTTTAACATTTATAAATATTATATTATTTATGGGCAGGGGGAGCAGTTGATGCTAAACAAATGAAGTGAATAAATGAAGTTAAGCAAACCAATTCGCTAAATGAATGGGACTTCACAATGCTACCCGGAAGAGAGTGTGTTTGATTTTTACCTCGGATTTCTCACGGGATACACAACATGACATAAAAAGCCAGCAATGTAGCGTTTTGTCAGTGCACACCTCTACCTTTGAAGATAAAAGCTTCTTCTTGGAAAAGCTACACTATTTTGTAAACATTTGAACTGTCAGGTTATTAAAAATGAGAAGAATTGCTTCTGTTAGTTACCACAATTTCTGGAATAAGTCACCTTTTTTTTTTTTTTATCATCTGAAATATGTTGTGAGTTATATTCCAAAGCGACTTATATAATGCAAAGCGCACACATTTGGATTCATGCCAAACGAGAGTTGCATGTAAGCCAAAGTCTGTTTGTATAACACATTTCCCACATGCTTACCTATCAAGAAGAAAATTACCCAAGTCAGTATTTAATCTGTGACACATCTCCAGTATTTATTTATGCCTCTGGTCATAAAGGTTTTTAGATAAATGCTGAGGATGGATGCCAGTTCGTTTGCCGGCTTCCATGACTGCAATATGCTGTGTTTTCCGCCAACTGGCAACCCGGGGTGTCGAAATGCTATTGGGTGAATTGGCAGTGGGCGGGATCACACAGACCAAAAAAAAAAAAAAAAAACAAACATTCCCACCCGGAACGCACATTTCAAAGTAGAATAATTGACTGTAGCATTGAACATAGCATGTTTCCTAAATCTCTGCAAACACATTATGGCATTTTTATTATTTAGCACAGCTAAAAATTTAATTTAAGTGCATACATTTGGATTTGAGCCGAATTACAGAGGTAGGTGAGCTCAAGTTTATTTCCCACATGCCAGTATTAAATTAGTTTAGGCTTGGTGTTTACTTATACTTTTCATTCCTGTTCTGCATTACGTTAAATTTAAAGGATTTGTCGTAAAGCTCAGATACATCATTATAGTATTTAGAATATTTTTTCTCAACAAAATGCAATCTGACCCGACTTATTTTCTGGAAAAAATCCTGTAGTTCCGCCGTAATCCCGGTGCAAGTTAAACTGAATCACTGAATGCAGGATGTACCAGGGCAAGTTACACACTAGATTAAAATGTTCATCAGCATGTCACATTAGCCCCCGCCGGCCAAACAGCTCAACGCTTGCTGAAGCACAGCCTGACGCCATTTTTAAATGTGTTGCACGGCCAACAGCCTGAGTAGTGGACGTCTCTTGCCCTTCTGTTTTATCCAACAACGTGTTGTGGCAGCCATCGAGCTGGAACCAAACACGGAAGACGGCCAAAACAAATGCGTCGTCCTTGACATGGCTTGGCTAGTGAGCAGTAACTGTGGCTGTTTTGTTTTTCCTCAGCCCATTGGCTCTCTGCTGGCTTTAGACTTAATGTGCTTGTCCTTTTCAACCTGCTCATTAATATGTGCTGTGTGGGGGGGTCCATGGTTGCGACATCCATTTTAAGAGCCTCTCATCACATCAAGAAAAGCTGAAAGGTCTGGATGCGCTACACATTTCTTAGATGGCAGGATGAGTTGGAGTTGTTTTCCATCTTTAGACACATACAAGTGTACAGCTCCAGACAAATGGAAAGTATAGGCCTCTAAATTTGTAATAGGATCATAGACAAACAACACCGCTGGGTGATGTTGTGCCTCATGCAGCTCCATACATCAACTGAGTCTTTTACTATCAGAGCGTGAGACAATGGCACTAAGGAGCTACCTACATAGAAAGCACATTAAAGGGGTAGTTCACCCAAAAATGAATCTGTCATCAATTACTCACCCTCATGTCATTCCAAAACCATAAGACTTTCAATTATCTTCGGAATACAAATGAAGAAGTTTTCATTGAAGACACATAAAACTCTGATGCTTCAAAACAGTCATAAAGACGACATAAAATCAATCCATATGAAACAAGTCTACTGAAGAGTACACGATCGCTTTATATGAACAGATTTAATTTAGGCTTGTATGTATCCACATATAAACATTGATCAGCGAATTTACACAGAGCACTCACATTTGGTAAACGTGTACGTTTGAGCTTCCGCAAGAACCATGACATTTGTTCTTGTGCATCAAGCATGTACAGTTGAGCTTACGTTTACCATATTTGAGTGCACTCTGGGCGACTAAATAATGTTTATCATTTGCCATTGGCTAAAAAATTCTTAATTTCACTCGCCAGTGTGTGTGTGTTAGAGGCTAAGTATAAGTTTAGCATAGATATAGTTTCACTCGCTGAACACTTGAGAGTTTCGCTCTCCGTCATGCAATCTGTAGATTCTGTACAATTTCAGTGCAGCTCAATGGATATGTGCAGAGTACCTGTATTTGACGTACCGTAAACTCTAGTGTAGAGGCTCTTCGCTGAGAGCGCTGTTTCTCACACACATGCAAAGAGAGAGCGAGAGTCTTACATACCACACAGAATCGACGCGCTACATGTAAACAATATTCGTTGTCGTATTTTCCTGTCATTTGGATTTATTACGCTTTTAAGAACAAGCATGACATGTCGGTTTCTCTGGTAGTGGGCGGAACTAATGCGCAAACTGCAGTCTCATTGGCCGGCGCTCATCTATTACCATCCCTGTTTTGATTTCAGCAAATCAGTTGGAGCGAACAAATATATATATATGCACACACACATATAGTATATCAGTCTGGCAAATAGACAAAAAAAAAAATGTACTAGCCAATGGCGATTCTATTGCCAAGGTTTGCATTAGCGTCAAAACTGAAGTACAAAGCAAGTAGGTTCTGAGTGCTTTTCTACAGGTGATTCTCTTTGCACAAAGCTGCAAAAACACACACACACACACACACAACCCTTAACTTTGATATTTTTTTGTTTTTGTTTTTGTTTTGGCTGAATCAAAGAAAACTGAAAGGTTGTGACTGTTAGTAAAAATAACCAAGAGATGGATGGTGCAGGCGAACAGTGATAGGAGAAATGCTGACTGTAGGTCTGAATGTCCTGACAAGTGGTACCCTTCAAACCTGCGCTCAGGTTATATCCTCCTCAGCTAATGTTGAACCACATCCAAAACGGTGCTGTATAAAGGTTTATCACCATCACCGTGACAGGAGATTGTTGGCACAACTATGATACTCAGCATGGGTGCAGTTTGGAAAACTCCTTTGGATAAATGTCGATAGCTATGTCCTTAAAATATGGTAATTTAATCAGAGGTTAATGGGTTACTTTTCTAACCCATATGCCTGTACAGTGAATCATGCATAAATAGAAAAGGCGTACAAAGTATAAGCGCATGTACAAACACACACACTCTGCTGAGTCATCGTTTCAAGTCACCAAATGAAAGCATCTTCTGTTGGGCATGCCTGAGCGGTTTGCTAATGATGATGCTCAGAAGATGAAGTTCAGCTCAGCGTTGACATGGCCACAGCAAGCTGGAAAATACAGCCGGTTTTATTTAAAATCTTTCTTGTTCTTTTTTTTTTCAGAATTAGTGTGAAACGGCTCATTGCCTCAATCACTGCTTATGTAATGCAGGAATTTCCACAATTATTCAAAGGTGAAATTTGATTATGCTCTTCTGGTATCAGAGAGCAAATAAAAAATTATATTTCCTGAAACTGAAGCTGACACGTTGCCTTAAAAAAAAAAAAAAAGGTTCAGTTAATTTCATTGCTCCCTTGATAGTGAACCTCATTTCCACTGCATAAGACTGCACCCCAGTGGTTCACATAAGCAACTGCAGAAAGATCCGCTACTCCGTTTCAGCATCATAATGATGTACAGCTTCGTAGTCTGTCAGATGAAGGATGGTAATATAACTCCACTAGCAGGGGTCTGAAATAATAACATAAGAGACAAGGGACGAAAAACCTAAATCCAAACACTGTTCGAAATTGTCACAATGATCAATATAAAAAAAGTTTTTGTCCAGCGATTGCAAAGAAAAACAGGTGTAATTGGGTGACAGTGTGCTTAAAGACAATGAGCAACAATAGTTTGCTATTACCCAAACTCCTTCCCCACATATACTATATTATCAGTGTTGTTGCTTAGCAACAAGGCATATTTTTATGCCTAAACCTCAGCTACTCCAGAGCGTTCTCCACTGACACGAAAGTCTGCCAAGCCTGTTGTTACAACGTTATCAGATGATTTGATGTTTGTTTCACACACTGATGATATCTCTATTAGGGTGCCGGGTGAAGAACAAAAACCAAGCAAAAAAAACAACAAAAAAAACATCTCCTGACTGACGATAAATGGACACATGCCCAGACTGGCAACAAACAAGCCGCACTACTGGCAGAGATAACACACGGGGTAAAAATGAAGGATGGGAAACTCTGGCTGCCTCACGACAGAGAGGAAAAACACAGCGAAAGTCGAGCATCTCGCCCGGCTCCTGTTTAATGTGCTGGCAGCTGCGCTGATAAACCCTTTACATGCAAACAAACCTCTCTGAACCTCTCTAACACACTACTAAAAGGCCTGCTGAAATGGAATGCATGCATTTTACAAAAGTTTAAATAATATCAATAATTCAGTGACATCTGCTGTTTGTGAGGAGAATGACCCCTGGCGGTGACGCTCCGTGAGTTTCAAATGAGTTCAGGGAGAGAAATGAGCATGGCTAATTTACTGCTGTGCTGATGGGACAAACTGAAGGGGAATGATAAAGCTGGCTGGCTGTCTGTCTAAAGGAACAATGTAGACTATGATACACACTCTTAAAAGATACACACATAAAAAAAAAAAAAAGAAGAGATATATATATATATATATATATATATATATATAAAATTCGACGTTATAATAATAACAATAATTAGTAGTAGTAGTAGTAGTAGTAGTAATATTGTGTAGAAATATATTACAAAAATATAATAGAATCTTTTATAAAATATACTATTACAAAAGTGGTATTTCCTCACACTGATACACATTTAAAAACAATGTATACGACTTATACCAATAATAATAATAATAATAATAATAATTTAAAATTCCTACATATTTAATAATAGTGTATATAATAATACATGTTTTATTATTATTCATGGTTTTAAAATGTGCATCATAATGCAAGGAAGTAGATACCATTTCTAGTTATTATTATTAAAAATGTGATTAATATTTTTAAAATCATGTACTACTACTACTAATAATAATATTTATATTTGTTATTATTAAATACAATCATTGTTAACAGAGAACACACAATCACTTTTGAATATTTATTATCATTATTATTCATGGTTTTAAAATGTGCATCATAGTGCAAGGAAGTACATAAAAAAATGTTTTTATTTATTTCTTCTTCAAAATATATAATCTGTTATTATAAAATATATTATTATTCTAAAAATGGTATCTACTTCCCCACACTGTGATGATGCACATTATTTATTTTAAATAATAATAATAATAATAATAATAAATGTATTACCAAATATAACCATTATTATAAAATATGGATATTTTAAATTATTAACCATAGATGGTGCTATAAATGTTAAAAAAAAAAACTTTTAAAACCATATATTTCCTTAGTAAATTGTCTATATTAGCTGTAAATGGTCTATGATCTAGACTGTTACAGGCTTGCTAAATGAAAAATAATACCTTGTGTTTAAAGGCCTTATTAATAATAATAATATACAGTATGATAATCCATCCATCCATCCATCTTCTACCGCTTATCCGCGACCCGGCCCCGGATAAGCAGTATGATACTATGTATTATTAATATAAAAAAATGTGATGCACATTTTCAAAACACATTTTGTTGTTGTATCAAATGCAATCATTTTTATCAGAAAATATACAATCACCTTTAAATATTGTATAATTTATGCTACAGTAAAGTAGAGAGTAGATAGTAAAGGGCAGGTAAAGTTAAGGGGGACTGGACATGACGTAGACCAGTTTGGACACAGACTTCCGTCGCAGACACGACTCTCCTGCATAGTGAGAACTACAATAACAATAAAAACTTGAAAAACGAACAAAGAACGCAGTTTGCTCTGTTAGTCGCTGTAACCGAAAATCACAAACCCTAAAAGCGGGGTTGGCTCCCAGCTCCAGCAGACACTTCACCGCAGAGGTGCACAGGTTCGAGGCGGCGATGTGTAGCGCAGTGCCGAAGTCAAAATCACTGCAGGTCGCATCCACCTCTGAAACCCAACACACCACACACACAGACATCATCATCATCACACACACACATGCGCTTGCCAAGAGATTCAAATGGAGATTTTGATTCCCACTGTTTTTTCCATTATCTCTCCTCACCTCCCGGCTGTGACGCCTGCAGAACCACTCGGATGAGAGGAGAGACGTCGAAATACGCGGCGTAGTGGAGAGCGTTCATGTTGGTCCAACGGCTGCGCAAGGACGGCTCGGCTCCCAGTGACAACAGCTGACGGGCCAAACCGGACGCACTCTCAGCGTCACCTGCAATCAGATGACATTCTCACATCCCAGATATCAACTAGTGCTCGAATAATGATCTGTCCTTGAGTTCACAGAAATGTTAATCAAAGAGATTTATTTTCAATTGTGAGCATATGAATACACGCTTACCTATTCCAGGAGCTCCTGCCTTACAGCAGTAGTGAAGCAAAGTCATGTCAGTAAGACCATCTCTGTCATTGACACCACAGCCTCTCTTCAGAATCTACAGAACAAAGCCAATCTCACGTCAATGGATACAGAGCAAGGACATCCAGCTAAAGATTTCATGCTAACAGAGACACACACACACACACACTGTCTAAAAAGATAATGTTGCAGTTCACAGAGCCTGACACTAAACGCACAACGGGGAGTGTGTGAGTCTGTTTTATGACAGCTGCAAGAAAACCTGAAATTAAAATTGACTCTGTTTAGGTGAATAAATGTCCCTGTCCTTGTTATTCGATAGAAGAAGAATAAGTTTGCTTTCACAATCTTTCATTGAAATGTAACTACATTCATTGCCTCTGAAACATTTTCAGGAAAAATAAATACACCAATTATAGTCTTTTGTTCTCTCCAAAGCCTAGTCTGGACAGGGTTTCTGACCTAAAACCCACTTATATAGGCATTTTTAGGGCACAAACATTTCTGTGTCTATGTATGTACAGTGTTTATGTTTTTTTTATGCTTATTAGAGTAGGGTACACAAGGCTAAAGGTGCCCTGGTGTAAAAGAAGCATTTTATTTTATTCAAAACCACTAGATGCCCCAAAAACTCACTGCAACACATCTTACGATCCTGGAAATCTAGTATATCAAGATGAAATACATGAAAATTAGAAATATTGCCTTGTCAACAAAGCTGAAATAAAATGAGCTTATGGTTTATTTGGTAACACTTTACAATAAGGTCTCATTTGCTAACATATTACCTAACAATGAGCAATACATTTGTTACAGTATTTATGGTAACACCATTTATGGTAACAATTCTCATTATTAACTACTTGCTTATTAGCATGCATATTACTAGGATGTTGGCTGTAAATTAGTACTTAGCACATATTAATGTCTTATTCTGCATGACCATATTCTACATCCCTTAATCACCCAATACCTAAACTTAACAACTACCTTGCTAACTATTAATAAGCAGGAATTATGAGTTTATTGAGGCAAAAGTCATAGTTAATAGTTAGTTAAAAGTGAAAATTGGACCTTATCTAAAGTGTGACATATTGTTTTTGCCTGTACATGTATTTTTATTTAAATTTGTATAAGTAGTAGTCCTGGTGTACGGAGGACATAGCATAAAATATTAAAAAAAGTTTCTTCATATGTTTCTTATGGTCAAAACTTCACAAACTTTTTTTCTGGTATTCAGGGGGATATATATGGAAGCTTGTTTCCGCCATAGAATAACACATTTTAAAAGATAATTGCGACTTTTTATCTAACAATAACAAGTTTACGTCTTGCAATTCTGAAAATTATAAAGATACTTTTTTTCCTCGCAATTGCGACTTTAAATCATACAATTATGACTTTAAATCTCCCAATTGCGTGTTATAAAGTCAGAATTGCGAGATATAAACATAAACGACTTTATATCTCACAATTCTGACTTTATAACACACAAGTGCGACTTTATATCATGCAAATCTGAGATGTAAACTCGCAATTGTGAGAAAAGTCAGAATTGTGAGATAAAAAGTTGCAATTACCTTTTTTTATTTTTCATTCTGTGGCGGAAACAAGCGTCCATAGATGCAGTACATCATGTGAAAAGTCGATAAAATAATTGTCGAGACGGGCCTTCATTGTGTTTCACATTGTCTTTAAAGATTCTGACCTCATTGGCAATGACACTAATATTCCGCTGGACTTGGGGAACCCACTGCCTGAGAACAGCGAAGAGCTCGGGCACAGTGGTCCGAGGATCCAACAGAACCTCCCGACACAGAGGATCATCCAGGTCGAAGAACGAGAACTCTGCAAAACAGAACGCTCGAGTCAGAACGGCGTCAATATTCATCTTCTATTCATCTCGATTTATCCATGCTGAGCCAGAGCCCCGATCACTCAAATTCACTTAAACAGCTCAGTCTGAAGTGAAGTAAAATGAAGTGTGAGAGTGAATGAGAAGCGAGTACAGAGAGAGAATGATGTATCAGTGCTGACAGGCAGAAAATTGGAAAAGAATTTCTGTGACCTTGTCAATACCTCAGCTTTACAGCAGCTTAAGCAGTGTCCGCAATTTAGGGTCTAAAAAATGTACTCCATAAATAAAGCTACACTTCAGAAAACAGCTAAATAAGTTGTTTGTTTATTGGCCTTACGACCAAAAAAAAGACAAAAATCCATCGCTGTACAGCCGCTGGCGGAATCTGATGTGAAAAATAACTTGAGTGTCAGCATTTTTTTGTGTGACCTACTTAAAAGCTTGCATGAGAACATTCTCACAGACGCTAAATGTTGAACTGAAAGTGAAAGGATATCTGAAACTTGATGACGTGTACAGATCCACACGCTCACCGCTGTCTGAAGGCATGGGCGCTGATGACACCTGATGGATCACCGGTCGCTCAGAGTTATGGGAAATAATACCGTACCGCCCCAGGACCGAGTCTCCCTCTGAAGACTCCCTCAGCACATCCTCCTTGGTCATCGCCCCCTCACCACCTAAACACAAATATATTCAGAACAAAACACATTAATAGTCATATCTAGGGGAGACATTGTAGGCTAAATAAACTATGGATTACAATGATAAATCAGTGATATATACGATTTCAGTATTGACAGTGATCCAAGTAATAATATACACTACAGTTCAAAAGTTTTAGATCGGTACGATTTTTATTAACATTTAAAAAAAAAAAGAGTCTCTTCTGTATTTATTTGATCCAAAATACAGCAAAAACAGCAATATTGTGTTCCAGTAAAAAAAAAGAACACACAACAGAATCCCTGTGGCTTATTTATATGATTTTGAGCACTTTTCTTGTGCTTGTGTACGTCTTTGAGTTATGGCATGGAAACCCAATGCATTTATTACGCGCATTATTTACGCACCTGCCGTTTCAGTCCAGGTAGTGTAACCACCGTTCCTTTAACTTTAAACCTGTGAACTATGCTTCCAACTGTGTCTCTAGGAACGTTTAGTGCCTTCGCTATCTTTTTGTATCCTGTTTCTCTTTTGTGAAGGGCGATGAAATCGTAACTTTTTGGACCATTCTTTTGACTTAGCAATATTTCTTACATGCAGTCAAACGTGACTCAACAAACCTAGCCAGTTCAGATTTTTCATGTGTTCTAGCTCAAGCACACCTGGTGCAACTAATGAATCCCTTGATTAGTTGCATCCGGATCTCCTTGAGACAACACCTGTTTCGCAAATTTGTGCTGTTGCGAGGATTCAGGGGTTGAATAATGTTGAGACTGCGAAAAAATAAATAAATAAATTCAGTTGTATTTGGGGAAACCACTTGAAACATGTGTTGTGTTGAGCTATTTCAATTACGTTGCAATGGGGGCTGAATAATTTCGATTACAACTGTAAGAGCTTAAATTCAATGTGAAATCAAGATGAATCCTATTTATTTCAGTAATATTTAGAAATATTGATACTTTGTTTCTATTTTAATATATTTTAAAATGTAAAAGCAATTTTCTCTCAGATTACTCTATTGCCTTCAGTGTCACAAGATCCATCAGAAATCATTCTAATTTGGTGTCAACTAACATTATGATTGTCAACACTTGTGCTGCATAATATATTTTTTGGGGGAAAACATGATAAATATTTAGGATTCTTTAATGTATAGAAAGTTCAAAAGAACAGCATTTATTTGAACAGAAATTGTCTGCAATAATGTAAAAGGGTTTTATGTCACATTTGAGCAATTTAATGCATCACTGCTGAAAAAAAAAAAGTATTCATTTCTTTAAAAAGAGAGAAAAATCCTGTGATATTACTTGATGTCTATAAATTATGCAAGGCTGTGCTGCACTCAGACCTGTTATGCAAGTCTCACTTTTCACAACTCAATTAACAACCCATGGGTAAAATCAATTTGTTCCCTACGTGTTTTTTTCCCAAAAAAGAAGCATTATGCAAACATTTATACATAAGAGGTTTATTTACAACCCCCCTCTTGTAATGTAATCATAGACTACTTAATTCAGTGCATTCATTCAGGTTATGCCTTTTATGATTTATTAATATAATGATATTTGATGTGTGTATTTGCTATGCAAGTTTAAATAAGCTCAAGCTTGATGTTGCACACAGGTGTGTAATGTTCCATCTCCATGAAGAGAAGAGTCACCCTGGGATTCACAACCATTACTAAGAAAAGTTTGTAAAAAAAATACAGTACACTGTATAAAATAAATAACTGCATATACTTAGTGGAACACATCTGGGAATGTTGCTCCAATTATCTGTGATCTTCCATTCTTCCATCAGAATCGTGTATTTGATAGGGCTGGGTACCGAGTTCGATACTTTTTAGGTACCGACCGAATTGCCTCGATACTATCGAGTATCGAAAAATGACTTGTTTTTCGGTACCAGATTTCGATACCTAAGGGGTTAACTCGTCAACGTCAGTGCTCAAACAAATACATATGAAATGCACAACGACACGCCTAAATTCGCTCACGCACATACACGCAAACTCTACACACACGAGACGCGCGGAACTCTCCGCACATACTCTTAAGAGACGCGCGCGCGCACACAAACTGTCCACGCACATTCTCATGAGACGCGAGCCTATGGACGCGACTCACGCGAGCACACACACACACAAACTCGCGCACATACTCAATGACACGCAAGCACACACACTTACAATACCCTAAAGATGTGGAAAAGTCGATCAAAAGTGTGGCTACATTTCTCCAGGCTCGATGCCAACAGCGTGCGATGCAGTATTTGTGGTAAAATAATGGCTGCAAAGACGGTACCGCGTCCGCGACAGATATGATGAAGCCCTTGACAGTGCACGGAGTAAACATAAGAGCAGAAAGTTGCTGCGTCTTCGACTGGTAAATGAAGAGATACCTTGTTGATCACTCTGACTGTGTTTATATTGCAATAATGACCTACTGAATGTACACTGCCGTTCAAAAACGTGTTGGTCAGAATTTTTTTTCAGTAAGCATGCATTAAAGTGATCAAAAATGACCTTCCAAAAACTGTTTTCATATTTCAGCTTTGACAACACAGGAATAAATTACATTTTGAAATATATTCAAATAAGATTTTAAATTGTAATACTATTCCACAATATTACAAGTTTTACTGTATTTTTGATGAAATAAATTCAGCTTTGGTGAGCATGAGCTGTTTATAAAAAAATATATTTTGTACCTTATGTATATGTATAAGGAATATTTTGTTCCTTTGTGCTTTTTTTGTTCCTTTGTGCACTGACTAAGGAGCATGAGTCAAACTGAAAAAATAAAACCAAAGTTTTTCTGAGGTAATGTGTTATGTAATCTTGTTAAAATGGATTTCATAAAATTGGTATCGAAAAAAGTATCGATCAGGAACCGGTATCGAAATCAAGGTATCGGTATCGGTATTGGTATCGAAATTTTTTAAACGATACCCAGCCCTAGTATTTGATTTGTATGGTTCTGTATTTTTAGATTTGAGGACGTCCAAACTTGCTGTATTACTCCCTTCTGCCTTTGTAAATGTGGAGAAAATAGTTTGTTGAAAGTAAAATATAAAATACTATCCAATATACTATTACACATGTTTTATTTCTCAACTAACTGTAAGATATGACAGACTATGCTTAGGATACTCGCCTTGACCGGCATATTTGACGTAATTTTGTGGGAATATGTCCGTTCAAGAGTGAGACGTGAAAGAGCTCAATTCAGCATTTGCAAGCTGTCTAACAAATGGCTTTCTGGGAGCACGCTTCAGATGTGTGCGCACACAAAACTTCTCACATTCTGGAATAAATAAAAATCAATTTTTTCCCCACACTTCTTAGTAGAAATGTGGTCTTCTTGATCTTCCTCTGCCTACATATCTAAGCAGCAGCAATATGAGATGATAAATGCTTCAAATCCCAATCATCATATATTACAAAATAATCAACATGATTTGGGGCCGAATTATGCAGCCCTACAAACAAGCATATCAAACCTGGAGTGCAATATATATATATATATATATTTTTTTATTTTTATTTTTATTTTACAATTTGTTACCCTACTATATTCTTAATCTGTAGGGTTACACAGGAGAAAAAAACAAACAAAAAAAAGTCATACAAGTTCAAGACTGACATGAGGGTGAGTAAATGATTTTGGTGAATTATCCCGTTAACGTTACTGTGATGCTCTAAAATTGCTGTCAGTGTGAATAGGGCATTACTTGTCCATCCACAATAATTTAATGTCCTACATCATCTTCATTTAGCTTTGTTTTGATTTTTTTGTTGTTGTTTTCAAATACTGATGCAAGTAATTAATTGCAATGAATGCAATTAATACGCATATGTAATTAATAACATTACTGTCAACAGTTGTGAAATGAAAACTGACAGCCCTAGTCATTAATAAAGTCACCAGAGCTCGCAATCTCAATTTACCGACATCATTAGCCACAGCATCATTGTGAGCCACAGCACACTGAATTACAAAGCTGCTTAAAATATCACACTCGCTCAGCTTTGGGTGTAATAAAGGAACACTTATTCTGCGCCCGAAAAACAGATTAGAGAGGGCTGAAGCGAATATAAAAGACGAATTCAAACTGTGTATCAACAACAAACACAGAACCGGTTAGGTTTCATTAAAAAAAGAAAAAGAAACAATGAGCACACAACACTCACCGTCACGGAAGTCTGACTGTCTGTTTTGCGTTTGCTCAATATCTAACATTTTGGTCGTTTTGTACTGCTAATGATGGGTTAAAACGAACCTCAACAGAGGTACAGTAAACCCGTCTACATCTCTGTTCACTGTCCGTGAGGCTATTCATGAAACACACCCTGGTGAAAGGGCAGGGTTACTCTTTGTTTAAATGTTTTTAGATTTTCTATTAACTAGTAGAGATGGGAAAAGTTGTTCAATAAGTTTATTACTGATTAGTGAGGTCCACCAGTAAGTCAGTAATGTATGGTTACAGGTATATATCCATAATGAGGTATAAATGTTTCAAAAGTTGCATTCACAAGTGGACTGTCAGCGCACTACAAGTAGTTATAATTACGTAATCATTTGGCCCATGTGACTGAGTGATTTGAATGAGATTTGGTGGCACGGAAAGTACAATGTAAGTGTGTGAAACGTGTGCATAAGAAA
The DNA here is from genome assembly GCF_951802725.1 of Rutilus rutilus. Lineage (NCBI taxonomy): Eukaryota > Metazoa > Chordata > Actinopteri > Cypriniformes > Leuciscidae > Rutilus > Rutilus rutilus. The sequence continues at coordinate 31,493,588 of NC_140226.1, forward strand.
AAGTGTTCGGTTGGTTCATTGATACCCCATTTCGATTTGCAAGTAAAATTTGCATTTATTTAAATGAGTGTTATGGGTCCAATACGAGCTAATCTTTCTATTATCACAGAAAAGAATATTGACTGACTCAGCATATAAAAACAAGCTAACCTTGAAAGTTCCAAAAAATTAAAAACAAATAAAATAAAAAACATTCACCCTCATGTCATTAAATTTTTCATTTGTGGAAAAAAATTGTTGTGGTAAATGAATGAGTGGAAACTGTTTTTTGATTTCTAAAACAATGGAAGTCAATGGGGTCCAAAATGATTTAGACCTCATTGATTTTCAAAATGTCTTCTTTTGTGTTCCACAGAAGAAAGAAAATCATATGATTTGAAATTAGGGTGAGTAAGGGTATGTTTGCACGACAAGGATGTACTAAAAAAGTTTTTCCTTCGCATACAGACGACAATGTTGTCAAAACGCTCCCTGTTCACACGGATCCACGAAAACTACTAAAGACACTGTATTCCGCTGCCAGGCCAGTAGTTTCAGATGTCTCTTTGTAAAGAACTTGCCCTTGATATGCGTATGACATCACCATTTTCACAAATTCACATTTTTGTAGTTTACGAGCAGCCAAAACACATGAGACGATTTTCAGTTTCAGTTGAAAACTGTGTCGTGTAAAAAGCCCTTTGATGACTGAACCGAGATTCCCATCTAGGGAGATAAAATTCCTTCTGAACGCAAAACAGTCTAGGTTCACTTGATTTACATAATGCCAAATATGTGTGATTTACAGATCACGGTACAGAGGTAATAATGACACATGAGAAGATCCATTTATTTAAAGGTATAGTGGAGGATTTTCTTTTTCCGGGTGGATCATCAAGACTATTGGTCCTCCGAGTTGTCAATCATTCTGGTGATATGTTTACGTAAGGCCGTCCGTCGTACGTGCTCGTCGCTAGGTAGTTTTCGCTTTCTGCGCATGCGCACTTTCAGGTGTATGTGTGTTGAGCTACGGTTTCAGCCATTCATTGAAGCTCGCCGTTCTCACCAGGTTTTTTTCAAAATGTCTGAGGGTCGCAAGAGAAAAAGTGTCTACGAATTGTATGACAAGAAGAGAAAGGCCTCTGAAGAAAGAAACAAGACCAGAGTGTTTTTGGGAGAATATTTCCATACACATATTTAATACACGCTGGCGTGCGCGTTGGGCTTCCCACTGACGCCTCAGTCGCGAAGTTTCTACTCGACAGGTAAAGTTTGACATGCTATTTGGAGAAATCCATTTAAATTCACTGCTAGTACAAGTTAATGTAAGCTATGATTAGCGATGCTAGCCCTCGCACAAGTCATGCACCGCGCAGACACGGTAAACATCTCAATTTGTCTAAAGTAGCCTTATGACCAAATGGTAAAAGGTATCACACTGAAATGTTCTAAAACCTTGTGTGTTCATTTTTGATAATTCCAATGTGTTCACCATAGTATTTATTACACAAATGCAACAAGCTACTTCTCCATTGCAGATCATGTCTTGAGTCCTCACTCAATCGATCAGTATAATAAGTAAATAAAACACGGAAGGGCATTTGACATTTTGTCTTGCATGAATGTTTTTGAGTTAGTTTATAATTTGCAACATAATGTGCCAACAAACGTGACTAGCCAAATTTGGATGCCCTTCCAAACAATCTACTTTGATGCATATCTGTGCACTAAAATATAAAAGATGTTTTATGCTTGTACTTCGTTAGAACAAACAACTAACACGTGTATAAAGTAGGCTTGTATGAGCCATGCCGACAGCAACTTGTAAACAGAGCGTGCACGAGGAGAACCAGGCTCGTGCATGCTCTCTCCTGCACACGTTTATAGGCGTTCCCTCTCGGGAGCAGGTAGAGTGTTGCGCATGTGCATTTTTTCAAAAAGTGGAGAGAGCGGTTCTTTTCTAAAATTCGGGAAAATCCTCCGCTATACCTTTAATGTGTGTGAAAAATAACAGCATTTAAGAATCTAACAGAATATTTCAGGCACATTTTTGGAAATTCCGATTTTGAGATTAATCACAATTCATGCCTTGAATGTGCACTGCATACAAAGAAAACAAAAGTTATTTTTTCTGTCTTAAGTTGTTAACTTGTGTACTTCACAAGGGCTTTTTAAATATACTCATCATAATCTGTCATCTTTACAGATATAAGAGTTCATATCCACCTTTGAATCACTGTGCCATTATTACCTTTGCATGCCAACAAATGATTAATAATGACCAAGAATACGTGGCATTATGTCCATTATAAGCGAACCACTCAGAGCACCTCAAGGTGTGTGTGCACAGGAAAACCCTGCCCTCCAGAGAGTAAATACTCTTCTAATAGATCAGAGGTTTCAGTTACAAACACAGCATAATAAAGACAAGACATGATTATACTGAAGTATAAAAACAGATGACTGCACAAAGACAGGATTTAAGTTACCTATTACATAAGACTGCAGAGTTGTATTGAGAGAGCTTGTTATGACTATCAACTTTCCCTTTGTTGCTTTGTTGGTCAGGTCAGCTGGGCTACTCTACTAAACCTGCACAACAATAAAACCATCCGAAAAAAGGACAGCATGACCCATTTGGATCTTTTTTGGGAATACAATAATAAAGGTCAACCTTTTTTTAGATTGTATTGTTTACAACCATAAAATAATGGAGGATTTTCTGAGGCAACATAAAAATAACTTTAAAAGAACATTATCTAATCGAGTCAGAGAACGGTCAATGTGATTTTGCCTACTAAGATGCGTTTCTGAGTCAACATATTTTAATGAACCTGGAACATTCCTGTCCAAAAATGTTGTCCTAACCCTATCCCTATCCTTACCCCTAACCCTAAACCAAACCCTACCCATAACTTATCCCTAAAATCAGAGGTAAATGACAGGTGGAGAACACTGATGTAGAAGCACCTAACCCTGGTCGTAAGCCTAAACTTGACATAAACTAATTAAATTTGATTGGTTGATTGAAATGTTGTTTCCAGGATCAACAAATGTGAAACTGAAACTGAAAACACTGAAGCTTGAGTCTTGTCGTGTGCAACTGATTTAACACACATTAGTTATAATTAGTTACAGCCGATATAGGTGTTTAAATAGCCGATATCTACAGGTGTTTATTTCCAAAGAAAACAATAACGGATGATGGTCAAAATAATGCAGATACTGTATAATGCATATTAATGATCACTGCTAAAATGAATCACTATTTACTCACAATTGACAATTTAAATTTAAATTAACAAGGCTGTCTGCATAATTTGAAACTATGTAATCTAATCTCTATTAGGCTATAATCTCAAAATAGGCAGATACAATTAATCAGCCCATCTGGTATATCATTACATCACTACATATAATCAAATGCATAAAAATGCAGGAAAATATCTAGTGTTATATGGCCATTTTACTAAGTCACTAAACAACTAAATTACTCAGTACTTTTCTTTTTTTACACACAATCTGTTCATTGTGTGTTTGTGGACATATATCATGGTACAGTACTAAAATGTTTTACTACTTGTAACATGGTAATTCCTTGATACTATATGCATCTTCGCTTTCTCAAACCATCACTTCACCATGAAGTATATGTGTCTTGTTCAGCACTCAGATGTGATAGTTTATTGTCAAAATGACAGATTGCGCTTCTGACTGACCTTTGTTAATGTACCAACACCTTTCCTAAGTAATAACTCGTTACATAACACACAGTGCTCGAATGCACTGGATCAGCAGAGCATTAGAACCAGATTAAAGCCTGATTATTGCCCAGTTTAGACTGTTATCACAAAGATGCAATTGCATGCATTTATTTTCCTAAAACTAACTATCATGTTCGTTTACTAAACAGAGCATCACTAGAGTTCTGCACACACTGCAACAGCTTGTTGAAGGGCCATGCATCATTTCACACACCGACTGCTTCAAATACACAGCAAACACAGACATGACAGGGTCGAGAGAGATGTTCTGACACGGCGATAAAATACCTGCTCCTTAATGAAACAGAAAACCGCAGTTTCTCCCGTTGGGTCGCTAGCTTCGTGCTCATGTTTTCATTTTATCTTCTGGTTTCAGCGCCTTCGATTTGTCCGGATTCACTTCCGACATCGTGACGTAATTCCGACGTCACTCAGCGCATGGCAAAACAAAAAAACGCCTTCAGTATCTGTAATATTGCAATGAAAGGGTAACAAGAAAAAAAAGAAAAAATATCCTTTTATCCTTATAATTAATGAAGTTTGTAAGTCTGTTTTTTTTTATTATTTTTTTTATTTTTTTATTATATATTTTTTTATTATTAATAAATTATTTATTATCAATATTATTATGTTGTTACTTGTAATTATTTGATGTATAATATTTGTTTATGGACTGTGATGAGTCAATGAAAGGGTAAAATAATAATAATGATTTTGGAAATATTTTTATATTTTTGCACTGTGCTTTCATTGGAGATCCTATGTCCATCTCAAAATGAAAGGTTTTGAGCCACTTCATGTCGACTACTGTATGTATATATATATATATATATATATATATGTGTGTGTGTGTGTGTGTGTGTGTGTGTGTGTGTGTGTGTATTATGTATATATAAGTGGATCAAAACCTTCCATCAAAGTTATATGTGCATTTTTAACAATACCCGTTCATGTCTTAGGTCAACTTCTTTGATCCACTTCAAATGTTGACTACTGTATATATATATATATATATATTTTTTTTATGAGCAAAACAAAAATTGAAAATAAAAAATGTAAAAACATTTTTTTTATCAATCATTGATAGATATTTAATTGTGCATGCTCACTTCCCTTATTTTCATATTGCAATTACCACTCAAATACAGTTAATCTTTAAAAAACTCTAATAATTTAATAACACGGTGAAATGTAATCTCCAAATAAAACGGCAAAATGTATTTGAAAAAATATTACAAAATATATATATTTTTTAATTTATTTTTTATATCTATTCTAATTTTAACATCGCAGTGCAGCTGACAGCATATTTCTGCATTTCCAGTGATGACGTCTGGGGATTACCTGCTGGCATTTAAACACCTGAGTGCCAAGAACAAATGTCAAAAGTATGTCATTTAATCTGAAAAGGCGTTATTTAACATATTCCAAATACCATTAAGTGTGTTTCTAAAGGATGGTGAGACAGGTTCACAAACTTCTTTTTGTGAAAAAACTCTGAACCATGAAACCTCACATTGATTACATGAATGATAGTCAAAGGGAAATTCTCTGTTTTACTTGCCAGTTCTACCAGTTTAACCCTCTTCTGCCCAGAAATATCTGCCAGCCTTCGTGAACCCAAGAGATTACATGAATATGCACCCAGACCTGTTGAATTAATAAATATCCGCTGCTTTCTAGCTTTATACTTGGTAGACTGTTGACAAATGACAAAATTATACCCCAATATATAATTTCATGACAATAAAATTCCTTCGGATCTGTGTATTAATGCCAAAGGTATCTCACGAAGCAACTGAGTTCCTAGTTTGTTAGTTAGTTAACACTATGCTAAAGGCACTTAAGCATGCTTCAGTTTTTGATTGGGAGTGAGAATGGGTTGTCATTACTGAATGCAAGTTCGTTGTTAAGCAAAGGTAGAAGATGCAAGTTAGTGTTATTTCATCTTGTTTGATGTTTTGTTCACACAGGAATCCTGAAGCAATATCAGTTCATACACACACACACACACATGCACACACTAGCTGTTTGCATCCAAAGTTGCGAATTTTACCTATGCTCAAAATTTGAATATCACATAAAGCAAAAAGCACTCAGATGCTGGTGTTTGGGAACAGAATCATGTGAGGATCTTCATTAAACCAAATCATTCTGATGACAGACTTTGACTCAGGCATTTCAGAATGATCAAACCAACATTCTAGTTATCCAATCACATCACTGTTAATGCAAAGTCATGTGAGGTTTTTATTGTGCATCAAGGGATGTGTTCGGTAAATGTGTTCATTAACAATACATACACGCATGGAATTTCCAAGCTTTTGATGAGCGGATTACAGCTGCTTCAAAGTTCACTTTTAATGTAATGTGAGTTATAAGGATGACACAGAACCGGTCTGTGGGGAAATGATGAGGAATAAAGGTATGTTTGACTGATGTTTGGTTGTGTTCCAGTAACACGATCACTTCACACCTTTTGTGTTTTCGGTCAGAATGAGCCAGCCCCCTTACACAATTATCCTATTTAAACAGAAAGTCCCCTTGCATTTTACCCTTGTACCCATTTTACCCTTGTTGCCAAGCTGAACAGATCTCAAGAGTAACTATATTGTACTCAGTCAGGTTGTCTGTCATGTATTTGCAGGTCTTGTACGGGCCTTTAATAGGCATTCTTCTTTTAGCTGGTTCTGGTTCTGCCTGTGAAAACTCTCCAGACATGTGCGGGGCCTGGGCCGATGGGGATGTACGGATTGGGGTGCTCAATTCCTGTCATTCCAAAGTGCAGACACTACAGGTGCGAGAACGTCCAGAAAAATACAACTGCACAGAGTAAGTGTCTGTTGTTGTTTTCCTGTCATATATGTACAGTGATCTATGCTTGTGGCCTGTTCCCTTGCAACAGAAGACTGAGAGTTGATTTTTCCAGCATCTAAATGCACATTTCATTTGTTGAGAGTAATAGCTAAATATCTGTAACACAAGTACTTTTTTAAATGGGTGTTATTTTAATAATGCTGTAGACTAGTATATCCTCATAATAATAATAAACACATTTAATTTTTTTTTATAAGTTATACAAGAGTCAACTAATTTTTTTAAGTCAGTTTAATGTAATTTAAGTTGAAATGACTTATACAGCTAAGTTGATTGTACTTAAAAAATTGAATTCAATAGAATAATTACAATAAGTGAACTTATATCAGTTTAAATGGGAATCAAATTCAATTAAAACTTGAAATCAGTGTTAGAATTTACTGTAAAAAAGTAAGATTTCTTTAATTAGATTTTTTGTAATAGTTTTTGCTTGTATTTTCTAACAAAGATTTCCCTCATTTCCTTGTAGATTAAATTTACTTTCACTTGTAAGGACTCTCGCTGTTGTGCATACAATTGAAACGATCAATAACTCCAGCTTCCTCCCGGGTGTGCGACTGGGCTACTACATCTGTGACACTTGCTCTGATGCCTCAAAAGCCATTCAGAGCACTGAGCACCTGCTCGCTGTGAACGGCACGCTGCCTGTCCAATGTGAGGTGCTTGAAAGGCCTAATGTAAAAGCAATCATTGGAGCACGCTTCTCGGAAGACTCACTCGCAGTCGCTAGACTTCTGAGTCTATACATGGTCCCGCAGGTGTGTAACATTATCATGTACACAGGGCTTGATGTTAACACCCGCCAACCCACCAAATGCGGGTGTATTTCAGCACTGGCGAGTAACGCGGTCACTCCTACTAGCCAATTTGGAGGGGTTGAATTTTATATAATATAAGCCTATACATTTTTCAGTTGTAGTCTTTTAAAAGGCATCTGAAATAATAAACTAAGTACAATGTAGTGTTGTCAAAAATATAGATTTTTTTTACTACATATTGATACTGAAATATCTGAAACGCTTCCATTACTCATTTTCCGCAGAATAGATACACGACAGCGAGTTACACGCCAACCCGCCTCCTCTCACTCACTCGTTTCATTTGCTCCAGATGAATATTGTTGGTGTTACAGGGCTTGAATTTTGGCGTGGGATTTGGCTGCAGGATTGCTGCAGATTTTGTGCTCACACCCAAAGTACGACACATAAAGCCACCTTTCAGTACTAAATTGAGTTCTTTTTTGCTGCTTATTGTGCGTAAACTGTAAAATACACACAAAATAATGTCAAAATGCTGGTCTTGGCGAGTATTCACAGTCAGTTATGTTTTAAGTGAACGTAAAGTGTTGAGAAAGAAAATGCATGTGCAGCAGTGTAAAGGATCAGTGTCAGGTTTTAAAGTGACAGCAGCCCAATATACCTGCTGCTAAATCTATAAAAAAAAAAAAAAAAATATATATATATATATATATATATATATATATATATATATATATATATTTATATATATGGCAGTTTTTCCCCATGGTATCGCTGTCAACATTGTGGCCAGTGAAAATGCTGAGTGGCTAGTAACTTTGGAAAATCACTATCCATAGTGGCTATTGAGCAAAAAAGTTAATGTCAAGCACTGAATGTTCGGAGAGTCTTTAAGCACCTATTCCTGAACTGTTTTCTCTTTCTTTTTCTTTCAGATAAGCACAACATCATCTGCACAAACGCTTAGTGATAGGGTACGATACCCAGCATTCCTGCGCACCATTCCCAGTGATGTTCACCAAACCAAAGCTCTGGCTTATTTCATGAAACACTTTCACTGGGACTGGATTGGGGTGGTCTATGGGGATGATGATTATGGGAAAAATGCCCTCCAAAGCTTCTTGGCTGATGCAGAACATGCAGATATCTGCCAGGCTTTTAAAGAAGCATTGCCTCATTACCTAGCTAACAATGAAATCGACAAAAGGATCCAAGAGGTGGCAGAAACAATCCGCTCATCTGAAGCTAAAGTTGTGTTACTCATCTTAAAGGAAGAGCTGGTCTTTAAACTCTTCGCAGAGATGATTCGGCAGAACATCTCGCGCACTTGGATCGCAAGTGATGCTTGGTCAATGTCACGAAATATATCTCGAATGGACGGAATCAATAGAGTAGGTGACATTTTTGGGTTCACGTTCATCACTGGTCCTAATCCTGGTTTTAAGGAGTTTCTGCAGCAGCTGACTCTTGCTCCGGGATCTGTAAACCTCTTCCTTGAGGAGTATAAGCAGTTAGGGAAAGACACAGGTTTTTTGACGGAAGCTGTCGACATCAGCATAACCTATGGCGAAAGGTTAGCTGTGTGGTCCATTGCTCATGCTTTGAAACGTCTTCTAAACTGCAGTGAAACCGAGTGCCCTGGCGAAAGGGACTTTCCGCCATGGAAGGTAGTTGTAACATGTTTACATCCAATTTTGGAGATGCCTTTAAGCTAACAAAAAAATGCCATGATTATAAATTTCGACTTTTTATTGTTTGTTTGTTTAAAAGCTCCTCAAGGAACTGAAAAAGGTCAATTTTACTATGGACAGTCAGACATTCTATTTCAATGCATCTGGAAATTTCATGAATGGCTATGATTTAATTAACTGGCAACCACAAGAATCAACCGGGCAGAGAAGTTTAGTCGTTGTTGGAAATTACAAACTGACGAAAAAAGAAGTTCACATCAAGGCACCCATAACATGGAGTAATCCAAACAATACGGTGAGAATAACTAATTATACGTGATTATAAAAACGTATCAGTTATGCAGTACAGTGTATGGAACCCTATAACATCATGAAAAAGCTTAGACCAGCACAAATTTTCTATGCTGAACCAAACTGTAGGTGGACCAGAATAGTCATGTTGTTCTCCAACTAAAATGTTTCAACCAGCATGGTCTTTATGGTTTACCAAAGGCTGCTTGATAAGCCAGTCAGCATTCCAGAAGCCCATGCTCATAAACACAATATTGCTTGTCTGTTCAACTGGGTATTACTGCATATTTTATGTAAGGACTCAATATTAACCACGCTTCTATGCATTTTATTTTAGGTTCCTATTTCAATGTGCTCTGCTATTTGCCCTCCTGGTACAGCTAAGAAACTTCTCAAAACATCATGCTGCCACAACTGCATACAATGTTTAGAGGGTACTTACTCTAATGAAACAAGTAAGTATTAAATAGTAAATATATAGTGTTGTTATAAGGTATACGTTTTTAAGGATAATTTCTTGTTTGAAGCTTTCAGTAGAAATTAACAATTTGTAAAACTAACAACACAACTAATGTATTGAATGTATTGAAATTGACTTGCAATTGCAATTGTAAGTTTCAACCACAAACGTCAATAGAGTGCAATAGTCGGGTTCTGGAAGTAAAAACACCATTCATTTTCTATAGGGAAATTCATTTATTTAACAGCTTATCAACCTTTAAAGACAGACCTACTGTGAGTTCAGAGGTTGTTAATAGTTATATGCCATCCGATTGAATTATTTCAACATATTTTTTCAATATTTGTGGGGAAAAACTCTATTACCCATGAAGCTTTATAGAAAATCAGAGAGTCGCTTCGAGCAAATTGTGCCAAAAGAGCTTGCAGGGAACTCTCACAATGCTGTCAAAATACTTATTTATGTGCTTATTTTGCAATAAACTTTGTTTCTATAGATAATCAACAACTTTAAATTAATGGTTTTATATTTCGGCATCATTTTTAATTCGATGATGTCATTCACAATTCCCATGAGGGATTGCCGTTAATTAAACAGTGTTGTACCTTTGCCTCCTTTGTCCGATTGTCATATTCTTTTTTGCTGTGATTCACCTCTTGGTTGATTGCTTATAATGCTTTAACGAATACTTTAAAAAGAAATCCCCATGGGAAATATGAAAGAAAAAATGCTTCCAGAACCAATGCCACTGAAAAATTAAGCGCACACTAAGAGTGCATTAACCTAATTTAAAAAGGGAAAATCCATTAAAATTTTCTTGATGGAAATGTACCATAAATCTGAATTTCTTGTGCATCTTTCTTTCAGACTTACCAAATTGCCTACCTTGTGAAAATGGTACCTGGTCTTTGAAAGGATGGACTTCGTGTAAGCCGAAGGAAGAGGACTATTGGAAATGGGATGGGTCCCATGCAATAGTTCTGCTTATATTTACTGCATTAGGTTATCTGTTGTTGTTCTGCACCCTGATTATCTTCTTGGTCTTTTTTGGAAAACCTGTCATGAAACAGTCCGGGGGAAACCTGTGTTTTTTAATCATGGCAGGGTTAGCACTCAGCTATACTAGTGTCATATTGTTTATTGGCAAACCCAATGTTCACATTTGCAGGGGTCGACCGATTTTGTATGCCTTAGGGTTCTCGCTCACAGTCTCATGTATTTTGGTGAAAGCTCAACGCACCTTTGTAACCTTTCTTAAACTGCATCGCCTGGAGCGTGTTAGAAGGTTTTACAACCCACCTGTCATTATTACCTGTAGTACTCTCATTCAAGTCCTCATCTGTATCTTCTGGATGATATTTGATTCTCCAGTTGTGGAGACCATTCAGTCTGACCAAAGCATGTTGATTATGGTACAGTGCAATGAAGGTTCTGGCATTGGATTTGCCATAATGCTTTGCTATATTGCATTGCTAGCATTTATCTGCTTTTTGATGGCCTTTAAAGGGAGAAAGGTACCTCAGCGTTTCAATGAGACTGGACACATCATCCTAAGTATGCTAGTATACCTCTTTGTGTGGGTCTGTTTCACCCCAGTGTACATTGCCAAGATCAACGAGCGCTATTCAATTCAAGCAGCTGCTATCTTGGTGTCGTGTTATGGAATTATTTTCTGTCACTTTGCGCCCAAGTGGTACATGGCGCTCTGCAAGAAGAAAGAAGAGATTAGTCGAGAGGCGTACATAGCAAAAGCCAATAATCACATCATCGACTCAATTGACCTAGAGGTACCAGAAGTAAACATTTTTTGTATAACGGGATCACAAAATACCATTAACTCAGTTGATACTGGTTTGGGTTCAATTCAATTGACAAGGAAAGTGTTTCATCAAGAGAACAACATAGACAATATGGAATTTCTTCACCAGACAATACGGAAAAGACCTAGGAGAAAATCCATTTGATAAGTGTACAAACAGAAAAAGGCTCATATTATAAGGAATTTTATGTTATGCAAATTAGTCTCCTAAGACTAATTGAAAAGTACAAAGTGTTTATATGTCACAAAGTCATCTAGTATATCACTGCTGAAATATATATATATATTTTAAATTATTAATTAGTAAATGGGCACGTACATTTTTATTTTTTTATTTTTTTATCACAAAATCTGTCGATGTAATTGATGCTACTTTGATAAACCCCTTGATACATTTTGGATGCATAAATATCTTATATCTCATATTTCAGATTCAATATGAAAGACTTTACAAATATTGTAGGCAAGCAGGGTGCTGTGACCCTGTGTGCTTTGTGAGTGTTGTGTAATTCCTAACATGTACAATTGCTAATTGTGATAATATGTGCAGAATAACCGTCACCAACATAAATAATAAAACAGTATAAGCAACTTAATAAATGTCAATGTTATTATTATTATTATTTATTTGAGTGGTAATGGATAAAATATATATATTTTTTTTCAATTAAAGACAGTTCCCTTTCTTGAATACACATTGCTTGAGATCCAGAGATTACATTAGAGTTGCAGTGCACAGCTTCAGCCGCCTGCACAGAACCTGTCAATCATGCAGGAACAGGAAGGGTTAGTTTACAGTTAGATATTGCTGTCATTTTAAGAGTGAGTAAAATAATGCTAACCATTCTGAGTAGAAAATAAAGTTAAGTAATAAAAAAAAAAAAAAAAAAAAAAGGTAAATGAAAAAGTGTATGTAAATATTTTGCAATATTACTGTATAAATAATGCAATGCCCCTAAAATGTTCTGGGAATTCTTCATCCAATAGTTCTGATCTCTTCTGCTTAAACAAGATTCTTTGCTGGCATTCCCCTCTCTTGCATTGACGTCAGAACGCCAATCAGCAGCCATGGCTAAATACGGGTTTTTGTGTTACTGTGCTAACACAACAGTGACAAAAGTTATTGTTATCACTGAATTTATTAAGATGTGAAATGTTTTTATACCTTGTAAAAAACAATGTGTCACAAGGCAAGGCAAGGCAAGGCAAGTTTATTTATATAGCACATTTCATACACAATGGCAATTCAAAGTGCTTTACATAGAAGAAATTAAAATAATAAAAGAAATAAGAATAATTAAAACAAAATAAATATTAATAAAATAAAATACAGTACAGTACAAACAGTCGGACGAACAGTGGCACAGTGCTCATTCAGTAAATGCATAGCTAAACAGATGTGTTTTGAGTCTGGATTTGAATGTGACTACTGTAGGAGCACATCTGATCTCCTCTGGAAGCTGGTTCCAGCATAATAGCTAAAAGCAGATTCGCCATGCTTGGAGGGAACCCTTGGTATTTCTAGCTGATATGATCCTAATGATCTGAGTGATCTGTTGGGTTTATATTAAGTGAGCATATCTGCAATGTATTGAGGTCCTAGGCCATTGAATGATTTATATACCAGTAATAATACTTTAAAATCAATCCTAAATTTAACTGGGAGCCAGTGTAAAGACCTGAGGACTGGTGTGATATGTTCATATTTTCTGGTTCTGCTCAGAATCCTGGCGGCAGCGTTCTGTATGAGCTGCAACTGTCTTATGGTCTTTTTGGGAAGGCCAGTGAGGAGTCCATTACAATAATCCACCCTGCTGGTGATGAAAGCATGCACAAGTTTCTCTAAGTCTTGTCTGGAAACAAAGCATCTTATTCTTGCAATATTTTTCAGATGATAGTATGCTGTTTTAGTTATAGCTTTGACATGACTACTGAAACTAAGGTCTGACTCTAGTGTCACACCAAGATTCCTGACTTGATTTTTAGTTGTTTGACCCCTAGAGTGAAGGTATGCGTTCACCTTGAGAACTTCATCTCTGTTTCCAAACGCAATGACTTCAGTTTTGTCTTTGTTTAACTGAAGAAAGTTTTGACACATCCAACTGTTGATTTCATCAATGCATTGGCACAGGGAGTCAATGGGGCTGTAATCATTAGGCGATAGGGCAAAGTAAATCTGTGTGTCGTCTGCATAGCTGTGGTAAGAGATTTGGTTCTTTCTCATTATTTGGCTCATTGGGAGCATATACAGGTTGAACAGGAGTGGTGCAAGAATTGAGCCTTGAGGGACTCCGCATGTCATGGATGTCCACTCTGACTTATGGTCTCCTATACTCACATAATAACCTCTCCCATCAAGTATGACCTGAACCATTTTAGGACTATCCCAGAAAGCCCCACCCAGTTTTCCAGCCTGTCAAGAAGTATGTTGTGATCGACAGTGTCAAATGCAGCACTGAGGTCGAGTAGCACCAGCACTGATAATTTACCTGAGTCAGTATTTAAGCGAATATCGTTTATTATCTTTATGAGCGCTGTCTCTGTGCTGTGGTGCGGTCGGAAACCAGATTGAAAATGGTCAAAGGATCCATTCAAGCTCAATAATTTGTTCAGCTGATTGAAGATAACTTTTTCAATGATCTTGCCTATGAAAGGAAGATTTGAAATCGGTCTATAGTTGCTTAATATGGTCTTATCCAGATTGCTCTTTTTCAGGAGGGGCTTGACAACTGCAGTTTTCAGGGAGTTTGGAAAGCTCCCAGAGAGAAGTGAGGCATTTACCACTTCTAGAAGATCTGCTTCTAAACTGTTTAACACACTTTTGAAAAAAGATGTGGGAAGTGTGTCAAGAGCGCAGGTTGATGTTTTAAGGTGCTGTACGGTTTCTTCCAAAATGTTGTAGCGTTTATACGCCCACGTATAAATATTATTAATTATTATTCATAACGGAATATGACCAATAATTAATATTTTAATTATTTTTTATCATTTTCAGAATTTACTGTAGCAGAATCAATAGTATGACCATTTTATCAGTTCATCCAATGAACAGAAAGCATAAACAAGTATTAACTCTAGGAAATATAATATCTTCCTGGCCAAGAAAGAATTAATCCCCAGCTAACAATACATTACGAAGTAAATTAAGGGTAACAGCATAGGTAACTTAAATCGAAGTTCAAGACAATAAATCTGATAAGCACACACGAGTAATCTCTTTTAAATACAAACAATACTTTATTGATTATATAGGCTACTAACACATAAAGCTACAGTAATATCTAACACAAACACACGCATACACATTCATACAAGTTGCAGAGAGAGAGAGAGAGAGAGAGAGAGAGAGAGAGAGAGAGAGAGAGAGAGAGAGAGAGAGAGAGAGAGAGAGAGAAAAGTTTTAAGAGATGAGATGATTAAATCCCAAGTTTCTATGCACTAATAAGACACAACCTGAATGAACCATCAAACATTAATTTAACCCTTCTATCGTTTTAAGACAGGTTATTAAATGTATCTGCACCAGTTAAGATTTTAGCCTGGAGGTACTTGCGTCTTTGCTTTTCCTTTTGGGAATTCCTTTTGTTGAGTAAAAGGGGGGTTTCCCTTTGTTCGTTCGTCGGCTGGCCTCCTCGTGCTTGGATAAATGTCTGTGGCGCGTTCCAGTCACGTGGCGTGCTGGAGCTGCTGAATGAAAAGTCTTTTAAGTTGAAAGTGTTCGTTGCAGCCGTGATTCGTTGACCGAAACTTTGCCTCAAAACTTAACTTAAAACCGAGACTTTCATTCGGAAAGGGAAAATAACACAAAGAAAGAAATGAAATGAGATATGGAGAGTAGTTAGATGACTGGAAATGAATCTAACCCATCTGATCTTAATTTGGGTTGGTCTGCTCTTCAGTTACATGGTTACTAGTCTTGCTTTAGATCTTCATCTTTTTCTGCCCATCTTTGTTCTGCCTTTGTTGAGAGTTCTTCTTCATGAGCGAGCACCGAGAGAGAGCACCGAGAGAGAGCACCGAGAGAGCACCAAGAGAGAGACAGAGTTTTAAGTCTAAGGTTTTTAAACTAAAAGTTTGTCCCCCCTCCTGAAGAGATCGGACCAATTAGACACTGGCTTTGTTTGTCTCATCGTAAATCATGCATTATCTGGGGGGGTGTCTGTTCTCTAGCTCTTAAGCAGAGAGAACAGAGGCCACAGTTTAGACATGATTTCTAATTAAAAGAAGATCAAAACATATTACACAGATATCATTCAAGCCATCTTTTGAATCTCGGGCATACGATCATACTGATATGAAACACAACACACTTTCATTCAAACATCTAATAGTTATACAATTACATGAATTATATGGGATTAAAGCATATTAAATGGACACATATATCGTAGAAACACATAGAATGATGTCTGATGTCTATAAGTCCATTGAAAATTGTTCTTGAATGAGTTTTATGGATTTTGATAGGTAAAGTCTTTTTGGTGTGTAAAGTTTAGACATTCCAACCTGAGGTCATGGATAGTTCCTGCTGAAGAGAGGTTTTGTTCATCTCTCATGGGACCAAGATGGGGTCCGTTAGCCGCAGGGGTCAGCAGTACCATTTTCTGAACTGATCCGTCTTGCGAAACTATCAAACGTTGACCAGTTCTTCCTTCAGTTAACCAATAAAAGTCTTTGGTTAGCAGACTTTCTGGAGACTGAAATGATTCATGGCTCTGGGTTGGGTAATTTGAATCTGGAATGTGAGGGCTCTTGTGTGAGACCGTGGTCTCTGTCTTTCTCTTAACCAATCAGTAATTTCGGCAACAAAGATAGCATTGACCAGTTATGTGTTAGTGCTGGGGGCTCCTTTAATTAGTCAGACCGGTGATGCCGGACCCGATGGCAAGATTGATGACGATCATGAGGTGTTCTGAACAAATCTTCCTCTTTGTTCGGCAGGAAGTGGGAAGTTTGAACTAATTTTCTGGAAGAAGATTAGTTGGTGGTTGGGTTCTACCCATTGTCGTTACAATGTTGCCATTCATTTCTTTGAAGTCAGACATAGTAACTACTTTCTCAGGTGGTCTGATCTGTCTGACCCCAGTGCAACTCAAGGATGTGCTGATCACCTTTCTGATATTATTGATTTTCTCAGAGAAGAAAGAAGCAAACTCACTGCACTTGTTGTCTGAGAGCATTTCACTGCGAATCTGGCTTGGGGGGTTTGTCAGTCTCTCTACAGTAGCAAAAAGAGTGCGTGTGTTGTTTAAATTGCTGTTTATAATATTTGAGAAGAAAGTCTGTCTAGCTTTGCCTAGTTCCATATTGAAAGCATGAAGGCTGTCTTTGTAGATGTTATGATGGACTACAAGTTTTGTCTTCCGCCACATGCGCTCTGCTTTTCTGCATTGTCTTTTCATATTTTGCACTGCTGTTGAGTTTCTCCAAGGTGCTTTTTGTCTGCCACTCTTCTTCCTGACTTTCACAGGAGCAATATCATCAATTACACCTTTAACTTTTGAGTTAAAAGAATCAAGGAGAAAATCAACAGAGTCTGCAGATATGCTTGGTGTTAAGGATATAGCCTTCATAAATAGGACACTAGTGTTCTCTTTTAAGCATCTCTTCTTGACAGACACAGATCTAGCTTCAGTGGCAGGAGAGATCAATATATCAAAGAAAATACAGAAATGATCAGACAGTGCTACATCCTTAATAACAATCAATGAAATGTTTAGACCCTTACTGATAAGTAAATCTAGAGTGTGTCCACGATTATGTGTGGGTCCATGTACATGCTGAGTCAGATCAAAAGTTTTTAAAACAGTTTTGATTTCTTTTGCCATATTGTTTTCTGCATTATCTATGTGAATGTTAAAATCTCCAGCAATGGCAAAACAGTCAAACTCTGAGGTAATTGTTGATAACAGTTCTGTAAAGTCCTCAGCAAAGGCTGGAGAGTATTTTGGAGGCCTGTAAATAATGATGAGTAAAATGCATGGAGCACCTTTTAACACAATACCCAGATATTCGAAAGAAGGGTAATTCCCAAATGATATTTGCTTACATTGATAGATATCTTTAAAAAGAGCAGCTAGACCCCCACCTCTCTTTACAGCTCTGCAGACACTCATAAAAGTAAAGTTAGGAGGGGCTGCTTCATTGAGGACTGTTGCACTGCAGCTGTCTTCTAGCCAGGTTTCATTCAGAAGCATAAAATCTAGGTTGTTTGTGGTTATTAAGTCGTTAACTAGAAGTGATTTATTTTTAAGTGAACGAATGTTTAAAAGTGCTAACTTAACAGTCGTACTTTTTGTCCCCACATCAATCTTACTTTCACATGTAATAGGCACCAGATTAGATGGGTTTGCTGTACGGCTATTGAAGGCCTTAGACTTTCTATCTTGTAATAGAACAGCAATAGAGAAAGATACAGGCACACTGGGTTCCCGCTTGTTTTGTAAACATTTGAGAAAGTTACTGTTATCAGAGCGGGGACCCAACACATATCACTGAGAGCTGGTATCAGTTGTTTTTGGTTCACCTCGAGCAGATGGAGGAGGGTGTGGGCCCTGGCGTTGTGGCAGAGGCCGAAGAGCTCTCACAGGAGGAGGGGGAGGGCGAGCTCGTCCCGCAGGCTTTGGTGGCAGCGGTGCCTGTCGTTTTTTGGTTGTTATCTGGGGGCTTGCAGCAAAAGAGTGGGAAAGGTTTTGAGCCACTTCATGTCGACTACTGTAGGTATGTATATATATATGTAGCCGGGTGGTATCTGAATTTATAAGCTAGAGAGTACTTCCCCTTTAAGAAAAGCGAGCCCTTATGATGACGTCATAATAGCGCGATACAGAGAAAGACGGCTAAAGCAGTGCATGAGAGACGCATTCAGTCGTGTGCAAAGATGATTATCATCCTTGGTTTAATCGAGGTTCTATGTAAGTAAATGTAATAATCATCATTTAATCTGGTGTAATAGGCTATGCTCGTTTCATTCTGTGTATGTATACTGTGTGTTTTGGTGGTTAGAGTTCGAGATGGCTGGAGATGTTTGATTGATGCACGTGACCAGCATTACGAAGTCTTTATAAAAGAGTTCGGTAAGTTCTTAATGTAATGTGTATGTGCTAAACAAATGTGAATGAGGTGCATAATGTCTTGTGTATGTTATATTTGATTTTTTTTGTGAAATAGTGCTTTAATGCACATGATGAAAATGCTGACAGTGGTTTTGTGTTTTTGTAGGGTGCCACTACCGTGTTTGTTTGCTTTCAAAGTGTATTGTTTCACCCCGAAAGTGTGCCCTAACATTTGTAATAATTTGTACTTCAAGAAATTGACACTTTATAAGGCTTTACTGGTATTTCTGTAAAGATATTGTTTTGTTAACTATTCATTTTGAGTTTCTACACTTGAATAGTGTAATCTAGTATTTGAGGTTGAGTGATTCCAAACAATCACCTGTTATTTGTTGAACCATTCAGTTCAGAGCATTGAAAAGCTTAAAGGAAATTTAAACAAGTGATTCAATAAATAGAGAATAATAAAGCCAATCTAAAACGTGATTCAGTGTCAATTAATTTATTTTGTTAACTGGCAACAAAATTTGGTACCAGGAGTGGGGTTCTTTTATAAATCGATTTGCCAGTGTCAGTTAAGTGTTAGTGGCACACGGGTGAGCAAACACGGTAGTGGTGAAGAGAAGCGTCTTGCATAGAAGGAGCCAGCGATCACAGGACGGAGTGTTCGACGCAGAATAGTGACGGGTCGTGGGAATTGGCCAGGTCGTGACGGAGCAGACGGAGTGGTGACGTGCGTTTCCCTTGGATTTCTGAAGTAGGCACGGACGGTCCCTTTTAGTTGCCACGCTCAAGACTTTCAACATGTCTGACCCTTCAGATGGGGAAGAGGACGACATTCGTCTAAGGTTAAGAGAACTTAGTCAAAAGCACGATGAAGCAATGGCCACACTTGAGTCTTTGAAGGGTGGGCTTAATAAGACTTATGTGTATGTGCCTCGAGAACGTCACATCAGCCCATTTACAGGGGACATTGAAAAAGATGGGAGAACAGTAGATGAGTTTGTAGATGAGGTTGGGCGTGCTTTAAGAGCCCGAAACTTAACACCAAATGATGAGTGTGATTTTGTTATGTCTTTGCTGCGAGGTGCTGCATTAGAAGAGGTTCGACTGCGAAGCGATGTAGACACAGATGCAGCCACTGATATACTTACTTACCTTAGAGAGGCTTTCACTGATAGGCGCAGCAGTTCCCAACTCCTCCAGGACTTTTATAGTCGTAAGCAGAAAGAGGGGGAGGAGGTTCGTGATTTCTCTCATGCACTCGCTCAAGCTCTCAGTCAGATTACTAAGCGTGCACCAGAGTCTGTGGGAGATGAAAAGACGATGTTAAGAGACCAGTTTGTAGAGGGCATCCGAGACCCTGCACTCAGACGGGAACTTCGCCGGTATGTAAGAGACAAGCCAGAGTCTTCTATGGTAGAAGTGAGGGAGGAAGCTTATCTATGGGGCTGGGAGGAGCAGTCTGGGAGGGTTCGGACCACTAAAAGTCGAAGTGGTACTTATGGCTCCTATAGTGAAAGTGCACACTGTGCAGAAGTGAAAGCCATGGGCCACAACCCAGTCACTTTATCCAAGGTAATGGATGTAGTCACTGAACAGGGCAGGCAGATCCTTGAGTTAACCCAGGCCGTTAATAGATTAATGACACAACGACAGGGGGCTGGGGACTTGCGGGTGAATAACACACGAGCCCAGTTACGATTCACCGAGGATGGTAAGCCCATATGCCTGAAATGTCAAGAAGCCGGGCATATTGCAAGAAATTGTCCCCAGAAACGGAACTCTAAGAAACCTGCAACCCGTTCCATTGAGTCGGGAAATGTGACGCCCGGGTTGCTGTGAGTCGAGCAATCCAGGGGCAACCTGTAGACTCAAGTCAAGAACAACTGTTGAAGCGGGCAGTGGGGACATGTCCTCAAGTAAATATTAAGATTCTGGGCATAGAAGTATCCTGTCTCTTGGACACAGGCAGCCAAGTGAGTACGATATCTGAAAGTTTCTTTCGACAGCATTTGGGGGGTGATGATGAAGACATGCTTTCGACTGCTGGATGGCTCAAGCTTACTGCAGCAAACGGGCTGGACATCCCGTACTTAGGATACCTCGAGTTAGAGGTAGAAACGATGGGCAGGAAAATTCCAAATTGCGGTTTCTTAGTGGTAAAGGATCCTCCACTCACTTCAAAAGCTGTTTCCTGTATTGTGGGGATGAACATCATTAGTCAGTGCCGGCAGATAGTGCAGTCTGAATTCGAGGCTCCATTGGAAGGGGGGCTAGAGACTGATTGGAGGAATGTGTTCCAGCAAGCACAGACCTGTGATGTTCCTAAGAGTCGGCTGGCCTGGGTAGCAGGGAGAAATATGGTGCATGTGCCAGCGGGCTCTATATCGACAGTGACGGCAAAAGGTTGGTCAGTGAGTGCGAAAGGTGAAAGCGAGTGGCTGTTAGAGCCAGCACACTTAGCTTTGCCAGGAGGTGTGCTGGTTATGCCGACTGTGGTAAGCTCACACCATCACGAGGGCTCAGTCCAAGTTATTAACCTGTCTGATGAAGATGTGTGGTTGCACCCTAGGACTCGCATTGGAGTTTTGTCGAAAGTGAAGTTGGTGGATAATGACCCAGGACATGAGGTAACATTCCAACGTATTTCTGCGAATGCAGAAGAGATTTCTATGGGGGCCAAATCACCATCAAGGCAAGAGCAGTGGTCTAAAGTGATATCCCAGCTGGACATTGGAGGTACGGCGGAGCAGCAAGCCGAGTTAAAAGCATTACTCTCCGAATATGCCGATGTGTTCGCCATAGGGGATGAGGAGCTCGGATTTACAGACAGAGTACAACATGAGATTAACCTGGTGGATGATGTGCCAATCAACCTGCCATATCGCAGAGTTCCGCCAAACCAGTACAAAGAGGTCAGGGAGCATATAGCGCAGCTATTGAGAAAGGGTGTTATCCGGGAGAGTTCAAGCGCCTATGCATCTCCAGTGGTGCTGGTGAGAAAAACCGACGGTAGTATTAGGTTGTGCGTGGACTACCGCAAGCTAAATCTGAAAACCAAACGGGACGCTTTTCCACTGCCACGAGTGGATGAGAGTTTCGATGTGTTACGAGGTGCCCAGTTTTTCTCAAGCATCGACCTAGCCAGTGGTTATCACCAGGTGGCTGTTGCAGAAAAGGATCGGCCTAAGACAGCCTTTACCACACCATTTGGGCTGTACGAACATCTGAGAATGCCGATGGGGGTGTGCAATGGTCCCGCCACTTTCCAAAGGTTAATGCAAACCACCATGAGTGATCTAATTTTTCAGATTATGCTCGTATATTTGGATGACATCTTGGTGTTCTCAAAAACGTTTCCCGAGCATTTGGAGAGGTTGCGGACTGTGTTGTTAAGGCTGCAGGAGACCGGACTTAAAGTCAAAGTAGGGAAATGTCACTTCCTACAGTCTACAGTGACGTTTTTGGGACATCAGATATCTGCTGAGGGTATAGCCACCGACCCTAACAAGATCTCTGCTGTGAAGCAGTGGGCGGTACCCACTACTCTGAAAGCTCTGAGGTCATTCCTCGGTTTTTGTGGGTACTATAGGAGATTTGTCTCTGGCTTCTCAAAAATCGCAGGGCCGCTGCATGATTTAGTCAACCAGTGTCTGCACGAGGGACCTCCTGCTAAAGTTAACCAAAAGGTCGTCAATGGTTGGAGTCCTGAGTGTCAGGCATCCTTTGATGCTTTGAAGGAGAAATTAACTACTGCGCCCGTGCTCGGATTTGCTGATTTCTCTGCCCCATTTATCCTTGAGACTGACGCAAGCAATCAGGGGTTAGGAGCCGTTCTTCTACAGCAGCAAGAGGGAAAGAAGAGAGTGATCTCTTATGCGAGCCGAAGATTGCGGAATGCTGAAAGGAATGACAAAAATTATAGCAGCATGAAGTTGGAGCTGCTGAGCCTCAAGTGGGCAGTAACTGATAAATTCAGGGGCTACTTGCTGGGTTCCAAATTTACCGTAATCACGGATAATAATCCACTGTGTCACCTAAACACTGCCAAATTAGGAGCCCTGGAACAGAGATGGGTAGCACAGTTAGCGGCATTTGATTTTGATGTCCAGTACCGACCTGGTCGATGTAATCAAGCCGCGGATGCATTGTCTAGGCAGCCCTTGGCAGGGGAGCCCGTGGTAGACAAGGAAGATGCAGAGTATGATGACTGTGTGACTATTTGTAGCCTGGCACAACGTGGGACTGCTCTTGATGTTGAATTGATTCAAGCTGGAATAGAGAGGTGTGAGGTCCGTCAAATGCGCGCCATGGAAACTCGTGGGCTGGCGAGCACTGAGGCTCAAGGAAGTACTGCTATTTGGCCTGGTTATTCTAAGGAGCAGTTGGCCACGTTTCAGACTCAAGATCCAGTGCTGAAGGAGTTCAAGATCTTTTGGGACCAGAAACGTAAACCTGCAGGCTTGGAAGTAAAAGCCCTGTCGAAATCCGTACGAGCGTTGCTGAAGCAGTGGAGCCGTCTAAGGGAAAATGAGGGATTGTTGTACCGTGTTGTGGAGGATGTGCGTCATGGAGAGTGCTTCCAACTGTTAGTCCCCACCTGCTTGAAAACCCAGGTGCTTGAGGCCGTGCATGCTGGTATGGGGCATCAGGGAATTGAAAGGACACTGCAACTGCTGAAGCCAAGATGTTACTGGTTGGGAATGTATGGGGATGTTGAGCAGTGGATAAAGAACTGTCAGCGCTGTGTTCTCACTAAAATGCCTCAGCCTAAAGTACACCCGCCCATGAAGTCATTCCTTGCTACCCGGCCTTTAGAGGTGGTGGCTGTAGATTTCACTTTACTGGAGCCAGCCACTGATGGAAGGGAGAACGTTTTAGTTGTCACTGATGTGTTCACCAAGTTCACGCAAGCTTTTGCAACGCGGGACCAGAAAGCTGACACCACAGCTAAAGTTCTCCTGAGGGAGTGGTTCATGAAATTCGGAGTCCCAGAACGGCTACATGCAGACCAGGGGCGCAATTTTGAAAGTGAGGTAATCGCAGAATTGTGCAAGCTGTATGGGGTTAAGAAAAGCCGTACCACGCCTTATCATCCGACTGGAAACGCCCAGTGCGAGCGTTTCAATCGCACTCTACATGAGCTGCTACGAACACTTCCTCCCGAGACCAAAAGACGGTGGCCTGAACATCTTGCCGAGCTGGTCTATGCGTACAACGTTACCCCGCATTCCACAACCGGGTATTCTCCTTTCTATCTATTGTTCGGCGTGGACCCTCATTTGCCTGTGGATGCACTGTTGGGACGAGAATCGGGAGCTAAGCCGACTCATGACTGGTTAGTGGTGCATCAGAGACGGCTGAAGGAGGCTCATGAACGTGCCAAGGTCTACGCTGAGAAAAAAGCAGCAGAGCGAATTGCACATGCTCAGGATAAAGTGTATTGTCCATCCATTGAGGTTGGCCAGATCGTATACTTGAGGAATCGACCACTGGGAAGGAATAAAATCCAGGACGCTTGGCATTCGACCCAATACCGGGTGATAGAGATTCAAGGGACCACTCATACGGTGGAGCCTGTGGAAGGAGGGCCCATCAAAAGAGTGAATCGGGTGGATCTCAGACCCTGTGTGCATGTACCTACTCCAGTGGCCCGCAAGGGGAATGTTGAGTCTAATGTGGAAGTGGATGAGGCTTCAACAGTGGATGTGGATGATGAGAGTTTGGAGGAGGGCATAGTGCTCGTGGAATGTACTGGCCCAAGTGTGGTTGAAAGTCTTGTACGGACTGAAACTGAAGCTGAAAACAAGATGGAAGCTCCCGAGGTGTCTCCTTGTGATCCCGAGGTTCCGGCTGGAATAGAACTTGGGGGAGGGTTTCAGGAGGAAGGGGGGGTTTCTAGTTTGCCCACACTTCGAAGGAGTACCAGATCTAATGTGGGTCAACATTCAAATCCACACCATGAGCCTAGATCAGCCCTAAATCATAATGCTGTTTCTCAAATGATAGCTAATTTGGGTACCGTATTCTTCCGAGAAGCAGTTAAAGAGCTGAGAAATTCTTACGCTGTCACCGAGGGCGTTGACATGTCAGCAGGGGAGAATGTAGCCGGGTGGTATCTGAATTTATAAGCTAGAGAGTACTTCCCCTTTAAGAAAAGCGAGCCCTTATGATGACGTCATAATAGCGCGATACAGAGAAAGACGGCTAAAGCAGTGCATGAGAGACGCATTCAGTCGTGTGCAAAGATGATTATCATCCTTGGTTTAATCGAGGTTCTATGTAAGTAAATGTAATAATCATAATTTAATCTGGTGTAATAGGCTATGCTCGTTTCATTCTGTGTATGTATACTGTGTGTTTTGGTGGTTAGAGTTCGAGATGGCTGGAGATGTTTGATTGATGCACGTGACCAGCATTACGAAGTCTTTATAAAAGAGTTCGGTAAGTTCTTAATGTAATGTGTATGTGCTAAACAAATGTGAATGAGGTGCATAATGTCTTGTGTATGTTATATTTGATTTTTTTTTGTGAAATAGTGCTTTAATGCACATGATGAAAATGCTGACAGTGGTTTTGTGTTTTTGTAGGGTGCCACTACCGTGTTTGTTTGCTTTCAAAGTGTATTGTTTCACCCCGAAAGTGTGCCCTAACATTTGTAATAATTTGTACTTCAAGAAATTGACACTTTATAAGGCTTTACTGGTATTTCTGTAAAGATATTGTTTTGTTAACTATTCATTTTGAGTTTCTACACTTGAATAGTGTAATCTAGTATTTGAGGTTGAGTGATTCCAAACAATCACCTGTTATTTGTTGAACCATTCAGTTCAGAGCATTGAAAAGCTTAAAGGAAATTTAAACAAGTGATTCAATAAATAGAGAATAATAAAGCCAATCTAAAACGTGATTCAGTGTCAATTAATTTATTTTGTTAACTGGCAACATATATATATATATATATATGTGTGTGTGTGTGTGTGTGTGTGTGTGTGTATATATATATATATATATATATATATATATATATATATATATTATGTATATATAAGTGGATCAAAACCTTCCATCAAAGTTATATGTGCATTTTTAACAATACCCGTTCATGTCTTAGGACAACTTCTTTGATCCACTTCAAATGTTGACTACTGTATATATATATTATTATTATTTTATTTTTTTATGAGCAAATCAAAAATTGAAAATACAAAATGTATTTTTTTTTTTTATCAATCATTGATAGATATTTAATTGTGCATGCTTACTTCCCTTATTTTCATATTGCAATTACCACTCAAATACAGTTAATCTTTAAAAAACTCTAATAATTTAATAACACGGTGAAATGTAATCTCCAAATAAAATGGCAAAATGTATTTGAAAAAATATTACAAAATATATCTTTTTTTAAATTATTTTTTTATATTTGCTTTATTTAATTTATTGGCTGTTATTGGCCATTATGCAAATTATTCTAATTTTAACATAGCAGTGCAGCTGACAGCATATTTCTGCATTTCCAGTAATGACGTCTGGGCATTACCTGCAGGCATTTAAACACCAAGTGCCAAGAACAAATGTCAAAAGTATGTCATTTAATCTAAAAAGGTGTTATTAATGCCAAAGGTATCTCACCAAGCAACTGAGTTCATAGTTTGTTAGTTAGTTTATAGCGTCTTAATACTATGCTAAAGGCACTTAAAGGAGCTGTATGTAAGAAATGCATTTCAATTAATCATAAAATGTCCCTGATATGTCACTAGACATTAAGAAATCATGTTCATTTCAAATACTTATATCACTGACAACAGTAGTCCGGCCAGGATATTGTCATTTAAAAAGTGAAGTTGCAGCCCTCAAGTGATGTTGATGTTGTCATGTTGTGTTTTGGCCTGAAGCGCCACCCTCCACCTATCTACCAATCACGAAGTCAGTAGTGTTTCGGCATCGTGGTTGCCAGCTCTGCTCTAGTTACCACAGCTACGTAGCAGCCTACGTTCCTGCTGGATCATGCAGCCTATCTGGCAACCTCGAGTCAGGGGGGAGGGGGAGGGGATACACCACTCTACAGTAATTTAAAAGTGATTGCAGTACCAGTTTTGGCCACAATCTTACATACGGCTCCTTTAAGCATGCTTCAGTTTGATGTTTTGTTCACACAGGAATCCTGAAGCAATATCAGCTCATACACACATACACACACACACACACACACACATGCACACACTAGCTGTTTGCATCCAAAGTTACGAATTTTACCTATGCTCAAAATTTGAATATCACATAAAGCAAAAAGCGCTCAGATGCTGGTGTTTGGGAACAGAATCATGTGAGGATCTTCATTAAACCAAATCATTCTGATGACAGACTTTGACTCAGGCATTTCAGAATGATCAAACCAACATTCCAGTTATCCAATCACATCACTGTTAATGCAAAGTCATGTGAGGTTTTTATTGTGCATCAAGGGATTTGTTCGGTAAATGTGTTCATTAACAATACATACACGCATGAAATTTCCAAGCTATTGCTGAGCGGATTACAGCTGCTTCAAAGTTCACTTTTAATGTAATGTGAGTTATAAGGATGACACAGAACCGGTCTGTGGGGAAATGATGAGGAATAAAGGTATGTTTGACTGATGTTTGGTTGTGTTCCAGTAACACGATCACTTCACACCTTTTGAAGAATGAGCCAGCCCCCTTACACAATTATCTTATTTAAACAGAAAGTCCCCTTGCATTTTACCCTTGTACCCATTTTACCCTTGTTACCAAGCTGAACAGATCTCAAGAGTAACTATATTGTACTCAGTCAGGTTGTCTGTCATGTATTTGCAGGTCTTGTACGGGCCTTTAATAGGCATTCTTCTTTTAGCTGGTTCTGGTTCTGCCTGTGAAAACTCTCCAGACATGTGCGGGGCCTGGGCCGATGGGGATGTACGGATTGGGGTGCTCAATTCCTGTCATTCCAAAGTGCAGAAACTACAGCGAGAACGTCCAGAAAAATACAACTGCACAGAGTAAGTATCTGTTGTTGTTTTCCTGTCATATATGTACAGTGATCTATGCTTGTGGCATGTTCCCTTGCAACAGAAGACTTTGAGAGTTGATTTTTCCAGCATCTAAATGCACATTTCATTTGTTGAGAGTAATAGCTAAATATCTGTAACACAAGTACTTTTTTAAATGGGTGTTATTTTAATAATGCTGTAGACTAGTATATCCTCATAATAATAATAAACACTTTTAATTTTTTTATAAGTTATACAAGAGTCAACTAATTTTTTTTAAGTCAGTTTAATGTAATTTAAGTTGAAATGACTTATACAGCTAAATTGATTGTACTTAAAAAATTGAGTCAATAGAATAATTACAATAAGTGAACTTATATCAGTTTAAATGGGAATCAAATCCAATTAAAACTTGAAATCAGTGTCAATACTCTATTAATGGCACATACAAATGTACACTGATTGTTAGAAACTGTACAAAACTGTCTCAGAGGTATGTTTGTGTACAGAAACATAGTTAGAATTTACTGTAAAAAAGTAAGATTTCTTTAATTAGATTTTTTTTTATAGTTTTTGCTTGTATTTTCTAACAAAGATTTCCCTCATTTCCTTGTAGATTAAATTTCCTTTCACTTGTAAGTACTCTCGCTGTTGTGCATACAATTGAAACGATCAATAACTCCAGCTTCCTCCCGGGTGTGCGACTGGGCTACTACATCTGTGACACTTGCTCTGATGCCTCAAAAGCCATTCAGAGCACTGAGCACCTGCTCGCTGTAAACGGCACGCTGCCTGTCCAATGTGAGGTGCTTGAAAGGCCTAATGTAAAAGCAATCATTGGAGCACGCTTCTCTGAAGACTCCCTCGCGGTCGCTAGACTTCTGAGTCTATACATGGTCCCGCAGGTGAGTAACATTATCATGTACACAGGGCTTGATGTTAACACCCGCCAACCCACCAAATGCGGGTGTATTTCAGCACTGGCGAGTAACGCGGTCACTCCTACTAGCCAATTTGGAGGGGTTGAATTTTATATAATATAAGCCTATACATTTTTCAGTTGTAGTCTTTTAAAAGGCATCTGAAATAATAAACTAAGTACAATGTAGTGTTGTCAAAAATATAGATTTTTTTACTACATATTGATACTGAAATATCTGAAACGCTTCCAATACTCATTTTCCGCAGAATAGATACACGACTGCGAGTTACACGCTAACCCGCCTCCTCTCACTCACTCGTTTCATTTGCTCCGGATGAATATTGTTGGTGTTACAGGGCTTGAATTTTGGCGTGGGATTGTGCGTACCGCAGGATTGCTGCAGATGTTGTGCTCACACCCAAAGTACGACACATAAAGCCACCTCTCAGTACTAAATTGAGTTCTTTTTTGCTGCTTATTGTGCGTAAACTGTAAAATACACACAAAATAATATCAAAATGCTGGTCTTGGCGAGTATTCACAGTCAGTTATGTTTTAAGTGAACGTAAACTGTTGAGAAAGAAAATGCATGTGCAGCAAAGGATCAGTGTCAGGTTTTAAAGTGACAGCAGCCCAATATACCTGCTGCTAAATCTATATAAAAAAAAAATATATATGGCAGTTTTTCCCCATGGTATCGCTGTCAACATTGTGGCCAGTGAAAATGCTGAGTGGCTAGTAACTTTGGAAAATCACTATCCATAGTGGCTATTGAGCAAAAAAGTTAATGTCAAACACTGAATGTTCGGAGAGTCTTTAAGCACCTATTCCTGAACTGTTTTCTCTTTCTTTTTCTTTCAGATAAGCACAACATCATCTGCACAAACGCTTAGTGATAGGGTACGATACCCAGCATTCCTGCGCACCATTCCCAGTGATGTTCACCAAACCAAAGCTCTGACTTATTTCATGAAAAACTTTCACTGGGACTGGGTTGGGGTGGTCTATGGGGATGATGATTATGGGAAAAATGCCCTCCAAAGCTTCTTGACTGATGCAGAAGGTGCAGATATCTGCCAGGATTTTAAAGAAGCATTGCCTCATTACCTAGCTAACGATGAAATCGACAAAAGGATCCAAGAGGTGGCAGAAACAATCCGCTCATCTGAAGCTAAAGTTGTGTTACTCATCTTAAAGGAAGAGCTGGTCTTTAAACTCTTCACGGAGATGATTCGGCAGAACATCTCACGCACTTGGATCGCAAGTGATGCTTGGTCAATGTCACGAAATATATCTCGAATGGACGGAATCAATAGAGTAGGTGACATTTTTGGGTTCACGTTCATCACTGGTCCTAATCCTGGTTTTAAGGAGTTTCTGCAGCAGCTGACTCTTGCTCCGGGATCTGTAAACCTCTTCCTTGAGGAGTATAAGCAGTTAGGGAAAGACACAGGTTTTTTGACGGAAGCTGTCGACATCAGCATAACCTATGGCGAAAGGTTAGCTGTGTGGTCCATTGCTCATGCTTTGAAACGTCTTCTAAACTGCAGTGAAACCGAGTGCCCTGGCGAAAGGGACTTTCCGCCATGGAAGGTAGTTGTAACATGTTTACATCCAGTTTTGGAGATGCCTTTAAGCTAACAAAAAAATGCCATGATTATAAATTTCGACTTTTTATTGTTTGTTTGTTTAAAAGCTCCTCAAGGAACTGAAAAATGTCAATTTTACTATGGACAGTCAGACATTCTATTTCAATGCATCTGGAAATTTCATGAATGGCTATGATTTAATTAACTGGCAACCACAAGAATCAACCGGGCAGAGAAGTTTAGTCGTTGTTGGAAATTACAAACTGACGAAAAAAGAAGTTCACATCAAGGCACCCATAACATGGAGTAATCCAAACAATACGGTGAGAATAACTAATTATACGTGATTATAAAAACGTATCAGTTATGCAGTACAGTGTATGGAACCCTATAACATCATGAAAAAGCTTAGACCAGCACAAATTTTCTATGCTGAACCAAACTGTAGGTGGACCAGAATAGTCATGTTGTTCTCCAACTAAAATGTTTCAACCAGCATGGTCTTTATGGTTAACCAAAGGCTGCTTGATAAGCCAGTCAGCATTCCAGAAGCCCATGCTCATAAACACAATATTGCTTGTCTGTTCAACTGGGTATTACTGCATATTTTATGTAAGGACTCAATATTAACCACGCTTCTATGCATTTTATTTTAGGTTCCTATTTCAATGTGCTCTGCTATTTGCCCTCCTGGTACAGCTAAGAAACTTCTCAAAACATCATGCTGCCACAACTGCATACAATGTTTAGAGGGTACTTACTCTAATGTAACAAGTAAGTATTAAATAGTAAATATATAGTGTTGTTATAAGGTATACGTTTTTAAGGATAATTTCTTGTTTGAAGCTTTCAGTAGAAATTACAATTTGTAAAACTAACAACACAACTAATGAATTGAATGTATTGAAATTAACTTGCAATTGCAATTGTATGTTTCAACCACAAACGTCAATAGAGTGCAATAGTCGGGTTCTGGAAGTAAAAACACCATTCATTTTCTATAGGGAAATTCATTTATTTAACAACTTATCAACCTTTAAAGACAGACCTACTGTGAGTTCAGAGGTTGTTAATTGTTATATGCCATCCGATTGAATTATTTCAACATATTTTTTCAATATTTGTGGGGAAAAACTCTATTACCCATGAAGCTTTATAGAAAATCAGAGAGTCGCTTCTAGCAAATTGTGCCAAAAGAGCTTGCAGGAACTCTCACAATGCTGTCAAAATACTTATTTATGTGCTTATTTTGAAATAAACTTTGTTTCTATAGATAATCAACAACTTTAAATGAATGGTTTTATATTTCGGCATCATTTTTAATTCGATGATGTCATTCACAATTCCCATGAGGGATTGCCGTTAATTAAACAGTGTTGTACCTTTGCCTCCTTTGTCCGATTGTCATATTCTTTTTCGCTGTGATTCACCTCTTGGTTCATTGCTTATAATGCTTTAACGAATACTTTAAAAAGAAATCCCCATGGGAAATATGAAAGAAAAAATGCTTCCAGAACCAATGCCACTGAAAAATTAAGCGCACACTAAGAGTGCATTAATCTAATTTAAAAAGGGAAAATCCATTTAAATTTTCTTGATGGAAATGTACCATCAATCTGAATTTCTTGTGCATATTTCTTCCAGACTTACCAAATTGCCTACCTTGTGAAAATGGTACCTGGTCTTTGAAAGGATGGACTTCGTGTAAGCCGAAGGAAGAGGACTATTGGAAATGGGATGGGTCCCATGCAATAGTTCTGCTTATATTTACTGCATTAGGTTATCTGTTGTTGTTCTGCACCCTGATTATCTTCTTGGTCTTTTTTGGAAAACCTGTCATGAAACAGTCCGGGGGAAACCTGTGTTTTTTTATCATGGCAGGGTTAGCACTCAGCTATACTAGTGTCATATTGTTTATTGGCAAACCCAATGTTCACATTTGCAGGGGTCGACCGATTTTGTATGCCTTAGGGTTCTCGCTCACAGTCTCATGTATTTTGGTGAAAGCTCAACGCACCTTTGTAACCTTTCTTCAACTGCATCGCCTAGAGCGTGTTAGAAGGTTTTACAACCCACCTGTCATTATTACCTGTAGTACTCTCATTCAAGTCCTCATCTGTATCTTCTGGATGATATTTGATTCTCCAGTTGTGGAGACCATTCAGTCTGACCAAAGCATGTTGATTATGGTACAGTGCAATGAAGGTTCTGGCATTGGATTTGCCATAATGCTTTGCTATATTGCATTGCTAGCATTTATCTGCTTTTTGATGGCCTTTAAAGGGAGAAAGGTACCTCAGCGTTTCAATGAGACTGGACACATCATCCTAAGTATGCTAGTATACCTCTTTGTGTGGGTCTGTTTCACCCCAGTGTACATTGCTAAAATCAACGAGCGCTATTCAATTCAAGCAGCTGCTATCTTGGTGTCGTGTTATGGAATTATTTTCTGTCACTTTGCGCCCAAGTGGTACATGGCGCTCTGCAAGAAGAAAGAAGAGATTAGTCGAGAGGCGTACATAGCAAAAGCCAATAATCACATCATCGACTCAATTGACCTAGAGGTACCAGAAGTAAACATTTTTTGTATAACGGGATCACAAAATACCATTAACTCAGTTGATACTGGTTTGGGTTCAATTCAATTGACAAGGAAAGTGTTACATCAAGAGAACAACATAGACAATATGGAATTTCTTCACCAGACAATAAGGAAAAGACCTAGGAGAAAATCCATTTGATAAGTGTACAAACAGAAAAAGGCTCATATCATAAGGAATTTTATGTTATGCAAATTAGTCTCCTAAGACTAATTGAAAAATACAAAGTGTTTATATGTCACAAAGTCATCTAGTATATCACTGCTGAAATATATATATTTTAAATTATTAATTAGTAAATGGGCACGTACATTTTTTATTTATTTTTTTTAAATCACAAAATCTGTTGATGTAATTGATGCTACTTTGATAAACCCCTTGATACATTTTGGATGCATAAATATCTTATATCTCATATTTCAGATTCAATATGAAAGACTTTACAAATATTGTAGGCAAGCAGGGTGCTGTGACCCTGCGTGCTTTGTGAGTGTTGTGTAATTCCTAACATGTACAATTGCTAATTGTGATAATATGTGCAGAATAACCGTCACCAACATAAATAATAAAACAGTATAAGCAACTTAATAAATGTCAATGTTATTATTATTATTATTATTTATTTGAGTGGTAATGAATAAAATATATATATTTTTTTCAATTAAAGACAGTTCCCTTTCTTGAATACACATTGCTTGAGATCCAGAGATTACATTAGAGTTGCAGTGCACAGCTCCAGCCGCCGGCACAGGACCTGTCAATCATGCAGGAACAGGAAGGGTTAGTTTACAGTTAGATATTGCTGTCATTTTAAGAGTGAGTAAAATAATGCTAACCATTCTGAGTAGAAAATAAAGTTAAGTAATAAAAAAAAATTAAAAAAAAGGTAAGTGAAAAAGTGTATGTAAATATTTTGCAATATTACTGTATAAATAATGTAATGCCCCTAAAATGTTCTGGGAATTCTTCATCCAATAGTTCTGATCTCTTCTGCGTAAACAAGATTCTTTGCTGGCATTCCCCTCTCTTGCATTGACGTCAGAACGGCAATCAGCAGCCATGGCTAAATACGGGTTTTTGTGTTACTGTGCTAACACAACAGTGACAAAAGTTATTGTTATCACTGAATTTATTAAGATGTGAAATGTTTTTATACCTTGTAAAAAACAATGTGTCACAATGAAATATACTAATTTGGGAATAAATATATTTCTCTGTTCAAGAGGTTTATATAATAATTATAATTTACAATAGCTCACTGAAGAATTTTATTTACCAACTTTGCTGTGGGCCATTTGGTTTGAGCTATAAAAAGCTACCTGAAAACAACCGTGATTACCTTAATGAGCTTAAGGTCTTGAGACCGTGTGTTTTATTTGACATATGTGCATGCATAGGACTACTCTCAAATCCCTACTAATCTCTTTAGCTGTTCGTCCTCCAGAAGGTACAGAGGGACTCTACGGCGAAAGAGAAAATGCTTGACAATGTTTGCTTTAAAAGAACTGCAAACACTTTTGACCAATTGTGGAATATATTTTTCATATTTTAACTGAAAGAGAAGAGACTCCATTGGGACTTCACATTTTATTTTCCAAACAATTTCCTTCTACCGTGAGGATACATAGAGACAGTCAGCTGTGTGTCAGGTAATTAGAGTCATCTGAAAATGACAAGTGCAGCCGGTGACTCTCAAACATCCTGGTGTCAGATGGAGTGGTCTGCCTCCTTGTCTTTGTTGGACTGTATTTTTGCAAAATCTAGGTGAACTGCAATTGCTCTGAAATGGGCTGCTCTCCATCACGGGGGAACAGTCTCCATGGAGTACAGGGTGCGTTCAGAAGAGGGAGAACTCTACTTCCAGGGACTCACGAGAGCCCAGGAGAATCACCGTCTAATGAGGGGAGCAATGGAGGATCTTGTGGAGGGGACACAGATAGAAACAACTCAGCGATTCGAAACAACACGAGTTCCACGTCATTAGGGAGGAAACAATCTACGGCTGAGCCTGAAACTGATGGGGCTGCTTCTGACAAACTGGGTGTACAAGAGATCAGCATCAATATATTACCTCAGGGGAAGGAAAGACAAGAAGAAAAACGAGAGGCTTGTGAGAAAAAGACTGCAAAGAAGTCAAAGAAAGGTCCGAAAGGTGTAAAACTAAACAAGAAGAAAGAAAAGGAAAGAAAAAATGAAGAAAAAGTAGACTTTCCAGAGGCACTTGTGAAGGCTCATCAAGCAGCGTATGCATATCTCAACCCTAGCATCACTAAATATGAAGATCTGTTAGGGTTACTCGATCATGCTGCCCAAACCCAAATTTCTTTGCAACCCATGGTGGCATTCATGGTATTACGCTATGAGGAAATAAACAAAGGGCTGCAGGAAATCGTGGATGAGGGGGAGATGATGTTAAAAGGAAATGGAGAGCATCTGGCTTGGCCTTGCGAAAAAAAGAATTCCTCCTCACCCAACTCAGCAAAAAATGTGACCTCTTCCACCTGCAGTGAGCCCCCACCAGACCTGCTACAACAACTCCTTCAGTATACCATACAGAAGATGCGTCAAGTGGGTCAGTCAGTGTGTGGAATTGGGGATACTGCTCTTGAGGAAGCAGTGGATTACTTTTCCTCCATTACTGAAATTCTAGATGAGAAGCTCAGGACAAAACGCGCATCAGAGTCTAGATTAATGCGGTTGCTTTCTCGGATTGAGGCTGCATCACAGAAAAGACCTGGCCCAGAAGACTCTGCACTTTTTAGTGAAGACAGTGGTCTTGGGGCAGAAAGTGAGTCCCTGGCAGGCTCAGACAGACAACGCCATCGCAGAGAAAGTTGTGAGTCAACTGGAACCATTCATGCTACATCAAGTAGTCCTTGTGGTTTTACACCAGTACACCAAGGCTCATACCGAGGCAGACTTCTCAAAACAATGAGCAAAAGCAGCTCTCTTAACTCTATAGACTCAACTTGCACTATTACAGAAAAAGAACAGAGGGATACAGAATCACTACTTGGCTCTGTCTCCTTGGATGAAGGTGACGGGGATGATGCAGAGAATGGTAGTGAAGAGGAAAATTGCAAGGATAAAAGAAGGAAACAATCAAATTCTTCTATTCCAGACCTTAGACAACCACATCGCTTGCCAACAAAGCGAATAGAGAATCCACAAAACATTGAAATGACATTAAAGCTGAAAGATGCCATTAGTGGCAGGATTCGTTTTTTGCCATCCCAAGGCCCTGGAGTAAAGGCAAAACATACGGATAGCCCAATGAGCAGCAGTCACCAGTGGACTGAGGACGGTGACAAAAGTTCTAAAAGACCCCAAACATCTGCCTCTAAAACATCCAAGAAAAAGACCACAGTTACAAAACGGTCGAGATCAGCTGATTCTCTACGTAATAAAGCAGAAGATCCTACACTCACTGAACTTGAGAGAACACAAAAGGAACTCAACCAAAGGCTGGAGAAGATGACCAAGGTTAAGTGTGAAGATAATACAAAGCAAGGTTTATCTAAGAAAATCCAGCAACCGCAAACCATTTCATCAGTTGCCTCTGACAGGCAGCGTTCTTTGAATAGGAACATTTTCTCTCCAAGTAATCAAAGAAAGTCATTCAATGCAAAAGTAGAGCAAGGAAGTGCAAAGGATGAGATGGAAGAAAAAAAGAAAAAGGACAAAGAAAAGAGAAAGGAAAAAGACAAGAAAGCTCCCCCTGTTATAGAGCCTGTTAAGGTAATGCCTGTGCCAAGCCCTCCGCCGTCACCTCGCCCATCTTCAGGATTGTATAAGGAAAGGAATTCTGTTAAACAACTGATTGACACCTTTAGTCAGGGGTTGGAGGAAAGTAAACAGATCCCAGACAGTGCAAAAATGCTTGGTGTAAGAAAGTGTGGTGTTCCCATCATTCCAGGTTTAAGTCCCTCTGGCACATTAGCATTCAATCAAAATAGTATACTCAGTGGTCGAGGGGAGTCACGATGTTCTGAAAGGACAGAGGATCTTGACATTGACAATCTACCACCCCCTCCACTTGAGGTACTCATGGACAATTCCTTTGAAAATGTACATGCAAAGGACACAGGAGAAAATCTAACAGGCAGGGGTCGATCCACCCAGCCAAAAAGGAGCGCAATGTCTCGGAGGTTGCGAGCCTCTCTGCAGTCTGTTACAGTGCTACCGAGTAGGGGGAATTTGTGTAAGGGCTCAGTTAGCATGTCACCAGTTCGATCCACGCACCAGGACACCAGAGGAGTTCTGAAAGGTGTTCACCATGATTCCAGCCATGAAACAGACACGGAAAGTGAGGAGGCTGCCTCCCTCTACAAACAAGCAAGAAAGATAATCCACTTGAGGCATTCTTCTGACTCACCAACAGAGAAATTTGCTGAGCAGGGTCACAGGCAGATTTTCTTCTGCCAAGGTGATGTAGGGGTTTCACAAAAGGAGAACAGTACCAATGGAACACAAGTGCCAAACAGTGCCTGCAGGAGCCAAACCCCTGCCACTCCACCTGTATCCAGATACCGCATGTTACCATCCACACCTCTGTTACATCGAAGACTCCCTAGTCCTCCAGTATTAAAAAGTCAACCCTCATCTTCAACTTCATCGAGTCCTCCTGTAGTTCGTAAACTCCCCACCCCTCCTTCCGCTGGCCAACGAACACTGCCAAGCACCCCTGCAATGCGACAAGACCCCACCCCCATCACGATGACAGGGTTAACCTACCCCTTTAAGGCACCATCACCTCCTGCTTCCCCAAAAGTGCAGCGATGGTCCAGAGAAAACAGTAGTGAGGACTCTTCAAGAGTATTTAGTAATGCTCGTTCAGTGTTTTGCCCAGTCTCATCATCATTATTCGAGGCTCAACCTGTTCCTACACCCAAGCCCCCTCAGGCATGGACCTCTACCGGCAGCAGTGTTCTGCCTCGCCCATGGGGTGAGCGTGGCCGGCTGCCAGTGTCTGTACGAGGGCCTCAGCCATTCGTCCGGCGAAGCCAGTCAGACAGGAGGCCCAGCCTGCCACCCAGGGTCCCAGTCATCTCTGTAGCAGAGACATGTGGGAGTGAACCAGCAATTAGCACCCATGGGTGAGTCTAACACACTTTGGATATCTACTTATTAGTAATCTAGTATAGTATGCATCGTATGAGATGCAATTTTCATTGAAATTTAGCATGCGCATAGCACAGACTTGACTCATCACCTCAGTCAACTTAAAACTGTTATGTCTTTCTTAACTCTTCAACATTGCTTCATGGTTACTTATCCATGTCATCATGAAAATGAAGTTAATATCTCCACAAATGTTCTGAAGAAGATAAGGGTGATAAAAAACGGTTATATAACTTTGCAGAAAAGTCCTGTGAGCAGTACTACTGAGTTCACTGATGTGAAAACTTGAGCTTTTAATTTCTGATCTATGAACTCAGCTCCTTTTGATTTCGATGCTCAATAGCGATACAGTATCCATAGTTTCTTGATTTCTTTTTGATAAGGGAATCTGAAGCAAGTACCATTCATGCTTGAAATTGCATCCTCTGTTCCCGATTTCATTTTTAAAGAGAATAAGAAAATGTTAGAGGACAAGCACTATGATTGTCTCTGTCATAATAAAGAGTGCAGTTTTTGAAATTCAATTATGGGTTGATTGTGTAAATGTCACTCAGCTCGCGGGTGAATAATAAGAGACAAATCTATCTGCGATTGGTTGCAGTTTAAACTGTAATTATTATTTTTTCTTTCTTCTTTCTTCATTTCTAAAATATTAAATTAAATAAGGGTTATTGAATGGTTTAAAATATTAATTAAAGTTTAAAAATGTGTAATGTTTTCAGTGAGGTCCAGTGAGTAAGTCTTGCAGAATGTCATCATCGCAAGGAGTAGGATATATATATCCAGCAATATTTACAACCTAAAGGCCTAGCAATTACACTTTTATATATGTATACTTCTCATTTCTGAGAAAAACTTTCAAAACAACAACAACAACAACAACAGCTAGCAAATGTAAAACTGAAACTGTATACTAAGGAAGATAAGCACGTGGGAAAACTTGTTTATTTAGATGTTTTTGGAACCAGTTTTCGAGAAACTGAAAGAATGACGGGAAAACCCAAAACACAGTCACTTAAAAGGGAGTGTGGGTATGACCCGAGTCAAGAGGTAATTCAAATGGGGAAATATGTACATGCAGTATAAACAGATTTCATATTCAGAATATTTTAACACCTTTAACATTTTGTAATTACTATTAAAGGCGACATGTACTGCAGTTATTTAAGCCATTGGCTCATGCATCTAAACACTATTGCTTCATTACCTAATTCATGTCTAATCTTTCCTTATTTTATCTGCCTTGTAGAAAATGTGTTCCTTTCAGTCACACGCAGGTGTATTTGATGGCCTCTTTGTAAATAGATGGTCACAAGACATACAGTAGATCATGTTCGGTTTGTCTGTGTGATGTGTATGCAGTGCTGAAGGTTGACAAGCACAGTATATAATGAAAATTGAATTTTCTTTGAATTCGAAGAAACATGAAAGGTGTAATTTAGATACACTTTCCTCTCTCACGCACATTGTAATATAAATGCTAATCCCTGGGAACTAAGCTCTCAATGACTTGCTGATGACCAGTGCTAACCAGCTCTGGCCCACTTCCCTAATCCTTCAATTCACTAATGTCCTTATTCTGATTTGTTATGACAGATTGGAAGATGGTCCAGTCGGAGGAGAAAAGCCATGGAGTGAGCAAATCGAAATCCGAGGAGCAGTTCGGTCTGTCTCACATCCAGACTTGTGCATCGTGGGTCAGGGTTTACAGAGGGAATGGGGGAAATGAGGAAGGAGCGAGTGAGATTATGGATTAGCAAACCTTGGATGGGATTAAAACCTTATTTTCCTGCTGGGAAATGAAAATAGCTATTTCTGAGAAGGCCTTCTCATTGTCACTTCCAATCACATTTTCATCTTTTCAGCTTCAGTGTTTACTTCAGTACATACAGTATTTGGTCTAGTTGCCTCAATTCATTTGGTCTGAAATTTGTTTTGACAATGTTTTGTACTGTGAATATTATTGGCTGGCCTTTTGTATTTTTATTTCTAAATATATGCAAATAAAAATAAATAAAAATAAAAATAATGCATCACAGATATTTTTCTTTTTCTTTTTTCTTTTTTCTTTTAAAAAAAGCATGTTGATTGTGCATTATGCCAAGGAATTTAGTTAATCATAGCCTACACATTATCATTATAAAAAATCTAAATTCAATCTGTTCATTATATTTTTATTCAGAATTTTTGGACTAAATGCTCAATTCATATGGATTAGTTTTACGATCTTTTTATTAACTTTTTGAAGCATCAAAGTGGTTGTTGTGTAGCTATCAATGGAGGGACAGAAAACTCTAGATTTCATCAAAAATATCCTTGTTTGTGTTCTGAAGATGAACGAAGTGTTTGTATTGATTGAGTAATCAATGAAAGAATTTTAACTTTTGGGTGAACTTTCCCTTTAAGCAGGGCCCTAAAGTGTCATCTAGGTGCCATGACTGGTATGCAACAACATCTATAGCTAGCATGCACCAAATACCAAAAAAACAATTACTACAGTACCTGAGATAATTGTGCTGCATGCACAAATTCCCATAATTCCCAATAGCATTTTTCTGTTTTTGAAAAGAGAGTGCCATAGAGACAATGCATGTGTGTTCTTTTCATTCTGAAAGAATGTGACAGATACATCTGTGGAATTAAGCTGTCATTAGTGCTGAAAAGGTCATATAGTGTAAATTATTTTACTGGCAATGCACAACTGAAATGTGGAAAGTACTGCTGAAAGTTTTAGAAAGTACATTGAGGAGAAAAGCGGGAAATACCCCTCCTGAAGAACAATGTGTATTTAATGTGCATTTCAGTTTAGCATGTACAATATGCTAATGCATCAGCCAATGTGTTAATAGGGGAAATACATAGAAACAAATTCCTGTTTAATTGTCAACACAAAATGTAACATTACATACTATAGTAAAATAATATAATAATTATTCATCTAAAGGGGTAAGAAGGCCGTTTACCTGGGGCATTTTGCATTAATGGAAAAAAAGGTAATGCACATTTATAGCAAGATTTAAGCATTAATAAGGACAAAAGAGGTGGAGAACAAAGAGGCTATACTGCCAGATGAAAAGAGCACAGGCTGAGCTAAGATACTGAGCTGTGATTTCATCTTCCTCATATTGTAACACAAACTTAATTTAAAAAGCATTAAAAAGTAATTGTAACATACCTGCTCTGGTACAACACATACATTATATATATATCTTAATTTAATATATAATAATATAATGGTTGAGTGCAACATTGTAGCAGGACATGATGGACGCTTTCTAAACATTTCACAAAGATTCAAAAGCTTTGCGAATCATTTGTTTTGAACCAGTGATTCAGAGCGTGTATCAAACGGCCTAAATAAATCAGTGAATCATTTTGCAATTGGTTCAATTGATCAAAGTTTTGTTTTCCCCATCACTAGTTGTAGGCAAAGAGCAGATGAGGCCAAGCGAAGAAGATAATCCAAGCAAAAGGCAACAAAACAACGAAACCGCAAGCATTGGCACGTTTACACAACACCGATGAACTAAAAGTGGAAAAGTTTTTCGTTTGTGTTTTAGTGTAGGCTACAGACAACAATATCATAATGATCCCCGTTCCCGGATCCGCGAATACGACTAAAAACGCTGTATTCTGCTGCCAGGCCAGTAGTTGGCGATGTCACTTTGTAAAGAAAAACTACGCGCCTGTATATATATATTTTTTTCCTTTTTTATTTTTTTTAAATTAAGACAGAACAATTAACATAGCATACCATACAATATTACAAAGCAAATTCTGACACGCATGTAGACTGAACAGGTAAAACGCATGCGCATGACGTCACCGCTTTCACAAAACACAATTACTATACAGGTTTCAAAAACGTGCACTTTGAAACCCGTTTTCAAAAGTTCCCGTTTTCAGGCCCGCAAAACGCCGGTGTCGTGTAAATGAACGGCCAAACAATTTTTCCATTTTTAGTTAAAAATGGTGTGGTGTAAACAACCCCTAAAAGTGGCTGAACTCAAAACTGAAACTCTGGCTTAATGTTACATAGAGATTTTGATGAGTAGGTTATTCAAGTCTTTGAAACTGATCACCAAAAAGCTCACTGATTCTGTGATATTATTACATATTTACATACAGTATATATCTATGTGTTATGAGTAAATAATTTGAGTTGATTTGTACCAAAAAGTATACTACTTTATTAAAACGTGTGTCTACAAATCACGAATGACAGCAGAGTATATCAAATTTCCAACATTGTCATTGCATATTTAAAAAAAAAAGACAAAAATAGTCCATACAAGGCTGTCTTTGTTGTGAAAGGGAAAGACATGCTGAGCAGTCGACACACCCACTTTCATTCAGTCAATCAGACAAACAAGATTCCAAGTCTCAGTCATAGTTCAGTGAGGAAGAGTAGTCATTCAGTGGGTCAAACTAATAATATACACCTTCTTCACAGCCCGCAAACGTTTCTCTCGGGTCACACTATAGAATTAAAGGCAAACCAAAAGTATACAGACTTGGGTACAAATCAAAAGTGCATGACATGATTACTTTCATAAGTCAAGAGATCACATTTTATTAATTCATAAATAAATAATAGAGCCTGATGGTATCCAAATTGTGCATAA
This sequence comes from Rutilus rutilus, assembly GCF_951802725.1. NCBI lineage: Eukaryota > Metazoa > Chordata > Actinopteri > Cypriniformes > Leuciscidae > Rutilus > Rutilus rutilus. The sequence goes on from NC_140226.1 coordinate 31,536,155, forward strand.
AGATCTGATTATATTTAAAGTAATTACTTCTATGTAAAGAGGCACATATACACTGACAATAACTGTCCACAAGATGGAGATCTTACACTGGGCAAACATCTGAATTAAAGCTCCATGCCTTTATATCACTTTTTCCTTTTAACATGGCAAAGGGCTCATACTGTCCATTTTTGCTAATTTTGGTCTTCATTAACATAATTGTTTTTACATAATCAAATGGAAGAGACACGATGTAACTCTAAACTCAATTGTGTATTTCAGATGTTGTCTCATATGATAACCTCATCATCTGCAGAGAGAAACTGCCACTCAGAATACACAAATAATGAAGGAGGTAAAGACATCATAGGAGATTGTGAAGATATTTCACTGGAACTTGGTCTTCCTTACATTTATATCGTGTTCAGTGTCAATTGGTATTTATTAATGTATTCAGCCAACAACTGTTATTAGAGCACTGTCATTTTTGCAACAATCTGCCATGTCAATAAAAAATTGTAATACCATGGTCATTGAAGCAGGTTTTGGTTGTTCTGGCAGTGTGGGCAGGTGCAAATCCTGCTGGAAAATGAAGGAAGCATGAAGTGCTCTGAAAATGTCCTGGTAGATTTCTGATGAGAGCACATTTTGCATCTCATTTGGAAACCAAGGTCCCAGAGTCTGGAGGAAGAATGGAGAGGCACACAATCCAAGATGCTTGAAGTCCAGTGTGAAGTTTCCACAGTCTGTGTTGGTCATCGGCTGGTGTTGGTCCACTGTGCTGTCCACTCAACGCAGCCGTCTACCAGGACATTTTCAGAGCACTTCATGCTTCCTTCAGCAGACAAGCTTTATGGAGATGCTGACTTCATTTTCCAGCAGGATTTGCACCTGCCCACACTGCCAAAAGAACCAAAACCTGGTTCAATGACCATGGTATTACTGTGTAATAATTACTGTGTGATTTCATGTAATATTCTAAAATTTTTAAATCTTGGTTTCATGGGTTTTATGACTACAAGTAAACTACTAAATACTTGAATAAATACTCGTTTAAGTTGTGGGCCCTGAATCTATAATCTATGGAAGTTTAATGTTTTGAATGGAATTATGGAAATAAATAAACTTTTCCATGATATTCTAATTTTTTAGAAAGGGTCTGTATGTATTGTGTTGTATAGTTTTGTATTTATATATATATATATATATATATATATATATATATATATATATATACAGTATATACAGTATATATAATTTATAAAAAATAATATTAAGATAATATACTAATAGTAATGAAAGTAAATATTGTTGAAAAAGTTATTCATAACACCATTAAGGTTCTATATAGCACTTTCAAAGCATGGTTCTTAATAGAACCTTATAAAAAGGGTTCTATTTAGCACCAAAAAGGGTTTGTTACAAGCCGAAGAACCCTAATTTGGTACTGTTTAGAACCATTTTTTTAATACCATGAAGCTGGTTTAGGTGGCTAGCCAGGTATGTTTCAGTTTAGTTTACCCTACCCTGGGTTTTAGGCACCAAGGAAAGGTTTTTTTTTTTTTTTACAATTGGTCTCATATTTAGACAGCAATAATAATATGAATTATAATATAAATAAATTATATAAATTAGAAGACTAAAAGCCACCCTAGAGTGAGCAAAAGCTTACTGCATTCTTAATACATTTCACTTGTTATAAATAAATGAATGGGCCTAAAGGCAGTATCAGTATTTACTGCTGTATTCGCCCCATCTGAAATATTTCAACATGCATGAACAATACAAAACTATCGATGTAATTCGTGGTACGAAAAAGCCATGGAATTTACAACTGATCCAAATCATTTAGCATACTTGAATTAACAGTATTTCCAATGCTACAGTAAACATTGTGTACATAAATGCCACAGTTTACAGTTGTGATCCTCCATTGGTAGCATGCTTGTGGAAACTCTCTACAAACATCTGCTTTCATTGTGGCTATACATATTGCTGTATCCATAGATTAATTTGAATAGTATATTTTATGCATGAAACATTTCCATTGACTTCTATTCAAACATGCCTCCTGGTTGGCTGATGTACTACACTGTAAGAAGAAGAAAACAGTACTGGCAATTTTCTGCTAGGACATCATCTGTTAAGCTTATGGACAGTTCTTTTAACCCAAAAACAACTCAATGTAATGCGTTATTAAAAAAAATAAATACCTGTAGAAAATACTTATGGAAATACAGTACATCGGGCACTATTTTTACTAACTTTTTTGAGTGTATGTGCTTAAGGATTTGAATATATTTTTTTGTAGAAAGTATATTTTGCAGTAAACACATCATCTAACATCTATCTATCATTCTCATTATTTTGTCAGCATGTCAATCTCAGTCTCAGGCATTACTGGTTATTGCTTATTTGGAAGAAATCCAAAGGACAATGCAAGACTCTTCTGTCTTCACATCGAAATTCTACTCCTTATATCTAATCTATCAATCCAGATAATGTACCGAAGAACTGACAGGTGTCTAAAATATTTCAAAATAACTTTTCAAAATGAAATCTGAAATCTGCCCCACAAATAAATCTGGGTAGATCAGAGGGAGACAGTTGTGTACCCAATGCTGTAAATGAAAACAATGAAAACAATGAGCCGCTGGTTATTAGAAAAGCCCATGCTGTTCAGAAGCACAAACAGTGAGATCCATCAAGGTCTGACTTGACCAAACACAAGCAAGAGGACTCAGATATGGATTTGCACAGTGTAATATCACAGCTTTGATATCAAATAAACATCAGGAACAAAAGAAATATCTTTATTAAATTAAAATAACATTGGATCAAATATGCAGCACCGCTAGTGGATGTTGCCAGCGCCTGGTTGTGGCTGTGGATGTGGGAATACTGTGCTCATGAAACATTTGTAAGAAACATTAATTAAACATGATCTTTGTCTCTTGTGGAAAGAGTTTGAAGAGCATTCTGATGTTCTCAAAAAGATCTGAGTTCTAATGGTTCTTAGACAACCCTGTCATAAACATCAGACTAGCATGAATTTCCATGTTGGTTAATGCTTGTTTAATTGCCTGTCTAGTTAGGCAGACTACTACATTTTATAGATTTTATAAATATTTTTGATGGCAGAGCGTCTTGGGATGAACTTATCTGATTTGTGTGTGTGTGCTGACAGCGTGCTGTGCTTTAGCAGGTTAACACTAACAGTGACTATCAGACTGTCAGCATGCCATTGCCATCAAAGCACTTTTGTAGCGAATCCACATCTAAAACAAAACATTTAAGACTCCACTTTTTTATTTGTTGATCTATGTATGCATGTGGATAAGTGTTGCATTTTTAAGAATTCATATCAAGTTAAAAATAGTGCAACCTTTAAAAAATGCATCTCAACACTTTGTTGCATCCATCCAGCTGTTTTTAAACAGAAGAAGCAGAACAAACAGAAGAAGCCTATTAGTTATTAATAGTTTATACATCGTTCATGGCTCGTTTTTCCCCTGGAAAACAATTCTACTTGATTCAGAATGTTCAGACAGCATTCAAAAGTAACAATAGTGTTCAAAGAAAGATCAAATTCAATTTGTCCTTAATGAAACAAGAAGAAGAAAAAAAAAAGAAAAAAGATCTAATGTTTTTAAAATGTTATAACGTTCAGAGAACATTTAGAAATAACATTTTAATAACTGAATGGGTGTCAGGATTCCATCTCCACCACGTTCATCATCACCTCCCTCTCATTCTCTCTCTCCGCCCACTCAGCCTTTCTCCCGTTCATTATCCCCGGACTACTAATCACCGTCACCTGGATCCCATCACCAGCACTCCCTATATAACGTGCACTCTCCCTGCAGTCACTTGTCTGATCTCGTCATTTCATGACTCACAGACTCCCTGAACACGTACTTGTTCACTTACCTGAGATGCGATCTTCTTCCATCCGCCTGCCAACCATCTTCACCGATCTTCCATCATCATCTGCAAGAAAGAAAGACACTATTACTATTCAGCTAAGCATCTCTGATTATCTGTGTTGTTGTTACTCACCATTTGTCTCCGACTCCGATTCATTCTGCAATTAAAGCATTGAACTTACCATCTTGTCTGTATCATCTGTGATTCCTGACAATGGAAACATTAGCAAAACATTTTCAGAACATTTTTTGTTAGCTGGGAGCATTATTAGGCTCTACAATGCTTCTCCGAGAAGTTTTACTCTCTGTCTATAGTCGATTTTGAAAACTTTTTTTTCTTTACCTGCAAAAAGTTCTGTTTCAAAGAAAAAAATCTTGTGTGTGTGTGTGAATCAGACATCACTATGTAGAAAGCTAGGAAAGATTTTCAAATGGACTTATCTTTCAGATTTGCACAATGCTATATGTCTTCAGACGACATATATAGGTTCATATCGCACTTACTAATAAAAACCTAGTCATTTTGGAGCTTGACAGCCCCAGGCCTCATTCACTTTCATTAGGGAAGACTTAATGAAGATGTAACATTTGTAGTTCAATGTTGTTAGTGCGCTATATAAACACCTATTCCTCCATTTATCTGCAACAAATTAAAACCGTAGAAGTTCAAGTCCATAACTACAACATCCTAAAAATAGTTCCAGTCCTCCTTGTCTGTTCAGCCAGGATTTTTCAAGTCAGTTCAGTTCGTAACCTAGTGGTTAATAAACAGAACTGCATGCGTCTTGCGGAAGAACATTGTAGCCGGATCTCCTTCTCTCTGTTTGTCTATGATGAGTCACGCAGCAACTGGGCATCTCCGCAGTGGTAAGGCCTGAACTAGTCTAAAATAGTCCCAATATAAACACTTATTATAGGTGTACCTGATTCAGGATAAGACAAAAACATGGTTTTGAAAATAGATTCATAATGTACTCGCTTATTATATTTGAACAGTTACGAACTGCAGCTTTAATTCAGTCCATCTGCCGTTTCTTTACACATTGAACAGACAAAGCTTGGTGACATTCTCTCAAGACATTTTGTGTTGCTGTTGGCAGGCCTTTAGTTGCAATGCTGTTCCCAAAATAATAACTCAAGTGAATATCCTACCCCATTTGTCTTATATATCCTTCATATTTGTACACAGAGACTGACACCCTCTAACGTCAGGAGGATGTTGGTCATTTATTATTTCATCCCTGTACCTAATTTCTAAGAAGTTAAAACTTGTTTTTATATCTAACCCCTTAAGTATCTCCATTATTATAGTGACCTTGTTATTCAACATTTGTGTTTCACAGAAAAAAAAGAAGTAATGAGAGTTGACGCAAGCGAGTTAATAATGCCTTTAAGAAGCCTTGTTGGGGACAGCAGCACCAGAAGCTCTACAGTAAGCCTTGATTTAATAGCATCTCATTGGTATTAGTTGGTGGTGTACATGTTCAAGTTTAGCATTCATGCTGCAGTTTGCCTCTGGCGCTCTGAGAACAGAAGTTTCTCTACAGTAGGATTATGCACACTGCATGCTAACGTAAAGAACTAAACGTGTTGATCCTACCCACATCACGTTGCACACAAGTTCATTATTTAACCATCTTCATTTTGCATGAGCTCAGCAAAGCCCTGTGTGTTGCTTCGACCTTAAGTAAATGTGAAAGCACTCACAGGAGCAAAAATATGATAGAGCTGTAGTCCTGAGACGGTGTAGTCCATTTTTATATTACTTCATCAATAAACTATTGGAGCTCTTAAAAATGTTCAACATCATTTGACTCTCTAAATAAACTTCAATAATCCACCTGGTGTCAACGCCGGTCCACTCATGGCTTAGATTTGGCTGTAATGACTACATGAATCACTTGATGGCACTGTTGGAGAAAGGATTTGAGACAGACTTGTCTGCACAAATGATTGCCATATGATTCAGACTGATGTCCAATGATAAGTTGTGATGATGTACATTCAGAAAGTTGATATCAGAGATGTCAAAGTTTGCATTCTAAGGATCTTAAATGTATAATTGTCCCCTTCAATAAAATTTAAAAACTCTACGTAGTAATTAAACAGCATTTATAGTCTCTCTAAGATATCTATAGTCTCTCTCCCCGCCCTTTTTTTAGCGAGAGGGGGGTTAGAGAGACTAAAAAAAGCTGTTTTTACAACATAGAGTGGTTTGGTTTGCCCAATGGGGACAGACATAGGTATCACAGAATGATCCGATGCTACACGTGTCGTATATTCCAAGTATTTTGGGGGTATCTGTCGCGATTCTCTTATAGTCTTAATTTCTCACAACACGTGTACGTTTTTTTGGTGAGACTACTGTTATGTGGACGAGTGCAAGCCGGACATTTTTTACAAATTCTCCTTTTGTGGTTTGAAAAAGAAAGAAGGGCATACAGCATTAGAACAACACCAGGGTGAGTAAATTATGACTTAATTTTCCTTTTAGAGTGACTATCACTTTAATCATTGAAGGGAAGTTGACATATGAGATATCGATTTCATTAGCTGACACAGACTGAATTATTTCCACAAATGTACGAGTTGACCTAGATAAAGAAAGCTATAACATACGCAGGTAATACTCTAATAACTTCACTTCAAGCTGTCGTTGCTAGTTCTAAAGTGACTTGTTTTTTAATTACATTAGTAATGGAGGCTTGGCCTCTTCTGTTTAACAATCAACGAACAGATTTGAATCCGTCGCCGAAGAAAGTATAGTTCCACAAACAAGAAGAAACCAAAAACTTTTTTTTTTTTAAGACAAACTGTAGTATATAAGTAATGTCATACTTGCAGTTGTGCGACATGGCTCTTTATCAGCAGGCTGGCCAAATCACAGCTGCACTCCAGCTCATGCCCATTATTATTATCATTTTCACCCATTCCCTACTGAAAATTCTGAGAACCAGTTACTGGTGGACGTTACAAACACTTATAAATACTGTTGTGTTAGGGGCAAGACATGAATTTCATTCATACAGCACATACTATACAGTATGTGCCTTTCCAAAATTCCCTAATCTTGTAAGAATTTCAATTTATCCTCTAAGAATCCTATTGGATATTGTGTGACCTGTAACAGAACTCCTCTTGTTTTGTATGGGTGTAATGTCTTTCTGCTAGACAGGTAAAGGAAATCACACGGGGAGATATTCTGTAAACCTTTTGATATCTAACAGAGCTCTTTTTCCTATATCAGTATCATGATAGTCCCTTTGGAAACTGTGTGTTTTGAACAAATTTTTTTTTTTTTTTTTTTTTTTTGTGTGCGCTATGCTGTGTTTTGTTGTGTTATATTGAAATTCTATAACACCCATCATAGGGTTTTTAAATCTCATTGTCTTTGCTTTAAAACATTACGTTTTTACCTCTGAAGAACACCGTGCCGTGTTGCTTGACTACAGAGCAGAACAAAGCTGAGACTGACTTCTTAATGTTTATCCTCCTCATTTACAGTCTGTCAAGACTCTCTCAACTCTCGCATTCGCTGCACTTTCATCAGGAGTTTAGGTGAAAGATCACTCACTCTCTACACCTGAGTGATAGTGACACGGAAGCCCATTGAAATGTCACCGACTCCCCAGGGTCGGGCCAAGGAACACCGAACTCTATTGTTCTGCTTCTTTCTCTTTATCCACCAGCTAAATTTGTACGCCTGCAGAAGGGCCACTTCCCGTCTCATTCACTATTCAAATAGACCTTCATTAATTCACCACTCAAGACTTGCTTCATTACCGAGTCGGTATTAAAAGTACACATAAAAGAGAGACAGAGAAAGTCAAAGAAACTTGATATCATTATAGCGACTGAACTGATGGAATCACTTGGTTTGTGTTAAAGTGGCTTGCCATTTTGCTGATACATGCAAATCAGTTACAGTTCTCCCGGGACTTCATGCACCTATTTTGAGCAGGCAAAAGTTGCAGTCCTAGTTCACTTGATGGATGCCTTATGTAAGCAGTAAATATGATTTTTATTTTTTTTTAACAGGAAAACTAAATAGCCTATTGTGCTTTACGAGGTAACATCTAAATTAAGTGATTTCATGCAAGTCAATAATGATTATGTCTGACTATATCAACCTGCCAAATTACATCAAAGTAAGTCATTTTTGTGTTGGATTAATAAAAAACATATCACTCCCATGCTATCCTCTCTCCACTGGCTGCCGGTTCAGTACAGGATTGATTTTAAGATTCTACTATTGCTTTTTATAGCACTACATATGCCCCTCAATACATCACTGACCTCCTAGAGTTTTACACACCAGCAAGGACTCTGAGATCAAATCAAATGTGGTTGGCTGTTCTAAGAAGAATCAAAGGGTGATCGAGCCTTTATAGTAGCTCCTAAACCGTGGAACGATCATCCGCTGTGTATTCAGAAGGCCCCATCAATCAAGGTTTTAAGGTCTCTGTGGAAAATGCATCATTTAACCCTTGCATTTGAAGTAAGGGAATCATGAGTATTAGAAATGTTTGCTTTAAAACTGATCTCATGTGGCATGCAGCTTTTATTTTTGTGAGTTATGCAGTTTAACGTGTGTAATTATAGTACGTTACTTGTTATTTTTTATTAATTTATATATTTTCTTATAAAGTAAATTGTGAAGTCACTTTGGACAACTAAGTTGTTTTTAAATGTGCTATATAAAAGAAAAAAACATATATACACATAGAATTAAGTATAAAGGATTTATCAAAGGTTATAGTGCTTCTTACAGAGCTCCTGAAGGGACATAGTGATAAAAAAAAAAAAGAGAGATGTGAAGAAAAAATATATTTCAATGCTTTTATGAATGCATTTTCTTTATTGAATGGTGGCGGCCTAATGGTTAGCGAACACAGCTGATAATACAGCAGCTTCAGCACAAGTCCCACGTAGGAGGGACCATAGAAGAGAAAAACTGCTGAAGCCACAATACAGCTTGAGTCGCCATAGACTTTTACAAGCTTCATGACAAGTTGTTCCAGATCAGCTGACTAGCAACTATGAGCTCCTAAAGGGAATTGGTGAAGGAAAATAAAATGAGATGGGAAGAAAAATTATCACAAAATGCACCAATTCCCTTTAGGGCATCATAGTTGCTAGTCAGTTAGTCAGCATAGTTGCTAGTCATAGTTGCTAGTCAGCTGTATTGTGACTTGTGCTGAAGCTGCTGTATTATCAGCTGTTCACTAACCATTAGGCTGCCACCATTCAATAAAGACAAAAGTGGGTGTATATGATGTCAAAACTGAAAATAAATCTATAATGCAAAGGGCTGGGAAGAGCAATCTAGTGGGCCGTACAGGTCAAGACAACCTGTTTCATCAACTCCCGTAATGAATCCAGCTGTAAGTGTGCACTAAGAAATATCAGACATGTCAAGGATTTCAGGTCAGGACCAACTGTTTCATCATCTCTCAGAATAATATTTTGTTCAGAATGTTCTGTTAGACACTGTGAAATGTGCTGTCAAACACAATTTCATGTACCATGCTAATATATTTTTAATTGGACGTTGGGACGGGACATACATTGAAAGTCTCCTCCATTTTAGCAATGGGATTGGGCAACGTCGGTCCTAGAAAGGCAGTGTCCTGCAGAGTTTAGCTCAGACCCTGATAAAAACCCACTAGTGATCGTGAAGACCTTCGCCATCAGTTTGTTCATGTGTGTTTGATTAGGGTTGAAGCTAAACTCTGCAGGACAGTGGCCCTCAAGATCTGAAGTTGCTCAATAGTGTTTAGTTTACGTCACAACCATGAGCCATGATTTGTTACTTGATTTGATGCTAATATTAGTCTGTGGCAGGCGGTGTTTGGGGAAGGGGGCATTCTCATTTTAGAGAACATTAATTAAACCCACATTTGCATACATACCTACTAATTAGAGTAAATAATTCACTTCATATACTCAGAATACATGCATATTAGTGACACATTCTATGCTGTCCCAGTTTTTGCCAAACAAACTATGTATTTTATTTTCTTTATATTGTATTTCTTTGTATTTTCTTTTCTTTTCTTAAAGGGATACTCCACTTTTTTCGGAAATAAGCTCATTTTACATCTCCCCCAGAGTTAAACAGTTGAGTTTTACCGTTTTAGAATCCATTCAGCCGAACTCCGGGTCTGACGGTACCACTTTTAGCATAGCTTAGCACAGATCATTGATTCTGATGAGTCCAGTAGCATTTCTTTCAAAATGACCAAAGAGTTTCAATATTTTTCCTATTTAAAACTTGACTCTTCTGTAGTTAAACCGTGTACTAAGATCGACGGAAAATGAAAAGTTGCGATTTTCTAAGCCTATATGACTAGGAACTACTCTCATTCCAGCGTAATAATCAAGGAACTATGTGGCTGTACCATGAGTGCAGCAGGCGTAATGATATGACGCAGCGCCTGAAAATAGGTCTATAGGTTAGACAAACTTAGTCCCGGTCACGTTGGAAGAAGTTACCGAGCTGGGGACTATTTTCAGGCGCTGCGTCATATCATTACGCCTGCTGCACCCATGGTACAGCCACATAGTTCCTTGATTATTACGCTGGAATGAGAGTAGTTCCTAGCCATATAGGCTTAGAAAATCGCAACTTTTTATTTTCCGTCGATCTTAGTACACGGTTTAACTACAGAAGAGTCAAGTTTTAAATAGGAAAAATATTGAAACTCTTTGGTCATTTTGAAAGAAATGCTACTGGACTCATCAGAATCAATGATCTGTGCTAAGCTATGCTAAAAGTGGTACCGTCAGACCCGGAGTTCGGCTGAATGGATTCTAAAACGGTAAAACTCAACTGTTTAACTCTGGGGGAGATGTAAAATGAGCATATTTCCGAAAAAAGTGGAGTATCCCTTTAATTACACGACTGTAGACAAGGGTGATTTAGTGGAAATGGGTTTGTATTTATTAACCACAGTCACAGCAAAAACACACATTGCAGAGCACACAAAGGCTATGTTCATACTTTCAGTCCAAATCTGATTAATTGTGTATCCGTAGTATTGACTGTCCAATGCTCCGATCCGATTTGTGTGTCAATGCCGCTCGTTCTTTTTCCGCAATATCTGCATTGGTTTCAATGGCAATGATGTTGCGTTGGTAGGTACACGCCAAAAACAACAACTGCAATATAGAGGGGTTTGCCATATAGATGTTGTCTTATTTACAACATGATAATGTGTGGCCGCCCGCATTGGACTACTGCATCAATGTTGAAGGCTGGTTTGTAATGCATCCATCAATGTAATGCATGGCTTTATTCCGTGCTGTCGTCTCCACTGGTTTCAAAACATGTCTCCGTTACATCATCATTTTTACAACATTACGTTTTTCCTGGCGTGAGAAAGTCACATCAACCACGCAAAATCCGATCAAAGCAGTCGGACTGAAACGGATTTCCAAAAATGCGATTTGAATTGGAAACGGATTTGTAAAAAAATGCATTTCATGTGATTTTTTTGCCGTCCACACTTGCTAAATCTGATCGGATTTCAATCGGATATGCACAAAAAATTGCATTTGGACCGACAGTCTGAACGTAGCCAGAATGTCGCAATGCATTTTATTTCACAGTCCTGTTCCGCATGTACATACTATGCACTTATTATAGTAATTGCAATAACTGGGTAATAACTAGGTACTAACCCTAAACCTTAACCCATGTAGTTATCTAATAAAAACAGTATTTTCTTTCAGTAAGTACACATATACTGTAAAATAAATGCATCCGTCGCAAGTGCTCACTCTCCGATTTTTTTCTTCTTAAAGGACCACCAACTTTCCATTAAGCTGGCAAATATGAGATAGAATATTTTATATGTCTGTTGAATTAAAATGAACAAACCCAACAGAATATATTTTATTCATATATTAATATTACTTCATTTTGATTTTTTCATTCTGTGATGTTAGATTATTGACCACACATCACCTGAGTTCAGGCGAGAGAGATCCCAGCTGAGCGCTGTGTTATTGGATTATCGTTTGCTGCTTTTCTTGTCTACAATTCCTCATGCTGTTTGCTTGCTCCTGAATGAGAATAGCGTGAGTAATCACACTTGGGGGCATGAATGCATTTGAATGAGCAATTATATTGGAAACTAATGTGTTGATCAATAGATCTGCCCGTTGAGCGCTGTGTGCTCTGCTGAAACAATCCCTCCATTCCTCAAAAATTCACTGTGCTTTGCTTCAGAGGTGCTGATAATTAGTTGAAATGGAGAAAATAAAATATGCTCTCAAAGAAAAGAGACACGGATAAAAAAATGCTATTTTTTCACCTGCTCCCTGTGTTTGGCATTCATTGCGGGTGGTTTGGCATTGAATCATGGAATCATGTGTAGACAAATTATCTCATATGGTTAAATGCATGCGTATCTCGTCATACTTGAACCAAGAGGCCATAAAGTGAATGTTGGTGATCACTGTGTGAGTTTGTTAAATATACATCGGTGTCAGACTGAAGGATTGATAGCCAATGCTCATCTAATATTAAAGTCATTTATCAAATGAGATTAAGAAATCCACCAGTGTACTTTAAGTCTCATTGCAATTTATGAATTCTCATTTCAAAGCTTTAATCAGGTAATACACATATGCAGGTCACATACATTTCACCCTATATCTCCCCCCATGAGTGACCTCTGTATGAATGTTTCAAACATTCACAAAAAAACACAATCACAAAAAGAATAACATCATGGAGGGAAATATGAATTGCATTCTGATCACACTGTGTTGGAACACAGATTGGAATATTTTGTGCATGTATTCAAGCTAAGCAAATTTGTGTGCTAAACCCAAGCAAATAAGATTATTTTCACACAAGAGCAAATATGTGTGTTTGTGTGGAAACCTAAAATCAATAAAAGCAATCCCTGCTCAAGTCTGACCAAAAAAAAAAACAGAAAATGTCCTACATGCAGTGTTGATTTTTCTTTGATGACACTAAACAAGCAGATGACCGGATCGCAGTAAGTGTCTTTAAAATAAGTGAATGCGAATGAGAATAAGTCACAAGTCTCATTTTCTTAAAGGGATAGTTCACCCAAAAATGAACATTCTGTCATCATTTACTCACCGTCAAGTTGTTCCAAACCTGTATGAATTTCTTTCTTCTACTGATCATCGCCCTTGGTGTGAACAGACCTTTAGTCTCAGTGAAAATAGTATGAAAAAATAAATAAATAAAATACAATGGAAGTCAATGTGTTTCATATCTGTTTGAACTATCCCTTTAATGGAGAATCATCACATCCAATCAAAGTCAAATATTGGTTTTATTAGTAAAAACTTTACTTATCTACCGCATAGTGTATCTACTGTAATGTTTGCATTTATACAAAAACAGTACACATACGTTCATCAACAACGATAGAAATTGACATTTTATATATAATATTTTAGTGTTATTATGGTTATAAAATCAATGTTTTAAGTCTGATAAATTAGTATTATTATTATTACAAACAATACCAATGTTTTCTTAGCAAATATACATTTGATTAATCTGATCAATTAATAAGGAAATTATACAATTTATTAAATTAATCGATTAATTCAGCATCCCTATATTGCAGGGTTGTGCAACATCCAGAAGTGAATTGAGAATGCCTTTTAAATTACAGTTTAATACTTATTTAGAATTGAATTTGAACTGATGCAGAATTGCAATTAAAATGTTACTGTCATTTGTAACTCGGTAACCAAAGTTTGCCAATACAAACTGAATGTTGACTGCTGGCTTGAGAGTAGTTCTGTCATGATAACTCTCGGAGTGATTGGCATGGTAATGGATATGACTATGTTGATATATTTGATTTTGGTGGAATAGATCTGCTTCTGCTGCTATTATACTGTTAGCAGTACGGGACATGCTACTGCCAAATACATACACAACACACTGCTGAGAGCCAGTACACATGCTGATTCTGTACTATATAGCGTACATGAATTACCCGTAGCAGATCTATACAGGTGGGAGGGTTTCTGAAAGCAATGCTACAGAAAATGCTAACCAAGTATTTGAAGCTCATTGGCTACTGATACAGCAGGAACCAATCAGCTGTGCCCTATAGAATGTGATCGCAAACAGAACATAACGGCTACTTCACATCATAATGGTTACTATTATTGTGTTTTAGCATTTCTGAAACACTGTATTGTCCATCTGCATTCAGAAACTGAACTATTCATTTTCCAATGCATGTTAATACTCAACAAACTAATGATTCCTATAAGTAATAATTAGCAACAATTTAGTCAGTTTTCCAAATATGAATGTGTGCTAGTGTAAGTGTATTTGTGTGTTCATGTCTGCCCTTGAGAAGCTCCTGCTGAGAATAATTAATGATAAGGAACATTCAGTCTGTCAGTCGTCCATCTTTTAATTGAAACACAGTGCTTGGACGCAATCACTTATTAGTGCACTGCCAAAGGGCTTTGCTGAAGCCACACTGCCATGATCACTTCAAGAGTGTTCATAAATACATTTAGCAAATAAAGATGATAGAAGATAAAGATAAAACAATAAAGGTTTCCTCGCTGCCTCTGCAATTAGGAAATGCCTAAAGTAAGAGTTGAGCGCTTCAGGAGAGTAATGGGCTATACTGCATGTTTCCCTCATTCTCACAGTAAACACAGCTAGGGTGTTCAGTTTCTAGGATACTAGTTTTCTCTTCGTGGCTTGCTGTCAGTCAGCTTTTTCCACAGTCACACTTTGTCTACCCCAGCTGTGTCAGAGACGCTGCAGAGTTTTTAAAATAGACTTGGCATTTCATATGCGACACCACATGGCCAGGACCTCCTTTCAACAATAGCATTGTTTCATTTCTGTTTTGATGTTGACAAAAAATTTGATCCACCCTCCTCCGTTTTATTGTCGTCAGAATTTATTAGTCTGTAATGACCTATTTTTGTACACCCAAGAGCCTTTCACATTGTTTTTGAAAAACCATCCCGATTATGTGTGAGTGAGACACACAGAAATGTTTAAAATGCAGTCAAAGCTGAGAACAAACTCATAGCTTCCACTGAACTCTAAAACCATACCAAAACTCAAAATATCACACAACTACATCTTAAGGTTCAGTTTCTCAGGGACTGTCAAAGATGTGTGATGCTGTGACATCTAAATATGCAAGACCATATGGTGTCTCTAACGTTTGTTACAAACGGGCCAATAGAATTCTTAAGAAATCAAAGCTCAAAGCAACAGCAGTTAGCAGTGCATGCTGGATATGACGGCTTGCCATGTTACTGTATATCACGTTAGTAGTCTTTAATAATTTGTATTCATGGCCAGATGGATGTTCATGAAAGCGACTCTAATTAGTCCTGTTTCACACCACACGTAAGCACTGCATATTTATTTTGGTTCCTATATTAACAGGTTACAGTATTCACACTGGCCTCATAAGCAGTGCGGGTCTGTCTAGAAGTTATTTAACACTGAGGTTATTTTTGCATGTTAGAAATGCTCTATTAACCTAGAGTATTTATCACCACAGTATTTTGCAATATGTGACCCTGGATCACAAAACCAGTCACGAGTCGCACGGGTATATTTGTGGCAATAGCCAACAATACATTGTATGGGTCAAAATTATCGATTTTTCTTTTATGCCAAAAATCATGAGGATATTAAGTAAAGATCATGGTCCATGAAGACATTTTGTACATTTCCTACCGTAAATCTATACAACATTTATTTTTGTGAGTGAATGCAGCACAATCGCGAACATAAATGGACAACTTTAAAGGCGATTTTCTCAATGTTTTGCATCCTCAGATTCCAGATTTTCAATAGTTGTATCTCGCCAAATATTGTCCTATCCTAACAAACCGCACGTCAATGGAAAGCTTATTTATTCAGCTTTCAGATGCTATATAAATCTGACCCATGTGACTGGTTTTGTGGTCCAGGGTCACATATAGGCTTTTATGAAGCAATATAAAATAATTAATTAAAACAGATATTTATTTAGTTGTTTTTCTCAGGAAATTACCAAAGTTGTTTGCACTGTTTTTGCATTCAAATGTGGATTTTTATTTTAAATTCAAAACATGAGAATGACAGGCACACATACGACACTTTCGTATCAGTAAATATGACTTAATCCAGATTATTTAAGTAGTTTAAGGTGGCAACACTTTGGAGTATGGGTTCTGTTCTCTGTAAATGAATGGCCATTTTTGGATGGGGTTCCAAAAAGTGACCCAAATCCTTGTGTATTGAAAAAATTGCTCACACTTTATTTTAAGATGATATAGTTACATTGTACTTGCTCAAATAAGTACTGAGTGATATTAATTAATGTACTTACAATAGAGTTACAGTTAGGTTGTTTTTAGGGTTAGCTACTTGTAATTATGCATAATTTACAGCTATTACTATAGTAAGTACATGTAGTAATGTGAAACTACATCACCTCAAAACAAAGTGTTGGCGAAATTTTTCCCAAAGATGAGGTTTGTAATCATTTTCAGTCGTCCATTCCCATTTATGCATTTAGCAGACATTTCCATTTATGCATTTATAGCAGACGTTTATCCAATGTGACTTACAACAGAGGAGCATAAGCATTTTTGTCAAAGGGCCAGCAATATTCACGTGTTATTAACAGCTCATTCCCCCAGAGAGGAGCAGAGAGGGTGAAGGTTTTGGAAAGTGACTTCATGCCTCATTGAGGGGGCAGACAGTACACTCCTGATAGCATTTCATAATAGCTAATATTAAAGAAAGACCTCTATGTAGTGAACATTGAAAGCACAGCCAAAGCATACAGCACCACTTACACAACTGCAAATTCAGTGTGAAACAGGTCTTAGTACACCGTGTCCTAACCAGACGTGATGCGAAATGATTCCAGCGACAAGCAATTTGTGTGTCCACACCAGACATGACAAGACTATGAGATGCAGCAAAATCAATCAAAACCCAGAGCCAATCAGAAAAGCTTTGCCTTAGAATACACTTGTTTGATCACCTAGAGTTGAATTGAGTTTGAATTCATTTTTCCAATCCATTGCCATCTATAAAGGTCACGCAAAATAATATCCAATGATATTCTAACATTAAATAAAGCACATAATCATGAGATTAGGTTAGGACAACTCGTTGACTCTGGTTAGGACACAGTTTTTACATGTTCCGATTAGGGATGTACAGATATTGAAATTGTAGCTTATACTGATAAGACATATGGCCAATAACCAATAAATGGCCAATAATACAAATCTATACCGCTTTGTTAAAAATAAATAAAAAAATAAATAAAAAAATTAACAATAATTGAACATGCAAACAGGAAATCTTTGCCATAATCGATCATACACATTTGTTACAGGTCCCGGGCAGTCGGGAGGACTGTAAGCAGTTTAAAAACTTAACAGTAAATGAGAGAGAGAGAGAGAGAATAGTTAGTGGTTGCTAAAGGTCCTCTTTGTTGTCTTTTAATCAACATTGTACTTCAGAGTCATTAAGACACTTTGAATCACAGGAATCATAAATACATTGAAATACATATAACATATAGATACTTAAATCAATCACAATAAATAAGTAAATAAATAAATCAAGATAGGAACCTTAAAGGAGTCATAATGTAGAAATTTCACTTTTCCACGAGAATCAATGTATGTTATGATTGCATAATGATTGTACACTGGCCGGGAAGCCGATATTTAAAAGTGAAGCGTTTGTTTACCTCGGGGTTTGTAAAATAGGCCACGTGCACGCGCACGAAAAAACGAGATTTTGATTTCTTCCCCTTCTTGACGTCAAGACGGGGGAGGATATACCAAATATGGACACCGCAAACCTATGCCGCGGGAAGCCCGCCCCTCTCCCCCTCAGATTCAGTTTAGTTGACTCGAGAAAGATGGAGAAACCGAGTGTAGCCTACACTTGAGATGCTCTGTGGGTGACTGCCACAAACAACATGCAAATGTGTTTTATCTACCAAAAACGGACGAAACTATCAGGGAACAGTGGATGAAATTTTTAATGACGCTGTCCCAACAACTCTTTCAAGTGGCGTATCGTTAGGTGTGTGTGCTAAACATTTTACACCGGAATCTTTTACAAATTTGGGGCAATATCAGGCGAACTTGGCCTCGAAGCTCCGTTTGGGAAAAGGTGCCATCCCAACCATCAGGGACTTGCCAGAAATTGAAAAGGTAAGACTGTGTTTTTATTGCTCTACTGTGGTTAACAAATAGCAGCTAACAGCTAATGCGGCTATTGTATGTAACGTTACCTTCGAGGTAAACACGGGGAATGGACTCTACGAATGCTAGCCACATCTTTCGACTTTGTTTTACACTAGCAGCTACAGTAGTGACGGTACAGGAGTCCATGCTCAGTGGCTAAAACTGTTTAAATGCAAGTATGAAAACAATATACCACTAGGGATGCACCGAATATTCGGCCACCGAAAATTTTCGGCCGAAAATGGCCCAAAAGTGCATTTTCGGTTTTCGGCCGAAAGACTTTTATCACCGAAACAATACGGCCGAAATGTTGTGATGACGCAAACAGCAGACACCGCGACCTGCACGTGCTTGTCTGAAGCAACATTACATATCTGCGGTGTGGACGTATTTAAATATATCTAAGAGTGACCCACGGACAGCGATTTTCAAAACACAGACATCCCAAGTCTTCCGGAAGTTCCGGGAGTCTCCCGCGTATTGATACCGGCTCCCTAATGCCCGCAAATTAGTTTAAATCTCCCGGAATCGCGAGCGAGCATAAGCGCGCATACGTAGCGCGCGCGGCAGAGAGAGGGAGCGAGAGACCTTTGCGTGTGTGTGCAGAGCAGCCGTCATTTCTCAGAGGTTTACCTGAGCTGTTTATGGTTTTTGCAACTCACGTCCATGAGCATATAACTGCAGATATTATTTTGGGCTATGGCAGTATTGACCTAAAATATCGAAAATAGCTTTCAGTTAGTGGGGCTTCTGTAAGAATGTATATGGCAATGGTGTATTTTTTCTTTTTTCTTTGGTTGTGATTACAATTTCACTAACAATAAGTACCGTCACATTTATTGAGCTATTGCAGTATTTTGTCTATGTTTTTGTACCGCTTGGAAGTAGTAAAATACATTCCTGCAACCAATCAACGCGCCCCTCATTTGCATTATTATAATGACCGTCCACGACAGCCAAAACATCGCATCAGATCTCGCGAGACAATAATGCCTTTAGAAATAAGGGTCTGAGGGGCTCTGTGTTGATTTTTTTTCCACTTTTCTTTTTTAGAAGTGCCTAAAATACTATAATAGAGCATTTGGGTATCCAAGGTAACACAACATTATGACTCCTTTAACCATATGTACAGACATGCTCTAGCCTAATTCACACAACTGGCTGAACTCGTAAGTATACACGAATGGACTTCTTTATGACAAAAGCATGTATGCATATGATATGATATGACATTAAAACATGTAAATAAACATTTGATATGAAAATTAATGAATTTAATAACTAACCGTATCAGTTAATAATGATCTAAATCCTAAAAAATTCTGAAACAATTACATATCCAACATTGGCCAACACTGATAAATCAATATCGCCCAGTAAACAATATGGACTAGTTTCAATATATTTGAAATGGTTCCTCATGCAAATATATCTGTCCAATTTAAGCCTTAATGTCTTTGTGTTGTGTTCGCTGTGATTTCACTAGTGACTTGCACAGACACAAATGAACAAACACATCCAGACTTACTATCCTACATACCTACGGTGTTAGCCTTTTACCCAGACTCTCACAGGGAGTCTCATTTGGCTGTTCTTCCACTCTCAAATGCTTCTAAATATTGTATGCTTTGAAAACTAAAAGTAGCAACATGTCTTGCACTAAATCCTAAATCCTCAATCCCAACCACTGCTCAGCGGGTTTCAGTCTTACAGCAGAGATGGTTTTCCATTAGGGCCACGGATCCCCTGCATTCTCTGAGGTGGCCTTCATGCTTTCTAATGGCCTGCTATGTGCCCACCAGCAGACATTTTTTCTTTGATTGTGTAAGTCTTAATTGGACGTGAACCACAGACCCCCCACCCATGGGAGAGAGACCCATGCAAGCTAAACTAATTAGCCTTTCACATGACTGCTGCTTCAAACCCAATTGAATTTCAGGGTGACTACCTGGAGATTTCTCTGTTGCAGGACAGGAGATGTGATTTTGCGGGATAATGCAAAATCCACCCTTTTCAATGAAAAGTATGTGAGTATTGCTGCAGCCTGCTGTGACACACTCTTTGTACTGCAGTTCATGGTGCTGTTGTAAATGGGGGAAGCAATTTTTGAATGGAAAACATTTTAGCAAAATGAATATTTTCTACAGAATTATTGAAGTACAACTGTTCCACACGTACAGTCCTTAAAACTACGCTACACTTTCATTTGGTACACATGCTGCTGAACCGAAAGACCCTTACCGAATGTACCCTAGTAAAAAAAAAAAAAAAAAAATCTATACCAAAATGCATTTAACATATATTTATTTCATACTAAGAATACTACAAATCGATTAACATATTTACTGACATATCAATGCTTACTTATATAAATATTACAATTAAACTTTATTTGGAGTACTTCTTTATTGCAAATGCACATTTCTCAATATTAAAGGGATAGTTCACTTTGAAATTAATTTTTGATATGTTTTAGCTTACCTCAAGGGCATCCAAGATGTAGGTGTCTTTGTTTCCGCAGTAGTTTCAATTTTGATATTTTTAGGTCAAACCGTTCTTGTCTGTCAGTCATATAATGCAGGTCGATGGTCACTGGCTCAAAACACAAGCACAGAGTCCAAATTAAAACAATTCCCCATCGTCCAAATGAAACAATTCCCCATCATTAAAGAGCAGCTGGGAAAGTGATTTTGCTATATCAAGGATACACTCTCATTATAGAAATTGGGTTCAAACTGGTACAGCAATACCAACGTCGGTTACCATAAATGTAATACTGTATACAGCTGCTTATAGAGCCTCTGGAGCAGAGACCCCATTATGGTGCAGTTGCATTTCCAAAACACCCTCCAATCACGCCATACAGGGCCAACTGACCAATTAGAGTAGGCATTTTCAAAGGCAATGGCTTTAAAGAGAAACGAGTTAAAACAGGCAGCAGTACAGTATGAGAAAAAAAAAAAAGAAAAAAAAAATGTGACCATTAAATCATTAAGTCTGTTGTAGCAGACCCCAAAAATCTAATTATGCCACTTCAAACAAATGTGTCTAAAATCTTTTCAAAAGAAAAAATATAATCACAAGAACCCTCATTTTGTTCCATTCAGTGTTTGAATGTAAAAACATCCAGTGTGTGCTATGCTCCCTGTTCAGTGCTGTTACTGCACCGCACTGAAAGGCACCTTGGCCAGTGTTGGAGCAATTTGCTGTTGATGAATTGGGACGCAAAGTACAGAGTCAGAAGGCATGGAAGTTGCCTGACTGATGTGGATAAATCTGTTCAGTTTGTAGAAGATAAGCATTTTCTTTCTTATGTCTGGTGCATTCGCAAATACCACAAGAATGAGAGATTCTACTGTGCTAAAAGACTGTTAAGAATTTCAAGTGCCAGTTCAAGATTTTTTAATGCCACTGGATGAGATGTTAGTGATACAGACCAGATCTCTCCACCTGGAGAAGTAATGGAGGAGGAAGTGTGGAGTGTTCATAGTTAACTTTGCTCCATGCAGTATTGGGTTGACTCACTCGTTGTTGACTCTGTAGTAGCAAAAACACCACCCTTCTTTCAGGCATTTAGCCTTCATTGATACCACTTTAACCTAATACAATCCTTTTCATTTAGTAGAGATACCAGTCTTTCTACAGTATTGGTAATATCAAATACCAAGTAAGACTTCCAACGCAACATGTGCATGTGCGCTTGTACCTCTCGCTGTACCTCTGACACTAATGTACTCCAAGTTAGTGTCACAGTGGGTTTGTGTCAAAGGAATAGTTCACTTAAAGCTACACTGTGTAATATTTTAAGTTGATTTTTAGCAAAAAACACTTTTTTAATTTTTCACAAAAAATTATACGTTCTCATTAATGAGTAATCACTTCAACCAACTAATTAAGTATTCTCGTAAGTGTATAATCTGCCATTTAGAATACATACGAGAGTCGCTCGAATGGCGGAAGCCATGTTGCGCATCCATCTTGAAAATACATTAGACAAAGAGGGACATACCTGGAAATTCAAGCTTCGCCTTTCGCATTTTTACACTCAGTGGCACCGTGACGAATGCGAGGGGGAGATTACTCGCGACTGATTTGAAATAATACGGCCACAGTAGGAGTTAAAACGCCCTCAGAATGGGAGGGGCTAGAAAGTAATATTCAGTTGGTAGTCATAAACAATTTCACCGCTAGATGGGAGAAAATCCTACCAGCTTTAAATGGACTGCATTTATATAGCACTTTCACAGACCTATGGCCACCAAAGCGCTTTACATATAGCCTCACATTCACCCATTCACTCACTCATTCATACACCGACGGCGGTGTCAGCCATGCATGGAGTCGTCGGGAGCAGCTGGGGTTAGGTATCTTGCTCATGGACACCTCGACACTTGAACCACCAACCTTCCGGTTCGTAGACAACCTACATGAACCACTGAGCCCACTTAAAAATGAAAATTCTTTTACTCATGCTCATGTCGTTCCAAACTTGACTGGCTTCTTTCTTCTGCATGACAAAAAAAATAACCCATAATGTTTAAGCTCCAAAGAGGACATAAAAGTAGTGAGAACTTAATCATAAAATCCTTTATTCACTCGCAGATCCAATCAAAACATTGATGAACCTCAGACGTCAAGATGTTTGGACATTCGAGAACCAATGAGGTTAGATGTTTCTTGACATTTCAGGATTGTGTTTCCATGATTGATGTGTT
Source organism: Rutilus rutilus (assembly GCF_951802725.1). Lineage (NCBI taxonomy): Eukaryota > Metazoa > Chordata > Actinopteri > Cypriniformes > Leuciscidae > Rutilus > Rutilus rutilus. The sequence goes on from NC_140226.1 coordinate 31,559,025, forward strand.
TGTGAAAGCTTTGTGTTTGCAGAGATGCTTCAAAACAGATGGTGTAACAATGTTCCCTTTTGTCTGTCTTATTCCCCAGGGTTACAAGGACACTTCTGAAACCATGACCGCTTTGGAAAAATACATGATGGAACTGCACCAAGTTGAAACGTCTTGTATAATAGCATGATGTATGTAGGAGGCCTTGAATTTCAGTTAGGTGGCTTTGTTGGATCTCTAGATGATTCCAAATATTCTTTGTCAGACAGATGACATAACATAAGCTCTGGCAAACTTTCGAGGAACTTGTTACCACTAAGTAATGTGCCACGCATCAGATGTGGTCGTAATTAGTCATGGCCCTGATCATATTGCTGGTTTAATCAGTTACAAAACACTCCACTGAGAATCTCGCTCTCATATCTGTCTGATAGGGAAATATACCATCTGACCAACATGTTCCTGAATGTTGGCAACACCGTGACCCTCATTTAACAAATCCATTTGCAGTAGCGCTGTCATGTTACAGCACCTGCCTCCCTGACTGCATGGCACAGTTGCCTCCTCAAGGGCAAATATGCATTTGCTGAGAGTTTGCTTGTCCAGATGTCAGTTGTACAATGGACAGCTTGTCCCACCACAAATTCAATTGTCATGTGCACCTGTTCACTATGAGCTGGGGGACAAATTTATGTGGAAAGTGAGCCAGAGAGGGGATTTTGTTGTGGGGGAATGACAAAAGCAACATTACACCCTAGAATATAGTCTTAAATCAGTACAAATCATATCACAGATGGCATTGGTGATTTGAATTGCCATCGGGTGATTGGAGAGGTATGTTTGTGCATCAAATGCAGACATGGTTTGGAAAGAGGCAGCACTAATGCATGACTATGTGCTTTTAGAGAAAGACCTGGGCGTAGAGACTGGCGAGAGGGCAGTCGGGTGCTTTAAATGCATATGATTATGTTCTGAAGTACTTGGATGTTTAATATCCTTGCTGTGGTGGTTTTGTTCAAATTGATTGAACAAATATGGTTTACATTTATTCAGAGTGAAATAAAAATGACTGCATATATTATTCCATGTCTCCTTACTAACTGAGACTGAATATGTGTTCTCTGCTGTGGATTGCTCTGCCTCATCACCATATTCACACATGACATTGGAACTGTGTGCTTCTAATGCCTGATAGAGACACACTTAGTTGCCAGTTTTGCAAATGGAGCTTGAGGTAAGTAGTTTTAAGTTTTTAGCATCATGTTGCATTGATCAATTCACCATTTCATTTTGATTGGCTAGTCAGTAGATGTTGGTCATAAACGCACTTAGAGTTGATTATGCTAAATTCATCACACTGACAGAAAATTATCGCAGACTATCTTTAGTCGCAAGATCGTGACAACTGCCGTCTTGAACCTCTCTCACTGTACGACGTTTAGGAGCAACGACCACAGAAATCGCCACGATTGGTCATCTTTCATCTGGGACAGCCCAAAATCATACAATGTGTACCAGCATAAGAGGTTGGGAAGGCCCCTTTTCCTATTCTAATAAAGAATAATAAGATAGTAGAGTGACCACGATGAAGAGTGTCCATGATAAAGAAACGGAAAAAAATCCATTTAAAAACTGTAATCGTGAGATTTAAAATAAGAAATAAACCTTATACTTTTAGATACAAAATCACACTGTGAGATATGAAGGCAATATAAAGGGCCTTTTCAGCAGCATTGGTTCTGGAAGTATTTTTTCCCATTCATTTCTCCCATAGGGATTTTTTTAATAAATTTTTGTTAAAGAGTTATAACCCATAAACCAAGCCAATCAGCTACGAGGTTACAAACTTTGATTTTAAGCATTTTGAAAATCTGACAAAAATACAAAAGGTAAAAGAATGCTTACTTAACAGCTTTAGTGAGAACAAGAACTACAATCCCATTAAGCACTGCGAGCAACATAATCAAATAAAAAATTATGTAGAAATATAAAACTACTAATTTAAAAATGATGATTATAGAAAAATATATATATTTTGTTTATTGTAAAATATACACATAAATACAAATTTAAGTATTTTGAGAGCGTACTAGGGAGACAGACACGATTATGTCATTCGCAGTGCTTCATGGGAGTGGGCGGAGCTAAAGAGCTCTTTTGGAGCGTGTTGCTTCTTGACTCTCTGATTGGTGGAATTTTCTGTACATCATGACTAATATAGTTTTTCACCAGAAATGTAACTGTTAAACACGATTATTTAAAAAAAATAGCCTGAAATAACGCAGGCTGAGTTCTTCAGAAGAAACAAATACCATCGATTAACAATCTCATAGCTCACAGCAAGACTGTGAAGGTTTATAAGTTAAAGGTTCATAGGTTTATAAGTGACCGTTCAAAATCAATTTCAATTAAAATTCAATTAATGGAGTTTTTACTTCCAGAACCCAGCTGTTGAACACTATTGTGATTTATACTTTTTTTTATTTTATTTTTTATCCTATAGGTGAGAATGAGCTTCCATAGTGTCTCGTTTTTAATGCTGCTATTAAAGAAGATTAGATTTACGATGATTTATAAGTGTTTTTTTCTCATGAGGACAAAGAAAATCTCCCCACAAGGTCAAAGATTAGTCCCCACAATGTAGGGAATACTTGAACCACACACACACACACACACATACTGCATAGTGTGGGTGTTATCCAGGGGTCTGTGAAATCGGATCAACTGAATTCTTTCAGACCCTACGGCCTTCACACACTGCATTGTTCATTGGCGTTTTGTATCAGAGAAACACGGACATTTGCCAAGACGTTTTATGTCAAACCATCAGCTTAAATCACTGGGGACTTGTTAGTGTTTCCATGGAGATAGTGTAAAACAGTTTCTTAGTCACTGTGCTCTGCTGGAAAACTGCTGAATAATTGTGAAGCTTCAGTGAACTAATGGGAAAATCACCATTATAACACATCAACATAAATTGCAAGGCATTGAAATGATCTAGTTGCCAGTGAAATGAACTGCTAAGCTACAAACTTAACCTGAGGAAATTACCATGAAATTGAAATTTATGCTCAGAAAACATCACCATTGCCAGGCAAGACAATATCTAACACGGATGAACAGAGGATGATTTTATGTGTAACACCACTTGCAATGGATGTATGAATAAGTGTATTACTAAAATAATAACATTTGTTCAAATATCTGCAAATAATGTGACAAAACGAAAGCCTTTGAGTTAACTGAATTGAATGAATGTATAAAAAAAATTTGGGGGGAGATTTTTAAGAACATTTTGGTTTATCCATCCATCCAAAAAGGTCACACTTTAGATTAGAGTCCAATTCTCACTATTAACTGTGATTTTTTTGCCTCAATAAACTCCTAATTACTGCTTATTAATAGTTGGTAAGGTAGTCGTTAAGTTTAGGTATTGGGTGATTAAGGGATCTAGAATATGGTCATGCAGAATAAAACATTAATATGTGCTTTAAAAGTACTAATAAACAGGCAATATCATAGTAATATGCATGCTAATAAGCAATTAGTTAATAGTGAGAATTGCACCCTAAACTAAAGTGTTAAATTCAATCTTAACAAAATAAAAATAACATGTGAAATATAACCCCTGTGTCCTTTACATCTAGGAAATTTAAGATTTTTTGTTTCATGTTGCTTGTCTTCAAATTCTAAATGACTTAACAGGAGATTTTGTTTGCTATATTTTCAGTATTTCAGTTTAACCAGACACTTTTACATGACTTGCATATCATTTCTTCAGCGGATCTGGCACTAAAACGGCACGGACGGTGGAAACAAATAAACTGTGAAGTTTGAGCTACTTATGCAATTAATAATATAATGAATAATGATAATAGTACAATCCCTGAAGACATAGGCTAAACACCTGTTTCTTTTGAATCCCCCTAGTATTCAAAGATCTTAATAACAAGGATGCAAAGGAATACTCATTTATTAGAGTAAAGCTGCTCTGTTCTGCACAGTGCCCTGAGCATATGTGCATTAGCTCCTCTCTGCACGCGTGACCTCATTGGTGCTCCTCCAAGAAGCAAAACTGCATTGTTAATAAACAAGAATTCCTCTCAAAGGATCTTAAATGCAAGATAGAGTGTTTGCCTGTGGTTTAGTATGATGGAAAAAAAGCAGAACTACCAATCCTTTTGAGTGTTGATTAGCAGGATTAGGCATTCTCTGGCATTATGTTTCCTCTGCCGTTAAATTACTCATCCTGTCAAAATAAATCATGTGTTCTCCGCATTAATAATCAGTGCCTTGAAATCAGCAGCGTATTTACTTAGCAGAAGTGGTTTGTTTACTTAGTCTAAAGGGGATTTACTTGATTTTAACATGATTTATAGCTTTCTCGTATCTGTAGGTTTGCTTTTACCCATGTCATAATTCCACACATATTTTAAACAACTAACTAGCATGTTATAAAGGGAATCTAGTGATTATGCAACCCAAATGAGCTAATCATTGTTACGTTTAATTAACCCTTTAAATGCATCGGCAATCAATATTACATAGTCGAGTCTTTAGCAACCCGGATCTATGTCTAACCAGCCTGATCTCATGAAATGCGCCTCTATAGCACACATTTATCGTGCAATTTATACGCGAAAATGAGTTTTAACGTGCATATGATACGCACTTTATGCCGTGTAATACGCACGTACCCCACACCACTAATCCTACCCAAGGAGTTTACAGTGCATATGATATGCACGTAAAAATCATGTCCGCGTATAAATTGCACGATAAATACAGTGCGTGCTATAGAGACGCATTTCATGAGATCGGGTTGATCTAACACAGATGGATCTCTAACTGCTACAATAGTACACCAAATCTCTCCTGATATTTTAATAACAATTACAAAAAAATTAAATAAAGCATATTTCGTTACCTTTTGGCTCTTGGATGGGTTCAATTTGAGCAGATGTTTTTAGCATCATCACTGTCATCATCAGAGCTCATTTTCCCATTACATTTAGCATCAATTTGGTTGCATCTTGTGCTGCCTTCACGTGCTCTTTGGAAATGTCCTACTTCCCACTTCTGAAGTCGTGATTACGAGCTCTTAGCATTCAATTTTTGACTTGAGAGGGCGTTCATGTCCAATTTTTTAACTAGGAAACTAGTATTTACGTTAAAGCTGCAGTCGGCAAGTCTGGCAGATTGGGTCAACTTAGCCAAAATTTTTAATGTTTACAACTCTCATGCCCCTCCCCCACTACCAGCGAGCACCCTCCCATCGAGGTCGTGCTCGTCAGTGCGTGTGTACCTGATTTTCTGTGAACGCGTCCGTCTCTTCAGCATCGATCAACACCATGGACTCGGAGGTAGGCTGCCCTGGCTAATCTACCCATAGATAGCAATAACCGAGGAATTGGAAGCTTGTTAGTAGATTTTATCTCCGCCATCACGCTTCGTACAATCTTCAGGCGAACTTCAGGCATGTCGTGTGCATGTGATATTGTAACGTGCGCAAGGGAGGGGGGATCTGTGGCGTGTGCACGACCTGTGATTGACAGTCAGATCTCACACCCCCCTGGCTGATTGGACCCGATGATCCGGGAGCGGTGGATTTTTGCAAAACAAATAACAAGCTCCAAGTGGAGTTAGAAGCTCTGGTTTTTTTCTAAAACCACCTTATTTATGTTGTTCTGTCGGATTATAGTGTCGATTTCACCGAATATGATCAAAAAAATGTTGCCGACGGCAGCTTTAATTCCGATAGCACGTGAAGACAGCATTACTGTTGTTGAAAGTAAAACTAATGTCCTTGTTTACAACTTTGTTTCAGTCCCTTTCAATATAAAAGTCTGTAGGATTGAAAATAATCCAAGATATTTGACAACAAAAGACATTTGCTTTACTGTTTTCCACCCCCTCTTTCTACCACAAGGACCATTTGGAGTTCCTAAAGGCACCGAGGGGCTCATAGTGATCAAGGCCTGTAGGCCAAGATGTGTGTACTTTGGGGGTGATGAATTATCACACCTTTAGTACGGTGGGGGAAGTTGTAATTATCTGATTGGTCAGTTTGAATGTATCGCATTTGGGTTTTAGTCACATGGTCAGGGAAAGGATAAAAGAAGATTGAAACTGTTGCTCTGTCTCTTTTATGCTCTGGCTCTCTTATTCTCTGGGTCCCTTTCTTGGGTCTCTCTCTCTCTCTCTCTCTCTCTCTCTCTCGTAACCATAATCATATTTTGTCAATAAACCTTTTCAATTACAAATAATGTGCTAACTAGTTTTGATTTGGTATTGACTTCTCAATACCAAATACTAATATTAAATACTACTATTATTTATATAAAATATTATTCATGGAACAATTTGTATTTAATAAACAACAATTGCCATTATAAAAGTTGCTAAGCAATTCAGTCAAAAGTACAAAGGCAGCGCTCTGATACAGAATTAAAGTTATATAAAAATATAAAGATCCCAAACTATTTGCGCTTGAACAAATAATAGATTAATGAGACCAAATATTGCCCATTATAATGGGCAATATTTGGTCTCATTAATCTATTATTTGTTCTATAGATATACTATAGATATACCCAAAACAAATGATATCTCATGTTTAACCACTATAGAGACATCAGAGCCACCTGTAACTGATGCATGTGTGTTGTTTTTTTGTTGTAGTTTTTTTTTTTTTTTTTAGAAGTATAAACTACCAATGGTTATGTTCTCCAGAAAGTTGGCCAAAAAGGTTTAAATATAATAAGGCGCACCAGACAACACAACAAGAAATCATTGCATCCACATTTTATCACAGTATTCGATGAAGGTCAAAATAAATGACAAGCATTGTGAAAAAACAATAGCCACAGACATTTCCATCTGGACGGGATGATATTACTTGCTTCACAGCTTAGACTGAGGATGTGTGAGAAAAAGACATATGTGCTGGTGCTGGGTTCAGACTAGATTGAAAACAAAATACAAATTTTACTTGACCTTCTCAAGGGAAACAAATAGCGTAAGCTGCAAAAACAGAAATCTTCAGCCATTAGCACATTATCATATGATCGAGACGACAAAATCATGGTGAAGTGATAAGGAGGCGGACATTATTCCTAAAACAGAAGAATTTTCCACCAACTCTTTATCTTACAATAAGAGAATAATAACTATTATGTGTGTCCTGCTGTTAGATTACACCTGAGGGTCCCAACATTGAAGCAGTTTTACAGAATTTTACAGTTTATTAACAAAATCTGACTAATTTAATTTTGACCATAGTTGAAACATACTGTATATATGAAGAGTTCAGATGCAAAAGCCTCTAAATGCCGTTTGAAATTTTCTTATAGAATGATCATTTTTATCAAGCTTGTATATTTAAGTTCAGTAATTTCACTTAAATGATAATTAATAGGTAATCTTCATCGCCATTTAAGTGAAATTATTGAATTTAAATATACGAGCTTGATAAAAATGATAATTCTATAAGAAAATTTCAGATGGAATTTAGAGGCTTTTGCATCTGAACTCTTCATATATATATATATATATATATATATATATATATATATATATATATATATATATATATATATATATAAACATAATATGCACATATCAGTGTATTTTGTGTGACTATTGTGTGACTGTTACTGAAGGGCAGTGCAAACTGTGATAGGTTCATTCCAAAAAGAGTTTCAATATTACATTAAATGTGGGAAAATATCTGTCATGACTACTTTAAATCTCAAGAAAACTACATTTTTAACAGGGGTGTGTAGAATTTTTATACCCCCTGAATTTAAACCAAGGCAAATGACTAAATAAATAATGTTTAATCTGTATAATTAATCTCTCAGAGGTCTCATTTATTATTGTTTCTGATGTAATGCATCTTTCTGTAATTCAACTGGCACATGTCCTACATGCAATCTCTCCATTCTGTGCGAGTGACCTACATCAAGTTCATTGCGAGTTCATATTCAAACACTGGAGGAGCCAATCTTTAGGCAAAAGTAAAGGTTTTTTATTATTTTTTTAGGTAGTTGAGTCTACAAAAACAATGGGGACAAATGACCCTTTCACTAGTAATGAAATCCACACTCATTTAAAGACCAATGAATCACCTAACCAATATGCAGGAGACAGGGTATTACAGTCAGATGGACAGGGCTTTCACAGGGATGGGCACAACATCAATAACGTGGACCAAGAATCCTATTTTCATCGTAATAGGATAAAGAGAAAGTTAAACTTTTCCCCAGGGCAAAGAGTTTTCCTCACTGTCTGCACATTCATGTCCAAACAGTCTTACCACATATCAACTGAGAACTGTGGGAAATTCAAACTAATTAGCTCATGAATCCAAGAGCTGCTGTATATGTCAGGGCCACAGGGATTGTCTGTGGGTGTTTACATCATTCCCTACAGGGAAAGGCTTGTGTGTCTATTTATATTGATGCTCTGCAGCAGTAATCAGAGGAAAAAACAAAAAACTTGTTAACAAGACTTTAACATTCTTTGTAGGTTTATAGTGATTGCCTAAAAAAGTGCAATACAAAGTGATTATAATTAAATTAGTCATCCGAATGCCTTTTCAGGTTGTGCTATTGAATTCAAATGATATAATACTGCTGCATTTTATAGTAATAGTAATGTTTTGCTATAAGACATTATCCATTTCCTTTGACCTTAAAATGCAACACAATGCAATGCATAATTCAAAAGACAAGTAAAACACCTAAGAAAAATCAAGACAGAAAAGACCTTCATGTTAACATTGGGCCCTATTTTTCTTAGATTGTACTTTGGGATCAAGCTTATAACAATATGCAGCATTACCGACAGCACATGTCGTAGGTTACCGAGTACTGACTCAGGGGCCGTTTACACGACACCGTTTTCGACTAAAAACTGAACACATTTGATGCATTTTGGCCGTTCATTTATACGACAATGTCTTTTTTGGGGGCCTGAAAACGCAAACTTTAGAAAACGGGTTTCAAAGTGCCAAAGAAAATGTTGTTGTCTCTGTGTAAACTACAAAAAGTGAGAATTTGTGGAAACGGTGACATCATCGCATTACGTGTTCAGTCTGTAGTGTTTCTTCACAAAGAGACATCGCCAACTACGGGCCTGGCAGCAGAATACTGAGTTTTTAGTCATTTTTGTCGATCCATGTGAACGGGGATCATTTAGAAAATGTTGTTCCCTTTCGTGGTCACTCCGAGTTACGTCGGATGACGACGATTGGGGTTTCGCTTAGAAGCCTATCACCTTCGAGTATATAAAACGAGCCAATGGCAATGAAATGCCATGGGTCTGCGGAATTTGCATAGCGTATCTCCGCCCACCGCAGGGGGTATATAAGGAAGTACGCTGGCAACATGCAGATATGTTTTCGCTTCGGAGCCGAGAACTTCTCCACTCCACGCAAGCCAAAATCCTGAGTTATTTCTTCTCATTCCTTCGAGACGAGCGAGCTCTCCGGTGTTGGTGTGACGGCGATTTCAGCGAGTGCACACTACCCTGCTGATCTGGTCAGTGATCTGACAGTTAGTGTGATTTCTCCCTGTTCGCTTCAACATCCGCGGAGTTTTCCTCTCACAAAAAGAGCATTGCATGTGGCACGTCTTTTTAAAGATGTCTCGCCTGTGCACTTCTGGTTGTGGTCGCGATGTATTTTCTCCTGATGGGCACAATCTCTGCTTAGCGTGTTTGGGCGTTGATCACGCTAAAGCAGCGTTTGTGGATGACTCATGTTCTCATTGCGGGAACATGACCATCTCCATGCTGCGGTCGAGACTCAATGAGCTCACCAGAGCGAGAGTCCCCCTACCCACACCCCGATCTACTGACTCCCCGAGAGCTAGTACTTCGGCTGGTGGCCGGGGTGACCTGAGGGTGACTGTGTGGGACACACCGCCGATACGTCCACGGTCCACACGCCCCTCTTCAGCATCGGTACCCGTGAGTGTTCAAACTGAGACCGCTGGTCCCTCTACGGAGGCCCCGCGTGTTTCGTTTGGAGCTCCAGAGGAGGATGCAATGTCGATCACTGCATCACAAGGTGGGCATGAGTCCTCGGGAAGTGAGGATTCGGCTGTGTTGCCGCCCTCGGGCGTGCCAGCATTGCCCGAGTCTGATCCCGAGCTGACTGCCATGCTTTCCCGGGCAGCCGCGGCCATTGGGCTGGAGTGGTCCCTGCCACCCGATCCAGTGCGCCCGCGGCTGGATGATTGGTTTTTGGGAGCGGCCGCTGACACTCGTCGCCGCCCAAACCCAATACCATTCTTCCCGGAAGTGCATGAGGAAGTCACGCGGTCCTGGGAGGCTCCCATGTCTTCCCGTGATCGTTCGTCGCCTTTCTCCGCCTTTCCTCCCCTCGATGAGGCTGATGCTTGTGGGTACACTGGGATTCCCCCGGTCGAACGTTCTGTCGCGATGCAGCTGTGTCCGGCAAGCGCTTCATCGCGTGGTGATCCTAAGCACCCGTCCAAAGCCTGTAGATTCTCGTCTACCATGGTGGCGAAATCTTACAGAGCGGCGGGACAGGAAGCTGCCTCTTTGCATGCCATGGCCATCTTGCAGGTCTACCAGGCCCAGATGCTCCGTGACATGCACGAGGGCAGGACAGACCCAGGGCTCTTCGATGAGCTGCGCGCCGCCACCGACCTCGCTCTCCGAGCGACGAAGGTGACCGCGCGCTCCCTGGGTTTGGTGATGTCCACAGCTGTGGTCCAGGAGCGACATCTCTGGCTGAACCTGGCCGATATGCGCGAGCCAGAGTGGACTCGTCTGCTCGACGCTCCCATATCCCAGCCAGCCTTTTCGGCGGTGCGGTCGAGGACTTTGCCCAGCAGTTCTCGACTCTCCAGCCCCGCTGCCCGCTAAACGCCAGGCCAAGCGGCGCTCCTGAGATGGGCTGCTCAGGATTGGCTTTAATTCTGTCCCAGGAGCTGGTAGCAGGGCCACTCCTTCCCCCGGTGGAGGGCCGGGGGAGAATCTTTTGTTCTATAGAGACAGAATTGGCCGGTGGCAATGCCCCTGTCATGAGAGCGGAGGTCGCCACCCTACTGGCGAAGGGTGCGATCGAGATTGTCCCTCCAGCCGAGATGAAGTCCGGCTTCTACAGCCCTTACTTCATTGTTCCCAAGAAGTCCGGTGGGTTACGGCCAATCCTCGACCTGCGCGTCTTGAACCGCTCCCTTCACAGGCTGCCGTTCAAGATGCTAACGGCCAAACACATCCTCCAGTGTGTGCGGCCGCAGGATTGGTTTGCAGCGATCGACCTGAAGGACGCCTACTTCCATGTCTCCATTTTACCTCGACACAGACCGTTTCTACGGTTTGCTTTCGAGGGGCAGGCATACCAGTACGCGGTTCTCCCTTTCGGGCTAGCCCTGTCTCCTCGCGTCTTTACGAAGGTCGTCGAGGCAGCCCTTGTTCCCCTTCGGGAACACGGGGTTCGCATCCTGAATTATCTCGACGACTGGCTGATCCTAGCTCACTCTCGAGACCAGGTTTGCGAACACAGGGACCTAGTGCTCCAGCACCTAGCTCGTCTGGGCCTTCGGGTCAACTGGGAGAAGAGCAAACTTTGCCCCGTGCAGAGGATCTCTTTTCTCGGTATGGAGATCGATTTGGTCGCCATGTGCGCGCAGCTTACGAGCGAGCGCGCGCAGTCACTGCTGACTTGTCTTCGTCAGTTCGAGGGCAAGAGTGCGGTTCCACTGAAACTTTTTCAGAGGCTCCTGGGGCATATGGCATCCGCAGCCGCAGTAACGCCGCTGGGATTGCTTCATATGAGACCGCTTCAGCTTTGGCTTCGCGATCGAGTCCCGAGGTGGGCATGGCAACACGGCACGCTCAGAGTCCCAGTGACTCCAGCCTGCCGTCAGACCTTCACCCCGTGGACGAACCTCAAGTTTCTACGGGCCGGAGTGCCCCTAGAACGAGTTTCCCGGCATGTTGTTGTATCAACAGATGCCTCCACCACGGGCTGGGGCGCCATGTGCAATGTTAAAAGTCCGATCAGACAATACCGCGACAGTAGCGTACATCAACCGTCAAGGTGGTCTACGCTCCCGCCGTATGTCGCAACTCGCTCGCCACCTCCTCATATGGAGTCGGAAGCATCTGAGGTCGCTTCGAGCCATTTATATCCCGGGACACCTGAACCAGGCGGCCGACGAGCTGTCTCGAGTTCGGCCTCTCGCTGGAGAATGGCGACTCCATCCCCAGTCGGTCCAGCTGATTTGGGATCAGTTCGGGGACGCACAGGTAGACCTGTTAGCCTCCCACGACTCGTCCCGCTGCGACCTGTATTATTCCCTGACCGAGGGCACGCTCGGCACGGATGCACTGGCGCACAGCTGGCCGCGGGGCCTACGCAAGTATGCGTTTCCCCCAGTGAGCCTTCTTGCGCAGACTTTGCGCAAGATCAGGGAGGACGAGGAGCAGGTCATTTTGGTTGCCCCATATTGGCACAACCGGACCTGGTTCTCCGTACTAGTACTCCTCGCGACAGCACCTCCCTGGCCAATTCCTCTGAGGAAGGACCTCCTTTCTCAGGGACGGGGCACCCTTTGGCACCCTCGTCCCGATCTTTGGAACCTCCACGTGTGGCTCCTGGACGGGACAAGGCAGGTTTGAGTACCCTACCACCTGCGGTGGTGGCTACCATCACTTCCGCTAGAGCATCGTCCACGAGACATGCCTATGCGTTGAAGTGGAACCTCTTCGTCAACTGGTGTTCTTCTAAACATCAAGAACCCACGAAATGCCCGATCAGTGTCGTGCTTTCCTTCCTGCAAGAAGGGTTGGAGCGAAGGCTGTCTCCCTCCACCCTGAAAGGGTATGTTGCCGCCATTGCCGCACATCACGACGCAGTTGATGGTAAGTCTCTGGGAAAGCACGACCTGATCATCAGGTTCCTGAGGGGAGCGAGGAGACTGAATCCTCCTCGTCCTCCCCTCGTACCCTCTTGGGACCTCTCAGTGGTTCTAACTGCCCTGCAGAGTGCTCCATTTGAGCCTTTGCAATCAGTAGAGCTTAAGTTCCTGTCTATGAAGACAGCGCTCCTGGTTGCATTGGACTCCATCAAGAGGGTAGGGGACCTGCAGGCATTTTCGGTTGACGAAGCATGCCTGGAATTCGGGCCGGCTAACTCTCACGTGATCCTGAGACCCCGGCCTGGATATGTGCCCAAGGTTCCTACCACACCCTTTCGAGACCAGGTAGTGAACCTGCAAGCGCTGCCCTTGGAGGAGGCAGACCCAGCCTTGGCACTGCTCTGTCCAGTACGCGCCCTTCGTGCTTACGTAGACAGAACACAGTGTTTCAGGACCTCAGACCAGCTCTTTGTCTGTTATGGTGGGAAGCTGAAGGGAAAGGCTCTCTCAAAGCAAAGGTTATCTCACTGGATAGTGGATACCATTGCTTTGGCATACCAGCAGCAAGGTCGTCAATGCCCCCTTGGTGTGAAAGCCCACTCCACTCGTAGTGTGGCTTCCTCTTGGGCTCTAGCGCATGGCGCCTCGCTAACAGACATTTGTAGAGCTGCAGGCTGGGCGACACCCAACACATTCGCGAGATTCTATAATCTCCGAGTAGAGCCAGTTTCTTCTCATGTACTCGCTTCAACCAGCCGGTACTAGATTCTGCTCAGGTGTCTTCGCTTGCTCGCCATTCCTCTCCACGGACGGGATACGTGCGATTTTCTTCTCAGGTGAGTCTGATAAGCTCTGAGTTTCCTCCAGCACCGGTGACGTCAGCGCCTGAGTTATGCCAGTCTGCCATAACGCAGCTTTTGCGCTTGACTAGGTGCCTCCATGTGCATGGTCCCCCCTCTGGGCGACCCCCACATGTGTATTTCCACTGTAAGTCTCTTTTGAGCGTGTGTCTTTCCCTCGGCAAGCCACCTTGCGGGTTTAAATATTCCACCTGCGGCTGGACACCTCAGTGATACTCCATATGCATCCCTCTGGGTCATATGTGTCTCTCAAGTCCCCCCCTTAATGGTTGGGCATAATTGCATATTTCTCCTGAGATATGCCCCCAGTGTTCCTTGGTATTCCTGTGTTAAGTAGGACTCCTTCGTTCGTGCTAGTCTCACAACAGGGAGCTCAGACTTACGCAGGGCACTGGATGACAGCCGAGGTGGCGTGATTAGACTGGAACCCCAATCGTCGGCATCCGACGTAACTCGGAGTGACCACGAAAGGGAACGTCTCGGTTACGTATGTAACCCTCGTTCCCTGAGTAGGGAACGGAGACGTTACGTCTTCCTGCCACTTCCGCTGTATCGCTGAAAAACGCCTGGGTCCAGTTTCGACTCCTCAGCGAAGACATATCTGCATGTTGCCAGCGTACTTCCTTATATACCCCCTGCGGTGGGCGGAGATACACTATGCAAATTCCGCAGACCCATGGCATTTCATTGCCATTGGCTCGTTTTATATACTCGAAGGTGATAGGCTTCTAAGCGAAACCCCAATCGTCGTCATCCGACGTAACGTCTCCGTTCCCTACTCAGGGAACGAGGGTTACATACGTAACCGAGACGTTATTTGTGCACGAAAAACTAAATTTCCGTTTTTTTTTTTTTTTTTTCTTATCACATCGTTGCGTGTAAACGTACCCTCAATTCGAAAGGCTCAGCACATGCTAATGTAAAGAGAGCTAATACCTCATGGTAATACGGCTGTGTGCATGAACAGTTTTGTCAATGTAGCGAAGAAAATATAAGTTCGCTCAAAACATGGAAAATATTGTGTGTTATTTGGGCTAACTCACAGTGCGAGTACACTATCACATGGTGTGAGTGATTGTTATGGACAGTGTAGTGCAAAATATGAACAGAAACACAGTAAAAATGATATAAATTATTATTTGTAGACTTCTAAGTAGTCTATAATTGGTTCAGTTGTAAATAATTTATATATGACACCATTTGTATGTGTATACTTAGATCACATAAGGAATTTATTGCCGTGGAGTTTAGTGGGCAAACTAGTTTACTGCAAGAGGGAAAAGGGTTGTATTTGCCTCTGAACACAACCCTTTAAAATATCTCAAATTGCTTTCCTACATAGACACATCAAAGAGGCTTATCTATGTTTTTTTGTTTTTTTTTTACCCAAACTTATTTCACGGAAGTGAAATCATGACAATTTGTTTTGCTCTAACATAGAATGAATACGCATTAGGAAGATTTGTGAAAATGTGGAAAGCATTGTAAGAGAAGAGAAAAGCCATAACTTAGCAGTCTGCACAGGAAGCCTGCCTCAAAATTGCACCAAATCATTTATAAATAATCTGTAGGCTATATTACTCTTGGTGTAATTCAATATCTGTAATTCAATATCTAACCCACCCTACATACACTATGCAAGTCTGTAAAATAAGACTGTAATTTAGAAAATAATGGTGTCTGCTTATTGAACATGTTTTTCTTTTCTTTTCTTTTTTAAACATACTGAGCAAATATTGCATTTTGATATTCATATAGGATGTCAGATCCAATTAAGATGGACTGATATTATATTAAAAGGTAATCTTATTGTACAGGTGAAATCTCCAGAGACTGACATGTGATTCGATTTTTTTGGTTACTGTGAAATGAACCTCTAATTGCTGAGTGGATGAGATGAAACACCCTAAACTCTCAAATGCCGCCTAGCGCATAGGTTTTGACAAAAGGAAGATTTAACATGTATTTATTAATTTAAGATGAAGAGTGTATTCCTGGCAAAGTGCATTTTCTCTGGCCCACATTTACCTTTTCTGTATAACATTTACTTCAAAATGTTAATAACTACAAATACAAATGAACTGATAAATAGTCCAATCTAATTACAAATGTCATTATTTCCTAGAATATTTTAGCTAACATTTGTGTGTACAAGATATTTTTATGCTTATTAGAGTATTGCGCCATTAGCTTAGCAACATGCTAATGGATTCAAGTCTAAAGTGTATTGGAATCAAGTCTCTTGCAAACTTCACGTGACGAGCTCTGTTTTAACTGAATATTGCTGCATACGCAAAGTTCACATATCATCTCTGTGTGCATGTTTTGCTGTTCTTGTGGGGTCTATCGGATGAAAATGTCTAACAAAAATAGCAAAACCTGATGAAATCACCTTCTCTGGGAGAAAAATAGATTTGTACCTGTAAGGCAGAGACGTACAGAGAGAGAGAACAAATCCCTTGATTTTCCCCTGTGGTTTAAAAATGGGTCGTGGTACAGTCCTCATTGCTGATCCCATTGCTGCGTGAAATAACATACTTTCAAAAGAACGTGCTGATTGCTGATAAAGAATGTATTTCTCAACTATAAATTAAATAAAAAAAATTAAGTATACGTACAATCAGGACATACTACAGTATATTCACCATGTCAGCATATATTGTGACCAACAGCACAAAATCAGCCATTACGCCGTTCCCGTCGATTTATATATGTTGACTCCTATCCCATGATTGAATGGTATGGTAAAGTGTCCATTTGTTGCACAATTCAGAAAAAAGCAGTACATGTACGTCATTTGAATATTTATCACCTAATGTTTTATGAAACGTTTGTTATCTGATCCACTGCATATTCGAAGGTAGAAAATATTCAGATAGTCTCGCCTCAAAATCACACCATTGGCTGGGCCAGCTGGGCTGGTCAAAAACAGAGAAATATTTGGCCGTAGCCAGCTATGAGGTCACCGGACCTCTGTATTTTTCCGAGGTGTATACACTGTCAGAAATAGGGGTACAGTAGGAGTCCATTTCTGTCCCCCAAGGTACAATCTACACTAACGTACCCCATAGGGCTTATTATTGGACCTCAAGGTACATATATGTATCTTTTTGAGGGTCAAAAAGCATTAAAAGGTACATATATGTACCGTATATGGGCCATTCTACAGAATTGGTGCAAAGTCAGAGTTGGAAACATCTTGACATTTTTTTGTTTTTTTCCCACAAATTTTGCATGTATGCAAATTGTATAATATCCAGGGTACGCTTTTCTAGTAATTGTGCAGTTAATTCTCATATTGTATTTTCAGAAAATGCTGGAATATTTTCCTTCTCCCCAAATTTGTCACTACCGAAACACAATATTAAATAATTTATTAAGAAGGCTTATAATTACCTATTAAGATTTTGTTTACATCTACCTTATAAATATATGTTTTTTCTATTTTTTTAAAATATTTTTACAGGTTAAATCAATAAAGATTATAATTTTAATAATATTTTAAGTGTAATTTATGAGATTTGTTGTATTTTGAACCCAATCTTTCTTTGTAGAAGGCATAAAGTTTATCGTACCAATTTCAAAGTTAAGGATTCATTAGTTTGAATATGCATTGAACCAAACACTATCATAACATCTTAGTTGATAATTCAATATACTTTATTTTTGACAAAACATCCCATGTTACGGTAGTGACTGCACATTTTTGGTAGTGACAGTAATGTTTTGGTAGTGACCACAATACTTAGTTTGCCATGGCTGAATCAGACTGTCCACATTTTATGTTAATATAAATAAATAACTATGATGCACATATGCAGTCAGTACATATAGCAGACACACATCTGACAGTAAATATCTTATAAGAACACCTAGAGCTATTCTATACTTTGGGTCTTGAGGTGCAAGTCAGAAGAGGTATGCTCATAGATTTTTCTTCCTAAAAAAAAACAACAACTTACAATGTAGACTGTTTCAGAACCACTTTGTTTTATTTTCACATTTTCAACATTTTGTGTATGAGTCATTCAGATAAATCTCCAGAACCACTGAACTGTGTGTGTGTGTTTACATAAAACATTAATTTCAGAATAATTTTCCTCATTCAGATAAATCTCCAGAACCACTGTAGTGTGTGTGTGTGTGTGTACCCTAACCTAACCCTAACCCCCAGTGTGTATGTGCACTGGTGTTGCACTGGTTTGTTTGTATTCTCTCTGTCTCTCTGTTGTAGTTTTTCTATTTGATTTTTTTAGGCATGTTGGTGTTTTATGTCATTCTCCCTGTTAAGTTAATCATATAAATTAACATTACTGACAACAACCTTACACCTAAGCTAGTATCATGGACTGCAACCTTAAGTAATTGTAACCTCATCACATTACAGAATTTTAACAGAATATTGCATACTAAAACACTACTAAAACATACTACAGTAGTAATTATTTGCATAACTGTACTGAAATGTAGTTTATTCCTCCAAATAAAGGATTATGTGTTCCCTTTTGTCACTACCAAAACAATAATGTCACAACCGAAACTTCAAGACATGTTTCGGTTGTGACTGTTTTGGTAGTGACAATTTTAGATACTTTTGAGCCTAGCTTGAAGATGCTAATCAGCACATGGTTAGCAATCACTGGTCAGAACAGTTGAACACATATAACAACTAAATTTTATGGAATAACATCCAAAAAAGTTTTCTCAATAGCAGAAAAAATTAGTTTGGTAGTGACATTCCTTAAAGTTACACACAGATTTTTAGACTTTAGAACACATTTACCTCAAAATGATGGGATCAATCTACTCACCATATAGCACATGAGAGAGAGGGACACAGGAATATTTCCTGATCAAACATGTAGGGGTGTGGTTAAAATCAGTCTCAGCCAATGGACTACAACATTCACTGTTTTGGTAGTGACATGAGAATGCAGGACACGTTTTTTTTAGATAAAGTTTCATGATTTAAAAATAAAATATAAAATAAATATATATATATATTTTTTTAACTTCAATTTTAAAACAAAAACAAAAATATATATTTTTAAAACAAGAATGGAAAAATTTGCAATTTTTTTTTCAATATCCTTTTCACAAGTTGAAATTTAGGGGTTAGGGTTTGGGACAGCCACCTCCTAATTGAAAGTAGCCTATAAATGATGATTTTATATATATAAAGCTTACTGATATCTTAAATATTATTGTGGGTTTCAATAGATAATTGAAGATCTTAGTAAACATCTAAGATTTTAATAATTAAATGCTTTTCAAATGTGTTTTTGGATGAGGGACAGCAGTTTGCACCAATTCTGTAGAATGGCCCATATATGTAAGGTTAAGGTACAATATTGTACCCTTGAGGGTAAAGCCCCAGTGACAAGCCATTGTACCCCTAAAGGTACAATTATGTACTTTATTTTCTGAGAGTGTAGTAACTGTCAATGGGAGGGGACAAGAAACAGTAACAAAGCCGTTTTCATCATAATAGGCATAAGATTAATAATGAACGTGTACATATTGTGAATTAATTTAACAAACTTAGTTACCTAGCTTTCCTGATGGCATTCCGTAAATTAACTTGGCTAAGAAAATGATTCATAAAACATATAAATATCAGTCGATATGTCAGAGACAAGTAATCTACTGCCCTCTGACATTGTTGGCCTTCAAACATCTTGAAATGCACATATGTAGATCAGAGAAATAAAAAAATGTCTCAGGGAAGGATGCTCCCTTTCCCCCTATAACTTGCTCAAATTTGGGATCCTGGTGATTATACAACCCTGCCTAGGACCCTGCTTTTTTATGAGCAATAAACCTACATATGCATGATTTACTTTAATTTTGAAATTCAAAAAATTCAGCATTGCTGGTCACCAGCTAAAGGTATGTTTTGCATATAGGTCCAACATTGGATGATGGTTTGCTCACCAGCATGGGTTCTCGATTGAGAACAGCATGAGTATGCTGGAATACATGCTGGTTTATCCTGGATATTTGAGCAGGGTTACCACTGAAAATAAGACACACATCATCTTCAAGTCCTCTGTAAAAGGAAGTGCAGAAATACACGAGAGGACTAGGGATTCAATTAGTCACCCAAGTCATCTGAGGCATTGTAATAGGGATTCAATATATAAGTCTTATGAACTCACCCCACCACTGCATACCAAAGCTCATTTGAGTTAGTGAGACCAATTATACTTCCCTCCTACCACCACTTGTGTTATCCTCTTAGCTCAAAAACCCAGGGTTGATAGGAGCGTCCCCAGCCTTTCTGAAAACAGCTCTAAAGATTATTCAAATGAGTGCATTAAATCTATTCTATATTAAGCCTCTGTCCCTATGTGTCCTGTTTACTTCAAGATTTTGAACTCCATCAGTAATCTACTATCTGGGCCCAGTCTTGGTCAAGTAGTGTTTATTTATTGATTACAGTTATTCTTGTGGGTCTGGCAGTTGCAGCTTAGATGCAATCAAGTCAGATTTAATGAGTCCATGCATACAAATAGACTTTCCCCATGCCCTGTTTTGACCAGTATCGATTAACTCTCCTGAGATATCAGGCCTATCTGCAAAAGGGATCAGTCATTTTGTTCGCATCATGACACTTTTTCTGATGCTTGGGATTGTGATTGACTGTCCCTATCTTGGGCAAAACTAACAAGGCACAGCAAATAGCTATGCTAGACTGCACATTTCAGCATAATGCCATAGGTGAGTGTAATAAACATTAAGGAAGAGGGAGAACAATCCAAGACGACAATTGAAATTATAAGAAGGGTTTCTTCTGTTTCATTATTCAGTCACCGGCAAATTCCCACCAATATTTATGCTGTAAACGATCATGTTAATTTACATCAGTAGCTCTTAATTTAAATTCCTGTTTCCAATTACATTTATTGATCATCTTGTTACTGTGACTGGAAATGTTAATCAGTTTCTTTTTTTCCCCATACCTCTGCACGGAGCTTCTCAGGATTACTTTATGAACGGATCAATGTTATGTTATTATCGACCGCTGTTCCCAGGAGGAGAGAGAAAACCGTGACTCTGACACTAATATCAGTAGACGAAGGATCGCATAGCAGTTAGCTCTAAAAGTTCATTTTATTTTCCATTCATCCATTTTTCCAAACCACTTGTCCTATGTTGTGAACATAGGCCGGGAATGCATGGGTAGTTTAACAACAGACTAACACACACATACACAGTCAGTTATCAATACACCTATGATGCATGTCTATGGATTGTGAGGGAGACCGGAGGAAATCCGTGCCTACATTCAAACTCCACACAGAAAGACCAACTGGTAAAGCAGGGACTTGAACTGAGGAACTTCTTGCTGCAAGGCTTCGGTGTTACCCAAGCCACGTGTTTAACTAGTGAAACTGGCTAAGGTGATATAGGGAGATGTGTGTTCACCTGGTGGAAAAGAAAAAAAAGGTCCAAAACAATCTAACAGACTTACATCAGGGCCAAGCATGTCATCATTGGTCAAGCAAAGGGATAATCATTGGCTCATAAGTGATATGAACAACACTAGATAATCCAGTCTCTTAATATTAAATAGTCTTTTATGTAGAGGTGTTTACAGGCATTTATATAGCTCAAGCAGTAGAGTTTGGCAGACACATACAAATTAAAAAGGGAAATTCCTCTTGGAGGGATCCAAAGCATATCTAGGGAACAGATATTAATATTTTCTTTCACTTATACCAGAAAACAACCACCCAGTTCACCCTATAGCAACTACATGACAAACACTGAGAACATCTTCAGTAATGCAAAAAGCCTTGGTAACAACAACACACTGGATTCTTCACTGGAAACCCGAAGTAACTCACTCACGCTAAACGTTTACTCTTTGAATTCTTACACACATGAACAACACAAGTCGACACCCATTGTGACTTAAAGTTTGCTAAGAAGTATTTTCTACTGAAGCAAGGTGGTATTTGACTCTGGTCAAGTGTATCTAAATCAGACTGGTGAGAGTGGCCTTGGACGGCAACAGTGCATTATGGGTGTTGAATTTTCCTACTGATTTGACAAAAGGGACTACCTCTCTAGTCAATTAGCACCAATTTCAATTGGTTTCGCCTGTCTACTGCATAGGCAGCCAAGTTATTGAAAACCCATTTTGTATGCAGTGAAGTACCACTTTAATATAGAAAGAAAATAGCTTGTATATGCAAAAACAACAAAAAACACCAACAAGCATATGTTTACGAAACCCATTATAATACTATAAGTGGATAGCTAATGGTCAGATTTACTTCGGGTTATTTACCAAGTTGAATTAGTTAAATAATATATATTTTTATTTTAATAATAAATTGATTTTGTTTCGTTCATTTTTCATTTATGACTCAGTCGAGAGACCCATTAACAATCAAAGTAGATGGATGGGTTTCACTTTATTTTGATAGTCCCTTAACACATCGGTTGACTATAAGTAATGTTGTATCTACATGTCTACTAACTGTCATTAGGGTGTTAGTAGAGTATTATTAGACTGGTAGGGTTAGGGTTAGAAGAATAAGTTGACATGTAGGTGCAACGTTACTTCTGGTTTGAGGAGCATCACAATAAAGAGTTAGCAGATATTAAGCAATACTCTAATCTACTAAGTCTACTAATACTCTAATGAGAGTTAGTTGGCATGTATGAAAGTGAAAGCACTTAGAACTCGGGTCTGTAATTGTTCATGAAGTAAAGTAACATAGCATGCATATGCGTTTTAGACGATGACAACGTCTTTAGCTCAAAAACAAACAAACATAACAAAACAATTGAATGGCTCGCATAAAACAATATATAAAGAGACAGCAGTCTTGTTTGTTTTACCCTCTCTTCTGATTTCATGCTGTTCCAATAGCTTTGGGCAATTCACAGTCCCCTCAGTGAAAAGCAAGAAGACTTTAGAACAGAAGAGAGTTTGGAACCATCTCTGATGTATGATTTTTGACAAATAATTTAGCTCTGTCAGTTTCACAATGAAGGTCTTGGCATAAAGAGCTAAACGTGTGCTCAAACGTCTGTCAGTTACTGCCCACATTAAAAGAGCAAATGCATGACTCAGCACTTGGAAAAATGCACTGAAATTTTAAAACTGGTGATTGTAGTAGAATACAAATAGTAAAGAACGGGATCACCAGTAACTTTCAAACTTTATTTAATTCTTATATATTTATTATGTATTTTATTGTCATCGCACACATCATGGATCTGCATTCAAATTATTATTATTTTTTTTTAAATGTGTTGCTTTCTATATTATAATGTATTTCTATAACAAAATGCAAATGTGATATGCATTATTATATAAGCATCAAGCAAACAATATAATTATTATTCTCAGTGATTGAAGATTAAACATTGAACGAAAGATTGAACAAATTATTGCATAACCATCCACCAGATGGAGATATGCACTACGTATGTAAATCACCATTAAACAAAAGAAGGAAGTCATATTCTTAGCGTGCGTTTCCATGGCGACTCATCGATTCATCGTCACACATCGATGGATGGACCTCAAACACTCCCGCATCTTACAGTTCAATCAATCAATTTAGAAGCAATTATTCAAAACTGTAATATCCACAAACACATTTCTCAAACAGGCGAGTTGTTATGGTATTCATAATGGGATATAATTTTTGTGAAAAACAAAACGTTTATAGTATATTCCTTTGAAAGCTGAATAATATTGAATGCTATCTTAGTTAACTTTTTAACAGTCGTCACATATCAGTACTCAGCGTTCATTTTAAAGGGACAATTTAGGAAGTTCCTGGAAGGCTTTTATATTTGATTACGTTTAGGAATTTATATTCAACCCCTTTGACAGTAACCCACAGTCCTCAACAAATCCCACAAGATTTGTAACCAAAATAACATGCTTCAGGAGCTGCCCTAAATGCTGATCCAATGGGACGTGTGGGAGAGGATTCTGTGTTGTATTTTAAAGACGAAATCAAAGTTTGGTGGTGAAAAATGGACAGCTGTTGTTTCTGATGATCAAGAACTTAAATCCACTTCAAGCATTTCTAGAGGCAATTAACAGTAATCGGAACTTACTAATTATTGAAACTAACTGACTACTGTAACTGAACAACATGATTTAATTGCCTTAAGTATTTCAGCTGTTCAAAACAATGTAGCTTTTCCAACAAATTCTCAAACAAGTAGTGTACTGTAGGGTGACACAATGTTACATCATTTAGTGTTTCCATGTCCCTGTGAGGAAATTCAGGCTTTTTGTAGCAAATTAGTTACATTTTTAATCATATCTATACACCTGCATACAATTTTGAATGCATTTTAGTAAAGTGTCCTTACAGAGTCAATTTAAAAGATGTTTTTACATGCTTTTTTGTCTTTTTTTCGGGGGTTGCTTGCACACTCATCGTACAGTCAGAAAAAACTGCACCACCATCACTGGACAAATAGAGACAAAATTGTCCAATACACAGAACAGCAGGATAAGACAGCATAATGATTTCCCCCAAAGAAATGCTTTTGCGTGACCAACAGGAATCAATCATGAATGAAGCTCAATTTGATCAAAATTGGCCCGAGTGTTTTCAATGCCCGTCAGTTATCTGCTAGAAAAGAGCTGGAACATGAAGAACCAGCTGTTATCTCTGCTGGGGTCGAGAACACGTGTTCACCCGTGATGGAATCAATTACAAGAAGTCAGCCCACTCACTTAGAAGACGTCACAAAGATCCGCCAAGTGTCAGGCTCAATTAATTCCCATCAGCCTCTGCCTCATGGAAAATGCATTTCTAACCTGCACAACAATTTCTTTTGGTAATTTAGAGCTGCAAGACAAAGGTGGGAGACAGATGGGGTCTCATGCATCACATTTCCTTATAATAACAAAAGTTATTATAGCACCGGGATCATGAAGGCTACAGAGAACACCCCCTTATTCATTCATATGACTCGAGTCAATCGATAATGAGGACAATGTGTGATAATTATATTAAGAATTAAATTAATAGAGGAGTCAGAGGAGATTTGGTTGTCGGGTAAACCTGCAAAGCTAATTAAGTTCCTGAAGCAAACTTTCCAATCAGCACAATAATCCACAAGCTTTCGGTCTATTATAGGAAAGATTAATTGGTTTGCTGTTATCCCGGAGGCTTTCTCTTCAAAGCCCTGGATGGGGGGAGTGAATAGAAGACTACAGCGGATGAGTCAGTGGAGCCGGAGAGATGTGCCGCTTCCCCAACACTGCTCTGCAAAAAGGTCTTTTTAGGATAATAATAAGCAACTATGTACAGTACAAATGAGAATAGTGTAAATATTGCTGCTGTGCTGACAGAGATAAATCCATGCATAAGGAATTTAGCGATTGAACTCTTCCTTAACAGTGCTATCAATAATTCATTATTGAATGATCGATTTTATCTTTGCATAACTGGACGTACGGATGCAAACATAACAAGTTGGAGGCACGTGTTGTGTTCAGAACAATGTGAAAGTCGTAGTCTGTGATCCTCAGTTGTTTACAGTATGATATGATGTTCAGTTTTTTTTTTTCCTCTGTAACCATTTACCAAGTCAGCAAGTGTTTTAAAATCTGTACAGATTGCACAAGTCGTGGAGTATATTCCAGTCCTAAATCATGAGTCGTTTCAAATGTTTTGTTTATATACTGATTCCGTCAATTTAATTGATAATTATTGGTTTCAAGACTGATTCTTTTGTTTGTTTGTTTTTTTGAGTTGGTTGACAGCAAATTGTTTGCAAAATTAGTATGAATTTATGTCGTCTCATCCATATATTTTTGTACAAACTGCTCATACAGCTTACATTTTGTTGGTTTTATTTTTCACCATTTTTACTTCATCTTTCATTCACACTTAATTTACTTACTAAAAAAATGTAGAGACTGATTCGTTCATGAGCGAAACACAACATTTGTGTTCAGCCTGCTTGAGACAGTTATCGCTCAGCGGTTGTTTTCAAACTTATTGTTTTACATTTTAAATTGACACAACCCAATTACCACTTAAACATTTTACATGCAATCAAGTCTAGCCATTAGAATACAATTTGCAATGTCTGAAATGATTGTGCACAATGTCCTTGTAATTTTATATGTATGTATAGATATATATATATCTTAAGTAAAAGTATTGAAAAATAATATGACTCATGTAAGAGTAAGTTTAAGTAGTTTGCAGAAAAACTACTCAAGTTAGAACTTTAGTATTATTTTTCGTGAGTTTAGAATTATAAGGTTCTATCTCCAATTTTGGTCGAAATTGAGTTTTTGACATAATCTGATCCATTAGGTGTTTATTAATGCCTGTGTGGTGCTATTTTTGTAAAAAAAAAAAAAAAAAAAAAAAAAAATTTGTTAGTAGTTATTAATAAAATAAAAAGGTTCCATCTCTCCATTGCCAGCTGGGATGTAAAAACTGTGATGCTCAATATCTCAGAACTACCCTAAACAGAGATAGAACCTTATAATTCTAAGCTCACGAATAATTGTTAGCAAAAATGGGGTGATGTGAGCATTATGGTGAGCTAAACACTCTCATATAATGTCTGTTTCATTCATTCTGGAAGCCGGAGGACGCCCTCGCCTGAAAGTACAAAAGTGAGGCTCATAGAGGTCATAAAACGTATGATGTTCCAGGAAATCCCTTAATTTGGACACAGGCATTCAGATATCGCTGCAGCTGAATAAAATGCAGATATTAGAGACGTTTTGACTGATGAAACATGAAGAAAATAAACACACGATTGCGATGATTTATTTGTTATCTGTGTTCTTCATGTTTTTTTTTTTTTTTTTTTGTGTGTGGGGAGGGGGGGGGGGGTTCATAAGAATGATGTATATTTAAAATGCAACGTTAATCGACATAGACTGTATGCAATACTAAATAATAGCTATATGACAGATGAACCGCGTTATCTTATTCCAATGCTGTTAATGCTGAGGTCATTTCAACTGTCTGCTTTGTACATTTTGTTTAACTGCATTCAATTAAAGAGGGCAGAATTTATCATTCAATTGAAATGTGAGCTTACATTATGTTCTTGCTCCATCCATGCACAAAAAAAAAAAAAAAAGAAAAAAAAAGCATCCTTCTGAGCCATGTTTTCTATTTACTTCAACTGCTCCGTGCTCTAGTAACGTCAGTGGTGTGCATGACCCATTTCAGCAGCTAAAATTACTATCTAAAATCAGAATATGAACATCTCTCACTTACAAACAAAAATAATGAAACATAAGTGATTCTGATGTTGCAAAGTTGGATAGGCCTACTTTAATTTTACACAGACACCATTGCCCTGTACTACAAGTATTGTGCAGTATGAGATGAAATGGTATTTTATTCATTTATCTTTCTAAAATGTCCAGCAGCAACACCAGGTTTTAAAGTTTTATTTGGAAGCGACATTTCGCTTGCCTCTCCTGAGCCCCCTGAGTTTTAATAGACCCCTGATGTGTGGGGGTAATAGAGTGCTTCTGGCAGGACTTATTTTTGTAGGCTAACCCAGAAGTTACAATCACCCTGGTGCCCTCAACAAAAAGCCAATTGGATTTTTCAACTGGCTTTTGGATTTTTGCGAAAAATCAAGCAATGTGTCCATAATACCTGCATCCATTCATGTCTTTTGGATAGTTTTTTGTAAATACGTTTATTTGGCTTCTACAGTTTAAATATGTTTTTGGATTGATTGATTGATTGATTGATTGATTGATTGATTGATTGATTGATCCCACAATCTTTTAAAATTCATCTCATTTTATAAATGGTATCTCTTTGCTTTCATTAAGGCCCCATTTACACGATGGGAAAATGCAGATATTTCCCTGTGTTTTGGCCTGTCATTTACACGAAAACGCAGTTTTTATCCCAGAAAACGATTATTCTAAAAACTCCGGCCAGATTTCTGTAATAGAGGAATTTCTGAAAACGCCGGTTATGTGTTGCCGTGTCAACTGGGAGAAACGGGGTTTTAGGTTCTCAAACGTCACATTATGCGCCAGAAAATGCTTACGTCATGTAAGCGCCCTATGTTTAGAGTTTGTTTGGCTACCATTTGATCATGGATGCTGTTAAGGTGGTACTCATTTTTACTTCTGTGCAAACGCTTTTGGCCTGTTTGCATTTGCTTTGCTGTCTGTCCACACAAACGAACCTCACGACAACCTTAGTCTGTTGTTTTGAAAGGAACTGGAAGTCGCTCGTTGTTGTCGATTTTGAGGATTCTGATTGGCTTGCATGGCTTTACCCTTCTCCCTACACTGATGTTGCTCGACGGGTTGTGTGCACGATGTTATTTTTGAAAACGGAGGGGGAGAGCTATTTGTTTCTCTAAATACCCGGCTATGTGTAAATGTGGCCTAAAACACAAGACACTCTGTTGAACTTTATTAAATCATGCTGAACAACATCATCATGTTTTGCACAGAATTGTGGAGTCCATAGCAGTTTGAGCACTTTCATAAAGCAAAAAGGGGACAAACCAAATACATGTAATATTTTAAAATTTTGTAT
The DNA here is from genome assembly GCF_951802725.1 of Rutilus rutilus. Lineage (NCBI taxonomy): Eukaryota > Metazoa > Chordata > Actinopteri > Cypriniformes > Leuciscidae > Rutilus > Rutilus rutilus. The sequence continues at coordinate 31,587,297 of NC_140226.1, forward strand.
TACATGAAAAAAAGGACCTCATCGTGTTTTATATGATGTAAGCATGTATTGAATTAATTAATGGAATTGTTTATGTCTAACCTTTTGTAGAATTAATGATAGAGATTTGATAAGCAAGCTAATAAAATATTAAATCTGGATCAAAAGAGATTACAACACCACATAATCCAGCATCATGTGGGCACTGATGTGTTAAAATGGTAATGAATGGATACTAGAATGACAGCCTTAACCAAAGTTAGTCAACCTCAGTGGCCTTTTTAAATCGCTCCAGAGCTTTAATCATGGATGTCTGGGCATTTTCTGATGGGGTGTCCAACCAAATTTCCTGATAAATTATTGTCTGCAGTGTCCCCTATTGAGGTCATTCAACAGGTACAAATGAAAAATGAGTCTCAGTATTGCACACCTGGCAGCAGGAAGACTTGCCAAGTTCTTCATGGTCCATTGTTGGAAAGGTTACCACATCATTGGAGTGATTCGTTTGAGAAAGACACCGAATTAACAAGTCATAAAGAAATATGAATCACATTCCCTCAAGGATTTCTATAAACTAAAACGATATGAAGAGTTCAGATGCAAAAACCTTTAAGTGCCATCTAGAATGAAAGCTCGTATATTTAAGTTCAGTAATTTCACTTAAATGGCAATGAAAATGACCTATTAATTGCCATTTAAGTGAAATTACTGAACTTAAATAAACAAGCTTGATAAAAATTATCATTCTAGAAGAAAATTTCAGATGGCACTTAGAGGTTTTTGCATCTGAACTCTTCATATAAGTAAATCTGATTAGTAATAGGCTAAAAGTATTTCACTCGCTACTATATATCAAATATCAATATGTTGCTCTGCAAATCATACAATAAATATGAAACTGACTAATTGGATGCTTATTTTTTTATTGTAGCCTAATTTTTTTTTTTTTTGCATTGCTGGGTTGAAGCCAATCTAGAACACATTTGTGGTCAAACACATCTTGGAATATTTTGCTGTAGCTGTACTGTCACATTTCTGGCTTCGCCTCATTGACATCCCTCAACTTGCTTGGGTTTCCTTACTTCTAAAAGTCATTCCACGGCACAGCTTTCAAAAGTTACAAAGCAATCCAATAAAAGGAAAGCACATACCTCACACAAAACAAGTGGGCAAGAAAACAGTCAAGAGTAAAAGTGTCGATTTAAAAAGTTGTCATAAAAAACAACAATGTGTTATAGGCCTCCTGTTGTGTTGCAAGGAAGGCCTACTGTTGTGCTAAACAAAGAAACCTTGAAAGACACTGTATGAAAATTTCGACTTTGAAAACAAACACGCTGGTGGCAATCTTTTAAACGTGTAATTCAAACTCGTTGTCAGATGGTGTCTGCTGAAGCGTTTCGGCAAACACAAGTTTCACATACAGTAGCACAACAAATATCTACACTAATTCACACGGTCCCATGATAAATGAAGACAAAACAAAAATGCAATTAAATGTGATTAAATGGATTTAAATGTGATGCAAGGCTTGACTATTCGTCTGTAATTCTGCAAAATCCCAATTCAAACACCCATGTGTGCCTGTGATTGGAAATTTTCCGCGCCTGGACTTGCATTCCTTGTGACACAATTTCCTGTAGCATAGTCCAGGCGTGTTGCCCACATTTTGAAAACATGCCATCCATTACACACAAATGAGAAACAATTAACACATCTGGACGCTGTAGGGGGATTAGAACAGACACATCTAAATGAACAGGGCCTTTAACTGATAGGGAATCAATCACTGTGTCACAACATCGCATCACACAGTTTGAATATCAATTAGTGCTGTTTTTAATTGTTCACTGCACTGACTCGTGTGTAGTAAAGAGTGTAGTACGAACAAATCAGAGACTAAGCAAATCTCCTTATATGTTGTGCTGTGACAGAGCGTATCATTGAACAAGTACGCCCTTGCACTGAACGAATTGGCGATTTGAGTCTGAATGAATAAGTGGAGTAGCACTGAGCAAGACATGTAATTTGTGAACAAACTGGACGGATGTGGCATGTTGAGTAAATGAACGGAAGAAACTGGAGCACTTCGTTCTTAAACGAACCTAGATTTGGTTCAGCGACGGATGATTGATCTGTTGAGTCAGGAGAAAGCTATCCCTTAGCATTTCCATTCATCTCAATGACAGTTGCTTGGCTGACACAGAACCCTCCGGAAGAATGCAGCTTCGAATCTGCCAACTTTACTCTTGCTACTCAGTTCTAGACACAGTTGTTGTTGGTTTTTATCTTTCACAGTTAATTATCCTGAATGACTTGAAAGTTAAACAAGAAATCCACCCAAAAAATCATTTTGATAACACATGTAGTAATAAAATAACATACAGCATGTAATTTATATTATGTCAGAATTCATACATCTATTTACAGTGGTGGACGGTATTTTTACTTTGTTACTGTACTGAACATTTTGCAAGTATCTGTACTTAATCAAAGCATTATAGTTTTGGGGAACATTTACTTCCCTACATTCCAAAGCATAATATCATACTTTTTACTCCAATGCATTTCGTAAAGACAAAATTAAGCAAATGAATGCATGCTTCTTCACTGCTGTTTCAAATGATATAGAGTTCTGTGTATGCATTTTGCCATTCATGAGGTTTCCTTTTGCACTATTGATCACCACATATTTGCTTTTCATCAATTTTATAAATATTGTATGGTAGATTTTGTTATTTTCACTTGTTTGCACACTTGGTTTATCAGTAATTACAATTTATAATAGTGTTTTTTTTATTTTTATAATATATAACATTTGCTTATTTGCAGATCAATACATATTAAATTTCAACACGAATCTTCCCTACTGACTAGTGCTGGCTAGAATAAATCATAAACATGCTTCATCGACCAGTAGTTTTATACATAAATACTTAAACCAAGTACTTTGAACTTTTACTTGAGCAAAATTGTTTCAACGATACACTTTTCAGAATGTTGACAAGGAAGCTGTGAGTTGATTTGTTGTACAGTAACTTGTTTTTATAGTCTGAATATACTGGATGAAATATTAAGTTGCAGCAATATTGTGTTCGGCATGTTGCCCATCCGCTCAGTATATGTTTGTGTTTGGAAGAGGCACATACTCATACAATAGAAAACCTCCGGTGTCAACACATAAAGAACATACTTCCATTCCATTACTCCCTGCAGGATGTTGTTTTCTTATCATACCCAAACAGAAGGTTTTCATGTGGAAATACTGCTCATTGGTTATTCATACAAAACCACATAAATCATCATATCCAGACACCTTTGGGAGCATCATGTGTTTGATTTTAAGATCAAGTAATGAAATCCAGAGATGCTCATGTTAATTAAATGAAGCTGTCTTCAGGGGATGTAAAGCAAACATGGTGAATTTGATGTGGTTGAGTAGTCACTACAAAATCTTCATTTTCATTCACGTTCCTGCAGATGGTCTCTTACCACACTGTAAAAAATTTCTAACCCTCCCAAATCAAAAATTTCAAGTGACCGATAACATCTAAATTTTTCAATTGGCCCAAGTGAAATTCTGTAAATTATAAAATTAAATTGACAGATTTTCACTTGGGCCAATTGAAATTTACAGAATTTCACTTGGGCCAATTGAAAAATTTAGATGTTATCGGTCACTTGAAATTTTTGATTTGGGAGGGTTAGAATTTTTTTACAGTGCAAAGCAGCACGTGCCACTCAAAACATTACTAGCAAATAACACTACTGACAGTTGATGATAATACACATAAATATGGAGTTGGATTAAGGAGTTGCCAAAGGACATATTAACCCTTGTGTGGTGTTCATATTTTTGTTATTCATATATATACAGTGTGTGGTCATTGAAAATGTGTTCTGATATATGTTCTTCACGGAAAATGAGTCAAGGCCAGTGAGTCTGAGTTTTTTTTTTTTTTTTTTTTTTTATTGTATCATTTTTCTTTTGATAAAAAATGTATACAGGTCCTACAGACCCGAACACCATACAAGGGTTGAAGGGATTTTTCCCTGTTTTCAAAAAATATATAAAAAATAACTAAACACAACAGACAATGGCGTTTAGTTTACGTCAGACAGTTTACGTATAGACAGGGCTTGATATTAACTTTTTGCTCCCCAGCCACTCTGGCTAGAGGTTTTCCAAAGTTACTAGTGATCATTTTCACTGGACACAATTTTGACATTTAAACCATGGGGAAAAAACTGCCATAGAGATATTTTTAATATCTCATAATTTGTCAGCAGGTATATTAGGCTGCTGTCACTTAAGAACTGACGTTCGGATCCATTATACTGTTAGTACTGAGGCGGCTTTATGCGCATGTACTTTGAGTGTGAGCACAAAATCTGTGGGAATGAGTCAAATTATGCGCAATCCAATGCCAAAATTCAAGCCCTGTAACACCAACAATATTCATCCGGAGAGCCAGAAAGTGCAGCTGGTCTCGTGTTTCTATTCTGCGGAAAATTAGTTTTGGAAGTGTTTCAGATATATTTCAATATCGATGTGTATCGAAAAATCTATATTTCTGACAACACTTTTGAGAAAAATTTATAGGTTGTATTATATATAAATTTCAACCCACCAAGGTGGCCTGTAGGAGTGACTGCGTCACACGCCACTGCTGAAATACACACGCATTTTGCGGGTTGGCGGGTGTTCATGTCAAGCCCTGCTTGGAGATAAGCTTTATTGTAGGAAGTAGATGGGTTTCATCTGTGCATGAAGAATGGAATGGGTCATTTGGAGTTAATAATTCATGTAATAACATACTTAATGGCTATGCATTTAAAACAGTCAAATGGGAGTTTAAAAACATTTAGATACTGAAAAATTAATTCCACATAAAATAATATGAACAATAACCCAAATGAACATTGAGAAGCTATTTAACTTGAAGAAAAAATGAAGCATTAATGTTGGGATAAAGGTGGCTGGGAAACATAATAAAAGGATTGTCACTCCAGACAGGGGCGGACTTTACCATTAGGCAAAGGTAGGCAATTGCCTTGGGCCCCGAGCTACCTAGGGGCCCCCAAAATGCCCTATTAACTTATGCTTAAGTTTTTTTATTATTTTTTTTATTATATATTTCTAAAACTCCATTTGCGAAAAATGGCATCAAATCATTAGTGTCGCAGACAGGAGGGGGCCCCCCGCCTCACTACATTGGACTATTCCATTATCTCACTTACTGCGCATCTGCGAAAGTGACAAGACTGTGCCAAAAAACTGACGGAGAAAAAGAAGTGATTGACAGACAGAGTGTACAGAGTAGTAGACAGAGTGTGCAGAGTAGTAGAGAGTAAAAATGAAGCGAAGCTAGCTACCCAAGCGGTGCTGAAAAAAGGAGGAAGCGGGAGGAAAGCAAAAAGTCTGTAAAGGTGCGCGGCGCGAAAGATAAACAACACGCAGTAACAGGAGGACTGGGAAATACACAAACAGAGCAAGACCAGTCTAAACGCGAAAATTTAAAGTTTCGAAGTTACCCAAGCGGCTCAAATAAAAGAAAAAAGTGAAAAGACGCTGATAAGTATTTGGGAACGCTGCCAAAGATGACAAACTTTTTTACGGCTACTGTTGGGGATACAGATCAGGAACAACAACGTCCAACGCACAGAAAAATCGTGACGCAAAGAGGACACGGAGATCGACAGACAAAACTGAGCAGTTTACTTATGAATCATGATATTTAAACAAATCTCAGCTCTCAGATTCTGTCAATTCTATTACGAAATTCAAACAATATTTTGCCGTTTTAATGTGACGTGACAGATTCCTATAGCGGCACGTGAACTGATCATCTCTAGCTAATAGTAAATAAACACGAATTAACAATGTTGAAAGATACAGTATAACTTACCGAAATGTATATTCCTCATTCATAATATCGATCAATAAGTGTTTTTCAACCGCAGAAAGAGGTAAAACAGCTGGAGAACAATCATCACATAACATTTACCGAAAGCCGTTTAATTGGCTAGAAAAAAAGAGCTAGAGAGAGTATTTGGCTAAATATGTGTACTATATTACTTATTTTAACCTTAAATTATACCAGCTAATTATTTTTTTTCTTGAGAAAAAGTAACGCCTATCTTGTGAAACGTTACCTAATATTTATCCAAATGAGTCAATATTGAATCAAATCACAAGAATTGAATCGAAATGGTGAAATTTGTCAAGCAAAAAAAAAACAAAAAAACATAGCTTACCAGAAATTGTAGCATGTAAACATTGTAACATGTTTCTGTTTAGGAGTAAAGAAGTGTATGCAGGGTTTAAAGGGGACGCTTTTTTCTCCTCTCTAACCTTTACTTCCCCATAGATTAGCTTTACCTGCCTATCCACCATACAGTCGGTACATATTTTTTTCGTTCTCTTTTAAAGATTGGATGGGGAGGGGCCCATAACCTACCTACCTTCGCCTTGGGCCCCCGATTTACTAAATCCGCCACTGACTCCAGACGAAATTTGTGACCACAATTTATCACACACACACGCTCACACACACTCATACTCTCAAACACACATGATCACACACATGCACTCACAATCTCAAACACACACACACACACACACACACACACACACACACACACACACACACACACACACACACACACACACACACACACACACACACACACACACACACACACACACACACACACAAGCACACACACTCTCCAATCCTGTTGTGTCACTCCTGAGATAAGAGTTGAAATGCAGTGGGTGGAGGTTCATTTCAACGGAGAGGGCTGGGATACCTCAGGAGAGAACACAAAGTGACAGACACTCCCATGTGGCTCTTTATGGAGTCTTCCTGAAAACAAAGTCAATATGAAGTGTGTTTCTGGCATAGTATCGACTAGCTGTCTTAGACCATGAGGTCTAGAATGAGAGGAGGGAGGTGGAGATAGAAGGAATTCTCCAGCAGGAATTGGCATAAGGGAGCTCTACTACCCATGATGCTTCTGCTCCTAGACACAGCTGGCACTGTGATTTGTCTCTGAATCTGGCAATGGAAGATCCTTCTAGCTTACACTTCATTATACAGTCTGTGAAATTTATTTATATACTATGTATTCCAAAGACAAATGTGTGGATCATTGTGACCACTTCACTTCCCAGTGGAGACCATATGCATGAAAGTGTCAGACTGCATGAAGACTCACATACAGAGAAGATGCTAGGTGACCATAATTTTACCTTGAAGATATGCTCCTCGTCATCTATTTTTGCTTCTGGGGCAATATTACTGTCAAAAAGACAGTCGTATCCCTAATCGTTAAATACCTCTACTCAAATATTTATCTAGGCTTAAGTTTAAAATGTAATACAGTATAAACTACGGCATGACTTTTTTTTTATTTTTTTTTAAGAAAATGTACCTGTTTCTTTTATTAATGAATGACGTATATGCATCGCATTAAGTTCATTAGTTTGTTTATGTTAAACTGTGTTATCCAAATGAATAGAAATTCAAGTTAAATCTTAAAGGCATAAATATTTACCAATATTTTCTTTTGGTACAACCGTTGAACTAACATCCCATTCTTTTCCTAAGCAAATATAGTTACTATAGGACAATTATAACACAATTATGCATATTCTGAAATAGTACAGAATCTCCAGATCCAAAAAAACAATGAAGAAGAAGCAGAAACAAGCGATAGAAGCACATGTAAGATAATCAAAAATTATACAGCATATAAATCAAAACTGCCTAATGTTACTGAAGGAGACGTCGACCCATTAACGACTGTGAAGCTTTGGGGGAGTTGATGGACTCGATCTACTCCATCTGTGTTTTGATCATCATTCTGAATCTGATCCATAGTCTTTGACAAAAATGTGATTTTCTCAGCTCCAAATGTTGTGGTAAATACTTACTGTCACGGTTCATGAATTCACTGCCTTTTCCTTGTCTCGTATTATTAGTGTGGGGGTGTCCTCCAATCAATGCTGATCGTCAGCGCCAGCTGATCATTAACTTACCTATATATTCTCTGTGACTGGTGTCATCTGTTGTCAAAGCGCTGTGGTGTTACCGGTGTCTGTTCCTGTCCCGTTTTTGCTGTCTCCTGTGATCTTCGTTCCTGTTGGATTGTTCGTCGTGTCTTCACCTCCGATCATCTTCATCACTCTTCTGGATTCGGACTCTAGCTTCATCCACCACCCATCACCAGCCCGGTTGCCCGGTTGCCCGGTTGCCCGTCGAAGTCCCTGCGTCGCTCTCCCGTCCCAGTGTGTCGTATTTGTGTGGATCTGACCTCTCTGTTTATCTTTAACCTGCAATTGCCTTCTCTCTCGCGTTCATGACACTTACCCACATTCAAGTGTTGATAAAAAAGAATGCATGTAGCTAGAATAAAATGTTTTTGGTTTATTTGTAAGCAGAGGTTCTGTTCTTTCTTTTTGTATAATGGTAGTTGAAAATGTTTTTTTTTTTTTTTTTAAGTCTTTTAGCACAACTTACCCCAGTAAAATTTACAGTACTTTACTGGCAAATGCCAGTAAGAGTAGACCTGAAGGTTGTGGGCTCGATATTCAGTTCCGGCAGGAGATGCCCTTGAGCAAGACACATAACCCCCAGTTGCTCCCCAGGCACTGCAGTGAATGGCCGCCCACTGCTCTGGGTGTGTGTGGTTTCCAGTAAAAAAAACAAAAAAAAACTTTAAATAATGTGATACGCTCTTTGGGAATGACTGTTAAAAAAAATGCCCCATTCTTTACCTAAGCAAATATAAAGTAGCTAGAATGTTAATATTCAACTCTTGCCCTGTTTTTGCCCGTGTATAGCTCTAATCTAACCTAGGACAAGGAAAGAAGAACTTCTAAATATGGACATGCGATTACTTAAATTGCATTCAGATTGCATCTGAATTCAGCAGTGATTCAGTCGTGTTTTTAATGAACACTTCATCTTACGTCACCCTCAAATCCAAAACATTATCTCTTTCAGAGCACTAATACAGAGCCGGAGTAGACTGGAAGCTAATCCAGGATCAACGGCAGACACTTGCATCCCAGCCGGAAGAGTTAACCTGGACTATAGCAGGGTAGATCAAAAGACAGGGTGATGGTACGGGCAAGTTCAAATGTAGAAGTGTCAGAGGTCAGGAGTAAAGAGACACAATTACTCAGAGTCTTTCTTTCTTTTTCTCTCTCATGAAGACATATGGAGTGGCAGAGATGTGACTTTAGAGGTGTGAAATGAGTTTTGGCAGAGAGATCAAAGTAGTAAGGCTGACAGTGATGAGGGCGGGAAAGCCATGAGTTAATGAATCAATCTCTGGAAGACTTATCCCACTCACTCCACCATGACCCCCTCTCATTCCCCCTTCCTCTTACTTTAAATCTCTTTCTTTCTTTTTTTTCTTTCTTTCCTTCTGGGGTTAACAGCCTAATTTAACTTCACAAGTGACAATTAGGTGACCTTGTGTAAGTTCTTCAGGCTGTCGCTTGCAATATTGCAAATTCGGGTTGATATGATATTACATATAAACCATTGCCTAGTCCTTCCAAGTCATGTTATTTCTCACCAATGTATATACTACATAAATGTCGGTGTGGAAATTAACATTATCTATCTATCTATCTATCTATCTATCTATCTATCTATCTATCTATCTATCTATCTATCTATCTATCTATCTGTCTATCTATCTGTCTATCTATCTATCATCTTTTTAAACAGCTTCGTCAAGACATTCAATATTTGTTTTTGACAACTTTTTTTTATCTAGTTTTAATTTGTATTGTTTCATTTTAATTCTACAATAAGTTCAAGCTGACATTCTATGGCAGCATCATGCGACAGTTGTGGAAATAAATTTCACTGGCCCATGTTGTTTCAACAAATATTCATATTTCAGTTGCATTAAATACTCTTATTCTACCATTGCATGTTCTGTCGCTAGTCACAGTCATGGCTTGTTAAAGGAAGAAAAGAAAAAAAAACCTTTTAGTGCTTGTTACTTCATTGTTTCACAATACAGTGTCATGGTATCAAACTAGAGTTGCATCAGAGAACATTGCAAATGTATTGATTTTCAATGTTATGGTGCATCACAAAGACATACTTGAAGAATGCAAGTGTGTTCTCCAGACATGGGGACTTGTGACTTGATGACTTGGACTCGAGTCGACTCGAGTCGCTATTTTTATGACTTGTGACTTGACTTGACAAAAAATAAAATACTTGAGACTTGACTCGGACTTGGAAGTTAAAGACTCGGGACTTGACTTGACTTGAGACACAATGACTTGAGTGTTAATCACATAATTTTTTCAGTTTGAATATAAAATATATAAATTATTTTAAAAAATAAAGTTGATTACCCAGCTGGAGCGCAGGCTGAGAATATCGTTGTCAAGACTGGATCACTACACTATCATCAGTCGCGCCCTCTCGTACCTTGCACACCACGCCCACTTAGATCAGATATCACATCAACATGTCAGCCGGAGGGGTACTGAGGGTCATCGCTTTCGGCTTAGAGAATTATTCACAAGATGGCAAAAGACGAACAGCGCTTTGCAAGACATGCACCATTAACATCGCGGCCAACTCTCACGCATTCACCGTGAGACACACGCGACGGCGACACTGACTTTTCACACGCTCTCATTCATTTTCTCACGCACAGAAAAATCGTGACACAAGAGCAGGTTACGATATAAAAAAATCTCAGCTCTCAGGTTCTGTCATTTTTATTACGAAATTCAAACAATAAATACAGTTTTGGCGCTTGTAAATGTGACGCAGATCCCTAGCGCGGCACGTGAACCGATCATCTCTAGCTAGTAAATAAACACGAATGAACAATGTTGAAAGATACAGTAGCCTACAACTGAACTTACCGAAATGTATATTCCTCATACATAATATCGACCAATCAATCAAACAAATGGGTCAATAAAACAGCTGGAGAACAATTATGTCACATAACATTTACCTCAGGAAAGCCATTTGATGACCATATAGGCTATAGCACGTTAGTTGGCTAGAAAAAGTATTTTGCTAAATATGTGTTGTCACGAACTGAGCCGTGACGTGCTCATGAAGCGGGCAGGCAGCCAAACGCCGGCACTAACATTCAAGCTGTTTTGCCGCTATTCTCCGTGTCATATTGCTTTCATTGCCGTTTGCTGTTCTATTACTGGTGCACTATTTACAATGTCATTTACCACAGTTTGCCATAATTGCCAGCTAGTATGCAATGTTGTTTAAGCTGCAGGGAAAGGCCTACCGGCATTCTTAAATAGCAAATGTTTGTGCATGATCCCAGGCATATATTACACGAACTATACATTGTCATTTTATCACCCATCTGTATTAACGTCTTTTGATTTCAAGTAATGAAAATATACACACTGGCTGTCAAACTTCTTATTTATTTAGTTAAAAGCTTTGTAATTACAACACTGTACATACTTAACCCACCACCGTCCCGATCTCCGGTTCAACTTCCTGGTTTCGCGTGGGGAAGCCGAGGGGATGTGCCACTGGGTTGAAATAGAGGGGTTTCGTGGGTGATGGGTGGGAGAAACCAATATTGCAGGGGTGTTTTTGTGTTTATTTCTTGTATGGGTTTTTCTCTACAAATGTGATTTTGGTGGGGGAGAAACGTTTGGTATATGTTTGTTTATGTGTTGTTTGTTTGTTTGATTTATTATTCAATTATTTTCATGTGATTACATGGATAATTGTTTTGTTACCAATGGGGCAATCTAGTGGGTGGGGCTACAGCTAATTTAAGGCTGTATTAGGCCCCATGGCCTCAGTAGCAGAGGGGCTGAGCAGAGAGAAAGAACTGTGGCATAGTAATGCTGGTGGGTAAAGTGTGCAGGGTCTTGAGAGACGTAGCCTGGCAACTTAATGCCTATTTATTTTCTTTATGAACAGTTTTTGTTTTGCATTTTTTTGACTATCCTGACACTGTAAATATTTGCACGTTTTGAAAATATAAAAGGAAAAATAAACAAGAGGCTTTCTAGAAAACTTGCATCTTCCCTGACTCCGCCATCGGTCATTTTGCCACATGTGTACTATATTACATATTTATTATATTTTTACTTATCATTAAATAAAGTTGTTATTATAATAAAAAACGTATTATATCTCTCTGTATGTTTACAGCATTAGGTGAGTTGTTTTTTTCTTGAGAAAAATTAGTGCCTATCTTGTGTAGTCTATTTATCCAAATGAGTCAATATTAAGTCAGATCACAATAATTGAATTGAATTGAAATAATAAAAAAGCGTAGCTTACCAGAAATTGTACCATGTAAACATTGTAACATGTTGTCACTAAACCGAATACAATTCAGTTTAGTTACTAAAATGTTTTGACAATCACAATACACTTATTGTAAACACAGTTTACGTACAACATTAAACTTTGTTACATTTTAAACACTTGTTGGCAGACGTGAAAAATAAATAATTTTATGAAGTTACAATTTTGCTTGATTCCATGATGTATTTTACTGAACATGAGTATTTACAATGCAAATCCAAATTATTGTAATTTATTGACAGTAACTGATATCTTGTCTTTTCACTTTATTAAGATCAGATTCTGCAGGTAAAATTACAATAATAAGGTGACTTGACTTGGACTTGACTTGACCTACTACAGGACTTGACTTGACTTGACTTGACATAGCCTGTGACTTGACTTGACTTGACTTGCCCAAGAAAAAAATACTTGGGACTTACTTGAGACTTGAAGGTTAAGACTTGAGACTTACTTGAGACTTGCATATGTATGACTTGGTCCCATCTCTGGTGTTCTCTAATAGTATACCACTGCTCAGGTGTTTCAAACTTTATTTTACCCCTAAGCATAGGACAAAAATACTTACAACAAAGTCAAAAAAGTCCTGAGGATATCAGAGGATATCAGCACTTTAAGGGAAAAACTGAAAACTTTTTCATGCTTTTTTAATGCTTTTTTTTTATGTTTTTGCTGTTCATTCACATGACAACTGCGTTTTGGGGGCCTGAAAACGCAAAGTTTTAAAAACTGGTTTCAAAGTGCAAGTTTTTGAAAACTATATCGTTATCGTCTACATGTAAATTACAAAAACATGAATCAGTAAAAACGGTGACAGCATGCACATGCATATTACATGTTTAGTCTATGCATGCACGTTTGGGCGAGTGCACTGTAAAATAATGCATATGTGCACAGATCTTTCTTTACAAAGTGACATCGCCAACTACTGGCCTGGCAGCATAATACAGCGTTTTAGTCGTTTAGTCACCCTTGCCTCATTTAGAATACGCAGTTCTATGAATATCCCCGCCTCCACTCACTCACACCAGCTCAGAGATCTACTCGTTGACGTGATTGGTTACAAGGTAGTCTGTGACGTCAGAAACACCAGCGATTCCAAACTGTGTTTTTGAGAGTGTCTTTGGTTCACTGCAGTTTTGAGGAGAAAATACTCAACAATTGTGTTGACTTATGAATTTGCACAAGGTGTGTCTTAAAGCACATTAAAAACACCACATAGAGACATAAACAACATTAAAATCTTGATTGTCACCACAGGGGGACTTTAAGGAAAGAATTGGCCAGGCCAAAAAATTGCACGTTTTGTATTATCTGACTGGCCTTCATAGAGACCACCGATCAAACTATATAATATGATTATCGGCCGATACATCCAACATGATCTCACGACCAATTCGTACGAATTCGTACGAGTGATAAAAAGGTGGCTAATTCGTATGAATTCGTACGACCTCACTCGTAAGAATTTGTCCGATTTGTCTAAACCCACGTGATGGGTAGGTTTAGGGGCGGGGTCAGGGGTAGGTCATTCGTATGAATTCATACGAATTGGGCGATTCGTAAAATATGTACGATTAAGCAAACATTTTACTAATTCGTACGAGTGAGGTCGTATGAATTCGTACGAATTAGCCACCTTGTAGAATTCGTACGAATTGCCGTGAGATCAGGCTGATACATCCTCGAAATGCATCTTACACATTCCTATCCACCAAGAGCTTTCAGCAGAATGCAGTGGGAGACAAGAATTTCAGGGTAGTCCATTTCCCTCACTTTAAAGTTACTGCATCCCTATTGCAGCATAATAGGAAACAAACAAATTTTCACTGCACTGGGCAAGGTAAGTAGGGCTCAAGGTCAGATTCCATTTGCCCAGCACTGAGAAACAGCACATAAATATTGCACGACACATCAAAGTGGGTCCACACCAACAGAGTTCCTGGAACTCACTCTCATTCTGTCCATCTATACTGAGTGTAGATGGAACCGCTGTCCTTGGAGGAATGGAGAAGAGTGCATGTCACTGTTCCCTCTCAGGAGGCGAATGATATGGGTGACTATGGAGTCTGCATTCTGTTGGTGGAGCACTTTGTCCTTTATGGCACTCAAGCCAATAGTCATTAGCACATGCAGCATGAGGTCACAGACATTTTCATGCTAGCAGGCAGCTAGTCAGAGGGGGATTTATATTCCACGTTCGGCTCTTCGGGCATGCACAAATGTATAATGCTACAGTCTACCCAGAATAATTTCAGTAATACAATGCAGAATTCATGTGGTTCGTGAGGAATGTAGGATGTGTTATGGATAGGGGATAGCGGTAGGGCATAGAGCTCCAAGAAGAGGGAATGCTAGCCTGTCTATTTTCTCTGTTGTAAGGCACTGGTAATGTGATTTGTTGCAATACATAAATTAGTCCAAAATATTTTTATATACATTCATAATAATAGTCAGGTAGGTGTAAAATTACAAGTTACAAGTGTTACAACTAACCCCTTTGTCTGTTATAATTAACCCCACATATGGGGTAAGTTGTAACATTCGCACTTCTGTCACTTTCAGTGCAACTGTACGAAAATGGTAGGTCCTAGAAAAACACTTTAAGTGTTCATTTGTAGCAGAGATGTGTATGTTGCTTGTGTTGCTTGTGTTTTTTATTTTTTATAATTGAGCCAAAACCAAAATGTGTTCCCCTAATATACTTGTAATATTTTTTATTTAATATTGAATGCCAGTATTGTATATACTAAGGATATTTAGTATGGACCTAACGTGTTGACATTTTTCCAGTCTAGTCCCAGACAGGTCCTGGAAGTATATTTATGAGAAGAGTGTGGTTCTCGCGTCTTATTTTTCCTCTTCCAGCTCCTGCTCATTACCAGCATAAGATCCCGTTTATTCCCCACCGGCATGGCAAAGTCAATTGGCAAGATATAGAGATGCTGCAGCATGTTAATTTGACATGGATTTTCTTTTTTTCTGTGGCCCTGAAATAGAAACAAACGCATCCTGGAATAATATGAGTGCACTTCAATCTTGACAGGTCTCGCACTTTAGTAGGAATCCAGCGTGGAAGCAATCACTCTTTCAGTTTGATTGCTCTGGTTGAGAGAGCTGAATGGTATTGCTCTTCAAAAGACCCTCCAAAGCTCCAGACTATTCCCGTTCATCAAACCAGCTCACATATGGAGATAAAGCTAAATTAATATTCAATATTTTCCATCGAACAATGGAACACCGCTCTGAACATCTCAGTTTAAATATGCAACTTATGCTCTAGCAATATTTTCCAATGCAACCAAGACATCTTTCAGTGGTCATTGCGAAGGATTCTGTAGGCCTCAGTTCAGTGTTTTAAAGGAGAACTCGGCAACTCTAGCGAACTCTAGTCACTTCTTCGCTGATTTTCCCTTTTGTTGTCGCATGTTTTCCCCACGAGCTCCCCCTACAGCTGTGGGGCATATATTTCACAACACGGTCGTTAAAAACTCACTTGCGGCGGCCTCCTCCCCCTCTCTACCGCTGCTCATGTGCGTTTGTTTTGATCGGAGCAAACCAACTGTATCGCGTGGAGCTATGTCTACCGAGGTGGGTAATCTGGTAATACATCATACATGCGTGTGTGTTTATGTCGAATTGCCGTAAAGCAATTCGTGTTTCGCGCTCGTTCTCGTTCTCGCTTCTCACGAGACTTCCAATTTCTATCTTGCCGGGACGGTAATCCCCAAGTTGCAAGGTTGGTTTTCCGCCTGGGAACGCTGGGGGGAGCGGGGAAAGTCACCAATATCACCAGAACAGGTTGTTTAACCATCCAAATGATTTCTAGACAGTTTTATTAAGTTAAAAAAGTTACCAAGTTCTCCTTTAATTGAGACTCATTAAAGGTACAATATACGATTTTTGTAATTAAATATTCAAAAAACACTTTCCCAGTGTGATACATTTCATGCAGTTGTATACTTACATTATCCCAAAAGTTCCCAAGGATTTGTAAATCCAGAGAAATTCCAGTTTTTAACAATGGCTCGTCCCTGGTCATTGACGCCTATATCAATGACGTAATATCCGCGCTATCCTCGGTTTCCGCTTGTAGAAACCATAGAAACAATACACAGATTCCTCATTAGCTTCCATTTCAATGGTCTGCTATACATAAGATGCTAATGAGGAATCTATGTGTGCATATGATACAATATCTTGCACACCACTGTTGTCTCGTCATGGATCTAAATGTAAATAAAACAAGGATCAATATCGGTGTGGCGTTTTCAGGATGGGGAGAGCGTCACGACAAACTTGGACTTGATCTGTCCACAGAGACTCCGCTCTCGCATGTGTTTTAATCGACAAGTAAGCAAATATACAGTATATTATTTATTGTACACTACAGTTATATTGCACATTGTTTGTACTTCAGTAACACTTTTTATGGCACAGTCTATGGCAGTGAAATTACGTATGTGTTGCACAAAAATATTTAGCCATTACTTGCAAATACTGTGAGTTTGTACTTTTAATACGATTGTTTTAAACATGTAAAACTGCGCAGAATTAACCCACTAAAAAATTTGACAAATAGTCACATAGTAACAAGCTAATATAGCATTACATTTCACGTTCCTGCAGCTAATTCATTACGATGACATAACATAGTGTGATCAAACCTACAGGTAATACAAAAACTAATTTATTAGCTGATATAATTCATATATGATTCGTGAATTCTATACATATCTGGATGGTGTAAACGACATCTCCCATAGTTCCACTCTCCTTCATAGTCATGAAGCTTCGTCTTTGTTAATGTTTTGAAAATGCGAAGAAAAATTACATATTGTAGCTTTAAGCGATTTATTGCACTGACTAGATATTACTGCACTGACACAATGCAACATTGTTAGTTATTTGTACCAGTTTTATACATAATCCAAATTAGTCCCTTTATTTTATTTTTATTACTATTGTGAAAACTTACCGAATTTAGCATGCATGAAGCGTCTGTGTGGTTTTGTTGAGTCTAAAAGTGTTAAACTTCTGATGTTAAATATGGGATTTGTTATAGCAATGGTAAAGTGTTATGATTTATCATTATGTTTATTATGTTTTAAACACAAAAATGCTAAATCTAGGGAGGGGTATAATTTTGATCTGCGATACTGAAAACGAAGCCACTCACACAAAATACGGTGTAAAAGAGTATTTATTTTTTTAATTATGAACAAAAGTTAATTTATTCTAATGCTTTATGGTATGTTCCTAAATCCGCTGGATTCTGTTAATTACTTTTTGTGGATATTTAAAAAATTCTGTTAATGTACCAGAGCACAAGACTAATTACTACAAGGTAAGCTGTGGTTTAGCTTTCCACGTCACATGGGACCTGTCAGAGGAAAGAACATAGATCAACTATGTAATTAATAATTGAATAACTTCTCTCATGCTCAACTTTGTTTTGTTTTTTTATCCAATTAATCCTGCAGTGAATATAAGATTGAAAGATTATAAAAGCAGGGGATTTTATTCTAGGATCTGTTATTATTTGACAATGGTATGCACCTCAAATGATCAATGTTCTGACTTTATATTTTAATTTTCTGCAGATATATCCTCCTGGGACCCAGGAATAGACTTGTGTCCACTGTAGTGGACATTATATTTTAGTGCATTTCTCTGACAGCATACATGTCACATGTCACACCTGGGTGTCCTGTGAGCACATTCAGGATTTTTCAGAGATACCAGACGTTTGGAGGCTTCACCATGAAAACAACGTATCATTGGTCTTTAAAAATGTCTGACATTAATTTAGTGATGCAATTTAGCACTCAAAATATGATAATATATTGTAATTATAATTTAAATCGGAATACTTTTGAAATTGTATTTCATAAACCAACATCTCAGGAAAACATCATGGGGTTTCAAATAAAAAAATGACTTTCTGTTATAAATGAATAAATTCTACATCAATATTCCTATTAAATATTAAATATTATTATTAAAATGTTGCAAATTATTACTCCAATTATTACACTTCTTTTTTCATTAAATGTTGCTCCAAGAACACATTAATGTGCACACTACAGTGTATAGATACATTGCATTGAATGGGAATATTAATTTATGGCCATTTTACCCACCTATTGCATAAAGTAAAATGGTGTATCAATTAATTCCGTTATATCTTGCATAACATAGTTGAGAATCATCTTTATACAAATTTTAGTTAAAATAAATCCTGAAATCCCCAAATGTATTGTTTTATTGAACATATAATGTCATGTCATTTTTTAAACAACTGACTCCTGGTGTCCACTACAGAGGACATAGCGTAACATATGAATAAAATATCATTTTTCAAAACAGTTTTTTTACCATTTGTTTCTTATGCTCTAAACAATGTGATGACAAAAAATAATAATCTGCGTCTCAGGAGGATATATATATACATATTATCCATGTGTTTGTCTAACCTCTAAACCTCTGTTAAACCAGTGTTACTTCCAGTACACACCATCTGCTACAGTATATGTAACTGTGTGTGTGTATTTGCATAAACTTCACCCACATATTTTTGGGCTTGGATTTTCTCAATCAAAGGTAAAATGATCCTGAATTTCCTCTGCAGATGGACTGCTGTGAATTCCCAGCTCCTGATCAAATCCAATCCACTCAAAGCCCATCAAAACTGCAAACTGAAATGTATTACTGAATATTGTGGGAGAAAAAATAAATCTTTGGTACTTGGATTTCCTTTTCCACAAGCGCACACTTTAAGGAAATAACCTATAGGGAAATACTGGGATGATTGTATCACTTTTGCTTTAACATCTGCAACAATTAATATAATATAATATAATATAATATAATATAATATAATATAATATAATATAATATAATATAATATAATATAATATAATATAATATAATATAATATAATATCAAATTGCTACTCAGAACTCACATTCTAATTTAATGCTGAATTAATTTTAATTTCAAAGCAAATGATTTAAACGCAAATAAAATGAATGAGTTATTTTATGTTAGATTTTTTTTTTTTTTTTTTTAAGTGTTCAGCCTACTGTATATATTTGTCTGTATATCCATCTGTATATTGTACCTTGCCAGTTTTCACATCAGTGCAATTTGAAGAGACATTTAGTCCGTAAAGATACACAATGAAAGCCACACACAGACACAGATGTGTTTCATTAATTCATTTGGCTCTCTCAGGCTGCTCATCCGCAGCTGATATTGATGCATTTGCTGGCAGTCTTTTCCTCTGCCGAGGTTTTTCTCTCCCTCATGAAGGCACTGGAAATTGATGATTCCCAAAGAAAACCTCTCACCTGGCAGACAGAGCCAGGAAAATGTGATTCACCTTAACACAACTATGGGATGAAACCCATTTCCTCGCCCATTTGTGCATGGAAAATGCGCCATAAAATATTCTTGATTGCTATCAGTGGGGCAACATCGCTCACCTTAGTTACAGGAGCAGTCTTTATTGCGTCGGATTTCACACTAAGTTTGCCAGGGAACGCCACAACGGCTGATAGAATAATCCGCTCTGTGTCTGAGCCAATTCATCAGATGAAACAACAAAGGTGAAAGAAAATGCACTGCCAAGTGAGCCAAGAGAGAGCTACAATTATTCTAAACCAAACACAAAAAATAGAGGCTTTCACTAATGCGTGTTTGGCGCATCACCAGCGGTTCACTCTCCCTGTCTGCTAAAGGATGGCTTCAGTGACATGTACTTTCCTACCAAGCATTTGTCTTTGTGAGAGCGAATCACTTTTGGGAATATCGCTGTGTAATTCAAGAGAAATGGCAGGTTTATTAGCGGAGGATAAATTGCAGTTGCCAAAGTCGAGGCTCTGAACACCATTACGCCGAGAGATGAGGTAAATCAATAAAAATGGATATGATTGCACCATTATAAATACAAAACATCCATCTGGAAGCGATTCCTCAGCACAATCATGTACTGTATGAGTGAGAAATTATATTAGCAGCATCTTTATGTGAAAATCTCCCAGTTACATTTGTGTAAGATGTACTGATATAAATAATATGTTTGTCTTATAAAATATTCCAAATCTGTGATGTCAGATCTTGACTAAATTTGGTTGTTTACACCTTGAGCACACAATATGTTATTCAATGTAAAATGTTGCTCTTATACATAAATGTGTGGTGAACAGTGCATGGTTGACTCTGGACTGAACAGAGTTTTTTCTTTTATGCCACAATTTAACTCGCCTCCTTCCTTAGTAAACTCAATACTAGACTAATATGTCTTCCTCCTAAATAAATGACTCAGTATGAACAATTAGGTCAATTTGTCTAACCTCTATTCCACCATCTGTTAAACCAGTGTTACTTCCAGTATAATACATGCTCAACACACCATCTGCTATATGTAAGTGTGTGTATTTGCATAAACGTCACCCACGTATTTTATGGCTTGGATTTTCTCAATCAAAGGTAAAATGATCCTGAATGCGATTGATTTGACTCTGATTTTGACTCCAATGATTCTGAATTTGGTATTTTGCCTATAGGGCATCAAGTGAGCCAGGACTGCAGCTGGTGCCTCAGAAATATGTGCATAACACATCTTTCGTTATTATTCATTGGGAAGTTGATAATGAAAAAATAACATGTATGCAAACACATTTTATGTTGGCATAGACACTGCTACTTCGCAGTAGTTAAACATAGACAGCTTCTAAACATGATGCATTTTACACATGTGCAACTTTGGAGATGTAAGAACCTTATTAAATCCTCAGTCATCATTCTAAATATAGAACTGCAATTATTAGCAAATGGAGAATTTTCGTCTAAATATTACCTTTTTAATGTGAATTTTATTTAGAAATGAAACCCAGATGGGACTTTTAAATGTGATGTCTTTGAAGTTTTGTTTTGTTTTTGTTTTATGATGGAATTTTAATTATCTTTAAAGTTCAGCATACAAAGCTCAATATAAAATGTTGAAAACAACATTGATTTGCGTGTGTGTGTGTGTGTGTGTGTGTGTGCTCTCACAAAGGTTCTGACTGTCTTTAGAAGAACACAAAACAAAACTGAACCAATTATGTCACAAAGATCCAAACTCATGAAGGATAAAAAAGGTGACAAAGATGTAAGGGGGCCCGGGGGCAAGTCTGGCTTCAACCCTGAACAAACACACCTGAAAAATATTCATGATGCATGCATGCTGCAAAAAAAGGATCCAGAATTGTTAAGGTGTTACCCGAATTATTCAGTCACTAGATACAACTGACACTCTTGCTGGTACTTCTGTTGTTGACACAATGACACAAAATAGTAGCCTGGATGCCAGCCGAACTTAGCCCCGCCCACAACATTTTTAGGTCGGGAAGTTCGGTCTGGACTCGATCCGTTGAGGAGCTATTATGCCCAAACAAAAATTGTTCGGACCAATCAAATTGTCAGGGCGGGCTTTATACGATGATGGACAGATGAGCAACGTAATCATCTACGTCATCAACGAGCGCTTGGGTTGAATTCGTTAACAACAAAGACGACAGCCGCTGGAGAATTGAGATTTCACGAGTTCACACTTACAAATAAGTCAGATAGAATAAATGCATATTTGGCGTGCTGTCCGAGGAGAGGGCTCCGGGCTCGGTATTCGGCCCGAACCCAAAGTATTCCTGGCTGTGGAAGAACAGGCCGAGAGTTAGTGGAGGGATGCTGAAAACTGTCAAGGAATGTTAGGTGAGTTGACAGAGTGAATATATGTTTCCTCTCATGCTGATAGGGTAGACATGGTGTTTGATGACAAGTTGATTGGATTGATTATTTGAACGTGCTCCTCCCGAACTTTGTTTATGAAACATTATGTGTAGATTCCGCCATCGCGTCTGTTATAGAAGATATCGACAGCGCATTCATTTTAAAAGAGGAACAGAGAACCGCGATCAAGGCATTTGTCGATCGGAAACATGAATGAAAACTTACTCCGTTGCTCTGATTGGTTGTAGGTCTATCCAAATTGAGTGCAGAAGCATTTTCCTTCCTGGTTCGGTTGAAACACGCCCCATAATCAAAGCTCAATGGAGCAGTATCAGACTCACATTCTGACTAGAATCTGAGTATGACGACGTCAGGCTAACAAAATAGTAATACAATATGAAAAGACCTAGCAAGGAAGGGCTGTCAAATTAAAATTTGAATTTTGAATATTCAATGAATTTAAAGAAATTAAATCCACATTTATCCCCATTTGGATTTTAGGTGTGCATCAGGCAGCCTTTTCAGTGGCGCACGAGATGCAATGTAAGAGTAGTTGTTGTGTGTTTTAATGTTTTTGTTAGTCCATCCAGTTAGATAGATGCAGCACTGCTGCGTTTGTTGTTCAGAACATTGCACAAATAGAGAAGCTCAATCCTGAGAAGACCTTGGTTACATCAAAATTGAGACCAAGTCATTCACACAGAACTCACTTTCTGCTCTGCTTTGCATTGTTTTCTAAGGCTGTGTCTGAAATCACCCCCTATACCACTAAATAGGGCACTATTTGAGGGAACAGCCATTTGTAGTGGTGTCCAAAACCATAGTGGACATTATCGAGTGCACTCATCCATAATGCACTGCAATAACGAGTGTACAACCAATCAACACTCAACAGAATACCCATAATGCACTGTGAGAGTCGTGCGCCGAATGAATTCCTGCGTCTGACCAGAAGATGGCGCCCACAGCTGAAAGATCCATCCATCCATTTTCCAAACCGCTGGTCCAATGTGGCTACAGCGTAATATCATATCTTTTTAACTGATTATTAGACTGTTTAATTAAAGTTTATACATAGTTTCCATGACAGAATTTGAGATAAATCTTTTTATTACTGGAGCTGCCGGTTTGCTAAGTTTCAAAAGATTAGAAACAGCAAGCACAAATTACTCAGCACACTCAGTGTCCGAATTCACTCACTCGTTTTCATTCACTCCTTCAAGTGCACTATATTAGTGGACTAAAGTAGGGATTAGTGAATGAGGGTATGGTGGGCAATTTTGAACAAAGCCTAAACATGCGCTGGACGGACATCTTTGACGGTTGCACTCGTGTCTCTCAAAAGAGAGCCGCATGTTTAGAAAGCCATATAAAGTTAAAATGAAGTTCAACTTAAAAAAAAAAAAAACATGTCTCAAGACTTTGTGGGAGTTTTCTTTTCATTCAACTGCATCTTATGTTCTTAAGCACAAAAAGTACTCTATAGCACTTTGTCTCTTTGCATAGGCCCCTACACAATGCTGTTTATGCAATTTATGAAATTATTTTTGATTTGTAAACGTTATGCACTATTGCGGTGCATTCAAATTTTGATCATAGTGCCCAAATTGGAACCAATCTGCTATTGTAAACAACCAGTGTATAATTCCATAATTCAGTATTATATGAACATTGGGTTTCTCATCATTGGGTTTGTAGCAATTTGGGTTTGCAATTTGTATAGCAATCTAAAGTTGTACATGGGTAAACAGGTTTACGCTTAAGAATTTACATTTAATCATTTAGCAGACAACCATGTCGTGGTTTCTGGTTTAAACCTGTTCGTCTAAATAACACTCATTATATATATATATATATATATGGCTGCCGTCGCATCATCCAGGTGGAAGCTGCACATTGGTTGTGGATGAGGAGATCCCTCCCTTTCTATGTAAAGCGCTTTGAGTACCCAGAAAAGCGCTATCTGTAAATGTGACAAATTATTTTTTATAATTCTGTAATATGATTTCATTCCGTGTGAAACACCAAAAACAGGTCTTCTCTGCTGTAAAACAGAGGTGTACGTTACACTTTTTGCACATCACCTTGGGTGTCCCTGTGCACCCAGGAACCCTGCAACACATTATTTTCCAGTGTGAGGTATTGTCCAAGACATCCTTGAAAAGTACCCCTCATCGCACAATGTTGCCCTGAGGCAACAAAAAGAAAAACTGTGAACATGCAAAATAAAAACAACTTCATAAAACCTGCCAAACGTCTTCTCTACACCTTCATACACACATACATATTTTGTATGTGCAGTTCATGTCATTTTAAATAAGATTACTAAAGCAAATACTCTTGCCTTCTTCTCACACCATGTGCTCCTGTGGCCATGTGTCAGAAAAGGACGTCCCACCTTCAAATGGTGCATGATAGTGACTCCCAAACCTTATTTGGACTGTTTTTTGATACTTTTTCAAACATTCTAATTGGTTGCAATCATTTGAAGAAACATGTACTGAACATAGGGCTTGAGGAAACTTTGATATGCTGTAGAGGGTTAAATCCAAACCATTTATACCATTTGAGAAAAAGTATTACATCTGGCCGTAACAAAGTATTTGTTGGACCATTTTTTTCAGCGTATACACACACATACTCACCTTCATACACAGCACAAACATGCCGTAACCCCTTCTGACACCAACACTCACATCTTAAAGAAGTGTTGACCTCCTAAGATCTGACCCGTGGCTTAATCTGGTACAGCAGCATATGTGTCCCGCAGACGATTAGCAATTAGTTAGAACATAACTAACTAATAAATAAGTTGTGACTAACTTATTAGCTTTAAAAAAATGAAGAAGATAAAGAAGACATTTTTCACAGGTCATTTAGTTTATTTCCCCCTCTATCATGACACACTGAGCTTAATCCAGTCAATAGTGCAAGCTTCTTCTTGCCTTGCTCCTAAATTACCTCATTCTTACTGCAACCATCTCTTGTTTACTGTTTTGACCTTACTCAACCTGATAACAGTGCTTGGGAACAACAGAACTTTCGAAGAACTCCTAAAACATTATATCTATGGAGACCTAACAGTCTAGGGTAAATGTCACAATTCTGCTAAATGTGACACAGCGCTGCAAAGGTCAGCACAACAAACCCTCGGAGAACAAACAACAGGAGAATACTGGAGAATACTTCACGTAAACTGAAATTTCTAGGGTCCGTGTTGATGTCACGTTCGATCTGTTTGTGTTGGCTTGAGTTGTTTCTAGATCAGTTTCCTTTGTCTGTGTTCATTGGTTACAAATGTTTTCTTTATTTACCTTCTTGTGCCACACACCATTAAATGTTTCATTAATTTTCTTGTTTTGTCCCTAGTGTTTATGCATGTAGCCCTTTTTTCAATAGGTCTCATTAACTTCCCTAGGCACTTCCCCTCGAGGGAATCCACACCGAAAATCCGTTTTTAATGAATGAATGACTCTCTCACCTGCTGTGTAAGAACTGATTTTCCTGCAAAGCACAGAGCACAGGACATTGTCCTGTCCAAACTTTTCTCTTTCCTTATCTCTGCATCCCCCTCTCCCTCCACCCTTCCGAGATTGAGAACTTAGGAGAATCCTGTTCTCCTCTCTGGGTGATGTCTCTTCAAGATATCTCCCGAAACCAGGTGCTACCCCCTGGGGTACATGAATTGACCCAAAAATATTGGTACAGCCCTTTTGTTCTGGTCTGGGTATTTAAGGGTAGGTGACAGAGCAGTCTTTGGGACCCATTAACCAGGATCATCCCCCATACAGTGCTGTTTCAGTGTTTCCCTGTTGGAAAACACTCACACACCACTGCGTGTCTCTGCCAGGAATGCATTGCTTACTTTTAGAGTCACCTTTGAGTAACTGATGTCATGTATTTATTATTTATGAATTGGCTTTTAATCACTTGTGTAATTGGCATGATACATTTACCTGACAAATAAATGTTACATCTTGATTTATTCTGCATTTTTCAGAAATCATTATTTACTAGTAGATTAAAGTGCAGTCTGGTGTTTCCGCAAATCTCTGTCCAGGATAGATCAAACCGAAGGCACTATGAATGGAGCATGGGGCACATCATTAGGGAGACCTTCCGATTTCACTGACTTGGCACGTTGCAAGCTCGCAACTATAAAAAAATTACACCTTTGTTATGAGTCAGCAGTGGCCGGCCGCTTAGGGTAATATAGTTGCACTGCACCCTCTGACTATTTCAAAACTGGCTAGTTTGTCATCGTGAGCGCACATTCGCAACGTGACGTCTCAAAGCCACACCGGGTCCTCAATGAACGAATATTTGAAATTATGATATACTCAGAATAATCAAAGATCTAAATTAATTCATAATTTATGACTAATTTCTAATAAGAAACAAGATCTAAATTTGATTATCATTTGAAAATGGAGTCAGATTAAGCGTAGAGCTAAAGTAATATTAAAACTAAAATTCGAATAAATTTAGTGAGCTTCACTGGAACGCATTAAACCTTCGCCCAGGCCGTTGGACTCCGTGATTGGGCCAATGGGTGGTCCTTACAGTTGCTCTATTCTTCGTCAACAGCCGCTTGCACCCCCTGCTGGTGAGGTCGACTAACAGCTATGGAGATTATCAATCGGCAATCTACTGATATTACTGCCGTTCCCGGATGTCAA
Source organism: Rutilus rutilus (assembly GCF_951802725.1). Taxonomy (NCBI): domain Eukaryota; kingdom Metazoa; phylum Chordata; class Actinopteri; order Cypriniformes; family Leuciscidae; genus Rutilus; species Rutilus rutilus. The sequence goes on from NC_140226.1 coordinate 31,614,076, forward strand.
ATGTTGAATTTTGTGTCGAATTTGAACCACTGAATTTGTGGAAGCGAATCTGTAAAGCGAAATAAAATGTATTGTATGGAAGTACAGCAATGGAATACTGAGAAACATCCATGTTTGCTGCAACTGTAAATTGGACTCAATCTACTGCACAACCCACATAATCTAACTGAACGCTGTTTGTGAAGATTATAACCGTGTGAAGTTTTGTTAATCTTATTATCCTAGAGATTACATGTGTTAGTCTTATTCTATGGCCTGGCCTGCACGAGTCTCCTTCCTGGTAAGAAGGGCAGTGCTGACGTGACCCTGATTAGGCACTGAGAAGAGACCTTGTTCTAATAAGGGGAGCATCTCTGGTGTTCATGCATATCCTTTGTCGAAGACCTCTTTCCTAATCTCTCCAGCTGCCAAACAAATGCTGAAAAAGTATTGAAACAAGGCTTTTTATTTCTACCTTTATTTTCCCTCTGTTATAACTACTCTACAATAAACCCCATAAAGCTATCACATTTGATACACACATTTCTATGGCCTATACATTAACAGTATGATTAAACATTTACTGTAACATTTACAATCTAATATATGTTTTTTTTTTTTTTTTTCATCTAATTTGTATTTTTACTTTAATTGGCATTTTAGTATATTTCTAAAAATGCCCCCCTTCAGGTCGTAATTCACGTGTCTTTTTGCTGTGAAATATTTAATGATTTTTAAAAACTAAACATAATAATAACTTTTATATTGTTCGTAATATTTCAAGATGAACACTTGCTGGACTGAAGCAACTATAGTTATTATTTCATTTGTACACCTTTATTTTCTTTTTTACACCTTTATAACACAGTATTACACAAAACAATCTGCTCTGAAATATGCCTCAGAAACTGTTAAAATCATCTAGGATCTTGTTAAAAGTAAACTTAACCTTCTCTTTCACAGCGTGGAGTTTGGCAGACATCATTTCCCTCTATATTGTGCTCTTATTGTTAATTGTTGTAGTGTTTAGGAATAATTGCATCAATCCCAAATTCCCTTTATCAATCACTGCAACGGATCAGGCTAAGGTTCACTGAATACAGGTTGTCTTATGTTAAAGGTAGGAAATTTCGGAGAGGCTAGCAATATCAAGCTAGCTTTGAAAGCATGAGATCCCACCCTCCCTTCAGAGCGTCTCCAAAGCCACGCCTCCTCCAAAACACATGACCACTCGAAGCAGAGTCTGCAAAGTTTCATGAGAGACAGTGTTACATTACCTCATGTCTCAAATACAATAATAATGAACGTAAACAATTTAAAGCGCTGTGACTTGTACCACCTGACTGCTGCAGTTTTATTTCAGCGTTGATAGTGTTGACATAGAAACGCATAAAAATTCTGAGGACGTGAACAGCTTCGGGTAGAACGTCACAGGTTTCCATCTCATAATTACGGTTGTGACACGGCATGAACGCAGCATAAGCTCGTTGTTTTGGTTCAGGAGGAACTGTAAAAGTGGCTGCTGTTTGTTTGTGTCTCTCTGTGACTGACGTCTGTCTACAACTCTGCATAGCCTTACGGAAAACACTGATGACGTGTGATGTCTGCGCGAGCAGGTGTGTGGAGGTATGGAAATACATGTTGAAGGGACATCGTATCATTGCATTCGAACCAAACATTTTTTGGTCCTGAGACTTCCACATTAGATTTATGTGCATTTAGTCCACTTCTATTATTGATTGCTATCAGGATGTGAAGAGAGATTCAACCAGTATAACAAAAAGTCTTTATAAAAAACACAAATAAAATTGCCTAACCTACCTTTAATGTTTTCATCTCATGTTACAAATCCAAGAATTTAGGAACAAAACATTTCTCAAAATAAAAGGCCATTTTGGGAAGGTTCCAGTATGAAAGTTCCAGTATGTTTTCATATACAGTGAGCTACTTTATTTCAAAAGATGGAGGAGAATTCGATTGCTCATGGCTATATGGCTTTAAATAATTGTGATCCATGACAACATGCTAAATGAAATGTGTAAAGCATAAATGAAACTCTGTGGGAGGTATCTGAGGCAGAGGGCATACTGGATGACAAGTACGTTTGGTCATGGTAAGTGTGTGCATCTCAGTGGGCAGTGTGTCATATTTTAATGTTAAATGACTTCTACAGTCTATACTCTATTAAGTTTTATTGTGCACCCCATGAGTGACTTCATCCAATCGTTGAGGATATCCCCTCAGAGGAAATTCATTAAAGCATATGTCTTGCTAAACTTATGTGAGACTGAAATCCCCAATTGATTCAGACATGAATAAGACAAATCATTCTGTTTGAGAACACCTTAAGGCAGACAAGCAGAGACAATAAGCAAACACACTAATAACAAAAAATAAACTCCGGGAGGCTGAAAAGCAAGCAGACAAAAAAAAAACAAAAAAACAGACAATTTTAAATATTATGAATTCTGTGTGTTTATCTTGTTGTAGCAAAATCTTTTGAACACAGAAATGGTTTAGAATGATTTAGTCTTTTTTTTTCTCTACAACTCCAAGTGAAAAACGTGACTTTGTTGCTTCACATTTACGCATATGTCATAACGATACGTTAAAGCACCTTCTCATTTTTTTTTCTGACCAGGAAAATAAGAGGATCACTGTACAGAATACCATCATACATTCTTATATAGATATATATTTTTTTTTTACAAAAAAGTCATAGAAATAATCATATACCAAGAGCAGTAAGAAATTATAAACAATGGATGTTGCAAATCTATAATGTGGTTGAAATGTTTGGTTGAAATAAAAAGAATACTACCAATACTAATGAATAAAATAAAAATGCTATGTTTGCTTATCCATGTCTTTTCTGTATACATCTGTAACAGTAAAACAATCTAAACCATATACAGTGGCATTGTATCAGACAAAAGCAAGGCAATAAAACAGTTAGCTTTTCACAAAATAGAAAAATAAAGATTTTTCAAAATAAGAAAAATAGACATTGTATGTTATGATCCTTTGGGTAAAACTTCCTAGGAACACCGGATCTATAGGACACACTATAGCTAAATTAAATATGTCTGCAATGCAAATGAACACTGAATTGACTGAAGATTTTTTACATATAATAAGTCTTGCTAATTTAATTTATAAACCATTACAACAAAACAACGCTTCATACAGTATGTAAGAGAACTCGGGGACAGGATAAAGGTAAGATCACAGAAACGTGACCCTATACAAACTCCTGCACCCAGTTTGTCATAAAACCTCACTCTCATAATAACATTCAAAACTACTTTAAAATGTATGCATAATGCAGTATAGATGTGTCCATAGGAAGTATCACCACATTTCGAACTGGTAAAATTTGACATAATGACGGATTTATCGAGGTCTTAAACATCATGTAACCAACACTTTTCATCCGAAGCATGAAGCTTGCGCTACGCTAATAGGAGAGTCCCCGTGGAGCAACCTGAGGTTAAGTGCCTTCGCTCAAGGGCACAATGACGATAGACAAGCTCAGTTTCACTCCAGTTCATGATTCACCTCTGTGTGAAATCAAGCTTGCCACCATCATTTGGCACTAATAAAGGTTTCTACACAAAACTGTGATCCAGATCCTGTCCTAAATATCTGTCTTTCACAACATATTGTCTGGTGTAACACTCTGACCTACATTTCAGACTTAAGTCTTAAGGGGCTTGTTGTGAAGAGTACAAACGTAAATCACCAACACTAACAAACTAATAGGGTATATATGTATAGTTATAGTGTTCGAAAATCATCATTAAATTTCTAAAAATCCTAAAACTTTGTCTTACCAATACCATGTTACAGTAATTGTGTAAGATGGTAAATAATACCACACTCTTAAAAAAAAAGTTTCAACCCATGTTTAGGTCAAATATGGACAAACCCAACCGTTGGTTTACATTTTTTTAATGACATTTTTTAAACCCAATGGTTGGGTTTGTCCATATTTGAACCGGACATGGGTTGAAACCCAGCTTTTATCAGAGTGCATACACTCACTGATTCTCACATTCACATTCAGTACCATCGTATTTACTCCAAGGTACCTGGAGAATACAGTGGTATTACAACCAGCTTGGTATTTACCATTTTTATACTTTTTCATTCCTTTTTAATAAGGGTAGCCCAAAGGGACATCCAACAGAGTATCTTTTTTGGTTGGGTATGCAAGATATTGGTTGGTAATATTTTGTCAATATCCATTTCTATAAATAATATGTATCTCAGACAGACTGACCAGTACAGTTCTGTACCAGTACTAAACGAAAATTGCAGCGATTTAATCAGACGACAGACAGCTTTCAAACTTAATAACTGATAACAAATGTGATAGATGCACTGAGAAAATAAAAATAAAAAAACAGGCACATAATGTTATGATCCCGGAAAATTAGCAGATTAAGTTTGCAGATATGATTATGACAAAAAAATCCTCCTGAATTACAGATTTTTGTAAATTACATATGACATTGTATTGTGTTCTTCAGAAAAAAAAACATTGTTTCTGAATCTGATGTCATTAATTAAGCAAATTAATGGTCAAACACTGGGGGTAACAACACTAGAATTAACTTAAAAAGTAGAAATGACAACAAAACAAAAAAATAAGAACCTACAAAATTTCATTACATTTGCATTTCTTTCTCTTTTTTTTTTTTTTCATTTCACCTGCTAAATTATGTAGTCCTGTCTCATGGGAACACTTGGTCCATTGTGATGCACATCCACTTAGCTGAAGAAAATCCTCTTGGCAAACTGCAGTGCACAGTCGGATAAATTCTCTCTTTTATTCCCCCTGCTTCTCTGAGATACCCCCTCATCCCTTGTTCTTGGGTATTAATTCATATCTGCATTAATGCTTGAAGGCAACTGGAGATATCCTTCATCCAGGTCTCAATAAACAGGACCAGCCCTGGCCTCGGCTGCTCAACTAACTCGGACACAAACCTTTGAACTTCTTTGTGATCAAATGAACAGAAGGACAATATTGACATGGAAAATCATGCATTACACAGTCATGACCACTGCTGATTTGTCTTTTCATCACAGTCATTTGAGTCCTTCTTGTCGTCATATGATGCACTAAGTTCATATCCTTTCCACATGACGGGTTCGGAGAATGGGTTCTTTTTTTGTTCGTTTTTGGCAGAGGTAATCCGATGTCTCTGTCAGACTGTACTCTCCATGACCCACTCAGAGCTATCAAATGTTGCTTTCTCACCTTCCCCCTCGCTCTCGTCACACTGCAGGAGCATGCCGTTGACTGAGAGACTCCTCTTAGTCCAAATGTTGCTAATGCGTCGTGGGTAGCTAAGGCACTGCGAAGCACCAAAGTCACCCATGTCGAATGAGTGGCTGCGCTTGGGCTTGTTCTCTGGTGGCAGCATTACAAGCTTCCCAAGCTTGGAATCTCCTCGGCCTAGAAGAGGCTCCTTGTCAGTGGCGGGTCTCATGGCCATGGCCATTGCCATGGTTCCTGAGGAAGACGGTCCTCCCGGATCTCTTGCAGGAACCCTCAGGTCCAGAGAGGCAAATGCCCCGAGTAGGTTATCCAGGTTTGGCCGTGCCTTGGTTGACGACTGCTTCCACCGGTTGGGCAAGGTGTTAGAATCCCCATGTCGGTTGTAGGACTCAACTTTCTGGCTTCCAAGGGAGTCAGCCGAGGAGGATGAAGAGGACGAAATGCTACTCTGCAAGGAGCCACACTTAAACTCCACCACCTCATCTCGCATCACCACTACAGTCTTTGGAGCCTGTGGTGTAGGAGCGGCGTTGTTAACTCGTTGTGCGGCCTGCGGTCTCCCATTGGTCTGGGAGTAGGTGTTGCTCACCGTCACTAACTTTGAAACCTGCAAACCGCTGTTCACTTTATAGCGGACCATAAGGATGACGATAAAGACCAACAAAGTGGCTACGATCACTCCGCCAATCACCAAGATCATAGTCCCTCCTAGAAACTGACTGTTCAGTGACTGGCAGCGGGGGTACTCGTCACTTGTCTCGAATTGCACACAGCCAACTATGTTGGTCGCAGTGAGTGTGGTGGCGGTGTCTTCCCAGATGGCCAACACGCACAGGTCATACTGCATCCCTGGCATCAGGTTGTTGACCAAGAAGGATTTGCTGATAGCCGGAATCATCCTGTGAACAAGATGACGTTGATGTTAATACAGACTCTCTAAAATCATTAAATAGATGCAGTAGCTTGAAACCACAGGTATATGATACTGAAGGTAGTTATTAAAATGCTCAGACTGATTGCTCATTGCTTTATTGTGGATGCACACGATGCTCTGCGAGTTGGCAGAAAACAATCATTAAACCTTTTATTATGGAGAAAACTTAATTACTTGGAAAGCTCTGATCATATCAACCTTGGAAGTTCATTTAGATTAAATGATTTTGAAATGAGGTCTATTGTGCAGTCAATGGATCCAGAAAAGAAGTTGTTTTTGACTGACAGGAAGCAATGTGGGGATTACGTAAATTTGAAAATATACTTCACACATGCAATTCTTGTCACCACTGAATCATTTAAACGGAACACAGTGTTTTGGAGCGAATACAAAAAAGGATAAAATAAAAAATAACTATATTAAAAAAAAATCTTGTATGTTCCTTGATTGGTTAGAAGAAAGATATGGCTTATGTTAATGAAAACATATTTCTTTAAGGTCATTTTCGGTAGTACTTCTCCACTCAACCTCTAAAAAGCACATCGAGAACAGGGGGCATGTAATCACAAATTATTTTTTTTCTGACTGCATTAGCTCATCATTATCTAGAATATTCTTTGCAGATACCTGGCAGTGGATGTAGACTGAGAATACTAATTAGAGTACAATCATTTACCCAACTGCCCTGCTCAGTGAAGGTTAAGTAATTGAATAGAAAAGTGTCTGAGAAATGGCTGAAAAATCATATATACAATAACTAAAAATATGATTTAATAGATTATCAAGACACATATCAAGTTTCGTAACGGTACACCAACGCATTCGTAAAGTGTAGCATTTAAAATCATGATATTATATTGTAGTTAATGGCAATTTCCTTGTTTTGATCTATTAAAGCGCCACCAAGTGGAGCAGTTCCACAGCTTTTTTTATGTGTTCTCAGAGTGAGCCCATACATGTCAAATTTGGAGAAAATATCTCATTTTGTTTTAGAGTTATAGACATTTATTTGTATGAGAGCTTAAAAAAGGACCCATGGGCGACTTTGATTGGATCTTTTGCCACTTTCAATCAAAATTTTGACATTTGAGCGTTTGCGTTTAGCCAGCGACCTATGTTTTCGAATTTCCTATGGTGGTTTCGTCTCGAACGGTCTAGCGGTTTCAAAGATATTCGCAAAAGTTTTTTAAGCGCTAATTTACAACGTTTTACAACCTAGCATGTTTGGTATCGTTGGACTCGACAAGGATTCAGGAATGTAAAAAGATGACTGCCGTGACAATAAGGGCCCGTCCACACGGAGACGCGTTTCGCTGTATACGTATACATTTTTTATCGTATTGGCGTTTCGTCCACACGGATCCGGCGTTTTGGGAGACTGAAACCGCTATTTTTTTAAACCGGGTCCCAAAGTGGATAAATCTGAAAACGACACCCTTGCGGTTTCGTGTGTACAGCCAATCCGTATATTTTGTGAAACGATGATGTCATCACATCACGTGTCGTCTGTGTCACGAGTAACAGCAACAACAATATTGGCGGACTTATATGATTGTATTCGTGCTGCAGAAGCTACTAAGCCTACTAGCTTTATTACAGCAAAATCTATTGCTTCTCTGCAACTGTGGTGAGCAAAAAGCGATAATCTGTCTTCTTCTTCTTGGTTCGTATACAGCGCGCAAGGTTATGCGCATGCTCAAAGTCTTCTTCTCCGTGTATAGTGTATCTCTGTGGCAGAATTACAGCGCCCCATACTGGTCTGGCATATATACTACACCGTTTTCAGTCGGTTTCAGTGGTTTCGTGTGTACGCAGATATTTCTTGAGACGACGCCGTGTTTACGGAATTTTTTTTTAGAACGAGGAAAAAAAAAAATCGGATCGGGAACGCACCGGCTTCGTGTGGACGTGGCCTAAGTCAACCAAATCCATGTAAACAAGTTTTTTCACCACTAGGTGGCGCTGGTCCGAAACTTCTCAGGCTCCTTCAGGGCATCGTACTGATGAACCATACCGAGTTTGGTAACAATATGTTCATGCGTTCATAAAATACAAAAATGTTGGTACAAAATTCAAAATAGCCGACGCCTAAAATGGTCGATATGGAAAAATGTTATATCAGTCAACTCGGCATGATGCCCTGAATCTAACGAGACCACTTTTATCGTTCTGAAGTTATAAGCAAAAATAGCAATTTTTTTCGTATCTCCGGACCAGTAGGTGGCGCTGCGCCGAAACGCAGCAAGCAGCCTCAGGTTATGCTTGTGATAACATGTACCACGTTTGGTCTGAATACGATAAAGCGTTGCGGAGATACAGCCTTACGTCTGTTTTCGCAAGTGCTACGTAAAATTAGTTTGCGCGGTATTCGAGAACGGTTTGACGAATCGACGTGGTCTGAAGATGATCTGGTTAAATTTTCATGAAAATGAAAACGGCCTAGGAGGAGTTCGACATGAATTCCATAACTTTTTGTCGATATGGTCTGAAGATGATCTGGTTCAATTTTCATGAAAATGGCCTAGGAGGAGTTCCTGCCCTGAAAGTCGCAGGACATCCTACGCACTTGCTTGCTCAGTGCTTGGCCCCTAATAATAAGAACGCCAACGGATACAATAGGTGCCTACGCACTTTCAGTAATTGGTCCCTAAAAATAATAATAATAATGAGAAAACAATAATATGTGCAGGGTATCATGGGGGAAGATCAAGAACCCCATTAAGAACAATGTGGATTCACTTTTAATCTGTTACATATTTAGATATAAAATAAGTGCAGGATGATGATACATCAGCCAATGTGTTATTATAGGAAATAGATAGAAACATTTGCTAATTTAGTTGTTATAGCACAAAATATTAAATATTAAAAGAGGGGTAAGTTGGCCCCCTACCTGAGTTATTGAGTTAAGAAAAACAAAACAAAAATTATAACTTTTACTCCACATCTAAAAAATATTGATGTGTCCACAGATCCCTCATTAACAAATAGATACAAAACACTTTGATATTCAACATAATACAATGTCATAGATCACTAATTTCCAGAGACAGAAAATTAGATCAATTAACCTCAAAACGGTGTTGACTAAATCTCACATACGTTGATATTCAGATGAAATGTCAAAATGAAAAATAGCGTAGCCATTCATCAAGGGTGCTGAAATGGGATTTTGTGCCATCTATGATTAGGAGAAAAACATAAGGAAGGGGTGCTATCTTACCCCATGTTACCCTAGTTCAATGCAGACTGAGATTAAATTAGTAACCCAAACAATTCAAATGCTGTGATTATTTACTTACCCTCATACCAAACCGCTGACTTTCTTTCTACTGTGGAACACTAAAGTAGATATTTTAATGACTATTTCATTCTCTTTTTCATGCAGATTAGTGAATACATTTTTCAATAAACTGTTTTATCCAGTTCTCAAGTTCAGCGATCAAGTTGCAGCACCTAATTTTCACTGCATAACATACGTTTTGGCTTATTTTACAATTTACACAAAGCTATCGTATGGATTCAGAAGAAATATAGTGCATAAGTCAAAATGTTACTATGCTTTTGCATCCTTTGTTGAAGCTTGAAAGTCCCCAGTCATTGTAAGTGCATGGACTAGAAAGCATATTCTTCAGAAGTTCAGCTTGTGTTGCACAAAATAAATAGTCATGAAAAAGTAAAAGGGTGAGTAAATGATGAAATAATTTTTATTTTGGGGTCTGGTTTGATAAGCAATTGATATGGTTCGTAATCGTATGCTTTTCCTAGGACTACCATATCATGGGATCCCGTATTTTGTGTTAGAGACATCCTTTACAGCACTAAAACCACATCTAGCAGGGCAGCCTGACACATTGTCTACAGTAAGCCTGTATGCCAGCTAGTCCATTACTCATTAATAATTGCTTTCCCATCACAGGAGAAGACGCTACATTCTGTGGTGACAGCTTTACGAGAGAGCCCAACCTTTTTCCACTCCAGCCCTAGTGATTGATTTTTTTTTTTCTTTGTTGTTGCCAACATCCAGGTTAACACTCCTCTTCCAAGACAGGAGGAAGAAAACAGATCTCTGAATAATGCCACATGCAGTTTAACATCATGCAGTCATTAGAGAGGCACCAGTAAATGAACAGTCATACTCATATTGTGTAGATTATATAATCTTTCCAAAACATGAAAATCTGTTCTTTGCAAGTCAGAGAAACTAGACAGCCTAATGGTTTAAAATGTAGGCAGTTTGATAAGGGAACCCATCACTTTGATTATAAACTGATGTAGATCATGTAGATAAAGAAACAAAGTAAGGAATGTGAAATGAAAATCAAAAGAATAGAGCATATTCTAATAGCTCCTGTTGCCTCAGGCTTGTAATAGTGATGATCATGCTGGTTGAATTAAGCCTAGAGGTGATAGGGGTTTCTACACATTCTTTATTTCACATAGAGAAATTGTTGCATTTGATTAAAAGATGGTGAAATCGATCTTTCAACAGCTAATAGAGGTTAATTTACATTACAAATTACTGTGGCACCTCTGTGCCTTGTGACCTTTACCTTTAACATAAAAAAAGAAAAAGAAAAAAATATCTGTATTATTGTCCTGTTCTACAGAATCTACAAAAATCTAATCATCCTTAAAACCTATTTATTAACAAAACGTTCAGAACTTAATAATTCTTTGAAGTGTAAACAACCTTTCAGACCTCTATAACAAACATGTTTTTAATTTAGTGTGTATGATTTAACAAAAACCTTGCTGGGAGTAAGTTTAAAGTGTTTCATGGAACTGAACGGGACGCTGTCTATTACATAACTTTAAATCCACATACCAATCCTATACTTTCCTTAAAATTACTCCTAAGGAAAATTGATCAAGTGCTGTTGGTGCATTTTAGACAGAATTTGTAGGTAACTGACTGATTAAAGGGTAAGCGAATCAATGGCAAGGCACCTTATTGTCTTCGCTATAACAGTCACAGAACACCATTAACACAATTAGGATGAGCCTATAAGTATGCATGTGACTGGTCGGTTGAAAAGATGCCAAAACAATGTCTCGCCATAAGTGATCCGCCTTTTAAATGTCACTGCATTAACTAACTTCAGCATTAACCTATTTAACCTATTAACATTATCTGCTTAAATGAAATGAATTCAAAGCAATTTACAAGACTGAATTGAGTTATAGAATACATTATTTATCTCTAAATCAAATCTAATGATAATTTCCACACATATTCAGTGAGAAACTAAAGGGCAGGTGGAAGTACATGCCTAATTGGTGTGTTGTTGGGTGGTTTAAAGGGAAAAGAAACTGAATATTTACCTATAAATCAGGACATCATCCTCTGAACAGTTGTATTGGAGCTGGTACATTTTGACTTTGGGTGCCACTTTGCTAACCGTCCACTTGATCAGAGCAGAGACTGCGGTGACCTCTGACACTGACACTATCTGTTCTGGCTGGGCTTTGGTCTCCCCTTTACCGGTTTTAGTGGAGCTGGTGATGTCAGATAGTCTGGACTTTGGCTGAGATGTGCGGTTAGTTCCATTGCTTAGGTGGGGAAGCTGGATGATGGAGAGCTCAATTGAGGCTGTTGATTCTCCTGCTGCGTTTGCAGCAATACAAGTAAACGTCCCGTAATCCTTAGAGGTGGTGACCATAATGTCTAAAGTACCATTTTCATACACTACAGCCCTGGATGAGTTACTGATTAGTCGGTCATCTGGAGCAACCCAATGTATGAGAGGCATAGGGTCACCCACAGCCTTGCAGCGTAAACTGGCTGTCTGTCCCTCCAGGACCAAAAGCTTATGGGTATGCTGGGTAATTAACGGTGGTTCACAGACAAAATCTTCCTCTCGAACATACCAGAAGTAGCGACCCTTAAGATTTGGAGGGGAGGCGCATGTTTCCATATCGTCCTCTCGCTCTAGACGCCGCAACCACAGAATCTCACAGTTACAGTGAAGAGGATTCCCACCAAAGCTGAGAGACAGGATCGGGGCAAATGGTGTACTAAGAACGGTGTTAGTTTGTGAGCGAGCAAAGATGGGATCTGGCGGAAGCTTCTGGAGACGGTTTGACGTAAGATCCAACCTTGCAAGCTTTTCAAGATCAGTAAAAGTGCCCTCAGCAATGTGGGTGATGAGGTTGTGGTCCAGGCTTAGTTGGTGTATATTGAGCATTTTGCGAATGGCATCCCAGGGAACACCCCGCAGGTTGTTGTAGGAGAGATCTAGGTCCTCCAAGGTGAGCAGCAGATCATCGAAAGCATCTTTGGAGATATGAGTCAGTTGGTTGTTGTTTAGGATGAGGTGTTGCAAGTTCACCAAGCCTCGCAGGGCATCTGGGCCAAGCTCGGTCAACCGGTTACTGTCCAGGTGCAGCGAACGCAGGGTTTCAAGATCTACAAAGGAGAAGGGCTGGATGAAGCTGATGGTGTTTCGTGACAGTGTGAGGTCCACAAGGCCCGTCATGTTAGTGAAGTCCTGCTGGGTAATTTTGATGATGTAGTTTCCTCCCAGACGTAATTCCACGGTTCTTCTGTCAATGTCGAGGGGCACGAACAGCAGGCCTTTGGACGGGCACAATGTGCCCAAGGACTCTGAGAGGTTCTGACAGACACAATATTTAGGGCAGGCGGTGGTCATCATCACTGCGCTTCCCAGGAGAAGGAGGCTGCAGAGCACTTTGGCCATGGTAAATCACAAGCAGGGACCTGGACAGACAACATAAACAAAACAATGGTCAGTCCTTTCTGGTCATACAAAAAAAAAACAATTGAATGCTTCTGCAGTGGCTATATGATGAATACTCATTATGAGCAATGTTTAGTCCCCATTCTGAACCATCTTAGGATTATCTTAGGCTCTTAAAGCAGGGAGCTTGGAACCCTGCACACTTTGCTCTGGTTTAAAACAGATTTTAAACCCTGAGTAAAAAAAAAAAAAAAAAAAATCCTTCATGAAAAGCTATTGTTGGGATGTGCCTAACTCCAAACTATGGGATTTAAAAGTTGTGCTACTGCTGTTGTCAGCTAACAAAAGTCTCATGTGCTTCATTTGAACTTAATAAGATAATAACTGAAGCAATTATGAAGTAATCCTCAATTCCCTGTCAGAGCATTGAGAAGAAACTGAGGTATAACACATGTTTTATAGTTGCTGGAAGCAGAAGTGCTTGACGTATGTGAAATCCGCAGCAGGCTCCATACCTCTGACACAGACAGAACGGATGACTGCGCTTGGCCTCAAATGACAGCCCATAATTCCTCTAGACATTTGTATCATCAATTCCAAACATACTCAAAACTTAAATCAATTTTAATCAGCGCTCTGCCAGACTGATTCTCTAATGGTAGGAGCTGTTTGGTGGAGCTGTTTAAGGTGTGTGTGAGAAGGAGAAGGGGTGATTTTTCATTTCCAAGGATTAAAGGATAATAGTTCTCCCAGCTGGCAGCATTCACACAATACATCTTAATTGCTTTATCAATACCTTCAGTTATATCTTCTATCTAAGATTCCTATAAAACCCCAGTACACAGAGTTCTGGTTGGAACAGCTTATGAGTTTTCAAGCACATCTTTTTGGCGAGCCTCAAGTTTATTGCATGCCACATCAATAAACGTACGAAGGGAAAGTATGCAGATCTGAGTATTTTTAGAAAACAGGGAGTTATACAGAAGGTGACTGACAATGGAAAGCTAGTCTAAAAACCAGAGAAAATCAGCAAGCTTAATATTGTGATTACCCTAACCATGTAATCAAAATTGTCTGCAACAAAACAAATAAATTGGTATATCGAGAGGATGGATATTTTCACTTTGACTGACATGCAATCAGTGTCTGATAATGCCAGATATTTATGCCAGGGCTGTGTTTTGCTAGAAAGCAAATTCAAACTATTTGCCCTCCAAGCTACTACAAACACTCCGAAGACTACTAGCACATTAACACTCAACTTCTTGTTTTAATGTCTGGAGATATAAAAAAAAAAAAAAAAAAAAAAAAAAAAAACGGATTTAAACATTGGAGGAAATTTCCAAGTTAACTGAAAATGTGATGCATCTAATTATAATAATATCTATAATAATATAATTTTGTCTATAATAATTTCACACTTAAAGCAGACATCTTGCAGAGAATGAAAAATAGTTATATTTTCTGAGCATGAATATATTTCCTTTTCCCTTCTTGTGAGAATATTTCCCAACTATCAATCACTCATTCTCAGGAAATCAGATTTTTTTAATTTTATGAAAGAGCAACAATGCTGTAGACCCGAGTGTTGATAACACATACAATCCAACATGCTCATGCCTCAAACCCATTTCCTATCTTGCTCCCTCCAATTTCCTCTCCCTCTCCATTTTCGTGTACAATAAAAAAGGGCAATTGACAGACAACAGAAGTAATATGCATAAGAATGCAAAGCACAAAAATAAAAAAATAAACATTGGCACATTGTTCTAGCATGTGAAAGCCATGCAGAACACCACAAACTTCATCTTAATAAAGAGAGGTGGAAGCAAGTTAAACCATATGCATTTGCAACATTTCATTAGTGCTAGGTTACTTGGAATTTATGACCACACCATATTTGATCAACTGAAATATACCCTATGCTGAATAAAACTTCATTTTCAATGTTCATTCAGGACTCACTGCGTAGCATTTTGTAAAGTTATGAGAAGTATGCTTGGGACAAGGGGATATTTGTCATGTTTGACAGCTAAAACCTGATTAGGCTGAATACAGCAGAAGCTTGCCCTTTAGCAGGCCCGTATTTCTGAGGTAAGTTTCCTGCATTACCAATTCTCTCATAACTGCTTGTCAAGCCTCATCTTTATTCATTCCTTTTGCAGCCTGCTAACGGCACAACCACCGAACACATATATAACAATTGCTGAGGAACTCAACCCCTAAGAAGATTTCACATATCTGCATTTCATCCAAATCAGACGGAAAAGGACGGAATGGCTGCCTGCCATATGGGGAAAGGAATTTGCTTTCCCTTATCAAATGAGCCAAACATCTCAGCTTGTTTGTTGGAGAAAGTGTTTAAATGAGCTTAGCCGGGTCACTGCGAACTTCAAGGAAATCAACAAAAGGAGATCTAAGGCATGTGAAAAATCATAGAGCTTTCTTTTTTTGTCAGTTCAGCAGACATTAAGGCCAAAGAATCATAGCTTTAATAAATGAAAGCGTGTAAGAGCACATCAAAAAGTCTTTTATCAAGCAAAGGAGAAGGTGCCCATGGAACAGCAGGACGTGAAAAACTACAGAGACTGCTAAACATCCAAAGGCGAGGTAAAAGCTTAGGCTTTGCAATCATACAGCGCTGAAGCGCAAGATGAAGGTAGAGCTGCCATGATATGGAGGGCCATTTACTTGAGATCCAGGGGAGAACTCCCCAGTGCAGACGCCTGATTGGACATGGGCTAACCATTATGACAGTAGGCAGTCAGTTTGACAGCGCTGCTCTGAGATCCTCATGACGTCTGACTGCCTGATGGATTCTGCACCTGGCATAATATTGGCGCAATGGACTTAGATTTCAATGTTTTTGTCTCAGCAGTGTCTTCTACTTCTACTTTATTATCGTGCAGTATGATAAAATATGTATGATAGAGTTCCTAATTTCAGATTGAAAGTCTTCAAAACAAAACCATTGAATGGACTTTTTTCTCAAGTCAGTACATTATATGTTAATTATTCTTATTATTATCATTGTTCGATTGAATCACTGGCCTACAATCCAGTACTGCATTGCATTTTTCAATCAGTACATTTTCACAAGTTTCACAGTGGTTATCAAATGAATTTCTTTTTCTTCTAGGTTAATTATTATTTACAAAAAAAAAAAAAAAAAAAAAAAAACATTACATGAGCCCCTTTCACACAGCGCATTGAACCCGGGAAATTGCCGGCAAATTGCCGGAACGCCTTCTGTGTGAACGCAAACATGACCCGGGTTTAATGCCGGGATCGATGCCGGGTTGGGGACCTAGTAACATTGCCGTGTTCAGTCCCGGAACGCACGCTGTGTGAACAAAAGCCGTAATAATGCCGTGTCGTAGTGATGACGCTGAAGCCGGGGTCGTTCGCCAGCTGTGAAACGGTACGAAATGCGCAATTTTATGATCGAATCAGAGAAATAAATGCACAAGCGTGGTTTCGCAGCTCATAAGCAAACTGAAGACGCTGCTGAGACATTACAAGTCACATCGATGTCACGTGTCTTTCCGGGACATACACGGGTTGTGTGTGAACGCGCTCTCTGATTCCGGAAAATCACTGGCAGTGTGAATGAACCAAAATCAAATGAACCCGGGTCAAATCCCGGGTCACTTTATCCGTGTATGTTCCGGAATCTCTGTGTGAAAGGGGCTATGTGGATTGTAGCTACAGTACATAGGAAATTGTAGGTATAACATCATTGCCACTAAAAAGCCAGATCTGGCATCTTACAAAGAGTTGTGTGACAAAGGTTTAAATAAATGGAGGCTTACAGCATAAAATATTCATTTTAGTGAAGTTTGTTTCTTCTTATTAGTCTGTTTTGCTTGTTTCTTTGACACTCTGAGCTTGCAAATTAGCAAGCTACTCTCCAACAACACTGAAAATGAAATCCCAAGTGAGGAAACACATACATTTCCTGTGAATTACAAGCTTGCCAAGGCTACTGTCTTATCATTCATTTCACACATTGTCTTGGATTACCTAAAGTTCAGCCTATTCTTCATCATTACAGGTTTATAGAAATCCTTTCCTTATACATTAAAATATTACAATTGCAGTAAATGTCATGCTGTCTTTACACTCTGCCAATCATGTTCTTAAATCAACACTTCTGCACTCTTTTAAAAGTCATTACTCTACCTTTGCAAAGATGACAAATGGAAAAACAAATGTAGAGGAGAGTATAGTGTCGGAGAGAATGTTATTAGACAATGGTGTCCGAGAAGAAAACTTTCTTTTGAGTCACTCAGGGAAGTTTGGTAAGCCTTTGTTTTAATGGTCCACTTTCTACTAACTATAAGTAACTTTGCAACTACATGTCAACTAACTATCATTAGAGTATTAGTAGACTGTCTGCTTAATATCTGCTAACTCTTTATTGTGATGATCCTCCAACAAACATTCTACTGACTAAGAGTAACTTTGCATCTACATGTCAACTTATTCTCCACACCCAAACCTTACAGTATACTAATACTCTGAGAGTAGGGCTGCCCACGACTAAAAATTTTCCTAGTCCACTGTTTGTAGTTCATTTAAGCCATTCGTTGATAAGTCAGGGGAGAAATACTAAATCATAATAATGAGCATTTCAAATATATTAAGTGCTCAGGGCTTTCCACAGTGACACCGTAAACATTGCATTAACTTTTATGAGATCAGAACACCAACAAAATAAATAACCTATAATATAAGCAACCCTTGAACTTGAAGCACAACGCAATGAAGGTAATTGACGCCTCTTGCAGTTCAAACAAACAGAGCTGGGAAACCGCATTTGTCATTACGTTGTGCGTCAAGTTCAAGCGTTACTGAGTCTTTTGGCGTAAATCGATGCGTACGGCCGTCTGCCGGAAACTATTTATTTTAGTCGATAAAGTTTTAAATATAGATTTTTTTTTTTTTACACGAACGCATCGCTTCACTTCAGAAGGCCGTTATTAACCCCTGCAGATCTGTGTCGAGCACTTTAATCATGAATAGATGCGTTTTAATCTACTTCCAAACATTATCAAGCTTGGAAGAGCCAGGAAATGTTTTAATATAACTCCAGTTGTATTCATCTGAAAGAAGAATGTCATTTACACCTAGGATGGCTTCAGGGTGAGTAAATCATGGGCTAATTTTCATTTTTGGGTGAACTATCCCTTTAACGTTAAAGTGGGCGGTTTTAAATGTTTTATACCTCAAACATGACTTATATTTAAGTCACCTTTTTGTGGTCATTCTTTACTATCTGTAAATATATGGAATATATATGTAAAGGTATTTACAGTATAACTAATTTTCATCAAGTTTGACTTCTGAAAATGTATGAGACACAAATCATGCAAATATTAACGGTTTTTGGATGTGTTATGACTAGAAAAGCTGTATATTTGACAGAAGGGCTTAATGGACTACATCTGGTCAACATGTCCTGGCCTACATTCCACCAGAGATTATTGTCAGAACAACTCAATGCACTGTTTCCACCAGAGACATGAAAGCTGGATGAATCTGGGTGTTACCTGAGGTAATCTATGCTCAGAAGCTCTGGAGATAATGGCTAATCTTTGTGAAGTATGAGCAAACTACTGTAAGTAGCTTTTGGGGTGAACGTCTTAGTGCAGTGAATACCTTTTCATTCTCTGCAGCTCAAAAGTCTTTGGCAGAGTTTCACAGTTAGAAATAAGTTTTACATAATTGCATGAATCCATGCGCTCTATGATGACAGCTTTGAACCAGTTGGACTTGCTTAGAAGTTTTTTTTTTTTTTTCTACATCTCATTTATTAAAAAAGTTACACAAAAACTGTAGGCCATAATTTAGGTCTTTGCAGCAATATTTCACACAAAACTAAAAATCATGTAATGGCGCTTTTCCACTACACAGTACCAGCTCGCCTCGGCTCGGCTCGACTCGACTCGGCTCTGTTTGGTTTTTCACTGTGTAAAAGTTGTACCTGTACCTGCTTCCAGGTATTTTTTTTCGTACCACCTCCGGCGCGGTTCTAAGCGGGCTGAGGCGATACTAAAATGTGACGTGAAATCTTGGCAGACTGCTGATTGGTCAGAGAGAATCGTCACTATTCACTGCGTCATCATTGCACGCGCCAGACGGAGTATCCTGAATAAAAAACAGCAAAAACAAAAACATCCAAAAACAGCATACACTCAATTTCCTCCATTGTCCTGTGTGTGTAGGTAGCGGGTATGTCTCGCGTAAAAGATTAAGTCACGGCAGTTTCCTGCGGCGTCGCTATGACGACCAGGTACTATTGTGGAGGTACTATCTGCAATGGAAAACGGAGCGAAAAGCGAGCCGAGTCGAGGCGAGGCGAGTCGAGTCGAGCTGGTACTGGTAATGGAAAAGCGCCATAAGAGAAGATATTTTAAAGATTTTTTTTTTTTTTTTTTTGTCCATGTGAAGTCACTTCAGAAGACATGTAATATTTCAGTCGAGCCTTATGGAATGATTTCACGCTATTTTATGTCCTTTTAAGCTTTAAAGAAGTTCTGGAGCCCAGTTGACTTTTATCACAAAAAAATTTGCCAAAACATTTTTATGAAATTAACTTCTTTTTTGCTCTACAGGGTAGAGAAAGTCAAACACGTTTGGAAAGACATATGAGGGATGATAAAATGAGTTTGCTACTGCTCCCTTAAATGTGACCCTGGACCACAAAACCAGTCACATGGGTAATTTTCTTAAATTGAGATCTATACATCATCTGAAACATGAATTATATATATATATATATATATATATATATATATATATATATATATATATATATATATATATATAAGCTGTGACATAGTTAAAGGCAGGGTAGGTAGGATTTATTAAAAATTAAAGATCCAAATTTGTTAAAACTTTCTATATATATCAATACATAATTAAAATGTAAGAACTCTGAAAAAAAGAGTATAAAAATCAAGTGACTCTAGACCGTTTAATCTGTATTAAACACAGCTCATTATTTCGATTCGGGACGAATCAAAGGATTGGCTTAGGCGACTGTCACTCTCTCGCAACCATGGCAACCACCCTTTTGCCACACAGCACCTGCCCACTTGCGCGCGACCGTTTGATTTGAGGAGTGCGAGAGGCACGGAACCTGATCACACCTCCGTCCAGTAGATGGCGGTAATGCACTATGTTTGCAAGCTGCCAATAAAATCTATCGAAGAAGAAGAAGAAGGCACTGAACCTAGGAATACCAAAACAATGGCAGAGAAAGAGCAATCTAAATTTACAGTACCGGCATATGCAGTTAGTGAAGGCAAACCAGGCAAAAAAATGCCCCTTCCCCTCCGCTTGTCTCAGGTAAATAATCAGAATCAGAATCAGAAAGAGCTTTATTGCCAAGTATGCTTGCGCATACGAGGAATTTGTCTTGGTGACAGTAGCTTCCAGTACACATACAATATAAAGTGACAAGACAAGTAACATAGGTATAAATAAAAAATAGAAAAAAATAAAAATAAAATAAAAATAAAAAGATTATAAATTATAAATATATATAAAGTTATAAGGTGCTATAATGAAATGTCTGAGGGAAGTATTGCACATGTTTGTTCCACAGTAGCGGAACATTTAAGTGTTCATGAGGTAGATGGCCTGGGGAAAGAAACTTTTCCTGTGTCTGGTTGTTTTTGTGCTCGGTGCTCTGTAGCGTCGACCAGACGGTGACAGTTCAAACAGAAAGTGTGCTGGGTGTGACGGGTCCAGAGTGATTTTGCGAGCCCTTTTACTCACTCTGGATGAGTGCAGTACTTTGAGTGTGGGAAGGGTAGTGCCAGTGATTCGCTCAGCAGTCCGAACTATCCGCTGTAGTCTACGGAGGTCGGTTTTGGTAGCAGAGCCGAACCAGACGGTGATGGAAGTGCAGAGGATGGACTGGATGACAGCTGAGTAGAACTGTACGAGCAGCTCCTTTGGCAGGTTGAATTTCCTCAGCTGACGCAGGAAGTACAGTCTCTGTTGGGCTTTCTTCACAATAGAGTCTATGTGAGTGTCCCACTTCAGATCCTGAGAGATGGTGGTGCCCAGGAACCTGAATGACTCTACTGCAGTCACAGTGCTGTCCATGATGGTGAGTGAAGGGAGTGCAGGGGGGTTTCTCCTGAAGTCCACGATCATCTCCACTGTTTTGAGCGTGTTCAGCTCCAGGTTGTTATAACTGCACCAAAGAGCCAGCTGCTCCACCTCCTGTCTGTACGCAGACTCGTCACCGTTCCGGATGAGTCCGATAACAGTAGTGTCGTCCGCAAACTTCAGGAGCTTGACAGAGGTGTCTTTAGAGGTGCAGTCATTTGTGTACAGGGAGAAGAGCAGTGGTGAGAGAACACATCCCTGTGGAGCACCGGTGCTGATGGTGCGGCTGTCGGACGTGATTTTGCCCATTCTGACTAGCTGTTGTCTGTCTGTCAGAAAGCTGGTGATCCATTGACAGATGGAGCTAGGGACAGAGAGTTGGGTCAGTTTGGTCTGGAGCAGTGATGGGACGATGGTGTTGAAGGCAGAACTAAAGTCCACGAACAGAATCCTTGCATAGGTCCCTGGTTTGTCCAGATGTTGTAGGGTGTAATGCAGTCCCATATTGACCACATCATCCACAGACCGGTTTGCTCTGTAGGCAAACTGCAGGGGGTCCAGCAAGGGTCCAGTGATGTCCTTCAGATATGCTAACACCAGTCTTTCGAATGACTTCATGGCCACAGATGTTAAGGCAACAGGTCTGTAGTCATTGAGTCCTGTGATCTTTGGTTTCTTCGGGATTGGGATGATGGTGGAGCGTTTAAAGCAGAAAGGGACTTTGCACTGCTCCAGTGATCTGTTGAAGATCAGTGAGAAGATAGAGGCCAGCTGGTCAGCGCAGGTTTTCAGACAGGCTGGTGAAACGCCGTCTGGGCCTGGTGCTTTCCTTCTCTTCTGTTTCCTGAAGATCTGACGCACATTATCCTCACTGATCTGAAGTGCAGGGGGGGAGGGGAGGGGGATGGCTGGAGGTGTTGATGGCTGTGTAGAGAGATGGTCAGGGCGGGTATGGGGTGTCTGATCGGGGGTCTCAAATCTACAGTAAAAGACATTCAGCTCGTTCGCAAGATGCTTATTGCTGTCGATGCTGGGGGATGGTGTCTTGTAGTTGGTAATGTCTTTCAGGCCTTTCCACACTGATGCAGGGTCGTTGGAGGAAAACTGGTTTTCCAGCTTTTTGGCATAGCTCTTCTTAGCCACTTCAATCTCCTTTGTCAATGTGTTCCTGGCCTGATTATACAAGATCCTATCCCCACTCCTGTAGGCATCTTCTTTGACCTGACGAAGCTGTCTGAGTTTTGGTGTGAACCATGGTTTATCATTGTTGAATGATAAGTAAGTCTTGGTAGGGATGCATAAATCCTCACAGAAACTGATGTATGATGTTACAGTCTCTGTGAGCTCGTCCAGATCGCTGGCAGCAGCTTCAAAAACACTCCAGTCAGTGCATTCAAAACAGGCTTGTAAGACCTGCTCTGTGTCGTTGGTCCATCTCTTTACAGTCCTTATTACTGGCTTAGCAGTTTTAAGTTTTTGCCTGTAAGTTGGTAGAAGATGAACCAGGCAGTGATCGGAAAGTCCTAGAGCTGCTCTGGCGACGGAGCGATATGCATCCTTTGTTGTGGTGTAGCAATGGTCCAAAATATTATTGTCTCTGGTGGGGCATGTAATGTGCTGTTTGAATTTAGGCAGTTCACGTGTGAGTTTTGCCTGATTAAAGTCTCCGAGAATGATAAGAACAGAGTCCGGGTGTTGTTGTTCTGTTTCTGTGATCAGATCAGCCAGCTGTTGCAGCGCCGTACTCACGTGTGCTTGCGGTGGAATGTAAACACTGATGAGAACGAGCGAGGAAAACTCCCGCGGCGAGTAGAACGGCTTACAGTTAATGAAAAGCACTTCCACATCAGGACAGCACATCTTCCTTAACACAGTTACATCAGTACACCACCTTCTGTTGATGTAAAAGCATGTCCCACCACCGCGCGTTTTCCCCGTTGACTCCATATCGCGATCCGCTCTGAACAGCTGAAAGTCCGGTAGATGTAACGCGCTGTCCGGAATGGCTTCGTTCAGCCAGGTTTCCGTGAAACACAGAGCAGCAGAGTTGGTAAAGTCCTTGTTTTTGCGTGAGAGCAGAAGTAGTTCGTCCATTTTGTTAGGGAGAGAGCGGACATTCGCCAGATGGATGCTAGGCAGCGCCGTTCTGAATCCGCGCTGCCTGAGCTTAACGAGTGTGCCGGCTCGCTTCCCACGCCTGCGCGTCTTATACTGTTTCCACAGTGCAGCGGCACAACCGACGACAATGTTCCGCAAAACGCCAGAAGAATCAAAAACTGGTTGGTGATCAGTTGGTGTGCACTGCCGAATGTTCAGCAGTTCGTCCCTGGTATAACTGATAGCGAATGACAAACATAAAACAGGACAAACTAACAAAAACAGTGTAACAACTGGAGAGCTCAACACCGAGGCAGCCATCCGCGGCGCCATCTTGGATAGACATGCGTCCTAATGCGTCCTCTAGCTCAGCGGTCGGAGTCGCGCGTTCATGCGTTTTGGGGGCGTGGCTTTGGAAGAAGCACAGAAATGAGGGGGTGGAGTGAATGGAAATAATGAGATGTCTTTAAAACAGTCGTGAGAGGTCTAAAGATCACTCGATTTTGATACTTTCTTTTTCAGAGTACTTACATTTTAATTATGTATTGATATGTACATAAATTTTAAACAAATTTGAAAAATAAAATTTTTAGACCATTTCTACCTACCCTGCCTTTAATCTGCTTTATTTATTTATTTTTTGCTAGTAGAAGTTCTGATTGGCCAGTAACTTAAAAAAATGTTGTAGCCAAATTGGCCGGTGAGTTAATTCCATAATCACGCACACAAGGAGAATCTTCATAGATGTTCTTCTTTCAAATCTGAACACACTACAATCACTAACCCTACCCCTAAACCTACCCAACACAGAAAACTTTCATCATTATTACATTTTCAGAAAAACTTATTCTGAATGATTTATAAGCTTGTTTCTTTAGGTCCCCAAGGTTACACGAGTCCCCATGAGTCAGTGTGCATTCAGGTTGAGGTCCCCACACATACACCTGAAATAAGTTTTGTCTTAATTTTGCACATCATATTGTTTTAACTTTTAAACTTTTGTATCTTTGAAACACTGCATCATTTTTTTTTTTTTTTTATTCTAATAAAGATTGCTTGCTTGTGAGAGAGTAAAAAAAAAAAAAAAAGTCTCTCTCCACAGTGCTTCCATTCGGTTCTCTCAGGTCATTCGAGCAATAATTCACACACATCGACTCATATAAATCCATATCCAGAAACGTGACCCATCGTATTTTCCTCTCAACCGCCAAATCCTCATCCCCTCAGACGTCTCATCTTCAGCACACTGGCATTTATCTCACCGTTGCCTTGCAAATGGTCTCCTTGCCCCTTGCTTTCATTTATTCCCGATGCCAGCATCTTTCATAACAAGTGCACAACAGAAAAGGTCAGATTTATTAAAAGCTCTCTCTATATATATTTTCGACCTCCCTCTCTTCCTCAATCGGTTTAGTCACATCCATGGCTGCTAATCGTTTTCGCCTTTACACACAAATATCCTGAATCCCCCTTTCCTTTGATTAATGTGCAGACGACACACAGCGCCATTTTAGCGGGAAGTGATGAAAGCACCGAGAAGGAAAGCGGAGCGCAGCCAAAGGGGAGGGTGACAGTGGGTTTATTTCATACTGTGGCCAAATTAATTTTCACAGCAGGATGCGGGGGTTAAAAAATCAGATTGCTTCTCTGCTCGACGTCAGGCTAATTAACCTTAGCAGCTTTTGTTGTGTCTACGCTACACTAATCTACAATTTTGTGTTTATTGTTGCTAAAGTGTGCGTATGTGTGTGCGACTCTTTCACACACCATTAAAAACACTCCATTTAAGTGTGCCTTCAGTCTATAATTTGCTTGTTGATAATGAGATAATGTAACATGGTAGACATTCAGAGCTGATAAAGATTGTGTTTTTCTATTAGCATTACCATTGTGTGATAGAGAAATTAATATACATTTTACACAGTTGACAGGCAAATGTAATTATGTAATAGCCACTGAATGTGACATATACACAACTGGGACCAAAAAAAGACAAACTCTTTTTTTTTCCTACACTAGTCATGCAACTTAATTATTAAATATACAAATAATATTTCATCAGTAGCCTAGGGGAGGGCAGAAATCATTATAACATTAAAAAAATAAACACTTCACCTTTAAATGCATCACTGTTAATGTTATTTGATGTGGTTGCTATTACACACATCTAAAGCAAAGCCTCATAAAAGTGTATGTATAACAGGACAACCAGTCATCCATCTGCTTCCTTTAGTCATTTATCAAAAAGAGTTGCTCACAGGAGACAAATTTATTAAATATTACGTCCCTAAAAGCAGAACACAATAATAGGGATATTTGTCTGATACTGTCAAACTCATGAAAAAGGGAAGAGCTATCTGTCACATTTTGTACTCCAGCGAGTATTTCCCAGGGTATATTTTGGAAAGTCAATTTCTGTACACACATACCTTAGAGGCATGGCTACTAAAAGAGATTTTGAGCAAGTATGTTATTGCGCATGGAGGAAAGGGGGGAGGGGGGCTAATGCTGTTAGAATATCTGGGGCAGGTTGTCACAATGGAACATGCCAAATACTGGAATTCGAGGCCAAATTTAAGCAGTAAAACGACATGTAAAATGTAACATATTGCTTTGGCTAATAAATATTTTATTTATTACAGTTGCAACTTGCAAATAAGGGTACGAACACGGAGACGATGACGGGATTGTTTTCAAAAACTTGCAAAACACATAAAAAAGTTTTCTATTTTTAGTTTGAAAACAGTGTTGCGTGAACAGCCCCCTAAAATTTCTGCAAAATACCATAGTTCAACCATATATATATATATATATATATATATCTTGCCTGAATTTATGCTAGTGTGGCAACATCATTAAGACAACTGTCATTCTATTTAATATGTTTTAAAAAATGCTATTTATTCCTGTGATGCAAAGCTGCATTTTCAAAAGCCATTACTTCAGTCTTCAGTGTCACATGATCCTTCAGAAATCATGCGCTGATTTGGTGCTCAAAAAACATTTCTCATTATTAACATTAAACATGTCTTATTATCAATGTTGAAAAGTTTTTTGAAAACAGACAAAAAGTAAATTAGAAGATAGATAGATAGATAGATAGATAGATAGATAGATAGATAGATAGATAGATAGATAGATAGATAGATAGATAGATAGATAGATAGATAGATAGATAGATAGATAGATAGATAGATAGATAGATAGATAGATAGATAGATAGATAGATAGATAGATAGATAGATAGATAGATAGATAGATAGATAGATAGATATGACAGCTTCCCTGTGAGACGTCTAGCCCCAAGTCTGCACTATTAACATTCATGTTTTCTACTCGTATGAATTCTCCATGCAGTCTGTACAGAACCATATTCTCCACATCATTGAGTTTTCCACCAGGAACCTCAGAACCCCTGAAGCATAACAGAGTGAAGATCAGAGGGCAACAGACCTCTTAAGCACAGCGGACATATACGCGCATGAATCTGTGAATACTTTTGACAGCATTCTAACTGTGCATTTATGGTGCAGAATGAAAAATGGTAACAAATATTTTTTTATTTTTTTTTACTGCATAGCACTCTTTCCTGTTGCCTTTCAAGCAGAGCGGGCTGTTAGCGGCATTATCAGTGGATCCATGCTCTCGTGTGTTGACAGCTGAATAATGGATCCCAAATTTCAATTTGAGGCGCTAACAACTGTCTTCATTTTCTCCTGTCCTCTCCTCATCCAGTACGTAAGCTGATCTGCAAGTAAGACATCTGCCATGACAGATACGGCTCTTTAGGGAAAAATAATCCGTCTCCATATTGCATTTTGGACAATGACTCCATTTGGTTGGTAATGTAAAGTATAATAAGGGCACTAAAGATGAATTAAGAAGTTCCACTGCGGGAGGTGAACAACAGGTCGCATTTAATCACTGAGCCGTCCAACTCACTGTCCTTCACCTGTATCTGTCCACAAAAACAATATACTACTGTACTGCTCACTGCAGAATGTGCAACATACTCAATAGTACACAGTATTTACAATAAATATTTCAAATAATATGCCACATTTTCGCAAAACATTTCACATAAGCTAATTTTTTTTTTTTTTTTTTTTTTTAAACAACCTCATTAAGTGCATGTTTAATTCAAGGAGGTCTTTAATATGTGGAGAAAGCTATCTGTCAGCATTCACATGTATCACAGATGATCAGCTGGTGCAAGAGCTCTCAGACGTACAGGATTTATGAGGAATTTAAAATGTAATTTATTCCTGTGATGCAAACTGATAGTTAAGCTTTCTATCTGACCCTGCAGAACTGCTGCGAATAAAAGTGAATGGTACTGTGTTTGCTTTAGCTAAACTGTATCACATATCAAAATATCAGTGACTTCCTTGCATCAGTTCATAAATATAGAACCGTCGGGAAGAGTTTATCGAGGGCCTCTTTCTACAGACAGAGAGAAATGGACAGGCTCATCTGAACAGAAAAAAAAAAAAAAAAAAACAGGGGACATTACATTTTTGATGAGTCTGAACCTTTTAAATTGTTCTTTGGTAACATGGTTAACTAATGCATCAGCTCAATTCAAACAATTAGCCAACATAAAAAAAAAAAAAAAAGCTGCCTGCTCAGTTTAGTTCATTAAAATGAGCAAACATGACACAATGTCATTTGAATTTGCTCTCAATTTCATCAAGTTCAATCCACCTAAATGTGTCAATTAAAAGTTAACTTAATCTTTTTCTGTGTGTGTCGGAACTACATGAATCATTTCTGTTGCATTAATTGAAACTGGGCTGTAGATTTCAATTTCCTTTGCATGGTGAACGTGATTTCACTAAGCACAACATGTTCCTGGAACATGCAATTGGAACAAAATTCCAATCAACCAATCAGATTTGAGGGACGTAGTTTACAGTTTATGTCATTTAGGCTTACATTCAGTATTAGGTGCTTCTGCATCAGTGTTTTTTACCTATCATTTCCCTCTGATTGTATTACAAATTATGGGTAGGGTTAGGTTTAGGGGTAGGGAAAGGGTTTAGGACTACATTTTCAGAATGTTGTTCTAGGATCAACAAAAATTGTTGATCCAGGAACGTCTTCCTTAATTGGCAAAATCACGGTAACCGTAACTTCAGCACAGTAGTAACCCGAAAAAAAGTACAAGATAACTCCAGAATCTATTTCAAATGTCCAACATTACTAAACATTAAGCACTAACTTCTCTTTCACTTTACTCAAAAAACTCACAGAACTCAGTGGCGCCAATTTGACCAGTGACAGCACAGCACTGACTGGATTAATGAAAATGAGTTACACACAAAAGTACAAAAGGTATAGTCCCGGTTTCACAGACGAGGCTTAAGATAGTCCCAGACTAAAATGCATGTTTGAGCTGTTTTAACTGAACACAACTTGCACTGGCAGATCTTAAAATATCTCAGTGCCATTGTTTTGTCTCAAGATTCAGACCAGAGATGTGTTTTTTTTCCAAGGCACGTTTATAAAAGCAAGTTACATTTGACCTAAGGCCTAATCCTGGCTTAATCCAAGCTGTGTCTGTGAAACCAGGCCTAAAATATTAGATTAAATATTTGATATATTTCCCTTCATGACACGTGGCCATTAACCGACAGTGAACATGCAAATGTGTTGTTAAATTATTGAAATATTAAATGTACAAGTAAATATTTTATCTCCAAGGGGTTTCGACTGACAAAAACAGTATGATGACATATCATCAGTATGATGATAAGAGGGAGCAATGGTAGAATATCAGCTTCCATGTTCCTTTTTTATTTTATTTCTAATGCTTTAGCAAGGGCTCTGGTACGTAACTGCCTATGGGCGACCCTCCCCAACCGGGTAGGAAGAACATGTACATTGTACACTGTAAAAGACCAAATCCCGGGGGATTTCCTGTCACAGCCGTGCTGCACAAGCACCAGTCTCGACCGCCCACGTCCTCAATAGATTTTAGCACAGCACCATTGATGCAGTCCACAACACCACCCCCCTCCCCCTCTCCCTCCAGGTCCTGCGGGTGGGAGAACCAGGTCCTGCTCTTATCTGAGGCTGCCAGACATCAACCTACCTTGAGCATCCCACGCACAGCCTCCAGACACGGCATGAAGGGATGGCACCCATATCACAACCACTGAGAGAGAGAGAGTAAAAGCCTGTTGCCTGAGAGGGTTTGAAAATGACAACAACAAAAAAATCCTGCTTTTCCACTCAATGGAAGAATCTGGTTCTGTAGGAGGAGGAGAGGTTGGACCACCCCCTGCCTTTTGGCTAATCTAATGTGGAGAAATGGTATAAATCCCCCTCACGCTTTGAGAGAGCACGGCACAGCACGTTCTTAAGTGCTGTGATTTATGGCTGTCACTCGAACTCTACAAGTCCTCTATATCGACAGCAAAGATGCAGATTTAGGGCAGACCTAAAAGCTCCATCCATCATTCTCTACACCTCACTAACATATAACACCTCTGGCAAGACACAACTCACAAGAGGCTTTGACTCAACAAATGAAGGCGAAAGAGCCGTGGCGAAGCCATAAGCTGACACATATTCTGCGTATATTCTATATTTAACCGTAAACGCTTCTAGATATGTTGTTCTGTTCTGAAATGTCAGAATGCAATACATAATCCAACAAAGGCATTGTTTTCTCAGCATTTCATTGAAATAATGTGCATTAGCATACACTATCTTTTTAGTCTAATTTTTTCCCCCAATATGTTTAAGTATTTATTTATATGTATATGCATTTTTTCAGTGGGATAGAATTGATAAATTCATGTATACGTTTTTAAATATGTGCATAAAGTATGCACAAAGTTTTTAATAGGTGCATAAAGTAACAAATGTTTATACATTTATGAAACATCTTAATTAAAAGGGACTTTGCTGTGGAAGTTCTTGTAAGCCAAATCTGTGCAGATTTAGCGCAAATACTCAACTCGTGAGATCATGATATATTAAATACAGCGTATTGTGCCGAATCTGCGCATATCTGGCTTACTTGAACATGCACGTCACTACACAACAAATAACGGCGCACTTGTTCATTTGCATTGAAGCAATAGCGAAGATTAAAAAGCATTTCTTTGCATTGATCTGTCAACCTAAAATACATTTTTGGTGATGAGAATGAAAGAGGAAGGGAGGAGATGGCTGGATTCAAACAAATTATATATATATATATATATATATATATATATATATATATATATATATATATATATATATATATATATATATTTAATATTTTTTACTTAAATGGAACATTTTGATATATATATATATATATATATATATATATATATATATATATATATATATATATATATATATATATATATCAAAATGTTCCATTTAAGTAAAAATATAAAATTACTATTTGTTATATTTACATATATGTATGTGTAGATTATATATAAAATGGTCAATCATTTTTGTCATTTTAAGATTCATCGCCTTAAGAAAATAAATGAAACCGCATTTGGATGAGCTCCTCTTTGCAAGTGTTGAAGCTCACAGAACTGAATATCCCAAACTATTTATATTCCAATCTGCCAACGCATCCCAAAATCCCTTTCTCCACAGCCAGCCCGCTGTGCACTTCTCCAAGTTCCACTATCATTCCACTAGAAAAGCTAATTAACAACTGCCAGAACACCCTTTCAAACATAGGAAGCTGAGCTTGTGAGAAAGAAAGATGAATACAATTCAGGAAAAAAAAAAAGTGATATAGAGGAATACAAATGGAAGAAGAATCCAGAATGGAGAAGAAAGAGAGGAGAAAATATAAGACTGCAGAGATGTTTATTGGTAAAATATATAACAGCACGCTAAAAGCTTTGCCTTTTGCGACTTCAGGCAGGATCTACCAGGAGAGGAAAGCAATCGCTTTCTCCTCTATAGGTTTCCTAGTACCTCGTTGAGACAATCACAAATGAGAAGCTTTCAACCAAAGGTCTCAGCGTCCTGCTCCATAATTGAGGCCGTGTAGCACAAACAAAACACGTTTGGCATCAACAGCAGCTGCACTTGTTGTTCATTTGTGAGCCCCATGTAGTTCTGTCGCAGAATCTGTTTGTTTATGCAAAGATAGGCAGACCCATGGGAATGATGTTATATAATTAACACTGCAGATGCTTGAAGACAGAATCCAATAATAAGGGACAAACAATCCATAGATTTGCATGTTGTGCTCTGCGTGGTTTTAATAACAAACAAGATCGTAAGCAAGACCGCCAACACTGCGGTGAACAACGATGGTTCATTCTAGATTCTAATTCCTCACATGCAAATACAGTAGCAAATACTGAACAATGTCTCAATATTATTACTGGGTGGAACAATGCCCTTTTTATTTATGGATAATTCTCTGGTCATTAGAGAAGAAAGATCTTAACGAGGTCATGCTAACCTGCCAAACCTTGATCCTTGACTGAATCCATGAGATGATTCATTTCTAGTGACTGGTCACATTTTTCAATTGGCCTAATTGAATTTCTGTGAATTTAATTGTATCAATTGTGTCAACGGTCTGTTCACATGGACTCAATCAGAAATAATATGTTGAGCCAATGGAAAAATGTAGTTTACCAAACCGTGTTGTTGGTCCAATTAAATATTGTAAATTGTAGCAATTTATTTCTAACTGTCACAAAAGAAGAAGCAAAAAAAAAAAAAAACACATTAAGCAAAATCCAGAACACAGGCAACAGGGTTGACATTACTTTATTAACAAATCAATTCCAACACAGGATATTTGTTGAAAATACCATTTTTTTTTTTTTTTTTAAGGCGAGACTCTACAGGTGAATAGGGTAACATTTTTAACTAGCAGATATCACCATGAAACTTTCCCAGTTGATTACCTACATTAAGATGAGAAAAAAAATGTATTACAAGTTTTCTGTAATTTAATGTTTAAATATGCAAATCAGGCAATATCTAATCAAATATGCACTAATTTGCATATATTTAAAAAAACGATATCTGAGTATTGGATAAAGCCAGGTTAAAAATTATTTTTTCATTGTGTTCATATATTAGATGGGAAAAAAATTACAGACGGATTTATGGATATCTACTTTTGTTATCCTGTAAATCAGAAAATACTGTCAATAGCCTTAAAAAAAAGATTTTCGCCATGTTTTTTGGAATAAAATGTTATATAAATCAGGCTAGGAATAATATATTTACAAATCCCTCTGTAAATGTCTTCATAATATAACTAGGTACAAGTCTGGAAAGTTTGGTGTATATAGGTGCTACTGAAGTGGAGATTTCAGACTTGGAGTATGAGAGAAAAGTCATTTTGAGAAAACGGGCTTTAAAGATTTATCATCAGTCAATGAGATTGCGCATTCAGCCCTTTTACTTTCACGATTGGTTGCTGATAAAAAGGAAATGACCATATTTGGATCCGACAGCATTGTACACGAGAGAGAGAGCTTCCTAACGGTGCTTCTGATGACAGGGTGCAGGCAGAGATCGCGGAGCAGCACGTTGATTAAGAACGCCAACTTTTATTGAATTTATGAGAAATCTACAGACGCAAACAGACAAAGTGTAATAAAATAAAGACCTAAATGTGTATTTCTGACTTTTTTTCAACACAAGTCTGAAAGAAGACATGTTATTGAAGACAAATATCCAAAAATCTCAAAATTGACCAGTAAAAAAAAGATGTTTTTGCCTGCCGTGTCTCGCCTTAAATAAGGAAAACACTGAAACCATATAATAAGTCTTCTGTATAGCTGGATGTCTTGATGTGGTGATGAAGAAAACTTTCAGACGTGGCACTACATAGGTTAAAAACCTGCAAATAAAAATAAAAAATAACATTAATGACAAAGTTCCCCTGGCAAGTGACAGAACAGAAGTTACATAATTATATAATGAGGATGAGACTTGTATCAGTCGATGTAGATTTTGCTTTATCGTTTATTTCTTGGTATGTACATATATTCAGCTTTCAGGACTGCTTAAAGTTACTGACATGAGCGATGAAAAATTAATGAATAAGAAAGCCACAAGCTTGACGTGTTTGATATTAAAAGGCTGTAAGATCCGAAAGTGGCTGACGCCAAATGCAATCTAACGTTCTGTTCACAAATATCACACAAACTACATCTCACAAGTCGATCAAACAGTATTTTATACATGACATGAGGGAAATAAAACTATTGGCCACCATCAGATTAATGTTGTAACAGGGAAACCATGATCATGAATGCATGAATCTGGGATTCTACAAAATGCCTTTTAAACTTTATACGGGTCCTACTGTCCTAAAGAAAACCTTTTGAGAATAATTTCAGTGCTCAATACTCACCATAACATCTTGGAACTTGTGACGATGGATATCTGTATTCTCTCTTGAATGTTTGTTTCGGTCTTCAGCATCGGCTTTTTCTGATACGCTCGCTCTCCCGCACATCCACACGTGAATTTTCCATACCAACGGTTTTCCTTTACAGTTTTTTTGGATGTAGGACTTGTTCAGCCAACATAGATTTTTCACTTCAACTTGATAGATTGACTGAGCACAATTAAATGTTATGTTCATTAAATATATATTTTTTAATTTTAAGTGAATACCTCACACTATGATTAGTACAATGCATCTTTTTGGGTGGGGATAATCATTTGGAAGTCATTTATTGGACCAGTATGTAATTGCCAGTTTCCACAATGTTTCTAAATTAAATAGTTAGTAAGGTAGTTGTTAAGTTTAGGTATTGGGTAGGATTAAAAGATGTAGAATATGGTAATGCAGAACAAAGCATTAATATGTGCTTTAAGTACTAAACAGCCAATATCCTAGTAATATGCATGTTAATAATAGTCAATAGTGAGAATTGGACCCTTTTTTTTCCAGTGTATTTCCTCATTCACTGAATCACATGTTATTATGTCTCTCTCAAACTGAGAATCATTTCTAATTTACTTTCACATTTTGAAACAAAAATTAACACTGCAAATTAGTAAAGTTACTGAAACTCTAGCCACTGACTGTTTTCAACAGCCTACAGTTTCATATTAACAGGGTTGCAAAAAGTTTTAAGTGTAATAAGTTATGTTGTAAAAAGTGATACTAATAATTTAAAAATAGTATTATAATTATTTAATAAAAATAAAATAAAAAATAAACAAACCAGGAGGTTATCTAACGATCAATCAGTGCCAAACACTATGTGATTAAGTACCATGGACATCATTGCATGTACAGTAAAACGTCACACTTCAGTAAAAACTGCAGGGAGACTAACTGAGATAAAACAAGCATGCTAAAACTATGCAAAATATAACCTCATTAAACACCTGTGGGTCATTCTATGAACACCCCATGTAAGTCATTTGTACAAAGCCCTCACGCTCTGGTAGTTAAGTTACAAAAATAGTAGGCTTAAGTAGGCCTATGTTCTGGGAAGATGTTACATGAATATATTCATGGGGAGCATTGCATAGAAGAAGACTATAAAAGGCTGACACACCAAGTGCACATTCAGAAAGCCGGCGTGCCCTGTTTTCTGCAGAAAGGAAAACTGTAGTCTCTAACTCTTGCATGTAGCCAAAAGTAACCCCTGTTTTATTGGAGTTCAGTTTAAGCAAACAAAGGTTCTTGCAAAGACACTGGGCGGCAACCGTGGCATTTCTGGTGCATTAGTTTCACGCTGATGCTTTTGTCACACTGATTCCCCGGGATAGAAAACTTATGCAGCTTTCAGTAGATCAATGATGCTGCTCCTCCTGGGGAATTTCTGAATTGTGTGCACTGCTGTGAGGAAAAAAAAAACAGAAAAAAGAAAGAAAAAAAAACATCAGTGGTGGCCTACTTTTGTGATTGTTCTTTCCCGAGTTGTTTAACTGATGAGCGCTCTATTGGAGAGGAATTAAAATGGAGGGAATTGTTTTCTCTGAGACTGATTAATTACCACGGAAATAATTATCCCACACACACACAAAAAAAAAAAAAAACAGAGCAATCTCAAAGTAATAAGAGACAATACCCTGTTGAGGTAAGACTAAGGACTTTTAGTTGGATTAGTCATTTTGCAGAGTCAGAGTCTTTTTTGTAGGTGGTAGCAAAAGATGATTAAGACTGATAAAGACTCAGGGAGAAACAACTATTACAAGAAAATTAATCTCTTTGCATTTTGTTAATATTATTTGTATATGGTCTGTTAATAAATACATCTCTACAAACAAATTGAAGTCCATCGTATATGTTTGTATAATATTTTGAAAATATTGTGTATGATATAAAGCAAAACACTGCAACACTGCCATGGAGCATTATTCAGTTGAAGATAGAAAAAAGCAAATAATGAAAATGCTTTAATATGTAATAATATTACATAATATGAAAATTATCTGTGATTAACACCTAATTACAACAGTGTCTCTTTTTTAGATAAAGTCTGTTGTACTTCTAATCTTCTAATCCTCTTTGTTGCTATAATACTATAATTCTACAGTATAAATTTAAACACACTTGTGTTCACTTAATGTAATTGCATACAGTAAGTACCAAGCAGAGGATACTTTAGACAAATGGGTACACTAGTTACTGTACACTATGTCCCAGTTTTGAGTACAGGCACACTGAGATGCAGTTGTGCGTTCTGCTTGTTTTATTTACGAGGATTACTTCTCTACATCCTTCTCCATTCCTCAAGTGCATAAGGATGAGCCTTCAATATGAAATATGAATGCCAATCTTGAAATGGTCACCAATGGGGCCATAGCACAACAACATGAGCGAAGCAAACTCCAAATTGACAACACAACAATATCACAGCAGCGTTAATATAATGTTTCTGCACTGTTAAAAAAATACAATCTTTATTTATTGACATGCAACCGATGTAATATGCCACTGTTTAACGTCAGAACAGAACCATGAACTCTTGACAGACACAGTCCCCTCTTGAGAAACCTGGGGTTAAGTGACTTGCTCAAGGCCACAGTTGTGATGGATCCGGTCTCATTTCCACAGGGATTTGCGAGGGGTCAGGTTAAGAAAAGGAGCAGTAGCTGGATTCCTGAAAGTGATTTGCCTGCAGTTATTTGACATTGCAGTACAGATTGCAAGTCAAGGAAATTTTTCAGTACATACAAATAAAAGATTAAAATAAAAAGTAACTGAATTGATTGAATGGTTGGAGCATTTCCTGATGCTCCTGAGACATTGACTGCACTGCACAACACTGCTAAGTGATGTGTATTGGTATTTATATAGATTTTTCTTTGTGTTTGCTCACAACACCTTTCAAGTTCTTGGGGTTGACTGGTTCTGGAGTCTTGTGTCAGTCTAGCTGGTGCTTTGAGCCACTGGGATCTTTCCTTATTCTACTCTGAGCTTTTCTGATGTACAGTATTTGCATGTGCATTCATTATTCACCATGTTTGACAAGAGTTTCCATTTTAGTTTTAACACACCTTGGGTGCGTAACAGGAACTATCATGGTTCAAGTGACGTAAGTGCGAGCATGTTACTACAGTTTTGAGAAACATAGATCATTTCTCCATCAATGTATCATACTATAGTGATTAAGCAGTTAAATCAAGC
Organism: Rutilus rutilus; assembly: GCF_951802725.1. NCBI lineage: Eukaryota > Metazoa > Chordata > Actinopteri > Cypriniformes > Leuciscidae > Rutilus > Rutilus rutilus. Next base: position 31,650,792 of record NC_140226.1, read on the forward strand.
GTAGCGTCAGTTCTGGCAGGTCACGTTAGTCAAGCTTGCCTCAGCTGACTCTCAGCTGATCCACATCTATCTATAGGAATACAACTTCTATCACTGTATACATATATAAGCTCCTTCAGTATTATCAACAGCTATCGTGTTTCTCAGGAGCTAATAACCCTCCTCCATCCCCAGCTCCTCCTCTTGTCCAGGCAGTATTTGGCATTCTGAATTGCTTGAATCAGAATAAATTCTCGAATTATGTTGTACTTTAAAATCTTGAATTAATGCTATATGCTAATTGTCAATCGTATTTGACGATAGCGGTCCTGACAGAACTTGTTGTATGTGAAACACACACCTGATTGGAAGCCTAAAAGTTGGCTAGCTCGGTTTGTTTCTTTCACCATTAAATATGGACCATCCATATCCATGCTAGTTTAAGCTGGTTTGGTGTTAGTCTGCCTGGTAGACCAGCACAGTCATTGGCCCTCATTTATCAAAAGTGCGTACACCAAATTTCCAGCGTACACCTGACGTACACCCAAAACCACGGTGACTTTGAGATTTATCAATATGGACGTTGGCGTAAGGCACGCTCAAATCCTACGCCAGCTCAGGAGGTGGTGTACGCACGTTTTGAGTGCGGGAATGCGCAGAAAAACAATTCCTAACACCACACAACGCACTGACAAACTAAAAGAGATGATATATTATGACCCACTGTAAAAAAACAACAACATAGTAATTATAAACTTCAGTGTTTATTTTTGTGCAACATGGACTTCAATGTTTAATTTGTGTGACTTTACCAAAGCATTTGAATTGTAGGCATATGTATTCCTTAAGTTGCGAGCCTGTGCGCTTTACCTGACGTTTCAAGCCTTGTTTATACTTTCGCCTGGCTCCGCAGCGCGAGTCTCCGCAGACTGCGCGCGCAGCTCCCCAAACGGACGAGGCGTTTATACTCGACGCGCTCGCCGTTGTACTATTCTTTGAAACGATGGTTAGGCCAGGGTTAGGCCCGGCAGGTGTGCACGGACTGGGTTTAGTAATGAAAGGCTTTCAATGACCAAAAAAATAATTCAGACTGACAAAATAATAAAAATGACATTCTTCTTCTTTTAAATAATAATAATAATAATAATAATAATAATAATAACGACATTCTTCTTCTAAATAACAATAAGCGTCATTAATAATAAAAATCTAGAACTCAATTTTGTTTCTTTCCACTTCCCTGGTTTCGCTTTCTCTTTCTCAAAGAAGTTTCTCTTCTTTGCCGTCTTCCGTGTGTCCATGGCGTAAAATGAGGGCGTGGGGGGAGCGGAGACTTGAATATATAGGGGCGTGTTATTCTAATGACGCTCGTTTTCAGCCGCGACATTTATCAAGCGCAGGTATTGCGTACACCTGGATTTCAAAGGTACGCACAGCTTCATAAATCAGGCGGTGAGAAGAGTGTAAGCATAATCTTACGCCAACATATACGCCCGTTTCTACACAAGAATGATAAATGAGGGCCATTGTGTCCACTAGCAAAAAGGGTAGTGATACTCATTACAGCATGATCTTTCTGATGAAGCTGGTTGATCAAATTGCTCTGACTAGTCAAAATGAAGCAGCACTTGGTGGTCAAATAATGTGGTATTAATTTAAGCAGCCCACTAGAACACTAGAATCCAATGCTGAAACCGACATCAAAAAAACATAAGTAGTCACTTGTAAGGACTGTATTTTTCTCTCCAGAGATCTCTGGCCAGTCATTTATCTGCTGCATTAGAGAGTTGTGTGTTAAGGTTGTATGTTTACATGTATTTTCTTGTTTAAGCTGTTGCTGGGTCTGCTGAGGGTTTCTCGTGGTTTACTGCAACCTTAACTCTGAATCGTTCTTTGGAGAACAATGCGTTTATTCTTTTAGCCTCTGATTCTTTAGCACATTTTCAAATCCCTAGTCAAGTCTTAGGTTAGGAAGTGTCAGCTATAAATATGCCATTAAGTTTTTAAGCAGCCAGGTGCTTTCCGTAGACAATAACCTTATGTTTCTTCACAGCTCCCACAAGTATGTATCTTAGCTTATTTTAGTGTATTTGCTATTTGCTAGTTCTATACAGAATATGAGGAGGACTACACATTGTTCACAACAGCAACTTCTCAGCCTCCCAAAACCGTCTTCAGCCCAATTAGACCAATGCTGACAGATTTGTGTGACAGCTGATAGTTGAAGCGAAGCAAAATAATGTGACACATAAAACAAAGTGAAGATGGTGAATGAATGACAAGGAAGGACAAACAAAAAGAACATACAGTACACAAGAACATATACAGCTATGTCAGCTATTAGTCGCCAGCAGCACACCGGCTCCAGACAAACAATGACACTCAAAACTGTGCTGTTACTAGAGCTAACATTACAACAACATATCTCGGTTCTGTGAAACAACAAAACCAATGGCGCAGAAACAACGCAACCTCACATCCGTTTTCAGCTCTTCCCGCTGGAAAGCTTTATAATATTAATGCGGTTCCTAAGGCTCTTTCCTGATCATAACCCTTATTTTTCCAGTGATATTCCTCTGAGCTTTTCTCTTTTGTAATGTCTCTCAGCCATCTCTCTTTCTACAGTCTTTCTTCAAATCTCACTCTCTCTCCTCCTCCATCATGAGAGGACACGCCCCCTACTTCTGATTGGCTACAAGTGTGTTGTGCTGCTCAGTCCGATCCACTTTCAACAGCGTTTCTCAGAAATTGCTTACTGCACCTTTAAAGGAAAGTGCAATTTGTGGCTTTCAGTTCATTTTTGTTAACTTTGAAGCGATATGATCTTATACTGGACCAAACAAACTTTTAGCATACAGTATATAAAGTTCTAACAAATAGATTTCTCAAAATATTATATATAGACATCCTTAAAGAAAACTGTCCCAGTTTTTTCTATGTTCTTCAAAACTCAAAATCAAGATATTACAGTATGTTCTCTGCATATAAACTGAATGTAACTGATCTGTTCTGATACTTTTTGTGCCTACACAAGCTAATTTGCCACAGAGAAGCAGAATAATGTATTCTTGGAAAAATAAACATTAAAAGGTTAGCTGTAAAAGCCTACTGATGATTTGTAGGTATGCTGATGCTTAAAAAAAGATATAGAAAAACAACAAAAAAAAAACATTTTTTTTTTTATTTCCCCTGATGGTGCATATGTGAAGTTAGATCTGTCATAGCATAATACTTTTTTAATTTGATATGTATACATATATATATATATATATGGTAAAAATATATATGACATTGAATATCCCATTGTGAAAGAACTGAAATATGAACATTAATAACATCTCTGATTATGTAATAAAAATCCCCTGAACTGAAAGAACAGAGTGAAACATCCACTGCTGTTATTTCAGTCGCAATGAATATTCAGCAGACCTTTTTCTGACAGTTGACGGGCACAGAAAATTGAAGAAGCCATTGTGTCACATTTTCTCATGCTATGTGCACTTCAATAATGTGTCATGTCACATTATTACCAAAAAAACTACCATGACAGAGCACACGAACTGATGGAGAATACAAAAGTATCCTTCCCTGCTTGCTTTTGGTCCTGCTCTACAATAAATAGCAGGGAGACCAGTTGTGGCATTTTTACTTTTTCTTGTATAACTCAAAAACTACATCTACTACTCCTTTTGGTATAAGAACCATTTATATGCTCCAAAAGTGACTGTAACATTATTAGGCTTAAAAACAGATTAGGATATAATTGTAAATTGAATAGAAGACCTATTGTGATAATAACCCCTGCAATATGGGCATATTTTGGAGCAAAAAAAAAAAAATCCAGTTGGCAGTATCCAAAACCCTTGTCCTTGTGGAGAAATGTTTTGGTACCCACGAGGAAAACAGTTTATAAATCATACTAAGTGATGTTTTGTTTTTTGAAAATGTAAACATCCTGTACGTTTCATGTGAGGGTTGTGATTAGGGGTAGGGGTAGGGTTAGGTGATTGAATATACAGTCTATACAGTATAAAAATCATTATGTCTATGGAAAGTCCCCATAAAACATGGAAACCCAACATGGTAACTGTTACTGGTAACAATGTAAGTGAACATCTGTCATTCATGTTATCTTTTACCCAACAACTTTGAGACAATTTGACATCAGTTTGAATTCAAAGATATGGACATGTTGGAAATCGTAGTAAAGTGAAACGATCACACTTTGTTTTCACAGACAGAGAGAAGACTTTACTGAGCATGTGCTGTGAAACTCATTTGTACTTGAACTTATTTGAAATTGAATACATGTAGTTTGCTACATTTGCCCCTGTTATAATTTCCCTCAGTCTCCCATACATTTTTTATTACAACAATCTGGTTAAAAAAATGGCTTAACATCTGTGCATACTGCTTTTGAAAAAATGAATGCAGGGAGACAAAGCTACATGCAGACAGATAGTAGTCTCTCTGACCATGTCTATTGCTCTTGATGGTAAACTCATCTGACATTGCTCCCAGTGACTTTTATCTGCGGTTCGTTTTCTTTTATCTTTAGTAAGTCGAAGGGACCGATGCTAAATTGCCATATGGATTGATATTTTATTGCATATTGCATTACATCTCTGGGTGAATATGAGAAATAAATTAGATTTACTGTCACAAATATTTCTATGTGGAAAATTGTGTGGATCATCAAAATATCATCATACTCATCCTCTTAAGTAAAAGATTCCTGTAAAATCATAGATATCTTGTGATGTGAGAAGAAGGATATACGTCCCTGACATTATTTGTAGTAGAAATGTATTAAGATGCAGATGAAAAAAAATGTGTGAAACAATGTTACTATATATTCTAAACTGCCTTTTTAAATGGAGTTTGAGGCAATTTTATTCCCCAGGCACATGTATACTATAGGTATAAACTAATATTATTTCCAAAATATTATTGCTGCTTTTGAACAGTTACACGTTGTAGATACAGTATATGATAACAACATATTTCTACAACTACAGCTTAGGGAGAGCAATTCCTCACATGGACCATTACATATTCCATTTAATATTTCATTATAGATACATATTCCATTCACATACCATGTCTATAAGGTGAATAAATGTCCAGTCCCAAAAAAAGAAATAATTTTTTTGGTTAATTTTGGTTCATACAAAATCATTTTTGGCTGATTTTGGTTAATTTTTTGGTTCATACAAAAAAAAAAAAAGTATGGTTGTAATATGCTCTCTGGTGTCAATCACAGATGTAACAATCCTAAATGCTTCATTGTCCTTAAAAAAAAAAAAAGAAACCCCAACTTGACCACTAATTCAAGTTACAGTCAACTAATTTTAGGGACCAACCAGAAGCCAAGAGCCCTTCTCAAGGGGACAATGACAATAACATGATCTTTAAAATAATCCAACTCATCTTCAAGGTCTCTCTCCTAAACAAACAAACAAACAAACAACCTATTGAGCGATGTATAAGCTTAAACCGATAACATCTCTCCACCTTTCTTCATCACTTTCATAAAACAAAAAGCACAGGTAAAGCAGGTGTAGATTGGCTGAATCTAAGGGTGTGAATGCATCCACACTTCCACATCAACAAGTACTTCATTCTTACCTATATTGTGTTGTGTGCCATATGGTTCCTTCTCGCAGCCTTGATTTCACACACTCTCAGATGCTCTCAGCAGGCTCACACCTTATTCCACAAAAAGCTCTCAGTCTACAACAAAAAGGCAGAAAAAAAAAATCACAATTATTGTCGTTCAACAATGCAAACAGTACATGTTAAAAACATCGCCTAAATGTTCTTGCTTTCTACACAAATGCCAGGATGTTTGGATTTAACAAACAAGCTATCTTTAAAATGGTGATTTATTTTCCTTTGACATCCATTTTTGCTTCTACAACAGTGCGATACCATTTAAATCCCCAGGACGTCCAGATAAAAGTTTATTTATTAAATTACATTTTTACCGCAGGGGTTTGAACAGCAAATAAATGCAGCTTTGTGGTCACAATAAGATTTATGTTAGCTCAATATAAAGTATTGTGTAGCGTTCTCCACGATGTCAGATGGCCTGTCGATCAACACGCTTCTACTATAATGCGACATGACACGCTGAAGCGGAGGGAATGTGTTCGAAAGCTCACGGCCTCTTTTTATTACTATTCTTATTTATTTTTCTGTTCTTTTGTGTAGTTGTGTGGACACAGTGTAATGTGCCATAATTTCTGTACCTCACTGGAGAGAGTCTCTTCACTTGTCATGGCTGGACACACAAAAACACACTCATTTCCAAGTAATGTTTATTTGAAAGAGGGAGGATGTCATTTCAGATGATGAGACCAATAATAAGAGGAGCTCCAGTAATATCCTGTTTCTATGTATGAATTCTTATCTTTATACCTCTCCTGTAATAATAATGCCCAGCCTCTCTTTCTCTCTCTCTCTCTCTCTCTCTCTCTCTCTCTAGAACGTAATTTCTAGGGCAAGTATCCTCATGTTACTACTTAATAATAACGCATTTTCTAGGAAATACTGTCTACTTTTTTTCAATATAAGGGTGAATCAGGACTATATATATGAAGAGTTCAGATGCAAAAGCCTCTAAGTGCCATCTGAAATTTTCTTCTAAAATTAGCATTTTTATCAAGCTCGTATATTTAGGTTCAGTTATTTCACTTTCATGACAATTATTAGGTAATTTTCATTTCCATTAAAGTGAAAAATCTGAACATAAACATACAAGCTTGATAAAAATGATCATTCTAGAAGAAAATGATGGCACTTAGAGGCTTTTGCATCTGAACTCTTCATATACCGTATATATATGGTATGTTCTTTTTAATAAATAATCTTTTTACTTTGTGAATGTTTTTGGTAACACTTTATTTTACAATGTCCTCGTTACATGTTACATGTACTTACCATAGTAACAGTAAGTTATGCATAATTACATGCAACAACCAAATCCTAATCCTACCATAACCCTATAGTAAGTACATGTAGTTGCTTAATATTACTCAGTACTTAAATATATAATTACACTGTAACAATGACTCCTTAAAATAAAGTGTAACCATGTTTTTTTTTTTTTTTTTTTTCCTTTGGGAAAATAAATATTTACAGTCTCATCGTTTTGTTTAGGGAGTCTACTGGAATACATTTACATTATTTATTTAAATCTTATAATTTACATTGTTGCAGCACCTGTTTTCATCCTCTGATTTAGTATCAGTGTCTTTAAAACCTTCTGAAAGCGTAGTCTACTCTCATTGCTCCGACCAGCCCCATTCTGTTGTGATTGGTCTACCACTCCGAACATGTGTCGGAAATGTAACGACACTGTAATTACACTATGGTGTTACTGTATCAGTTTAAGCCCAAGTTCGATATTGACAGTCAAGAACAACAAGCTGATCGACCCAAACCACCTCTCTTACATTTCAGATGTTAAGTTATATGTAATTTCTCTGCATCACTGTAAAAACTGCATGTCCGTTAATACACTGAACTGCATCGGACTGCACAGTTTAGAAAGCAGTCGTAATAAAAATAGTGAGAATACAACAAAAAGCTGTGGCTGAACTGCTGAGGAGAGCTAAAAATGCATTTAACCGCTGATTCTTCAAATCTTCTGCCTTTGGAAGTCCATGTAACTCCAGGGCCTTATAATAACCTCCGTTTGAGGGCTGAATACAATAGAAATGTAAGCAATTATTCACTGAAAATCTTCCAAGGACATCCACCCATTTCTTCTTGGCACGTTCGTGAGAGAAACAGTGATGTCTGGTTTATGAACAGATCGTTTTATTGAGTCAGATCCATGGGCGTCGGAACCATTGTATATGGGTGTGACAAGACCCACCCACTTTTTAAAGAGCAATGATATTGGACCCTCTTACTTTTACCGTCTCTGATTCAGCGCATTTGTCTGTTCGCTTTTCAGAGCGCCGTCAGTCAAATCCATTCCACTTGAGGAATTCCCTAATAAATTAAACTCCATTTCCGCTGAATCGCTACATTATATTTCCTAACGAGCCGCAACTGACGAAAGTAACCGCCCGTTGCACCCTTCCAGTCAAATATTGCGTTGCAAACATCAATAACAGCTTTAAGTTGTCATTGCGGGATAATCCACGGATAGCTGTGCATTTAATGCACGACGTGGAGGCAAAGAACCGCCCGACGTGAGGTGGAGTTTAGGCTACTTGTTTAATTAAAAGGCACCAGAATACATGAAATGGTACTTATTCCAGTAACATTTTTCTGAGGGAGGACCCACCCACTTTATTTTTTTCTTCCGACGCCCATGGTCAGATCTTTTCAATGACTTGATTGACCCAGTTCATAAAACTAGTCTGAATTAAACAAATAAAATTTCATGAACTGAACTGATAAGATTCTTGAGACTCAATATCCCACTTGCAGTGTTATCAACCAACAGGAGTGAATTATAGATCATCAGTGAATAATGTATTCAATTTTGGTCTGTTCCTCGCACAATCATAGCTTCAGAAGACTTGGAACATATCATGTGTCACATGAACAATATTTATGAAAACATTATTGCAAATTCTTTTTGTCAGTCCTCATTTATTATCTGGAAAAGAGTGGTCATCATTTTGTGTATTCATGCACTGTGTTCCAAAGAAGAAAGTCGTGCAAAAACAACATGAGGGTGAGTAAATAATGACAAAAATTTCATTCTATCCGAACATTTGTTTGTGATCCCTCTTTATCAAATAATTCCAGTGAGGATGCCGATAAGAGCAAAACATGACAATTTGGAAAACAATTTCCACACTCCTCCATTTGCATTTCTTTTTGCTCTGAGGCATCAACAATTTCCATATGCTCAGAGTCGGATTAGCAGCACGCTTGCTCAAGTCTAGCTAGTGTTCTTTTTTTTATTTCCTTCACACCAGTTTACCGCATCACATGTGAAGCGTATTCCCTATTCGGCTTCAAGTCAGTGCAGCCATGCAGATGACATCAGATGGGTTGGGTATTGACAGCTCTTTAAATAGAACTGTGTGTGTGTGTGTGTTGTGTGTGTGTGTGTGTGTGTGTGTGTGTGTGTGTGTGTGTGTGTGTGTGTGTGTGTGTGTGTGTGTGTGTGTGTGTGTGTGTGTGTGTGTGTGTGTGTGTGTGTGTGTTTGCATAATATGATGCAATCTTCTTTTGTGGAAAAAAAAAAAAAAAATCAGCCACCGTGCATTCTGGGAAACGTATGTTTAAATCTCACTATGATCCTAAACTCAAGCTCAGTGATATGTGAACTGACATAAAATGGTTGACCTGCACTTAAATGCATTTATGAAACACCAAAACAAAAAAATCAAACAATTGTTTTCTTTTGTAGTCATTTTTAAAGTATTTTGAATACCCACAATTAAATGAAACAGTACAAATTGCTTGTGATATCTAAAAGCATCAGCATCTAATGGAGGGATTTGACCTTTTTAAAGAGACTTTAGAGATAAATGAGGAAAAATGCTGTAAAGCGCTCAGTGACAAACTCTGACATTTGCATTCAGAATAAACAAACACCCCTGTTTGGCTAAAAGAGGCTCTTGAGATGAACACTCAGTTGCTGAGCCTCAAGAGAACAACTGTTGAAATATCATCAATTAACATTAGATTAAACTTAAAAAAAGAAAAAGGAAAACACCCTAGGCCGTTCCTGTTCCATATCATTACACACCGCCTGTTTTGCATGCATCTTTGTGTTTTTTACAGTCACAGTGAGAACATTCTGAGATGCATCTTCTTTTGATGGATGACTGGCTCCATTCCAGTGATACCAATTTTAGCTAATCTGAGAAGATGGAAAAAATCTACATTTAAATATTTGGAGGGTATTTTATTTTATGTATTTATATTTTGTATTTATATTTATATATTATATTAAAAAATGTTTTTATTTTTTTTATTTTAGTAAACTGAATTGATCATGCTTATCCAATTGATTTGACCAGTGTATTTGAATTGATGAAATCATAATTGAAAAAAAAAAGTTCTCTCAATATCTCAAAAAGCTCATGCAAAAAAGAAACAAAAATATAACGAGTTGAGATATTTTACGGTGTGTCTGCCAACATGTTGATATCACATGGCCATATCATGCAATTTATTACCAAGTTACTACTAATAATAATCACAATGTTTAATTTACAGAGCTTTCAGCTCATTGTGCTTTACAAAGCATAAACATAAAAGTGCATCTAAACAGAACAAACCAAGTTGTAACAACAAATATAATATACTATACGGTAAGACAGGGTAAGGTGACTATCCCACCACCTTAAGTTTTTTTTTTTTGTCTCTTGACCATAGATGGCACAAAATCCATTCTGATAAATTGATGATGACGTCTGTTGTCTTCCATTTTGCCAAAACTTCAACACCCATAATGCACTGGGCATGTTGCCTTCCAAGGCCACTCCCATCAGTCTGCTCCTATTGGATAGGCTTAGTAGGAAATACTTAACTATGAAATACTTAAACGCTGTCGCATACGGGTAAGAAAGAGTAGACAAAGTATGATACAATTTTCAGTGATAAACCTACTCTTACAATAACTGTTTTGTTAATAACCCTCTGTTTATCCGACTGTCCGTGGTCAGGGATACAAAAATGCGGATGTATAATTTAAAAGATACAATGAGGCCCTTAGGGTAAGTTACCCCAACCCAGAATTGTTGTGTGTGGGCTTGTTTGAATCAAGACAACCCGTTCTAAATAAAGATGTGTGACTTAATATGATTTACTGATGTTTTGCGTAGGAACAAACCATAACGTGGTGCAAAAGCCTCATCTGTATACTGTTTACATGTGCGTTGGTGGCGACTTGTTATGGTTTTACATCATTATATTGCAATCGGTTCGTGAAATCAGCCAAGTTTTGTGACTACCGATCGATAAATAGAATGTGATTATCGGCCGATTGATCAGAGCATCCCTAAAAACAATGTTGATTCAAGATTCGAAATAAATAGTTTCAAAGATTCAAAACAAGCAGTTTCTTGAAAAAAAAAAAAAAAGAACAAAGAAATGACTAAAAAGGCACCCAATGAGCAAGAATACTGAGAATGGCGCATCTGAAAGAACAGTCTGTTCCACATGATCTGTAGACAGCCTCAATTTGCCTGCGTCAATACAGGGCTTTATGAGGGTCAGAGGTTTCAGAGCAGGCTCCGCACACAAATCCAAACACAAAATGGGAGTTGCTCAGCCACCTGACAAAAAACAAGCCCACTCTTATTATAGAAGTAACCTGGGCTAACCTTTGCGCCTCTCTTCAATAAGTTACACTGGCTGAGCTAAGAAACACAGATGTTATTTTCCTCAACTCTGGAGGCATACAAAAAGTTTAATAGCATGAACCTATTGGCTCTATGCATGATCGCTTCCACGTTTTGTCTCAGCCACCCAGTAACATCCGGTGCTGCGTCGGAAGCCGTTTATGCATTCGGTGGAGATAATGGTAAATTACACTTGCTGTTTACAAGAACTTCCAGCGGTTAACGTGAATGATGTTAACAATATTATGAGGCAGTTAGCTGACACACCTAAGAGTAAGAAATTTAAATTATATATTTCGAGCTACATCGACAACTTTGAGGGTGAGTATTCTCTCAAATCATGCCAAATCCGACTAGCGAATCGGTTTCTAAAATCGTTGTCTCCGTTTCTGAGAAAATTTATTTTATGAAAGTTTTGCCACTAGTACACTTCGCTATTGAACCGGCTATGCGGAAGTAAAGACGGTGGCTGAGATTCTACCGGAAATACATCAGCAGCGTTCGTGCATAGAGCAAATAATGAAGTTATTATGTGGCAAAGAAAAGTAATCATGAAAATCCTTCTCACTGGAAAAAAAAAGTGTCTTTTTTTTTCTTTTTGCATGCCAAAAAAAAAGTGACAATAAGCTTTGCCAGCTCATTGGTCCAATAGGAGTTGATTTGATTTCAGAAGGACACAATACAATCCTCCATTAGATCTATGGTCAGAAAACATCTATAGCTTTCAATACGGCCAACAGATGTGTTTAATGTGAAACCAACAGCTCACTGGCCCTTTGATTAACCTTACATCACCATTGATCAGCTGCAAAATATATTAAAGACAAAAAGTACAATATGCCTGCAGAGGTGTCATGCTCATTCAAACTTGTTAGCATGTGTCCCTTTAGATTTTTAAATGCAAAAAAAATCTAAAGGGACACATGCTAATCAAGAAGTTTAAGTCTGTTTGTGTGACATATTTATATCTTTATATATTTTTAAATATTAATATAATATTTCTTTATTATAATTATTAAGTAAATATTAAGTAAAATAAATATTAATTTAATTTTCAGCAATTATGCATGTGTTTTTACTTTAAATTAGTTTGAAATGTAGGCCACTCTAATATATATATGCATGTTAATGTGTTTAAATAAAATATGCTTGTTATAAAAGACAATAAAAACAACTTAGTGCATAAAAACCACTCCTTTCCAGATTTTGACTATGTCGGCATCGGCCATCAATAAACTCAATATCAGTCAACCACTACATGTAAAGGTAAAGGTAAGGTTAAAGCACATGTACTATTGTGACCCAGATAATGTGAATTTGATATAACTGTAGCTTTGATACTATGAAGTCAGACAGTAAATAAAAATTGCTCTTGTCATGCCATCAAAAGAGATGCCTTTGAACAGAATCAATATCATGAAGTGACTATTACATTTTATGAACTTTCATTTGGCTTATGACCTTGTGTTTGGTCTCAAGAATACTGATGTAAAGCTAGTTCCACAGTGTTGCAGCTTATATAGGGGAACATCCTCAGGGAAAGGGATACTGAACGTGTAGAGACACGCTATCTCCCATGGACATTCATTTATAATATTATTTTAAACCCCAGTGATTGTTTTTTTTTTTTTTTTATCAATGCTGTGATGCATAGATACAGCTAACATTGATAATAGCCCTCAGAAATAGATCATATATTATTTTTCTTTACAGACTGTAATCAAACTGCAAAGTTGACTTCTCAACGCAAGAACTCAGTGCAAGGCCTAACGTAAGACATAGCCTTAGTTCAGGAGGCTGTTTTTACGACTACCTTACACTCTTGGTTCTCCTGTAGAGAGGTGTAATCACATTTTCCACTAGGTTTGGGACAAGTGCCCCTCAGATAAGAGCTTATCATATTCCTCCATGTTGTTATTATGTGCCTCTTGCTTGAGGCCCATGGGCATGTCCACTTATCTAGGTTCTGCAATTTGAGGGGGACCGCTGGGTTCAATGCGCTGTCTCTTTTCTTGCTATGAGCAGCATGTCGGAAAGAGATGTTACTTGGGATCAGTAATGTTCACTGGGTAATAAAATAACCTAGACATATAATGTGCTTCCTATTGAAGGAAGGCCACAAAAGTAATAAAAATCAGGCTTGCACATTGCATTTTTTTATTTATTTCAATACCACATATTCTTTTCTAATGCCGGAGATCTTGCAGACTACCATGCTGGACTGCAAACATTCACTGTATTATGGGCATGTGTGTATTATCTCAAACAATGAATACTGGCAAGCCTAATGTCGTCAGTTCAATCAATGTTTAATGCATAATAAGGATTTGTTCTACAGTACCACATCCATCGGGTCTGAATATAATATGTACAGAATGTAATAAAGAGGCTTATTTTTTATTTGTACTGCAGTTCAATATTGGTGACTCCTACCTGAAATGCTGAATATAAATCTAAGAGGAAGGATAACACGGTTCTAGATAACAGCAAATCCTTATCATGACAAAATGAAGCCAAACTGAACTCTCATTTGACTTGAAACATGCCATCTTTCTTGGTTATTTGTATCGATTGGATTGTAGTAATACTTATGTTATAAGTGTATTGTGTGTTTTGTTTTTTTTCAATACACTGCAAGGATATTAAAGTAAACACTACTGCTTGCAAAGCTACAATAGAATACTCTGGCAAGCTTAAGTTTGAGGTTCTGTGTAAGCAAATGTTGCTTGTATCATTGCATCATCGACATGTATCTTGTTTTCTGTTGGTTGCCTTGCAAAAATTGTAATGTGATTAACATCCTTCATATGCATGACAAGGTAATGGATACAACCAGAATGTCAAGGTTTGGCTGGTTAGCATCATTAGCATTAGCTCCCACCGGTATTCAACTGCGTGAGTGAAACATCAGTGTGTCTAGACCAGAATGATGAAATCCGGGGCATCTCACAAAGGCAAGCTGTTATAAAGTCAGCAGTAACCCGTAATAAATTAAACCAAACTGCGGGTGAACAGAGAGTGTAAATCATAATCATACCCAGACCCAAGAAATGATCCTGAAAGTCGCCTTGTCCTTGATTTCCTTTGTTTAAACCACAAAAATATCCAGAGGCTCATTTTATTCAAGATACAATAAAGGGATTGATTTTTTTTTCCTGCATTAAAACTGGCATTGAATAACTTTTCAACGTTTCTGTTGGGAGATTTCAAAATGACGCTTGTGTTGCAGGATTGGGCCTGTTTTACACATCTTCTCGAAGTGGTGCAAATTCAGTTTGGCAGCCTTATTATGCGTTTTACACACTTGTTTAAAGTGCACCAATTATGCTATTTTAAAGGATCCTAATTTTGTTTGGGAGGTCGCCTAGAATAACACACACACACACCTAATAATATACATTGCACATCACCTCATTTCTCAAAGAGTCTTAAAACGGTTTATTCGAAGATTCAGTCTCTCTAAACCCCTCCTTTCCGTGAGAATACTTTGCTCTGATTGGCCAGACGGCTCAGTCTGTTGTGACTGGTCTACCTAATCTGAATTTCAGGTTTCCTCAGCGCTTGATACACATCGATACAAACAGGAATGATGGCGTTCTCCGTGGTTTAACAGCTATATTATACACTGCATCAAAGGACATTTTTGAAAAAGCATAATGGGGCACTTTAAATGTTGAGCCTTTTTTGTTTTTTTTTTGCTTTAAGAGCAAGGAGGAGAGAAACAAACTTTATGGACAATGGGCACTGGATTTGTCCATGAAAATCTTTAGGTTGTAACAGCTGAATATTTTACTACGTTGTCGTCGTACTACCCAACATTAGGGGGCGCTAATCTTCTTGTTTGTTATGTTTAAATACAGGCATGTACTAGAAGATAGATAGAGCTGTTTGGGAAGAGGAAAGCATGGATATTTCTCTGCAATTGAAAGGACTGCTTTACCTGCTTTTTATCTCACCGCTGTGTGTCCTCTATGTGTCCTTCCAATTCATGCTCCTAGCAGAGTTTGTATTTTTAACTCTTTTGTATATATTTTAGATAATTTGTGCGATTGGTATATTGAACATTTATGATTGAAGCTGGTTCCATCCCAAAATAATTTTAGATGTATAGCGAACTCTTACTCATAGAAGTGCGAGTTTGTTATAAGGTTTTTGCTTGAGGTCTTGGCAATGGGAAATCTTGTGTTAAAGAAAATGAAATTATATTTCATGTTTGTATGCTGAGATAAATCAACTGGTGTTGGGTTGTGAATTGAATGTGTGCCCCCTGGCAACCGACACAAAAACAACCGTTAAAGAAAAGCCAGTAAGGTGGGCTTTCACAGCATGCAACATTAAGTTGACATTTAAGAAGGGAGATTTTTTCGCAGCATAACCACACAATACCTTTCAATTTATTTCCACTTGCTACCCGTCCCCCTTTCCCTCCCCCAGTTCTGTGTAAACTATTTAAAGCCTGAAAAATGGCATGCAGTGTGAATAAGCTCAATCCAGCGTGTTGACGGGAAGATGTTTAGTGTGTTGTTGTTGTGTGTGTTTTTTTTCTAAGCTCCTGATATTCAGCACTTCAATGCATTTTCTCAGTCTTCTACCGAACCCCAACTTACCCACCCTTCAGACTGGGATGCATTACACATGGATTTTAAACCCCATTACTTCACCCCTTTTTCCTGTGGAGGTTTGAGAAAAGCTCCTCTCCAAGACTTTTTAAGTAGCTCATCTCATCACTCTAAGCATATTTGTAATACATCGTATAATCTCGCTTAACTTTCTGATAGCTCGTCTCGGCGGATTACGAGCAGCCAGCTGCCACTTCTTCTTGCCTGATGTAGTCTACCAATTACATGTAACTTTGATTTTCTTAGGACTCCACGGTCTAAAGGCTAAGCGCACTGCAAAATTGTGGTTGGTTTCTTGTTCCTAGAGTTTCCTTTGAGCAAGTCACGTGAATGATGGTTTCATGAAGCATATGCAGAACGGCTGTTAAGATGCTTTCACGCCAAGCTTGTGATGGTTGCACTTCTTGTGCTCTTACAGGGTGTTAACCCTCTAAAGTACTGAGTAATATAAGGTAACTACATGGGTTAAGATTAGGTTTAGATTTAGGCTCAGGGTTAGTACCAAGTTGTAGAACTGAAAATAATCCAAGCTATTTGAAATGAACAAAGACATTTGCTTTACTGCTTTCCATCCCCTCTTTCTACCACAAGGACCATTTGGAGTTCCCAAAGACACAGGGGGGCTCATAGTGATCAAGGCCTGTAGGCCAAATGTTTTGGGGGTCGATGAATTGTCACACTTTTAGTACGGGAAATTGTAATTATCTGATTGGTCAGTTTGAATGTATCACATTTGGGTTTTAGTCACATGGTCAAGGAAAGGATAAAAGAAGATTGAAACTGTTGCTCTGTCTCTTTTATGCTCTGGCTCTCTTATTCTCTGGGTCCCTTTCTTGGGGCTCTCTCTCTTTACCTCCTCTTTCCTCTTACTCTCTACACACTCTCTCTCTCTCTGGTAACATTTTACATATATGCTGGGTAAGATTAATGCTATAAGTTATCATCATCTCATACATCTATTTTGTAACTATTTTAAGTGTAACCTTAACCATATTTTGTCATTAAACCTTTTCGATCACAAATAATGTGCTATCTAGTTTTGATTTGGTATTGACTTTGAAGTGCTACATATTGCAATACAATATTGTCACTCTCTATAGCAACGCTCTCCCACATATTAAGCTTTTGTAACTGTGCTTATTTCTGTCGTTGGTATAAGTAGCAGTGGGAAATCCACCCTTACAAAGTCATTACCCAGTTATAAGTACACAGTATGCATATGCAGAACTAAAATAACAGTTATGTGATTAAAGACAGCAGGACCTATCAGATGGGGCTGGTGAAAATATTGCTTACGTTGCTGTATTTCAGACATTCTCTTGAAGAATTGCAATCAATGGATTCTTTATCTATTATAGACTCACAT
The DNA here is from genome assembly GCF_951802725.1 of Rutilus rutilus. Classification (NCBI taxonomy): domain Eukaryota; kingdom Metazoa; phylum Chordata; class Actinopteri; order Cypriniformes; family Leuciscidae; genus Rutilus; species Rutilus rutilus. The sequence goes on from NC_140226.1 coordinate 31,668,077, forward strand.
TAGGTACAAGGTAGTTATTGTGTTGTACAGCAGGGGTGTCCAAACCTGCTCCTGCAGGGCCACTGTCCTGCAAAGTTTACTTCTAACTTGCCTCAACACACCTGCCTGGAAGAGAATCTGGTTCGGGTTTGCTTAATCAGCAAACCCCTTTATTTTTTTATTTTTTTTTCCTACTATGGAAGTCAATGGTTCCATTTAACTGTTTGGTTACTGACATTCTTCAAAATATCTTCCTTTGTGTTCAGCAGAAGAAAGAAATTCATGCAGGTTTGAAACAACTTGAGGGTGAGTAAAGGATGACAGAATTTTCATTTTAAAGTGAACTATCCCTTTAAATGCTAGTACATAGTTAAAGACACTTAATATAACGTAGGCAACCTTATCAGCATGGCTCATGAATAGTAGGTGACATGACGTTCACTTGGTAGTTGTACTTGATTTTACTGAATAGCAAGTGACCGCTAGCCATGTTAGGATTACGAATTACCAATTGTAAGGTCATTCGATGCACGAAAAAGGATTCCTGCTTTGTCTTAAAGCTGTTGTTCCATGTAGCCAGATTTTATTTATTTTTTTCACTATATGGCCAAGCAAAATATCGCTCTTATAATAATTATTACACAAGTAGTTATAAAGGTTGCTACACCCCCCGGAATTAGTATTTTTCTGTAAGAACAGGTCAAAATGATTAAACAAACATCCATATGCTGCTATATATCGGTTATGGAGGAATTTACTGTATGTGGCCTGAACAATCAGATTAATTTAGCAGAGTTGCATCTGATACAAGTACATCTCAAACCACATTCTGCTTGCTGTCCATCTCAATCGTGTCTCGACGGGCATTTAAACTCAGTCTTTTCATGCTCTGATAGCTGCCCGATCAATAAAAACGTGTGGGAAAGTGACCAAGTGTAAATAAACCCCAAAAATGTCCAAGATTTGTGTATATGCTCAACCAATTACTGCACACCCAGAGGCCTAAAACAGATTCCACTAGTATGCCTGTATAAAAATCATCTTGTTCTACACAGATGCTCGATGTTATCATCTATGCCCTGCACAAATGGATACTGCTCTCCAAGTGACACTTGAAAATGCGGGTGTCCTGAAGATATGAAATGTTGCAGATTGAGTATGTCTGTGTGGAAGTTTATGCGTATATGAGAGAGAATGAGTCAAAGAGCGAGGCGGAGAAGGAGCGAGAGAGACTTACTGTGCAGTCTTAACAGTGGCATGTTTGTTCTTCTTTCAGTATGTGTGATGCCTTGAGACATCAGTGAGTTCACAGCTGCAATGCTTTGGACACCGGCGAATGAAATGTCAGACACCCGGGGACAAGACACAGATCTCAGCCTCAGCGTATCGGAATATCAACACAGCCCTCAAGCTAGATAAAGAAATGAACTGCTAAGAAAGGCGTGTTTTCCCAAGATTCTAGTGAGATGGTTTCCCTTTTCATGCATAGCAATGTCCTCTGTGTTGAGAGAGATGGATGACTTTAGTTCATAGTCGCTCTACCAGTTACGGTCCCTTCACGTGGCTCTGATCATCCTTGTCCAGCTCAATTTCATACTGGCTGTCTCAGGTCACATATCAACCAGATCATACACTATTTATGTCTCTGTATCAGTTGTATATGTGATCCAAACAAATAATTTCAAATTAAAGTTGACGATCAACAAATTCCAATTACATTCTCGCAGTGCAAACAGAAGACAAAAGGTTATACAAAATTATTTTCTGCTCATATTATAACATTCATAATTTTTTTTTATTATGTTTTTTTATGTTTTTGAAAGAAGTCGTCTTTATTGATAGCTAAATCAATAAAAAAAACTAATATTGTCAAATATTAAAACCATTTTAAAGAACTTTTCTATTTTGATATATATTTTAAAATGGCAAGGCTGAATTTTCAGCAGTCTTTACTCCCGTCTTCAGTGTCACATTCATCATTCTAATATGCTGATTTGGCGCTCACTTATTATTGGTGATGTGATTTACCCTAATGCGCTATCGATTTGAGACCAAACTCTCTCCATCTCTTTCAAAAATATAGCAAACCAGTTCCAAGAGGCCGTAGCTTTGCTCAGTGGGAACTGTGACCAGAATACCAGATGTAACCATTTAATTAATAAATTCAATGCACCACATTAAATTCTGCTGTCCGCCATTGAGTAACCTATTCACGCCTCAGTCTGTGTGACGGTACTAACACTATTACCCTGAGCTATGGAGGATATTTAATTAACAGTGTGAATTTTTATGAGGAAGACTATTTTCTATGCTTGAAAAAGGCAGACGGACTCATTCTTGAGGGTGAGAATAAGAGCTTGTCTGGTCTCCAAACAACTCTGGCCACAAATCAGAAAATGTCTGTTCCAAACAAGTTATAACAACTGTTATTTACAACAGACTTTGCCTCGGTAAATGGAGGGTGCCTATTTCGTGTGCTGTCCAAATAAAAGCTGCAATTCAGACGAAGCTTGAAATATTTGAGAGGAACGATACGGTTCAAACACTGCTTTAACAAAACCTCCTTTTGAAACTACACTGCTGCCTTTTAAAAGCGTGTGCTTTTTATATGAAGCCTGAGGCTATATTTGAAATCAAGCAGCATAGCCAATAATCCTATGAGTCCGACACATTACACATTACATCTTTATCTAAGATGACTAAGACATCAGAGTCCTGACAGGAAATTACTGTGACAATATGCGTTTGTTCATAAGTGCAACTCAATATGCGGGGTATATGAAGCAGAATTAGACAAAGACAAATGTGTAAACCTGAGGCAGATCTTGTGCCTAAAGTTGATGTGAAGTCAGGAAACCTGCCGCAGACATCTTATAGCTCACTGGAGGCCATGAAAAGAGGCACTGGCATAAAACTGATGGATGTCCCTGCCCACATCGGGGAGTTCAGAAAATTGATAGAGGAACAGACGAAAGAAGCTCAAGATTTCTATCATGACTGTAGTAATAAACTATGGTGTGAATGAAATATTAGCATGTTATGAAGACAGTCTGCCAAATTTATGCCACTTAGCATAATGTAATATTGAATAATTTTCTCTTCATTTGTAAGATAGACCAGAGGAAAAAAGAAATCCAAATTGTATGAAATGAGCTACATCTGAACCTGTGCCCTAGAGCTGCACCATTTATTTCAAATTTAAATAGAGATCACGATTCTCCCACGATTCCGAAGTGACAACTTAACACAATAACCTAATGCAATGTAAATTATGCAATTTACTAGAGGTTCTAGCTAAATATTAATTGCTGCAGTATATTTAAAAACATTTAAAAAAAATGGTTTGAATGAATGATTCAATGACTCACCCATAAATACTTCACTTGTTTCATTACTGGATGAATGAATGATTCAATGACTAATACATTCTTTTAACAGTCACTTGTTGCCGCCTTGTGGCAAAACAATGTAATCGATACATCGTTAGTGCCAGATAGGTGATTTTGATCACTACCGTAGACATCAGTGTTTATATCCGAACTATAACTTTTATCTCAGTACTCCTGTGGTAATTTGAATATTTGTAATGCGGAAATAACAATACTGTGTGGTTGAAAATGTTGTTTGTGAATCAGCTGCTCTCTCTGGGTTAGCAAGCATGAGTGCTAATTCAGGACAGAATGTCACTTAAACTTGAATTGCATGCACAAAATTATCATTTTTATTTCCATGATGATACCTGGATGCCACTCATATACAATGTGATGAGTCATGTTACAATAACAGGTATATTTGCATCCACTAATGTTTGTCAATTGGAATTAATCCAGAATTCAGATGCTGAAAGTTCTGTTTATATGCCCCCTCAACATTGCAATATGATTCACATATTAATTTACATGTGCATCACATGTGCCCAGTCACCGCAATCAGAACCAGAGAAAGCCACCGCGATAATGTCACAGGAAGCGAGTATAATTGTCATTGTTGCCTTGATGGCATATCTAAAAAGAAAACTACAGTTTTGTCAGAAGAGCTTTTTAGCAAATATTTAGTAAGCATTCAGTCACAACCAGTTACGAACTAAAAATGCATGCATTTGTATGACGTAAAATGTATGTAAACATGCATCACATCAATGTATTTGTCCACAATGTATTTTTGAATATGACTGAGATAATATTCAGATTCAAGCGTTTACATACTTATTTTTTCCTGTTGATTAGAGTATTTCAGACCCACACCAATCGGATCGAAACAAAGTGTTTACATGAAGGCTTTTTCGGAGCAATTGAGCCATCAATCTGATTATAAACTGATTATTTGGGTGGATGTAAACATAGCTAATGTTGCATGCTACTATATATATATATATGTAATAATAATAAAAATAATACTGTTTCATTGTTTTTTTTTTACTGTTTCATTTGTTTTTTGCAGTATTCAGCAGGCAATAACCAAGTATTCCATTCCGAACATGGTCCACATATTTATCCTATACATGAGTGAAAACCATTCAGCTCTGCCTTAAAATGTGCTGTCCATACCAGTTAGCAACATTAGTCAACATGACTGACTTATATCAACGAGACTACTCTGTCATTAAGAGTTTAAGGCCCATTCCTCCATGCCAACAAACCCTGAGCAAAATAAGCCAATCAATTCCCCTGCCAGCACTATTTAGTCTGACATCTCAATCTAGTCGATATGCCATGCCTCAAATTCTGCCATTATCTTTGCTCAGAACATCTAGCAAATCCCAGCACCCCATAATCAATTTCCTCTGGGGGTGCTATGATCCTCTCTATCCATCACCTGCAATACCTTATCAGTAATACAAGCAAAATAAATAAGCTAACATAGACTACCTCAGTGCCAGCTGGTTTTGTTTCCTCCGCCTCGGGGGAAACATTGTGCCTCGTGGGTAAGTTGTTAAATAGGTAATTCAACATGGTTTTCAAACTAGAGGAGCTTGTGGGACAAGGCCTAGGCCAGCTACCAAATTTAGTAAGAAAGAACCCGGTCAGATCTGCTGACACAAGCCCTTATACTGATTTAAAATAATTCATATTGTCCATTGACAGCACAGCCCGTGGTGTAACTTCTAGCAACAATCCAATCAGTGAAAGGCTTTTTTTTTTTTAAGGGGATGAGAAATGGCGAGACTGCTTTAGCTGGCATGTTCTTATGTTTAACTGAAAAATGACTTTGGCAGAATTTTTTTCCTTGCCCCAGAATTTTGCTGTGCAAAGCTGTTTCAGAGTCCAGGGACTGTACTATGTTGGGCAGACTTTTGATGGAGCAGATCTCTGATACTTTATCATCTGCTCAATAATTGCATTCATAATTACATTTGAGGCAATTATTATCCTGAAAGAGTTGATCCTGAGAGAATGGGCTAAAGCGGTGGATTTAAAAGTGTGAGGTGTCAGTGTATGGGGTATCAGTGAAGAAATGAAGTGAAAAAAGTAAACAATAAAAATGAAATAAAATCAAAGTGAACTGAAAATTACAAGAAGACTGATACGATCAGCTTATTAGGTCAGGACTCTGCCTCTGTGGATGTGGTTTTGTGTGAAAATAAATCCTGGTTAACCAGGGCTGTATAGTGCGACGAAAAAAAATCAAAGTAAATTTACCACAGTAGCACACGTGCAATTCAGTTTTGCATTTGTGTGAGGCAGAGCCGTTGTTTGTGTGAAGTGGGAGGGTTTTATGTGCTTGTTTGTGTGTGAGGTTAATCTGCGGCTGCTCAATTAACCAAAAGTAAACCAAAATCGCAATCTGTTTTATGAAATTGCAAATGCTGCAATTATTAAATGAATAGATATATGCACGGCATGTTTCATGGTAAAGCACAGAACTGTGATTTATTTATATATTTTTTTTCAGTGGGCTTGTTCTTGTTTGAATGAGCTCGAATAAGTCGAGGCTCGTACCACTTTCTCTTTGATTTCTAGCACTGCACATACAGATGAGAATGTACGTTAAAATACATATTTTAACATGCATCAGATATGTATCTTTCATCTCTCATATCTCTCGTTCTACGCCAAAAAAACAACTAGTTGTTCAGTTCGGTTCCGTACACATTGCGTAGAAGTTTTGTAAATGCAGTTGTCACCTGCATTTTTGTCACTCCCGTAAATTACTGAACTGTGTGTGTACACTGTACAGAGTGTGATTAAGCACTAAAAAGTGAATTGACAACCACATTTAGCTGCAGACTGGTAGGTTTTACACCTAGACATGCTGTTAGAATGTTGCAGAACATATTCTTTTTGCAAGTACCTATAGCTTGTCAGAGAAGAAGCTCACTATCTGAGACTTTGAAAACCCCTTGGGGCCATGTAGTAATGAATGTTAAGACATAGCCTACTAAAGGGCTTTTATACCCTCCATATTTTCAGAGGAATTATTAGCACTAGCAATATTGGGTGTTCAAAACAGTCTTAGAACTGCTGTTCTGTGTTATTCCTTTGAAGTGCAGATGTGGGTTGTTAATGCAAGATCAGGTGTGCTGACCTGCTACTGAGTCCAGGGTCTCCGCTTTCACACTTTGCCAAACACTATTACCATATTCTTGTTTCAAGTGGTGACCACTAAGTAGGCGAGAAGGCATCAAGCATTGAAGGGAAGAAAGTAGCCTATTCACTAACACCTACTTTGAAAGAAGCTGTCTTTACTTGCAGTGCACTGAACAAATAACAAGCATTGTATCATGCTGTAAACTTCTTACTTTAACTTAATTTGTGCTGCAAATCTCTGTGTCTTAGGTCCTCTCTGTCCCCAAAAGTCTAATATAACGAGGCTCTAAGTAAGGATTAGCTAATGAACATCTGTTTCCTTAATTCAAGGCAAGACAAGGACCACAGTGAATCTGTAAAATGAGGTCTGTTATAGCTTCATACTATGAATTTCCAGAGACTCTCATTTCCAGAGACATTTCTTTGAACCAATCACAACAGGAATGACGTCCCATCCAATTGGCTAAAGTTTGATTGGTTGATGGCTTCACACGAATGTGCAGAGCCCTTCACTACCGACTATTCTGATATGTTATGTTAGGCAGCAGACAGGGAAGTCTATTTCACGGATTTAAGAGTCCTCCAGTAAAATTGTTCACTGGCAATACATAATAAAGTGAAATATAGATGATTTTTATATTGCTCACAAAAAATTTGGATAACTACTTCTGAATGGCTGTGAATGGAGACAAAATCAGAACATCAGAAATCTGCCTGCTGCCAAAAAAAAAAAAACATTTAGATTTGCTTCAATTACTGAACACATACTGAAATATAACAGCTCTGTTCCAAGTGAACCGACTGCCTACAGAATCTGCATGCCAAGATATTATAGGAAAGCTTTCGACATGAACTCTCTTCTAAAATGTATAGGCAACTTAATTTATGCTGCCTCATGCTGCACGCTTATATGTAAGGAAGGTTGGGAATGAACTAATTTCTGTATCCAATACGGATGTCACTTCACGTGACAAAAGAACGAACGACTCGAGACTCGAGAGGTGAACTAATCATTTATGTTTCCTGTACAGAGCCTATAAGCCTATGCGCAGTCAACGCAAAATGAACGTGATCGACCCATCACTAAAAACTTAATTTGGCCAGCTTCCAAGACAGCATTGAATGAATATTTGATGGTGAAGGCGATTCAAGAATGCTTTGCAACAATCTCAGTGAAAATAAATAAATAAATTTTAAAAAACATTTTATAAATATATTTATATATACACACACACACACACACACAGTTGTAATCGACATTATTCAGCCCCCTTTGCAAATCAGGTTTATTGGCAAATTTTACATACTTTCAGCTGTTTGCAATGAACAAATCAAACAAAAGTAATTGAAACAGCTCAACACAACAAATGTTTCAAGTGGTTTCCCCAAATACAACTGAAAATGTCCGCAGTCTCAAAATTATTCAACCCCCTGAATAGAATCCCTCACAACAGCACAAATTTGCGAAACAGGTGTTGTCTCAAGTACACCTGATGCAACTAATCAAGGGATTCATTAATTGCACCAGGTGTGCTTGAGCTAGAACACATTAAATATCTGAACTGGCTAGGTTTGTTGAGTCACGTTTGACTGCATGTAAGAAATAAGTTCAAGATCCAAAAAGTTAAGAGAGAGCATATCGTCGCCCTTTACAAACAAGGAACAGGATAAAAGAAGATAGCAAAGGCACTAAAGGATACCTAGAGACACTGTTGGAAGCATAGTTCACAGATTTAAAGTTAAAGGAACAGTGGTTACACTACCTGGACTGGGCAGAAAAATAAGCTATCAACGGCCGCAACCAGATTTCTGAAAAGGCAGGTTCAGAAAAACCCTAGAGTGACTGCAAAAGACCTGCAGCAAAACTTGGTGGCAACAGGTACTGATGTTTCAGCTTGCACAGTAAGGCGCGTAATAAACGCATGCGGTTTCCATGTCATAACTCAAAGACGTACACAAGCACAAGAAAAGTGCTCAAAATCATATAAATACGCCACAGAAGTTTTGGGATTCTGTTCTGTGGAACGATGAAACTAAACTTTTCTGCCCTATGGATGAGCGGTATGTCTAGAAGAATGAAGCTTGTGCTGAAAAGAAAACTCTGTCTACAATTAAAGGGTTAGTTCACCCAAAAATGAAAATTATGTCATTAATGACTCAGTTCCAAGCCCGTAAGACCTCCGTTCATCTTCGGAACACAGTTTAAGATATTTTAGATTAATAGATTGAGATTGAGCCACTGTAGTCACTTGGACTACTTTGATGATGTCTGTATTACCTTTTCTGGACATGGACAGTATACTGTACATACATTTTCAATGGAGGGACAGAAAGCTCTCGGACTAAATCTAAAATATCTTAAACTGTGTTCCGAAGATGAACGGAGGTCTTACGGGCTTGGAACGGCATGAGGGTGAGTCATTAATGACATAATTTTCATTTTTGGGTGAACTAACCCTTTATGGATGGTAGTCGCTTGGTGATGCTCTGCGGCTGCTTTGCATCATCTGGCACTAGAAACCTGCAGCGTTTGGAAGGCAAGATGGATTCATTCAAGTATATCAGGAAATTCGAAGGGAAAAAAAAACTGAAGCTTGTGCGTCATTGGACCTTCCAACAGGACAATAATCCCAAGCATCCCTCAAGTCCTGGAAGATTCTGCAGTGGCCATCACAGTCACCTGACTCAAACCCCATAGAAAATCTCTGGTGGGCTTTGAAGGCGGCTGTTGCAGCAGGCAAACACAAGAATATTACTGAACTGGAGGACATTGCTCATGAGGAATGCTAAGATTCCTCAGAAGTGCTGCCAGAATCTGGTTATACATCTCATTAGCAGCAAGTCATACCAGCAAATGGGTGTTCTACTGAGTACTAAAGTACAGTACAGTACAATCTTCCAATACTAAATACTGTTAATAAAATATTATGTTTGTGTGTGCCATGTATCATGCATGTTAGCACTCACAATAATTAAGCTGCACATGTTTTGCATGACAAGTGGATCATTATCTTAGCAACACTACATTGCACACACTACAGTATATAGCAAACAATTTTGGAATCAGTTGTAAGTGAACTTCCTATGAGGAGTTCTATTTGTGTTCTGCATAATCAGCCCGATCTCATCCCAAGGTGTCATATACTGACGCTTTTGACATTTCGTCTACCTCCAACGCACATGGCACCCTTTAGTGTCAATATGAGACGCAGATAGATATGGGCCAGAAGGCGCCTCCTAGCGGTCTAACCCTAACCCTACCCCAGACCTAAACCTACCCATAACCAAACAAAGCTCTGTGCGTGTCATATTGATGCTAAAGGGTGCCATGAGATGTAGACGAAATGTCAAAAGCGTCAGTATATGACGCCCTAGGATGAGAATGCGTTAGCATAATATAGATTGTTGCAAATTAGTTACTTATGATGATTCATCTCACACATAATGATTATGAAGGCACCTTAGAAAGCAGCTGCCAGTTCACAAGGTTTTGGAACTGAACAAATTATTCAGGTATGACTTTATATAATACGAGTGCTTCACAAACGTGGCAAGGATATTTTTATATATTAAAGATATGATCGTAAAGTAGATATATATATTTCTTAAAAATTGCAGAGCACAACACAAACAGTTTCACCTAAAACATGACGAGGCTATATAAAAAATTATCTTTTTTTACCTTCACAAAAAGACTTGAGATCCTATGAGCACACCAGGACTATAACAGACCTGAATATAACCCCAGCGTTTGGGTAACGCATGTATTTTATACTTTTGGTTCCTTAAATTCATTAAAGCTCAACTCCAGTATTCAAGACATCTCTGCTCTGCCAAAGCCTTTTAACTTTCGCTATTCTAAACAAATCTTGGCATATCCATCTGTCTGCGTAGCTACTAACATTCGCAGTGTAGAACGTCCCAACACCAGTCATGAGTGAGTGACCGCTTTCCAAATCAAAGTGACGCTGTCACGCAACATAATAAGGCTAGCTTTGGTTCCCAGAGATGCCAAGCATAAACAAGTCTGATGTGCTTCTTTGTATCACTGTGATTACATTTGACTTTTAGATTTTTATTTTTTTGATTGGCCAATATATTGAAAATGGCAGGGCACTTGCATTGTTGTGCTCTCTCGTCACTTCAAACTATGAGATGGAATCGATCATAGATTTATTTCTGCCATGCAGGTGCTAAATGATATAGCGCCCACTTTAATATGTAAAACCATTTAACAGCGCATTGCAATCACGTACATGGAAGAACACATCTTGTTGTCTAATGAAGTTATTTTGACCTGCAACACAATGTTCCATATAGCTAACTAAGAAATAAGAACGGAATATTTAATGCCTGGTTTATAAATAGATCTTCACAACATCCACATAGGTTTTTCATCTACATGCAAAAAAAAAAAAAAAGCAATATCATAGTTGAGCAGACGTGGAGTGTTGTAAAATTTCACAAGATGTGTTCACAATACATAAGCCTACATTTTCAACAAACGCGAAAGCTTGTGCTATAGTACACACACATTGTATGTTAAGTTTTAATTAAGAAAAACCTTAATATGCTTAAGTCAGCACAGCTGTGATCACCTGCGGCGTTCAGTGTGCAGCCTTGTGTCTATGGCCAAATTGAGATCACAATGATTTTCAGGGTTACTTACAGCACAATTGCAAGTGTAATATTGGCCAGTTAGTTCCTATATACCTTCTGTCAATAAAACCGTTCTAAAAGAAGCCAAAGCATTAAACGTTGTGTGTCACCAAGCAACACAGATCTGGAACCATGTATATGAGATTGGTACAACATCATATATCATTCTATACCATCATTCTATACCATATCAATTGTACCAGATTAAAATAGGAATGCTATATTCAAGTTTGACAGACATATAATTACAGACATTGAAACAAACTGTGACAAATTACAGGAATACCTACAGCATTATGTAATTATGTAAAAAAACTAAATTACATTACGTAATGAATACATCTTAATTTTGTGATTTAACAGGATTCATACTGTAATTTAGCATTTTTTTGTACCCTTACTAAGCCTTTGAGTGTCCATTCAACATTGATAAAAGCCAAAGTAAAGATACAGAATAACAAATTCAATCTGATAATGTAAACACACTCTTCACCCTCACAAAGGAGCTTACAGGGCATCCTACTGTTTTCTATTAAATCAAATAGACTGTGCATATGATATTGTGGGTGCAAAGGACTGATAGAGGACACGATGGACACATGACTAGCCTGCATGCGTCCAGGAGAGATTTGACGGTGAGCTTTCAGCATGAGGCACAATGAACCCCTTTGAATTGAAATAGCTGATGTCTTCAAAGAAGCAGTCACCTTATGGTGTGGCGTCTGATCTCCAAGACAAAAGCTTGGGTTGCGGTGTTTCCATATGGAAGGCATATGATTAGTTTCCATATTAAATTATCACTCTGAAAGAAGGGAGGTGGGAGTTGTGGGGACATTGTGAGAGGAATTACTGAGAATGTCAATCTGAGATGGATTGTGGCAATCAGGAAAATGTGTAGAGAAATTTCCACAAATCCTGTTATAACCTTAAAACACTTGTAGTAGTGGATAATTGTATAAATGTACACATAATCAGCTCCATATGTATGGCTTTTCTGCCATATAATAAACTTGCTCAGTAGCTCACCTGGTATAGCGTTGCACTTGCAACTAGAGCGGGGTTTTATGTCGAGAAAAGTACAATTCAATGCCACATTTATACCTAAAAACATACATATATATATATTAGCATTATACTTTATCTTAATTGCAGTTGATTGTCTTTTAAAAACAGGCCTGGGTGGTTTCGTTTTTTATATGTATGTACTTGTATGTTTATGTTCAGTTATTTCACTTTAATGGCAATGATAATTATCTATTAATTGTCATTAAAGTGAAATGACTGAACTTAAAAAGAGCTTGATAAAAATGCTCAATTTAGAAGAACATTTCAGATGGCACTTAGAGGCTTTTGCATATATATATATACACACAGTATAAAAAATTATAATAATAAAAAAAAAAAATATATATATATATATATATATATATTTTTTTTTTTTTATGGAATAATGCAAAATTGGATAACAACATAATAGCCAATTGGACATATTTATTTCTTAACTTGCCATAGTCAGGGTGGGTGGTAAAAACTTTTGGAAAACACCTACCTTACCAACCATGTAAGATGTCTCAATCAACATTCATCATAGGAGTCTACAACATATACAGCTGAGACTGCTGTGTACAGATAGTAATGAATGTTTTCTCCAGCCTGTGATTTAATGAGTACAGGGCTGGTTGAGGTGTACTTGTGGTGAATTACACTCAACACTGTTGCATTAGTTGAGTGCTGTCTGATGCATTATTCACTTGCAAATGATGGAAACATGTAGCCCAGAATGACAGAGTCTCAAACCCTCTAACACTTTCCATCTAATAATGATAATGGTGTTTTTGAGATTGTGACTATTACTGTAAACAGCAATGACCGTCTCCTGGTATTAAAACACTTTTCAGTGCAGAAAGGTGGAAATGAAGTGAGAGAGTTTGGTACAGATATAAATCTGCTTTTACTGTTGTTCATTTATTATTTTGTCCAAGCTTTTTCACTGGATTACATACTTATGTGAATATGTCATTGTTTAGAATCTGATGAATCTTTTCTGTCAGGAAGGTCTGAGAGCAAGCTGTATAAAGGTTGGCATTTTTAAAGGCCATCTCATTCGGTTTTGCCATGACCTCTGTCACCTTGAGTTCCATTTGATTTCCAAAGGAAAAACTAAATATAAACCACCACCACCACACGGACTAAAGTTTAATGACCTTTCTGTGTAACTAAGAGTTAGTGGTCAAGGGAAAGGGGTTATAAAGTCAGGGCTGTAAAGTTAGAACTTGTTTTGTAAATGCTTTATACGCAAATAGTTTCCAGTCATTCATTGAACATTTGAAGGACAACATTCAAAGCAAATTCAAGTCAATGTTTCTGCCAATTATTAAACTCAAAAAAAAAAAAAAATGCAATAATGCAAAAATCTATATTTGTAACATTATTTTGCATGACCTACACACAAACAATATTTTAATATGCAAAACTTTACATGTATTTTTTATATACATCTTATATATGTATACTATTATACAATATTATATTTATTTGCATCTTTCATGTTTGGTGGCACGTTCAATGTGAAATCTCCAATGAGTGGCACTAAAAGTGCAGAACAGATGAACGTGAGTAAGGCAACATTTTATTACGTTGGTTAATGTACAGCAGTTTGGGAAAGAAATATCCGGTGAGTGATGCTAAATCAAGTTTGAAAATAACATGCGGCCAACACAAAACCCTACACTACACCTGAATAATAGTGTTAACATAAGCAAACATGTAATAAAAACACATTTGCTGAATCAATCATGCCATTTTAGCTTGCTTATACAAGTATCTGAGCTCTTTTTCCAGTCATGACTTGTGTTTTGTACACTGTAAAAAAAAATTACATCCCCAAGTCAAAAATTTCAAGTGACCGATAACATCTAAATTTTTCAATTAGTCTGACGTGTTATTTTTCATTGAGCCAATGTTAACAGACTATTGCAACAAGAATTTCACTTGGGCCAATTGAAAAATTTAGATGTTATCGGTCACTTGAAATTTTTGATTTGGGAGGGTTAGAAATTTTTTACAGTGTAACATAAAAATATGTTTTTATTAGTGCTGTCAAACGATTAAAATATTTAATCGCGATTAATCGCATTAATGTCAGTTAACTCGCAATTAATCACACATTTTTATCTATTCTAAATGTCCCGTTATTTCTTTTTGTCCCATTATTTTTTTCTCATTTTATCAACATGGAAAAGTGAATCAGCTTGCTTTGTGCAAAAGTTTTTTTTTTTTTTTTTTATTGAAAACAACACTGGCATATACTGTAGTGTTCAATTTCACACTTACATTCTCACTTGGAGCAAATAAAGGCATCAGAGAATTCGCATCAGCTGTGTGCTTAGCCATCAAGTGGCATTTCATTCTGGATATGCTGCGATGATAGCTCAGTTCACAACGACAAAACACACAGATCACTTTAGTCTTGTCAATGGAACCATTTGCCAACTTTTTAAAAAGTAAACTTTCCATTCAGAATCTTATTCGCATATGGCATCCATTTCAGCGTCTCGCACTCACCATCCACTCAAAACGTAACATTAGCCTATTACTCTTTGGCCGGCTCGCAAACCCAAACAAGTGCCTGTTGTTTTGTTTCCGATCTAGCTAGATCCTAGCCTGGGTTTCCCCATGCTGCCTTGCACGCAGTGCAATTTTATTCACGCTGCTAGGCAGCCTGGACACCATGGACCAGATTTTCCCCTCAAAAAGGGAACTGATCACAGAACGGGGAGGGAGCAGCAAGACGATGACGACGTCTATGCGACACACCGAAGCAGTTTGTTTATATCTATGGATCCAACATGGCAGCAGACGCGAAGTTACCTTTCGATGCAGCCTTAGATAAGTAGTTTAGAACGCAAGTTTATTTCGTCTTCTTCCTCGTCGAATTTCTGTCGCTCTACATACGTCATCTGGTATAATTGAAACGATTGGCTATGAGCTACGTACAGGCGCATTTGATAGACATTCGTAGCGCCCAATAAACGGCTCTGGGCATTCGTAAACCACGCCTCAAATACGAGAAAATGAACATGTGGTTCCCAGACCACGTCTCAATGAGAAGAGGTCTGACGTTAGCCAGGCTAGCTAGATCCGGTGTGGTGTTGTAGTTTTTCTAACGTTACTAGTTGTTGCAACAGCATGTGAAAAAAAACGACTAAGTTTGCTAGGCCAAAAAGAACATTAATCTCGCGCTAAAAGAAAATACGCCGTTAAAATGGGTTTGAGTTAACGGCGTTAATAACACGTTTAACTGACAGCACTAGTTTTAATTTAATTAATAATCAGCCCCAGCAATAATAATTTTGTTAAAAGGGAAAAATCTGTTACTGTTTACTGTCACTAGTGTTGATTTGAGCGGAAAAGTATATGTAGGTTTTTGGAGGGTTGCAAAAATGTAGGTAGAGGCACATTGGTTTAATAAGCCGGTGTTGTATTTACTATACACATTATATGATATATGCATGTTATAATAGGCCAGGCACTGTATTTCTATCTATCAAAGTGTTTGAAAAAGGTTCCCTGCTCTAAATTAAATAAACAAGTGCCCAACAAAGTGACATGATTTATGACTTGATCTGAACTGTAATTTATCTGCCAAATTGTGTAATTGTGTGGAAGCTTTAAAAAAAATAAAAATAAAAAACCTTTAAGTATCTTGACAATGCTACATTACCCTTGTATTCATATTTAAAAACCACCAACCCCAAAAGGCTAAATCCTTCCAGATTTTTAGTAACATGCATACGAAATTAGAGCAGTGCAGGTATTTGCCTTGTTCGTGTGATGCTTAGCTAACAGAGGATTCAGCCTTGAGGGATACCTGGCCTCCAACCAAACTGGCACAATTGTAACCACAGTACTTCTGAGGGGGATCACGTAATGCAAAACCTGTTTCTGGCTTCACTGGTCTGGCTAGAACTAAAAAGTGCCAAGCAGTTGGCAGACGCCCAAGTGGTTGCTAAAATGATGGGCCAATTCTAGGGGGGACAACAAAAAGGTCTTTGTATTACCTGCCCTAAGGACAACAAGCATAATGCAATGCCATCAGGGAAGCACTTCCCACCACCTACAGCAATCCTTTCCCGTTTCAGATGGAAGATCCCCCACAGTGGGAGATTCTTCTAATGCTGAACTGGCTGTAGCCTCAATACAACAGCTACAGTTGTTGACGTAACAAACTTGGAGCAACAATGAAGAGGGTAGCACAAGTACTGCTGGATCCTCCTTCGTGGTTGTTCAGTTGATTTATTCCATGCACCGTGTAGTGGGTAAAGTTGTGCCAGATTTACTTTTACCAATGTAACACATCGTATCTGAATACTACCAAAAGTGCAGGGGTGTAGCAATCGTTTCAAATGCAACCACTAAACATTGACCGAGCTTTCTCTAGAGTTCTATCTTTTCCTTAATTGTCTTATAGGCAAGGGTGTCCCAAAACATCACCTTAGGAGGGAAGAATTTCTAATTTGTTAAACCTGGGAGGACATGGAATTTACTCATTTCATTTACCAAAAGCAAGTTACATTATAGAGGTCCTATTATATTTTACAAAGTCTTGATATTCTAGAACATGTTTTCATGCTTGATTGATGAAAAAACGCATTATTTTTCACATATTTGACATTATTACCTCTCTCGCCACTCTGGGTGGAAAGTTCCTGGTTCGATGAAGCCCCTCCTTCTGAAATACGAAATGTGTTGTGATTGGTTAGCTGGCCCAGTGTGTTGTGATTGGTAGCGCTGAGCGTATGTTCAGGAAATGTCACGAGTTCTTCTCTAGTGTAAATGTTGAGGATGCCGTCAATTTTAAACCAATTCGAGCCCGATTCAGACCCTGAAAATGTTAATGAACGAGGATTGTGCTGAACGGATTTCAAGCACAGATTTCACAGGACGTTTCAGAGTGGTATGTTTTTTTTTTATCATTTATATATTATTATAGATACAATGTTATCCACCATTTAATCATGATATCTGTTGAAAAACTAAGGTAATACAAACAGTAATCGAACACAAAACCATGGCTAATTTTTCTAAGCAGTGGTGAACCGACTTACAAAAGCGCAAGCTAAAAAAAAAAAAAAAAAGCTGTTCTCCATGAAATGTGCAGCACACAGATAAATGTGATACAATGTTCAGGAACAGTGTTAAAAATAAATGTTAACCACTCTAAGTTTGTCAGCCTTAGGAAGGTCAAATAGATGAGTTTCAGAAATGTGGTGGAAAAAACTGCATCTCTTTGACATAGTGACGTCTTCTCTAATGCAGCTCAACCAGGCCTCGTCCCCTTTTTTTGCGCATTTCGTGGGTGGGGATTATTTAAATGAGTAACATCATGTATTCATAAGATCTGGAAAAAATTGTGTTGTAGTCCAAATGGGCCGTTCGTTGTAGTTCTTGAAAAGGGGATTCTGTTTGGACTTTTTAACCTTGCAGATCTTTTTTATGCTCAAACAGCAACATTACACACTGACTTAAATTGAAAAAATGGAAAAGCATAATAGGACCACGTTAATGCAGTGCATTGTTATTGCATAGTCATTTCTCATATATTTCTCAAGATTGAATTGTTAAATGGCATCTTCCAAGCATGAGATAATCAAGTATGAATATCCATAAATGCAGCAATGTTTCCCGTTTAAATTCTGCCATCCAACATTCTGCTATTCATCCAGGTTTATTTTCACCTTACAGTTAACACTTTCCCCTCCATAGACAGACATTTCTGTCATTTATGAGACAATGCTTCCCTACCATTGACAGAATGTTCTGGCTTTCTGTGTTTTCACTGTTATACGGTAAGGGGCGCTATTACACATCTTCTGAAAGTGAAGAAAAAGCAGAAACAAGTGATAATGTAAGCAGAAGCATATGCAAAATATTCAGATCATTAAACAGCTTTTAAATCAAAACTTCCTAATGTAACTGGTACAAAAACAAAAAGCTACAAAAACAGGTTTTTCCTCAACTTTTTGCTCAAAATGTTGCTTTTTTAATGAAACTTGCCCACATTCAAGTGTAAAAAAGAATGCACGAAGCTAGAACAAAACATTTTTTTGTTTGTTTAAAAGGAGAGGGTCTGTTTTTATTCTTTTGATACGTTGCATGTTCAGATATCCATACTACAAATGTTCCGGGGGCCGTGCAAATGATCAAAAATGCTGGTTCTGGCTGGCAACTTTATAAAAAATAAAATAAAAACGCTGGCGGGGAAAGTGTAAAGACACATATATACTTCAAATATATCCTTGGCAAACACTGAATTATGAGTCATAATTTGTTTTAACAAAATGATTCAATGGAACGTGTGCTGCATTGATAGGTGATGAGACGGGAAAGATCCCACAGTGAGCCATTTCTTGTTATGACTGTGACCTCCTACTAAACCATAGCTGGCAAGAAACTAAAGAACATCTTTAATTTGAAGTTGCAATGACTTCTGTGGGCTGACAGAAAGACCACCAGTGTGCAAATGTCTTTTTAGACATTTAGACAATAGATAGACATGCAAATGTTCCTCTGATATTCTTTTGTAGATGTCGGAGCCAGCAGTTTGACACCGGGGAACCTAATTGAAATGAAAGGAGCAGAGCTCTGAGGCAGAAGAATCAACTGCCTGCCATCCTTGTTTCTAATTATACCAGTTTTTTAGACTATCAGGCAAAGGCCTTGACATAAATATGAGAACATTCTGCCACGTAATGTTTAACGCAACCAGTCTTCTTCCTCCACCTTTGGCTCACTTTTTTTTTTTTTTTTTTAGCGAATGATTCATCAACCCACCTTTTCTTCTTTTGTTTGTGTGACAAGGATATTTGATTTTTAATTTGTTTGCTCCTATCATCTTTTTTGAGCAATAGTTCTGCTTGAATTTCGTGACTTAATTTGCTGCCAGGTTGACTGTGATTCTCTCTTTACCTCACTTTCTCATCTGCACTTTCTATGCTTATTCACACAAGCATGCTTTCAGTTTTTTTTATTTTTTTTATCCTGGCTGCAGTGCTCTCCAGGAAGAGTGCTACCATCCAAGATAAGCATGTTTGAAGTGGCAAAACTAACAGCCTGGGGTTAGATAACCCTCAACCTATACTGACAGAACGGAACAAACAAGATGCAAGGCCTCCGCAAAGCATTTTATAGGACACTCTCCAATGGGGAAGTGTTGATCGATAGCAATAAGCATAAAAACAAATCTCAGAGGCCATCTAACACTGCAAGGAACCATCGATTTCGGTAAGACAAGTTAGATCATTAGGGAGACAAGGTGGCTCGGTTTGTAGTGCTGTCGTCTCGTAGCAAGAAAGTCCCTGATTCGAATCCTCGTGTGGAGTACATGTAAGTGTGTGTTAGCCCTGTAACATTCTGGCCCTCCATCCAGGGTTTTTCCTTATGAGATGTAGGGATACGCTCCATTCAAATTGGATGGATGATGGAAGTTATATCATTAATACATCTGCGCTTGCAACACAATCATCATCCGCATTTAATGTGGATGTAATGGATTGGATTTGCCGCTAAGTGATTCAATGCTACAAGCAACTGTCAGATGGCATTAGTTACATTTAGAGTATGTGTACATAAACAGTGTGATTATTGTCAATGGTAAGAAGAGTAAAGAATGTGGATTGAGATGTTTACATGATATAGGATAATCCTGTTTGAATGCTGCTTCCATTACCTTGATTTTCACTAGTTTTGTTGCTATTCCCTTCACCCAAAACAAAATATTAAATTCAAAGCAGGTTTTATTTGCCTCGAATGCTAAACGCAGTCCTCAGACAATCATGGTAAGTCTTCAGTTGAGCTAGAGATGATCAACTAATCGCAATGATGGCAGCGATCTTGATCATTTCCATCATCTCTGACACTGTTATAATGTTGAAGTGTGCAGTTGGATGGTTAAAATAGGCAGCCTTCACGCGCTTACTTTATACACAGACATGTTTGTCAGCTCTAGGGTACTCAGCCTCCCTCTTTTTGTCAGAAACACTACTAAAAATGTCTTTATTCTCGTGTTTCCGACCATCAATAAAGTACTTGACATCTAAGCATGAACTATTTGAAGGCTTCATCTGTTCAGTCATGCTTTTAAACCTTTGCATGAGCATAACGTGTCATTCATCTACAGCAGTAGCACATGCATTCTTTTTCTCAGAGTGGATGCAATCAAATTGAAGTGTGCATATGCATGTGAAGTGAAATGAAATGAAAAACCCAGTTCTCCACATATAATACCAAATAATATAATTCCAAAAATGAAAGCATAAGATTTTGTGTCAGATTGTTGACACATCGGGATCTGATGTGAGATCCACCAATCAAAGAGGTTCCATAATCTCAATCGATTTGTTAATTGGTTAAAACAAATGTGTTTTTTTGTTTGTTTTTTCATGGGTGAATCACAGCATAGATTATCATAATCACATTCATTAAAAAAAGAGCATGTCCAGATGTGTGACTAGCTTAACATTTTTAACTCTGACTAACCACCTCCCAACCAGAGACAGGACCTTAAATGGAACCCGAAATTAAACAAATGAAATTGCAGAAAGCAGTGTCAATTTGTGCACACTGACAACAAAAATAAATGCTTCCGTTGCTATTAGCAATTTTACTTTGTTCACCATTGAACTGCTCCAATTACCATGGCAACTTATCTCTCAGGGCAGCACAAAAATAATCTCCACTGAACAGGACCACCACAAATAGTATGTCATTATGGGGTGGCCCAATGGACTTATATTATCTTCCAGGACATATTAGAAACAGGCCAAAACAGGGGCATGGCCTCACAGGTTGATGTAGATATGTACAATACCACGGGACATAACTTGCTATGGTGAACTTGGTAAAAAAAAATTAAAATAAAATTTGCAATCCCTCAAATCAAAATGTCTCTTTCTTATTTCAGATGGACAATGTCGGTTCTGAAATCCATCCATCCATTCTCTAAACCGCCTTTTCCTATGTAGAGATGCTAGAGCCTATTCCAATATCCCCAGCTGAAGACGGGGAAACACACTGACAGATGGCTAATCCATCACAGGGCTAACATACACACAAGACATTCACACACTTCTTCACACCTATGGGCAATTTATTATTACTAATTCACCTGTCCTGCAAGTCTTTGGACTTTTGGGGAAACCAGAGCACCCGGAGAAAAATCACACCAATACAAGGAAAACATGTAAACTCCACACAGAAAGGCCTTTTGACTCATGGTTCTTACATTAGTCTTAAAAATCACATCATATCAGCCAGATTTGAGAAATGGGGAAAAAAATCATGAAAAGGTTTAAGTTTTGGAAAAAGTAATAAAACGTTTTAAGTAAAAGCAGTGTACATGATATCAGTGTCATGAATAGCTGAGGATGAGACAAAGTAGATCTACAATTCAGCGTAGTCTTAACAAAGCATAAGCGTATATCACAAACACGGCAATCCAAAAAAACAAGAAAGTTAACCCAACAGTGTGCACTAAAAACTAGTCTCAGCCTCAGACGGGTCCACGGGTTGCACGCTGAACGTCTGATGCCTAGGGCACACTTAACTG
The DNA here is from genome assembly GCF_951802725.1 of Rutilus rutilus. Taxonomy (NCBI): domain Eukaryota; kingdom Metazoa; phylum Chordata; class Actinopteri; order Cypriniformes; family Leuciscidae; genus Rutilus; species Rutilus rutilus. The sequence continues at coordinate 31,689,848 of NC_140226.1, forward strand.
GAAACACATCAAATTCGTCATCTGATTGGTTGAGTTCTACATGGTGACCGGGAGAAGAGTGTGTCATGTTCTTTAACGGTCCGTCTGGAAACAAAGATGGCGTAATGCCAAACCCCCTTATGGAAGAAGAAATCCGCCGTGTGTACTACTGTGACAATGAGCGCTTGTCAGGATCAACTAAACACTAGATTTTCAAATGTGAAGTGTGTGAAGTTTGTGGCATAGACTCAAAATACGTCCAAGAGTTTTACACACCGGTCGGTTATTATAGGAACATCTACGTTACATTTTCACACCCCTAAACATGACATGGAACAAAACGAACTGTGATTGGTTGCTTTACATGTCAGTCAGGCGGTCCTTGACCAATGAAAGCTGCTATGAAGTCAGTCAGAAGGTCTGGCTACGAAAGACTACACACAAACAACACCAGACAAAGAACATAAAGAATTGAGCACATTATACACACTGAGAACTAGTTAACTATTGATGAACAGGTGTGTGACAATCAATAAAACAATGAATAACCAAAGCAACAAGCATAAAGAGAAAGGAAATACAGGAAATGATGATAAACAAACAAAAAGTCCTTGAAAACATGACAGGTTGTGACGATCAGGAACTGAACTACAAAACATGAACTCCATGCTCAGATTTTCCAAAGATTCCTTAATAATTGGTCTCATTAAAGCCTGCACTCAAAGAGAGCCAGCAATACTGCATTATGCTTTTCACAGTACCAGGAATTATTCTTTCGTTTCGGCAGTTTGTACTCTCTCTGTCCCTCCTCAAGAAGAGAGTCTGGCCTGTCACTCTCACTAGCAAGACTGTTAGTCTGCAAGTTTGCAAGTCAGAGTTTTTCATCATGTATATTACATCTCATTCTGGCTAAGAACCATCCATTTTTTATAAGAAGGGACCATCTGATGTGTTAAAACGCAAATCACAACTTTTACATGGCTTTAGGGGTCATTAACAGGCCGGTAGAATTAAAAGTTAATACCTCAAACTAAATTATTGAATATCTTTAAAAGATCTGATGACAGTAACCATATAATCATTTAAAGCACTTGACTGAACAAGAGTCACAAAGACAATTTGTACATCTATCGCTGCCCAGAGAGGTGCTATCGTTTATTATACAGTTAGTTCTGCTCCTTTCATTAGCCAAGCTTTGTTTCAAGAGTGCTGATATTTTGTATATTAATCCAGCTATAAATACCTGTGACTGAATCACATTTAGTACAACATGTGATATTGCTCAAATAATTGCATTGACAATAGACCACCTTTTTTCTTTATGTCCAATTTACCGTTTTATTAAACAATTATACTTGATACAGTTAAAAGCTATTTTATAAATAAAAGGCAGTAAGGCTACAGTTTACTCCAATGGAAATTACACAACTGCTGCTTTTAATTTACAGACTTAGATTTTGTTTTCACAAAGGTTCCAATTAATGTTCTTGCTGAGCGTTACTCGTAGGACAATAAGCTCATTGTAAACTGCATATTTGATCAATTAAATATTTGAAAAACACTCATGCATCTCTGATTGAAAAAGAACATTCCTAAAATTCAAACATCTGAACTGTGAGTCAGGAAAGCGTTTCAGGATAAAGCATTCTAAGAAAAAATGAAAACTATTTGAAGGCATTAATTGTTTCACTTCACAAGATAAGAATGTTTTTTTTTTAGAGAACAAACACAACAGAGAGAATTTCTTTAATATTTCTTAATGAATTTCATATTTATGGATATACTATTTCATAGTAGATACATATTTAAACAGCAAAGTTAAAGTCCGCGTGAACCGGAAGTTGCAAACGACTTTTCTCCAGTGTTGTGACGTATTTCCCAGTGAAAAGGAATATTGAACAGAGGGCAGGGTTTTACTCTAGCGCTCCTCCTCTCCATCTCTCGCTCATTACAGACTAACAGTTTGAGGGGAGTGGTTAAGCGTTTCCCAAACCAAGCTGTCAAACCTACGTCATCAGAGAAGGAACGCCATTCCAGACCGGAAGTAACTTTTCAGACTTTGATTAAAGAATACGACGGCAAACAATTTTTTTCTGTGTATTAACTTGCACGGATTAATTGTTCACCACAAGATTAGTAATATGCGCTAACAAAGTAAATAGGGTCAATTTTGATTTCAGTTGGACTTTAAGGAACATTGATGAGCCATTGGTTCTGTGTAAATGAGACAGACATTGTCATTTCTATGACAATTAAAAACCTGTTAAAAACATTCAAGCTTCCTCATAAGTGACTGGTTTAACACTATACGCTGGCAAGGCTTCTGATGGATGACGTAAATCTCACTTGATTTCAATAGCATTTGACGTTTATATGTTTCTAAGCTAATGCCACAATACTCTAATAAGCTTTAGTGTGTATCTTATTTTTTTGCTGGATGTCATCATCAATAATCCAGTGTGTACAGTTCTATCCTGTGAGTCTGATTCAGGTGAACACATTTGTGTCACGATAAAAAAGGTTTACATGGTTTTCATAGTATTCAACTTCAGATTCAGTGCTGCCTTTGTAAAGGTGGCATTAGACTCAGTTACTGAATACTGGGTCATTTATCTTCTGTTATTATTATGTCAACATTGTAGAATAACTTTCTGCTCATTTTCTGAATTTAAAGAAATGTACTTGATCCTTTTAATAATGTTCTTTTTAACTCAGGCAATGATTATAAGATGAAATTCATGATATTTAGCTACTTTATTGTTGTTTTGGCTTTATTTTTTCAGGAAAAATCCATTATAATATATATCTAATCTTTATTTATTTATTTATTGCAATCTTAAGAGAAAATGGGAAGGTTTTTTTGAAGTGCTGCACATTTTTAAAGTAATCGTTTCAGGCTTTAAAAGAAATCAAAGAATGCATTGTTTCATTTCATGCATTCATTCATCGATAAAAGAGTTGTTTATTTTGTCTTGCTAATTTGATGTTTTTAAAATCAAACTTGGCACAGCTGGAAGGACAAAATGGACAAGATCTAGAAAATGTTTTCCCTTGTTATCACACCATATTTTTAAATGGCACATGAAGACAATTTTCTGTTATCCAAATGAGAGTTTAATGTATTATTAATATTATTATATATTTTTTATGTGGTCAAGTTAAGAAATGAAGCAGATCTTTAAAGGGTCAGAAGATCAATCCAATCTTGAAAAACTGGTAGAACAGCTAGAATGAAATTTATCATCTTTAATGTGCACATGCTGTCCAGTTATGCATCAAGAGAGTGGTAGTGGTGACATACATTTATGGACATTTTTTACAGTAAAGGATCATGTTAAATGATTTGTTCATAATGTAAAGATTTTGAGTTAAGCTGGCACAATTACATGACGTCACACAACCAGAAAAAAAAACGAGGAAGCAAACTTAATCATCTTCAATGTTGGTAATCTTCTTTGAATTTTAGAAGTGTTGGCTTTATTTTTAATCAGCATTTCATATAATTCAGTCTTTTTTCAGATTTTGTCTTTTGATAAATAAGAACTGAAACATAAATGTATGCCAAATTGTATGCCAAAATTTGAAAAAGAAAAGAGCAAGATTATTTCTACACACATAAAAATGCATTTGTAATTAGTCTCAGGGAATTGCATCATTATAGCACACTAATATACCGTAACAAAACAGTTGCAATAAGGTGTAATATCATCTGTCTAACGAAAATTTAAAAACATGCTGATACAAACACAATGTGCAAAACTTACGCATGAGGCAAAGGACAGAAATGGCAAAACCAATGACACTCAAGGGAGATTGCTACTTGTGTGAAAAGCTCAAGGACTCAGTATGTGGGGGAAAGCACACACAACATCACTCTTAGCACTCTAACGAAGCAGTTTTTCACACTCGTTTCTTGGAGTTTGCAGGGGAGCTGTTGTCATTTGTGTGACAGGCGAGTGCACTTAATCCCGTCTCAAGAGAGCGAGCAGTGCCAGATGGTCGAGAGACAGTGGTCAGGTGGTGGACAGACTTCCACTCTCGGAGTACACTGACATACTGGCTGACTGTCAGCAGACAGCATGTGGTACGTAGGCAGTTTACTGGCAGGTCACCAGCTAATGGTTTACCTGAAGTGCTAAACATTTATACAGTATCCTGAGGGGCTTTGGCTAAGCTGACGGCTGACAATCAGCCATCATTTCAGTGTACTTTACAGCAGTCATATTTTAACATGTCGGATGCAACTGAAATAGTTATTGGAAAGGCATTACAGTATATCATTAATTTGACAACACTGCTAATAATTTTACACTTTTGAAGAAAACCACATCGCTAATTGTTGCTGTTATTGGGTTTAGTGGCAAGTACTAAGCAGATATTCGAATGTGTTCTTGTTAGTTGCATATAAACGTGAACAAAACACAGTTGATTATCAAAAATAGCACATTTAGAAAATAACATACCACAATTGACATTTGACTTTTTGAAACTGAAAATTACCAAAAAAGTGTTACGATCTGGTTTTGCTTAAACCTTTTAAGACATGCATTTAATAATTTGAAGGGGACCAATTATGCCACTTTTTACAAGACGTAATATAAGTTTCAGGTGTTCCCAGAATGTGTCTGTATTATACCATATTGTAAAGGGCCATTTTTGAGTGAAAGGAAAAACATGCTGATTTCATGCACGTGTCTTTAAATCCAAATGAGCTGCTGCCCCCCGTCCCACTTTCCAGAAGTGGGCGGAGCCTTTACAGCTCGTGCCTCAGATATTCTTCCAAAAACGAACAAAGCATCTGTTTGGTATTTAATATCGTGGTCCTACTCACTTGACATTGAAAGTTAAATGTCTTTCCTGTAGCTCAAACAGTAGAGTGTTGGCGCTTGCAACGCGAAGGTCATGGGTTTGATTCCCAGGGAAAGCAAGAGCTGATATGAATGTAAATGTGTACCTTGAAATGCAATGAAAGTCGCTTTGGATAAAAATGTCTGCCAAATGCATAAATGTAAATATATCAGTCTAAATTTTGATATTATGGTTTTCTGAGCGCACACATCTGAAACACCGCACACAGAAATCTGGCTGTCAGATGGCGTGTAATAGGTCCCCTTTAATAATTTAATAGTGTGTTATTTTGTCTTGAAATGTGTCTTAAAATGTGTTATAATTTGTAAATACATGATTGTAGTTATGTTTCTGCCAAACTTTCTTTTTAATTTTCTCCAAAATAGTTAAACACGACTGTATCAACATTTTATCAAGTTGGTTAATGCACGAATCTGGGCAGTTTGGAAATAAAATTCCTGGAGAATGTGCTGAAAGCTAAATGCTCAATTGCATTTGAAATTAAGCCCCAATACTAAACCCTATACCCTGAACCTAACCAATAGTTTGAGCAAAAGCAAACGAGAGATAAAAACACATTTACTGAAGCAACCATGCCATTTAATCTTCCTTATATGAGGCTTTTAGCTCTTTTGTGGCATGTCACAAGTGCAATTGCCAGGTGAGCTACTGAGCACATTTAATACATATGGCAAGCAGATTTACGACATCATAAAAGTGATGCATATGGCGCTGGTTATGTAATGCAAATGTAAAAATGCATTAGTTTACAAATCATGAACTGTGTTAAATGTGTTTTGAGATCATGACATAGTATTGTGGAAGGTACCATGTGAACATAAGTTTTTATTAATAGATATTCTGCCCCTGTAATCATAATTTAAAAAAGAACAAAGTTAGTGGTCAACTCAGCTGGAGACTTCAGTGAAATGTATGCGTTTTTGTAGTTCTGCAGAAATGTATCCAGAGTCCCATATTTCCTAGCAAAAATGGTGTGGGATGGCTTGTGTGCAATGAACAGTAGTATTAGTAATATTTGAGTAAGCAAGCCCAACTAACTGTATTATACGGCTGCTGCTGTATAATAAATATTAACCTGACCGTATATGGATACACTATTTTTATAATGTCCTGTGTGTCACTTTGTTTACAAATTAATGTTATATAGAAGGAGTGGCCTTTTTATTTTGGAAGCTAGCCAACTCATTTCATGCGCACTAGGAGGCAAACCTGTAAACATTAAAGCTTCAGAAATGTTGTGTTTGGTAATGCTTGATAAAGGTCATGAAATGGCTTTTCCAGCCCACACAATTAACCCGCTTTCTCTGTGAGCCAGTAATCTGTTGGGAGGCAATTAAAGCCCACTGCTTCCTGTCGCGACTCGTCTTTATTCTACAAGAACCAGCTGCAATCACCACTGCAATAGTAACATGTTTTATAAACCCTTTGCTGGAGTTTCCAATAAAGCAATACCTAATACCATCAAAATAAAACATCTGGAACTAGAAAGAAATAACTGTTAAACAACAAAAACGATATCTAAACCAGTGAAAATCCTGAGGACCAATCGATCTGCACATTTTGTATGTTTATCATTTATGACACACTGAGGCCCTTTTTACACCTGGTATTAAGATGCATTTTGGTCGATCGAATCACAAGTAGACGAGGGAGACACATACCGTTTACACCTGGTGTTTTAATCCGTCTCTTTTGTCCACTTTCAACCACTTCTGTCGTGATTTCTTCAAGGGGAGGGTCTATGGAAGGGTAAATGTATGGGATCTTTCGAGCTAATGGATGAAATAAGCTCACGCAGTTTACATATGAACACGACCAGAGACAACGGAAAAAACATACGGAGAGCAGTGGCTTTCATTTCTGTTCTGACAGCCTCAAGACCAGCCGAACGCGGTGAATGCGTGTTATAAATCAGGAATGGTGAGAGAACATTGCGCTTGGTGCTTTTTTTGTCTTTTTAAAACAAACTTGAGTCTTTAGCCAATAAAGTTTAAATCCCATCTGTCAAGTGTGCTTCCCATAATGTTTACTCATTAGGTCAGTAGACGGAGAGTAGACCATCGAGTCTCTTGTGGCTGATTGAACACATTCGACCACATGATGCGTTTTCAACTACCTCTAGAAGTAGTCGAAAGTGGACACGCTCAAAACATTTTAGGCCCTTTTTACACCTGTATTTAGAGTCGTCCACATGTGATCAGATCGACCAAAACGCATCTTGATACCAGGTGTAAACAGGGCCTCAGGGTGCGTCTCAATCAGCTCCTTAATTCAGTAGTCGGGGCACTGATCAGGGAGTCGGCCATTTTAAAAGCTGTTTAAATTGCAAAATCCTTCCAGTGCACTGGATCGTTCGCTTCCTGAAAAATCCCACAATGCACTGCAAAAACATACTACGTAGAAGATGTATGAAGTCATGTTGCCGGAAATTGAGTAATCACAACATCCCAATGTGACTGGGATCCCAGTGAGCCAGAGTCCTTACCAGTGCCCGGATTCATGTACATGATACACTGATTATCAAGCTAGGGAGCAAAGGAGCTGATTGAGGCTCACCTTTAGTTCAGTTCATGAAGTTATCTCCTAATGAGCTGATGATCTGAATCAGGTGTCACTAATGCATGCTACAGACAATCCTATAAGATCATTACAAATCACACTGTATGACATGGATCTAATAATCTTGGGTACGACACGTATTGAATCATAGGTAGTAGAAGGAGATCGCAGCAGCAAACACAGAGTGAGATGATCATGGTGAATTTCTGACACTGTCAGAAAATATTGCAGGCTATCCTTAGTTGCAAGAACCTCTCTCACTGTACGACGTAGGACCACCGTTTAGGAGACACGACCACAGATTCGTACAATGTAACCGGCAGAAGAGAGACGGGCTGATCTGAAAACCACTAATCTAAACAATACACCATTATGTCACAAACTGACTATATGAGTTGAATGGCAAAGTATGTTTTGTTTTTGTTTCAAAGAACTTGTGGCCAGCCATATTGAAATGTGGATTGTGGAATATAGATGTCACAAAATACATTCTTTTTAAATATGAAATAAGAAGTGCCATGATTTTACACAATATGCACTTAACACAGTCTTGTTAGCCAATCCACTGAATAAATCAGTCTGTTGGCAAAAAGATAGGCATCTGAGGTAGGTTGTAATGGTGTACTGGTACAGTAGCAATGTTTGATTTTGAGAATGGCGTCTTCCTCATATTGATCAAATAAATTGTCTTACCAGATAATAGCTGCTTTAAAACCATTATTGGTACTAGTGTGTTCAAAGCTGTAACCAATTCAATAATAGTCCACTGGAATAAATGTGTCAGTCTGCGCATTATAATACTTTATTTTAATGTTGTTTTCCCCTATAGTTGTAGGTCAATTTATGAAAGACATTTCATCATCATTTAAATCATTATTTTGACAAATACTGTGATTGTGATTTAAAATTTTTGGACATAAAACATATATTCCTGCTGCTAAGATATCAAGGGTAAAACATAAAATCACACTGAAACAGCAACTCTCATGTTCAAAAGGGTGCGCACAAACTTGCAAGCGATGTGTTTTGTCTCCAAATTGCATCATGTTTGGAACATCATAGATGGGTGACATCATCGACCAGGAAACTATAAAGCATCCCTGAATCACAACAGCGCTATTCTGTGCCTTCAGCAAGCGCTCTGTGTGAATCTTTGTCTGAAAAGTGTTTTTGTCTGTCCTTAGTTGCTACTAGGCAGGAGCTTTGTCACATATATTCATTATATCAAAAAAAAAAAAAAAAAAACTAAATAAATGGTGAGCGAACAGCAATATAGGAAGTGTGTACATCCCTGCACTCGTTATCTCACGGGTGGGGATACACACCAATTATGTGTTGTTTGTTTGATAGTGCAGCATGCCCAGTTAGCTCTCGAGGGGGCCGATTGTGAGCGTTTACCATTAAGAACGCTGCGCTCCTGCCGATCGAGGTTACTAAACTAGATGAACGCTTCTCTGCCTTCCCGCATGCAGCCTCCAGGCCGATGCTTGCCGTTTTTTCCAGACCTCCACACCGAGGTGTCGAAGTCCTGGAAAAAGATGGTTTCGTACTGTGTGTTTAGTCCCCAAACATCTACATATTCCAATATACATGGGTCTAGACAACGCGGTTATGGGGCGATGCCCAGGGCTGAAGGGACGCTTGCCAGCCATCTCTCTCCCGATTCGGCATCGTCCTTTTAAAGCACCGGCATTACCCTCTGAAGACTAAAAATGTACTGTTATTTTTTAGCATTATTTTTCTTTATTCATTTTCATAATAATTTCAGGTAACACTTTATAATAACGTTCAGTTGTAAGTCATTTATAAGTGTTTAGTTAATGATGAACTAATTATTTACAAAAAATTCATAAATGATTAGCAAGTGATATACTAACATTTTATGTATGTTTTGTAAATTCCGTTACAAGTCATTTACAAGTGATTAGTAAATGATTAACTAATCATTTACAAAACATGAATATGTTTAATGAATGTTTAATAAATTATGTTTTTTTTTTTACTGTTTGTGATTGAGATGCGGCAGGCTGGTCCTCACCGCACACATTTGTGAGGTTCTACGATCTTGACCTCAGCTCCACTCCAGGGGCGCAGGTGCTTTTGTCCAAATGTGGGCTCTGACTTTACACGGACGGACATTTGCTCTTATGGCGACGTGGGTATTAGCGTTCCCGCAGCGTTTCGACGCAGCTTGAGTTCCCTTGAAAGGGAATGTCTCGGTTACATATGTAACCCTAGTTCCCTGAAGAGGGAACGAGACGCTGCCTCGCCCTGCCATAATCTCGGCATGCCCGTGATCGACTTGCTTCAGCCTATCAGAAGCTAGCGCTGTTGTGATTCAGGAGTGCTTTATAGACGAGGACAATATGATTTGATACTTTTTTCTTTTTTTTGTAACAGAGGCAACTTACATATATTTTGTTAATACTAAAAAAAAAACTGTATATACAACCAAAAATGTATAGAATAATAGGAGTATGAAAATAGAGTTAGTCTTTGGTAATGCATGTTATAACCGCACCACATAAATTGAACTAAACTAGCAGCAATGCCAGATGGAGTTTGTGTCAAGCAAGCACCTATAGTGAGTTGCTCTAAAAGCATTATATCAGGATGGCAGAACAGACTGCTGCCTCTTTATTTGCAAGCAGTAGACAATATGTAGATGATAAATTAATTGAATTAAATTGCCTTGTGTTCCATTTTTTTTAATTTAAAGGGGCTGCATGTAGAATTCAGAAACCCTTGTTATTTGCGAAACAGGTGACCGTTAAGTGAACTGCAGTCAGCAACGCATTACTTGTGCTCGCACTTGTGAACTTGTAACGTACAAGACCCTGAGTGTGATTCAATGCCCCAATATACTCACTGCACAGTTATTTTTCGTTCTTCACTTACATTTGCAGCAGTGCTTTTAACTCTTTCCCCACCATTGATGGAAAACACTTCCAGTGTTTTCACTGTTATGTGGTAGGGGGCGCAATTACACATCTTCTGAAAGAGTACTGAATCTCCCGATCAAAACACAGGCGAAAAAGAAGCAGAAACAAGCGATAGCATATGAAAGCAGATGCATGTGTAAATAATACAATCATCAAATAAATCAAAACTGCCTAATGTTACTGAATGAAATGTCGAACCAGGAAGAGGTACAGGACTGTGAAGCTTTGGGAGTGTTGAAAACTGATTTTCCTTGAACAAAAATAAAGAGTAATAAATTAATTAATGAATTAATAATAGAGTGGCCCATGCCATGGAAAGATATACTCAGGATTGACCATTAAGTCTACCTATAATTGTCTAGAATTTACTAAATCATGATTTTGCCCTTAAAAAAGCACTGTGGTGCCATGGTAGGTGTTAGAGGGCAGTTTGATATATTCCAAGGCACTGAACGATTAGCATATTCATATGCCATGGCATTGAACGATTACCATATTTATTTATTACAATTGTAAGTCAAGGTCATTTATGCAAGACATTGACATTTACAACAGCAAGAGTATTTTCTGGATTTTAATGCTGATCCTCTGATTTCATCCCCTTTGCTAAATTACAGCACCTCATCATGTTGTATTGCAATTCACAACAACAACAAAATGACAGTGGTCAGAAAACAGCAGTTAAGAAAGAATCTGATCATAGAGATGTTTGCACAAGCTGTGCAATTCACAGGCATCACGTCGATAGATGAGGTCATTAAAATGACACTTTTATGATAGATTACTGTATAAAGTTGATTTGAGACTAAGACGTATAAAGATCTGTCTATGCGAGACTACAGTTTGAATCTCTTTCCTTTGCATTACACAGTGACATTACAGCACAGAAGCTCTTTCGGCATTTACCCGAACATTGTATAAGCATTCATATAATGTGTCATATTCTTTTGATTTTCCTGGCAAAAATGTCCAGAGTCTTTCGTAAAAAAATCTGTCTACGTGCTTTCATAGACAGTCTAGAAATTCAGGGAAGGTCTTGGGTGAACAGCTTGTAACGAAACATTTCCAATAAAATGTTGCTTAATACATGAACAATCTTACACATAGCCCCTTTAAATATTTTTTTACTTGTGCAGCCTATTACGCAGTATTCAGAATAATTTATCCGTTTTGTTCTGAATAGTGTAAAAGTAGATTTAAACCCTGCATCAGCTCTGCTCAAAGATCAAAATGATTCAAATCTTAATCTGTATTCATTGAGGTTGTATTCCTGGCATTTCAAACGGCAGTGTTTACACTGACAGCAGTCAATCGCTGATATATCAAGCAGGGTTCCAAACATCTCTTCCTGTGCTGACATGAGTTGAACATCAGGCAAAATGACACACTGCGGCAGGAGAAATGCAGTCTAGTTTGTTTACTGACCTTCCCGTCTCCCTACTGGCAACAAACAATCAGAGATGTCTGTCTCTCTCCCTGCGCTCTCGGAGAACTGGGGCAAGGTGACTTCTCTTCCAGCACTCCGATAAAGTAGTATTCCACTTCATTGGGTCACTCGTTCACCTGCAAGACAGGGAAAATACATTTATCTGAACATGTGTTTCAAAAGCTGTGGTACTAGATCTTAAAAACTAGATTTTTACATTATCGGAACGAAATTTTAGCTGAGTTTGCTCATGAAAAAACACCAACGCCAATGGTCCAAGTCGACAGCTTCTATGCTTATCTGGCCATTTGCACCTCTACCAAAAATCACTAAAACACTGCTAGTAACACTGGCCTCATGGCATACATTAGCAAGATTATCTCAATTTAATTGGTGTGCAGAATATGCATCTGCTTCACTGTGTACCTGTGGGGGGGGGGGCATTTACCATGGAAGAACAAAACTGAATTGAGTTGGTTAATGACACTAACTTTTGCAACTGAATTGAATCAGCATTGAACTGACTGGAGCTGAATCATGACACTATTGTTTTCTGCTAAGGCTGCTCATAGCTGAAATTGAACTTGTTTCATAATCAATGAACTTTGCAACACTGTTCCAACTCAGTTCAATAACTGTCTTTGAAGTAATTCAGATGACTCAAATTGAGCTGATTAATGACCACCATTTTCTGTAGAGCAGCTTTACATTCGAAAATGAATGTGTTTACTGTACATAATTGATACATTTTAAATTAACATTTTAATTGTCCTGTTTATTATTGTGTAGCTGCTTTTAAACATGTATAACATGCTACATAAATGTGCCTTGACTTTGAAGTGACATGGTTTTCCTTGGAGTCCAATGTAAATGCAAATGAACATAAATATGGTAATCGTTCAATGCCAATGCATATGAATATGCTAATCATTCAGTGCCTTGGAATATACCATTTTGCCCTGTACCACCACACTACTTTTTTAAGAGCAAGATCACAATTTAGTAAATTCTAGACAGATATAGATAGAATTAATAGTTGAGCATGAGTTTAAAAAAAAACTAAACAAAAAAACCTTTCCATAGCATGGGCCATTTATCACACACTATTATTTATTTATTATTCTTTATTTTTTATTTTGTTCAAGAAAAGTAAAAAAAAAAAGAAAAAAAAAAGCCAGTTATCTGCCACTGCCTTTCTTTTCAGGGACTATTATCCAGCTAGAGATTCACACGTTTGTGATAATGCTGCTGTTATCAATGTCACTTAGACCTATCTGAAGCTGTAGTCTGTTCTGTGTTGTCATGCGTTTCATTGATGTGGATGTTCACTGTATCTCATGAAAAAGTGTCATACGCAACACATTCTATTTTGGTCTTAGCCATGACATGTTGATGTTCCGATCAAATGCCGCTGCGCTGATAAGCCGAGAATATGACACGATTTATTCCTGTTCTCTTTAAACACTGCTCATCGTTGCTCTTATAAAACGTATATCGTAAAGATATATTATAAAACGTTAAATATAGGGAACATTTCATATGGATGTGACAATTGTATACAACATACATTGATTTTATCGTATGAAACTTTACAAGGCAACACTGAAGTGCCTCATCAAAATATGATGCAGTATCAAGGACACACCTGCAGGCAAACATGATTTATGCTTTATGACGGTGTGCAATCTATCATTGGGGTGAAAGTCAAACACAATTACAGTGCTCTGCTGTGAGGTGAAGACTCGCCTCAGATAGTCTAATCAATTGTATCAGTATACTAATCAAAACTACACTGATATTATCTGAAGAAAATGTGAGTGGCGCTTGCAAGTGTAAAACTTGTTGTAGGTGGTTGCCAGGGTGTTGTTGGTGGTTGCCAGGGTGTTGTCATGCTAAAGCTTTGCTGAACAATCAGTAGGTGACCAAGAGCCCACCTCAAATTTATCTGACCTTCTGGTCTCTAGATATAACGTATTCAGTTTAAATGATTGTTTTGTACGTGTTTACTTCATTCTCCATGCAGGAATCATAATTTGGTAACATTTAATAATAAGGTCCCATTAGTACACATTGGTTAATATATAATTAACAACGAGCAAGATTTGGGTTTAGTTTATTTGAAGGAATCCTTATGTAATACACTGTAATTATACATTTAACACTGGTTTAACTTGAGTTGCATGTCATTATGCATAATTTATAGTTATAGAGTTTAGCAGTCGGGGTCTAGAAGTAAAAACTCCATCCATTTTGTCCAGAGAAATAGATTTTTAATGATAGCTTGTAAAACTTTAAAGCCCTACTGTGAGCTACGAGGTTGTGAATCCATGGTATTTGCATCTTTTGAAGCTGTTAGCCTGCAACTCATTTTTAAAATAATAGTTTTTAGGAGCTGAATTCATGGTGAAAAAACGACATTACCCATGATGCTGTACAGAAAACTCCAATAAATCAGAGAGTCACCACAAGCAACACTTGCAAAAAGAGTTCTTTAGCTCCGCCCACTCCCATAAAGCACAGCGAATGATGCAAGTCGGTCTCCTTACACTCTCAAAATATTTTTTATATTTTTTTATATTTTATATTTATTCAGCTTTCATATGATGTATAAATCTCAATAATAATAATAGAAATGGCCCATGTGACTGGTTTTGTGGTCCAGGGTCACATATGTGTGTGTATATACAGTATATATACATATATATTAATTCATGTTGGTCAAAAAGTATCTTCTGTGGTGGCAGACGAATAAGGCCATCCACACACACACAAAAGCCTGTGTAGTTTTTCACACACACACACGCACAAAAAAATACTTCATCAAATTAATTCTACATACATTACAGACTCAATATGACATTATTATTAATGGCCAATTAAATATAGCGCATTGAACTTTAACAGAATTTGAAGTTGCTCACTTGTGCAGATCCAGCAGTTATTGTGATTCTTCATAATAACAGTCTCTTCCCTTCATTGTTTCTCCATTACACATCTCTCTGAAGTCAAGATCATGTGATAAATGAAGGAACGAAACCGTCAGCACAACATTGAAAGGCCAATAAGTTATCAATATAAGACAGAACCTTTCATCAGTCATTTCAAAGTATATGTTCACAAAACACATTCTGTCATCACCTTCACAGCTTTCAGATGAAAGCTGGATACCGTGATAAAAAAAAATGAACCAATCTTGCATATGTTCTTTGAAAATATGATGTCATTGCCTTTCAAGGATGAGAGGGTCAAAAGAGACTTATCGCACAGCTAATTTACCCTTTCTTTTACAAGGCAAACCATTGAAATATGAGTGAATAGAACCACATCTGCTAATTAGGTGACATACACAGATGCCAAACATAGAGAATTAATTATAGTAATTAGTAATGTTGCTGGCAAAGCTTTGCCCAGAGATGTGATACTACACAGCATCCACACCCGGGAATCATTTTAGATAACCGAGGCGCAGAAACGAAACGGCATACATATTTATGATTTCTGAGGCATATCTTTACACACTTGTAAGATCAAATTTTCAAACAGCCAAGTTATGTTGGGGGTCTGAAATATTCATGAGTGATGATGGAGTAGGTTTTGGCCAGAGATCTAATTTTGTATGATGCTTCACACACAGTGATGGCCTTCATGATAGGCCAATTGCTGTAAATGTTTTACCATAGTGACCTACTGACTCGTTCATTTCGACAAAATGCAATATTTAGGCACGCGTTTGATCTTGATACATTGGATTTTGAAGAAAAGCACTCAGATACCATCAAATTTGAGGTTAGAAATGATTTTGTCACAATGATTGTCTTTCATCCTGGTTTTCTTTTCCACTGAAAACATCTCTATCGCAAGCCATATTGCATACGCAGCGAGGCAAAGAGTAAGCTGATTAGTTATATTGTTGGATTAGTTCTAACAGATTTCATTTCTCGAATCGGGTCTGGATAATCTGTAATCTGATTGAAATTGCACCTCGGCTGTGGCATTTTATCTCAGAGCCAGATCAAAATACAAAAGCAAAGGTACCACTTAGAAAGTAAGCTCTTGTGTGATGTTTGGAAATTGACTAATCGCAATAATTAATTCAGAAACCTAATCACTCTAATATAAAAATCACTTGTCAATGCTTACAAAAATGGCGTAGTAGTTGTGAAACGCACCGAGGGAAATACTGCTTACATTACATGCTTCAGCAACACACCTTGTACATCTGCCACAACATGCACCCTTCAGGGAATGTTTAATAAGCACCATTACAATCTCACAGGGTAAGGCAGACTGGCTGCTTTTCATTTTATTATTGACTCTGCAATCAAAAACCCTGCAGAGCAAGTGTCAAGGCCGGATTTGTCAGTAGTCTCAGGCATAGGGAACTCCTTGAGAATCCATAATTCAAACAATTTCCCAATGAATCTGTCATTCAACATGACTGGCAAAACAGCTTTTCCTGGTTTTGTTGGAGATGTTTCTCCATTGTCTTCAGTATTGTGATGTGTGCTATTCTTGCTTGAAAAAACACAGATGCTCTATTATATGGAAATGCGTATAACAAAAGTGATCTCATTAGTATTCGTAGGTATTGTACAGTGCAATGTAAACATATTGACAGGCCAATTCTAATATGCAAAACCTTTTCAAATATGTTCAAATGCTTACAAATCCTAAGAGGTCCAGAGAATATTGAATGCAGTAGACATTATTGTGTTTATATATGATATTAATTAAAGGGTTAGTTCACCCAAAAACGAAAATTCTGTCAGTAATTACTCACCCTCATGTTGTTCCAACCCCGTAAGACCTTCGTTCATCTTTGGAACAAAAATTAAGATATTTTTGATGAAATCTGAGCGCTGGCTCACTCCTCCATAGACTTCTAGGTGACCGAAACTTGCTGGCCCAGAAAATGTATTAAAGAGATCGTTAATATAGTCCAAGTGGCTCAATCTTAAGTACATCAAGCGACGAGAATACTTTTTGTGCGCAAAAACAAACAAAAATAACGACTTTATTCCACTATTCATTTCCTTCTCTCTGGGCCTCGAGTTAGTTTACGTAGTGTTTTTGCGCAGCACGTCTGTGTTGTTCGTCACACGCATCACACACATGACCAGC
Source organism: Rutilus rutilus (assembly GCF_951802725.1). Classification (NCBI taxonomy): domain Eukaryota; kingdom Metazoa; phylum Chordata; class Actinopteri; order Cypriniformes; family Leuciscidae; genus Rutilus; species Rutilus rutilus. The sequence continues at coordinate 31,706,744 of NC_140226.1, forward strand.
GTCGGCCAATAGTGAGTCTGCGTGGTGACGTGTAACACAGACGCGCTGCGCAAAAACACTACGTGAACTAACTCGAGGCCCAGATAGAAGGAAATGAATAGTGGAATAAAGTCGTTATTTTTGTTGTTTTTTGCGCACAAAAAGTATTCTCGTCGCTTGATATACTTAAGATTGAGCCACTGTAGTCACCTGGACTATATTAACGATCTCTTTAATAACTTTTCTGGGCCAGCAAGTTTCGGTCACCTAGAAGTCTATGGAGGAGTGAGCCAGCTCTCAGATTTCATCAAAAATATCTTCATTTGTGTTCCGAAGATGAACGAAGGTCTTACGGGGTTGGAACAACATGAGGGCGAGCAATTACTGACAGAATTTTCATTTTCATTCACTAACCCTTTAAATGTTTAAAGCTACACTGTGTAATTTTTTTTTTTTTGTTGATTCTTAGCAAAAAACACTTAGTTCTTTCAAAAATATATGTGCTCATTAATGTATATTTACTTCTTTCAAGTAATAAAGTATTCTCGTAAGTTTATAATCTGCCATTGAAAGTACATACGGGTGAGGGGTTCGAATGCCGGTCGCCATGTTGCACCTCCATCTTGAAACTACATTAGCCAAAGAGGGACATACCTGTAAATTCAAGCTTCGCCTTTCGCGCTTTACACTCAGTGACACAGAGACGAATGCGAGGGGGAGATTACTCGCGACTGCCGGCAGATCTGAAAGATTGCTGATGGAGGATCACGCCTGTTTTCGAGGACACGTAACAGAGTCGCCAAGGAAGCGAAAGAGAGAATTAAAACGTCAACACGACAGGCAAATCAGCAAGACCAAAGTCAATATTGGAGTAACTTTTCCCAGATGGAAAGAGCTCATGAGGAGCAAAAATGTTAAAACGGACACCGAAGTTTTATAGTTGCTTGTCTACCCATAGCATGGTTGTGCATAACGCCAGAACGACCTCTAGTATAACTTGCGTTACTTTTCCTCACGTCAATGGTGAAAAAGTATTGTTTACCTTGTTACATAAATCTGTGCTGCGACGGATCACAGGTGATAGTTTTAAAGGCGCAATTGGACGAAGTCGACCTGGAAGCCATGTTAATCTGGGAATAATACGGCCACCGTAGGAGTTAAAACGCCCTCGAAATTGAAAGGAACAGAAACTAATATTCACTGGGTGTGAATATTTATACATAAATATATATGTATAATACAATTTCACTGCTAGATGGGGGAAAATATCACACAGTGTAGCTTTAAAAACCTCAAATTCATTTAGCACACTGTGTGATTTCTAAAGAATCATTGTAACAACACATTCAAATACGCACAATTTTTCTAATATTTACAAATTACATTTCTTTCAGAGAGAACACAGATGCTCTGCACACAAAATAATGCAACTTTCCCTACACGGCTCACCTCACTTGCTCCACCTCACTACATTACTGTGTGACCTTTTCACCTGCTGATCATGTAAAATCAATAAGAATGATGTTGGGGCAGCCATTACTGTCCGCCAACTAGGGCTCAAGGTAATAACCTATGATCCTCCAATCTTACATGAAATAAAAACCTACTGAACAAAGAATCAAAGATTTTCCTAAGAAACAAATCGAGCAAATTCATAACAAATCACAACCTAATAAAATCCTCCAGTTTTCTCATGAGAGCAGGCTGGAACATGTGTGTGGAGGGTTTATTGTTTTATAAGTAAAGGCTGAACATTATGACTGTTTTTGGTTACACTTTAATTTGATGGTCCACTAACTGATGGTTTCTACTAATTACTAACTAATCATTCACTGAAGACTTTACCTTCATTACTGCTGTGAATGACTCACAAACTGCTGCACATTTCATTAAACCTAACCAATATTGTTAACAAAATAAAAAAATAAAATGCATTTGTTGAAGCAACCATCCATTTTAGCTCACTTCTCAGGTGAGCAACCAAGCAAGTTTACTATGTTAGAAAATCCATACATATGGAGTTATTTGGTTCATTTACAAATCATATGCTATGGGGCGGCGAATGTTTTTAGTAAAGCCCCGAATATTTTGTTACCTTGTCTTTCTCATAGAGCAAAACAATTAATCAGAAAAACAAATGTGAATAAGATTACAGCAGCCGCCATTACCTAATCATGAAAAGTGCATATTACAGTTTTATTTATATTATTCCCTTTGCATTATAGGAACTTACGACGTGCTTTTGCATCGTTGAGCATTGTAGCCAATCACAGACATCTCTGTTGAACGCATCGGCCAATCAGAGGCGTTTAAATGAGTCGCAGTGCTGAAGATGTGTTTTGCGCGCGCTCACCGAGTTCTGCACTTTCGCAAACCTGTCATTATTATTGCCAATAAACTTAAGATGCAAATAAGAGATTCACTGCAATATATTTGATATTCTTGATGCTGCTCTGATGCGCTCCATTACGCACCGCTCTGTTTGTTGTTAGGAAGACTAAAAGTTCAGCGGTCTAGCTCATCAATGTCAAAACGATTAAAGAAGTGAACGAATGCCTGGTAAAATGTAAGTAGATAAACATTTAATATTTGACTGTTTTACAATAGAAATGTTCAACTACCGACAGTATCCGGTGACACAAATGACTCAACTTTTTTATTTATCAAATGTTGCCTTTTTGAATTGAAAATATGCTATAATATCCTTGATTCATTTAGAGAGAATGCATGCATAATTAAAAATAAAATATTATTTGCAAATAGTTACAATTATTTCACTAATACAATAAGCCTTTCATTTTCTTTATTCCCTTAAATCACTTTTATAATTAATTCATTCCTTTAATTAAAAATACCCAATTTTAGTTTGGGCTAAAGTTATATCCACTGACCTTTGAACCGCCCCTGTGCTATGGTAAAACTGTTTTGAGGTCATAACATAGTATTCTGCAAAGAATAAAAAAAAAAAAAGACTATTAATTGATAATCTGTAATCATTTCTGTGGAATAAAAGTTGCTGGCATTTTACTGCCTTTAGTGTTCCTTTCAGGAGGAAACTGCCATGAATTGTGTGTAGTTTTGCAGAAATGTTGGTAGAGACATATGAGTTGGTGAGTATACATAAACACAACATAGTTCATGAGAATATGTTGCTAGTTCTTATTATGCATTCTGATTACTGAAATCTGCACTACAAGAAACATTTATAATTGATGTGAGTTTAACAAGATGTAACAGGATGTTTGAATTAGCAAAACAGGATGGCGAATGCAATATCTGCAGTTTTATGTAAAACACTTAAAGTGATCTCATCTCATATGAGTCGCAATGCACTGTGAAGTGTGGAAAGTTATTTTTTGGTTATTAAGTACAACTTGAAAAAAAAAAAGGAAACCCATTTAACCATGTTAAAAAATTATTGTAATACACATTCTAAACAGCAAGATGATAAAAGATTGTTTAATATGTTCAATAAATATGTAAATGTATCATTTATAATCATCAGAATCGACTATTTACATAACATAAGAGCAACTTACAAATGAGGAATCCAACAAGTGCACATCAAATGCACAGTAATTTATGTAATATAGTTCATTAGTTCATAATTAAAGATTGTTTACAGTCAATCCATTCTCACTACTAAGATGCTAAAAATAGGTTTTGACATATCAGTGAACTTAGAACTGACAATCATATGCATCAGATCAATATGCACTTCATTATTTGTGAGCATTTGTAAAAGTAGAAATTATTTTAATATATATTTAAACTTTCATTGATTTTCTGTCCACCTAAACCCCCTAGCCAAACCAAACCACTACTCAACAATATAAAACATGTAACAGGCAGATACAAGTATAATCACAGGTATTTGTTGCAACAACAACACACAAAAAAAAAAACAGTATTACAAATTACTTGATTGCAAACCAAGCCATAAGATACCTTTATGTGAGGAGCAGAGTGAAACTTAAAGTTTGAATCACTGCAAATGGTCCAGCTCCTTGAACTCAGTCACCTCTAATTCAAAAGATAAATCTGATAAAAAGATCAAACTTAAGCATGATGCATTTGGTCATGAGACACACGAAATTGCATTTCACATAAGCTGACAACGCTTCTTCAGACACCAATTTTTTTTAAAATGTTTTTTTGTGATTTGAGCGCTATGGGGTCAACAAATGTATACATTGATACGCAATACATTGAGGTCTTATCAAGCGAACCCATCAGTCTGTGCAAGAAACTGAACATTATTTACAGCATTATTACTTGTAATCAACATCCTTTGCAAATTTACGGCAATCTGTAAGCTTCCTGTCGCATTATGACGTATTATAATTTATAATGTATCGCCAGGAGCCACAGGTATTAATTTTGCTTTGCCTACAGTATATATGTTTTTTTTGTTTTTTTTTTACTCCCAAAGTAACAGTGGCCATTGACTTGCATTGCATGAATTACTAAGGACCACGGTCTCATCTAAACATCTTTACTGTTCTACAGGAGAGAAAAAAGTCACCTGCATCTTGGAAGGCCTGAGGGTGAGTAAATTAAAAGCAAATTTGTATTAATAAGTGAACTATCACTTTAAGGGCACTTGACCCTGCTTCTGTTTTTGATGCCTTGATAGTAAGAATGGGACATTACAGGTTGACAAGCACTTCGGTCTGTTAATATAGAATTCTATTGATATCCAGTCAAGTAAGTGCATATTGGCTAAGTTATGAATAAATAAAATAATTAAACCTATTAATTCTATTTTTGCTATTGTGGGGCACTAGATGACATCATAAAAATGGGCGACAGTAGTATTGTCATAAGATCTTGACGTCAGAAATAACGCTCTGCTCATTTATTGTAGTCCGTAGACACGTCGGGCCCCTGGGTGTCCTCCGGCGGGGTGGGCTGGGCTCTGCATTTCCAACAGTCTCATATTAGTCAAAGAACCTTGGAGCATTCGTAAGCATGGAGAGACAGATCTAAGCCCTGCTTGGACACAGTCTGGCTTAAGCTTTGATGTTCACTTCATCGCTCACTGGCAGCAAGTCAAGACGAGCTTTACTTATAATCAGACAGCTTCCAGTCATCCGGACAAGAGAAGGAGCAGATGGCAGACTTTACACACAGGTGAGAACGCATCAACACACCAACACATTACCAATGTGCACTCACATCGCACCACATTAGGCTCACATTAACACACTCTCAAGAAAAAATTACAATCCATCTTTAAAGGGATAGTTCACTTTGAAATTAATTTTTGATATGTTTTAGCTTACCTCAAGGGCATCCAAGATGTAGCTGTCTTTGTTTCCGCAGTAGTTTCAATTTTGATATTTTTAGGTCAAACCGTTCTTGTCTGTCAGTCATATAATGCAGGTCGATGGTCACTGGCTCAAAACACAAGCACAGAGTCCAAATTAAAACAATTCCCCATCGTCCAAATGAAACAATTCCCCATCATAAGTACACATTGATGGCCTAAGACACGAAACGAGCGGTTTGTGTGAGAAAACGAACAGTATTTATATCGTTGTTATCTCTTGAAAACAGCACACGTCCAAATGATCTGACGGCGCGGGCGGGTATAGATATATACACTAGATGTCGCCTTGGCTACGGTTTCGTTCCAATGAACTGCAGTAGCCAAGGCGACATCTATGTATATATCTATACCCGCCCGCGCCGTCAGATCATTTGGACGTGTGCTGTTTTCAAGAGATAACAACGATATAAATACTGTTCGTTTTCTCACACAAACCGCTCGTTTCGTGTCTTGGGCCATCAATGTGTACTTATGATGGGGAATTGTTTCATTTGGACGATGGGGAATTGTTTTAATTTGGACTCTGTGCTTGTGTTTTGAGCCAGTGACCATCGACCTGCATTATATGACTGACAGACAAGAACGGTTTGACCTAAAGATATCAAAATTGAAACTACTGCGGAAACAAAGACACCTACATCTTGGATGCCCTTGAGGTAAGCTAAAACATATCAAAAATTAATTTCAAAGTGAACTATCCCTTTAACTACACACCACCAATATATAGCTCTCAAACATTTTCACTCTGATTCTGAGAATCCATTGAAATTCATCAGTTGTTGATCTTTGATGTTATAGAGTTGCCCAATTAATCGTTAAAAGATCTCAATTCAAACACCCACGCGATCTTATTCCTAGATGACAATGATTCTCCCATGTTAATTAAACCTTTGACCGGAACATTCAAATCTGTGCTTGCATTGCCGTTGACCCAGAGAGAGCAGTTGTTTAGGAATGAAACAGCTTCACAAACAGTCTTTTCAGCCACACAATTGCATTATTTGTGAAAAAATATGCTCAATATGCTCAAAGACTTAGCTCAGCACTCCACAAAACTCTAAACCCAAAACTGATTTCACGCACAAAGTTCAAGTTCCCTAGTGTGTTGTTCAAATAGCACAATATTATATACAGAAAGCAAAAAGTATCTGTACAGTTACATACTGTCCCAAATTATATTGATTCTCAAATCTTATGAATTAATCTAACTGACCACATCTTGCTCTGCTTTACCAAAAAGTTGCGATGAACTTCTATTTACAAGCTGTCTGCTCTTTTCAACCATGCCATCAATGTGACATTTTCATCAAATTAACCGAATAACCCCAGTGGCTGACGAGAAAGTGGGATGACAGAGCTTGTACAAAAAGACACTTACGAGAGGTGACATGCTGTCAAAATAAATACGATATCGGAATGCTCTGTCTCCTGGGCGACGCTTGGAGGTGAGAGGATGCAAGACAGTGGTGTGACAGAAGTTGAATGGAACAAAACAAGATGGGTAATATTTTACACAACGGGTGTTGTCGTTATATCAGTGTACTTTTAAAAAGTGATATTTTCACATCAAATGTTTCCAATTAGGGATGCTCCGATCAATCGAGCGAAGATCGGTATTGGCCGATAATCACATTCTATGACTCAATCGGTAGTCACTAAATTTGGCCGATCTCACGAACCAATCCCACTTTGATGACATAAAACACGTGATTACGTCAAACTTTAGAGCCGCAGTCCCTGTTGTGTTCTAAATAAAAATCACACGGAGGAACGTTTTTATGAAACGATTTGAAAGGATTTAATACAACAAATCTGATTCGCTGCTTCCGTCATCTCTGTCATCTGCTCTCGGTGTCTGAGGCGGGGCTCACACACACATATATTCATAGTTTACCATCAGTTGTCAGAAGACGAAAGCGATATCTTTGTCGTAGAATCCTTTCAACGTTTAAGGGGATTTCGCATGACTGGCGTCAGCGATGTTCAATGCATTGTGTCAATGCCATTGATCTCTATGAAGTGAAACGTCAACTTCAGCGTTATCCAAGTGACGTGTTACTCGTCGACTGAACATTGTAAAGCTGAATTCATTTCAACACCTTGTTTCACTAGTGAATAAATCAGCGTTTTTAAGCATATTAGTTGAATGAACAGTTTAATCATGACTCCCTCATAAAGACTTTCCGTTTTAAAGTCTTGTAGGCTCTTTAATAAGCCAAAGTATCATAATATGGATAGTGTTTTGCATAAGCTCTGTTTTTAAAGGCCGACTAATATGATAAATGGTAAACGTAATGCTTATTTATCTGATTCACAACAATTACAGTATTACTGTAAATAACATAACCAAGGCAACATCTGTGGCATTACTTTATCTGGAAAAACAAGTTAACAGTGACAGTCAACAGAGAGCTCACATGTCACTTATATAAAACATGATCGGGATCCGTATCTGAGTATCGGCTGCAAAAATCCTAATCGGAGCATCCCTATTTCCAATTGATGTGCTATGTATGGGGCACAGATTTCAAGGATGTATTGGGGGGCTTTTTATCAAACATTGATATCAACAGTATTGTTACTTTGGTGCAAGTTTGAAAACTAAAAAGAAAAATTTAACCAGTTGTACTATTGGGAGTTCAAACTATATTGGAAGTATTGCTGAATATATTAATTATATTGACAGGTGGCTGAGTTTGAACAGTCTAATTTATATGCGCACATAAACACATCTTCAACATGTAGAGAAAGCACGGTGTAGTAACATGAATGAACAATGTTATTTTTTTATTAAATAACCAACAAAGATTTATAAATCATGTAAAAATATATTCCTTATTGTTAGTTTATGTTATATAAATGCATTATAATTACTGTTAGCTTAATGCAGAGTCTGGTACTGTTTTTAATTAATTTTTTCTGTCTCTTTTTCTTCTTGACACCAAATAAACCTGTTAGTAACTTTAATTAAAACCTGTAGATGTTATTACATAAAACACTTTTTCCTAGGTTCCTCTAATAAATGCATTGTTCAAATGTGATTACTGTATAAAATGGCACAGCATTTTACTATCACATTTTGAAATTTGTATTTGGTTTCTTTTCCTTCCAACATTTTCAGAAATGTTACTTACGGACACAGATGATAATCATTTGTTTTGTGCAGTGTTTCTCAGATTATCACATCAATCAGCAATGCTTCACTGCACTCTCCAAACAAATGCAGGTAATGTAGAGGATCCTTCTATACAGAGTTAACAATAAGGCCTCATTATGTGCAGTTTAGCATGCTTTCCTCACCAGTACAGGGCATACAAATTCACGCTGCACGCTGCACATCCATTTGCAATGCCTTTCATTAAGGAACAAACAGGAATCCATGTAGAATCGATGAATCGTAGCAAACAAGCTCTGGCATAGAGAGAGCTTTGAACATTAATCTTAATGCTTCATATTGTGCATACTATGACCAGACAGTATACTGTAATGAGCTGATTTGAGTTGATTCACCATATGGATCTCTGAAAAAAGGGCAGGAAGGAAGGATACACATTTTAGTTTATGTGCTAACCTATCCATCACTAGCAAAGCATAGCCTAGGACATGATAGTAATGTGATAAAACATGTTATGTGCTAGCACTGTTTTAAAACAAGAAAGCAATTTTCTCAAACATGCAAGCAACATGCTAACAGTGTTCTTAATCATGTTATCAACATAATACATGTTATAAGCATACTAGCAAAGTGCTAAATGGTAAAAGAAACATAATAGCAACATGATAAAACATGCTAGTGACATGCTAGCAATGTGTTTATTAACACCCCCAAAAAATTTTGGACACTCCATGCACTCAACTGTTTCAGCTTTAATTAGGAAATAGAGAGGGACAGGCTATGAGACTAACTATACAAAATAACTATAAAATTCATACACTACATGGTTACACATATTACTCATGTACCGGGTTAAGTGCATCATCAATCCCATGGTATATCCCTTATGTGTGCAAGCACACTTGGCAATAAAACTCTTTCTAATTCTAAGTACATAGCACGTAAGTGAATAAGTTAATAGTGAATAGTGCATAATTTGGGACATAATCATCATGGTTTAAGTGCATCATCCTGGTATTCAAAGTGCATTTTTTACTATTTGGAATTTTCAGTGTGAACGCACTTCTCACACTATTTATACTACAAAACGGCATAGAATATTGCATAAGTACGTGGATTGGGACGCATCTCATTGAAACATGTTAACTTGTGCAAGCTGTTTTGTTAAACCATGCATGAAACATGATATCAACATTTTATTGACATTCTCTGAGTAAAATTTCCAAAATTTCAAGCTTTTAAAAATGTATTTGAAAGTTTCAGACAAGAATCTGTCAAGCCAACATCAAAGTTTGTCATCAACATTTACTCATTTGTCAAGCTTGTTACTACCTCTTATCCTTTAGGTTAAGGATTTAAACCAGCCCTAATCCTACTTTGGCACACAACCTGTCCTGCACCATTTGTTCTATTGATATGAATAAATTGTCAGGCTTATCGAGGACGGACTGATTAGACTTGAGATTTCTTATGATAACTGGGGAAGAAAAAGAAAAAAGAAAAAAAAAAATCACAGAGACTTAATTTAAAGGAAAAACCTTTGAAGAATGTCGGTAACCATACAGTTTATGGATCCCATTGACTTCCATAGTATGGAAGATAACTACTATGGAAGTCAATGGGGTCCATCAACTGTCTGGTTACCAACATTCACCAAAATATCTTCTTTTGTGTTCAGCAGATGAAAGAAATTGATACAGGTTTGAACATCTGGGTGAGTAAATGATGACAGAATTTTCATTTTTGGGTGAACTATCTGCTCATGTGTCCTTTAACTATCAGAGATGTGCAAACAAACACACATTTATCCACTGAATTCCAATACAGCAGTTTTGTATTTGTAAGCAAGAGAAAGTGGGTTTTACAACGCTACAACAGCTTCCTCTCAATCCCAACATGTGAGCCACTAGTCATGTGTCTCAGTCTAATTAATCTGATTGTGAGCTTTGCCCCACTTTTCCCACCACGGCTTGGACCATTACTAAATTACATCAGCACATCTAACACATCCACATCACGTCACACAAGTCTCCAGTCTAACAAACCCATCTCTGTAGGGTCTCGTAGAGGAATGCCACCGCGCTAACGGAGTCATCATCCTACCGCCGACATAGCCGCTAATGCCCGTGTGGCAGGAAATCTTTAATCCAGTCCTTCAACCCCACAGGACGACGGCCCCTCCTCACACACACGATGAAGTCTTCTCTCTCAATGCCCAAACATTCGATTCCCTCTGTGGAATTCTCTCCTTTTTTCTGGTAAAGGCTTTCCAGCTTTTCCAAATTGAGAGCTGCATTGTCACTGCAGGGGAGGAGGCAATCTTTTTATGGAGTATGGAGTGGGCTCATAATGTTTCATTGAATTATCCCCTTTTGCCAATAGAAGTCAGTCAGTAAAGCCTCTTACACTGACTGTGAGATTCGCAATGAATCCTGATGCAATCTGATATCTCCTCACACCATTTCCAGAGCAGAAAGCAGCACCACATGAGGATTTCAAGCCTGTGCAATTTCCGCCAGAGTTGGTCCTGTAAAACGGGATTTTCTCGTTCTCCTCATAGTTTGTAGTGTATGGGCTCACAATAAACGTTTGAGACACATTTTTAAAAGCCTTCAAGATAGGTTTTATTTTTATTTACAAAAACTTGCAATCTTGTTTTCTTTTCTTCTAAATTGAAAAAAAATAGTGAAACAAATATTTCATTTCCTAGAATACTCTAATTTACCCAAACTTTAAGCCAAACATCAATGTATAATCTTTATTTTTAAGTGGCCAAAGGTTTACTATAAGTGGTTGCAGCGAATCTGAACCAGTAAAGAACATGTAGATGCAAAGTTACTTATAGGAAGTCTAAAGCAGACTTTCAAAACCCAATGCTTCCCCGAAGTTGTTCACGGGGGGCTTGTTTGAGCACTTTATTTGAAGAGTTTGTGAATTCTACCCACGGTTTGTGTTGGTCTTGCATGGGTTCACAGTAATGATATGTTTGCAAGGAACTGAAGCTTTTAAGAGCCTTCGAGAAAAGCTTTAGCGTCAGTGTGTAAAATTAGAATGGAATAAACATGAGCTCACTGCTCACTTCCATAGACTTTAATGTTAATGACAAAATACTGTTGGTTTTTTAACCACCAGAACATATTTTGAAACATTAATACATCCTTTTCCTTATGTCTTTCCTAGTGCAGTTTTATGTACAGTTTAGACTAGCACTAAAGATGTATATTACAGAAAAACCTCCAAACTTTGCGGTTAAATTTCCAATTTACACAACAATCATCCATCAAACCATCCAGAGAAAGAAAACAGCATCACTCTCTTTTAAAGAGTGATGCCTTTGCCGTTTGAGTAGTGCATTTATCTCAACCAAATATGCCTTAGCACGCTTTGTAAATGTCACGGAGTGAATCATTGAGTGAGAAAATAAGGCTTTTGGTCTCTATTGTATTTGTTTATGATTGTCTTGTGAATTGGCCCTTCTGATATGGCAAAGCAAAGAACAATTCTAACTCCATTATGTTTGAAGTTTTTGTGTCCACGAATGTTTGTGACTTTTTTTTTTTTAAATGCACAATCTTACATGAGTATGAAACACTTGGCTGAGTAAACAGAGTATATTACCATTTAAATAATGATGACTGCTCTGTTCATTTTTTCAGAGAGGTAAGAAGAAAAAGTAATCTTTTTTTAAATGGTTTTTATGCCACTATTTTTCTCTGCAGAGTTTTAGAAAACAAACTCTCTGAAAACACGCTTCACACATTTCCTTTCCTTTTCACACATTTTTCTACTGACAGAGGATATACGTGCAACAGTAGAATTCTGTCATTTTGTCTTTTTTTTTTTCCTGACAGCATGAAAAAAAAAATCTGAATAATGTGCTTCATAATATAGATGGATGGGTGGAAAATTTCATAGTTTGCATTTTAAATATTCTAAATCCACACAATTAAATCATATTTTCACACTTACTGTATTGTAAATTTGATCAAATTACAGCTTGATTTAAAAATGATGAACAATCAAATAATTCTGTTCATATTACATTTGTTACGGCACGTTGGCAAGGAGTGCTCACAAAGATGAGGAAAAATACAAGGAGATAGACTTTAATAATAAATGCTCAGGAATCAACAACGTAGACATTAACTAGAACCAACAGACACGTAGGGAGAACACAGGGCTTATAAGCATGGATGAAACAAAGGGAACTAATGGGATAAATGAAGGAGGACAGGTGAAAGAAATGACTAATTAAGATAGCTCAGGAAAACTAGGTCCAAGGACTAAACCAAAAACACAATGAAACATAGGAGATGGAACATAACTATGTTGTTATATATATACAATATATATAACAACATCTTAAGAATGATATTTGCTGACAGTGCTATCTTCTTTGAAAACCTTTATAAAAGATAATAATTAGAAATATCGAAATGGATCATGATTATAGAAGGGTAATGTACATGTTCATGCAATTGGTTGTTAATGGCATTTAAAGAGGGTTTATACAGTATACAGCAGAGATCCAGGTGTCCAGCTTTCATGTTTTTGTTTTTATCACTGACATAAACATTATTTCAGAATAATTTTGCTATCCAAACTGCAAATGCAGACTCTTCCCTCTAGATAAGCTTTTTTAATACATAATTCATTGAACCTCAATTAAACATTTACTTGCAATGCGGAAGCTCTAAAATTCTCACCGATTAAATTGCAAGTTAAAATGACTTCCGAAACAGTAAGGCAACAAATTAATATCAGTCCCTGCGGTGTTAGGTTCGAAGTTTATAGAACTCTCCGGCAACAATTAAAGTCTTTATATATAATGCATTATAAATCATCCATTATTCCTTGTATGCACCTTATGTATTGTATGGTCTCATTAATAATTGTCACCACAGTTATAATGCATTATGTAATACTTATGTTAGACCTTTAGTATGTGTAATGCATTAAATCACATGACAATTTCACATGTAACGAGGAATCGTTACAATTGTTTATGAAAAAATATCATGCATTATTACATACATTATGAATACCTTTATAATGCATTATAAATAAAGACTTTGAGTAAACCAGCTGTACTTTATAGAACTCTAAACACCAACCGGTTAGAGAGGAACACGATCTAAAGTTTTTATAGTTGACATATTACCTGTAGTAGGTATAGAAATATAAGTTAAAAAATGATGATGATGATGAGATTCAGTTCAAATTTTAACTGTTAGATTAACAATTATTATAATCATGCATAATTATGAAAATAATAAAAGTATTAATATGTTTATTTATTTTTTACTGTGTACAATATGTATAAGTTTGGTTTCATGGCAGGTTATGTGAATGTGCCCAGTGTATGTGAGTTTTGCACAATATGATTTTTTTTTTTTTTTAAGAACTAGGGAATAAACATTCATCTGTAGGACTTCAAGATGTTCCCCCATGTTGCAAAACCATTTTTAGTTCTAATCGGATCTTTATTTATAAGGTTGGCAGGGCTAGGACTCAATTTACCCTCTCTTTAACATTATAGCATAGTTCCCACTGCCATCAAAACCATTCCTCCTGAAGCAATGGGCCATATGAAGCCAAGCTTTTAAAAAATGATCACAGGTTCGGAGCTTCAGTCTCATTAATATATACTGATCTGATCCTGCAAAGTGCATTCTCTGCACGCTCATTGTTTCAGATACATGTATTCCCAGGGCCACCGGCTGCTTTATTATTTATAGCTGTGATATCAATGCTGAAGGCAGCAGTGGGTCAGTTCTCTGTGAGCCCAGCCAATGAAAGAGATACATGTCAAAATACAGCTGGGTCTCTGCAATTTCCTGCGGCGCATTGACAAAGCTCTAATTCCACAAAGAATCATGGGTCACACCAAACTTGCAAAATAACTGTTTATACAGTAACAATCAATCATAGTCTGTGTAGACATCTAACATCACACATGCCCATATGAGCTCAGATAATTTGTTTAAAGAGCCTGTCACTAGTATTTATGTTGCTTTCAAGCAAGTATTTGCAGTCAATTAACTCATCCTTCATTCATAAATGTCATTTGCAATACAATTAAAGTTGACTGAACATTTCATAGAATTGTATTTTTCCTTCTTGTGTTTGATTTGTCTAGAGCTCTGTAAAGTGAGACATATATAAATCCAAGCAGGCAAATTTTACATTAGCATAAGATATCAAGTGATAAAGGGGCCAAGTTCTGCACCATGCAATTGTGCTTATGAATAATTAACACGTCACATGAATAATTAGAACTATTCGGTTGAATGAACTTATATAGATTTCCACAGATGTCGCGGTGTCACAGCTGCAGGCAGAAGAAGACGACGAGGGAGAATCAAAAGTTCCAATGCAAACTTTTACTAACAATATAATGCAGACAGGCAGAAGGGTTCACACACGCTTAAGACGGAGATCGGACCAAGACCGACTGAACAGAATGGAACTAAATGCAAACACAGATGAACACTGATTAACAGAACACAGCTGATACAGATGATGAAGATGATGATTAGCTAAACACAGGTGATGTGATGACAGATAAGTCCAATGCAAACAAACTAAACCAAACTGTGACAACAGCCAAGAGTAATCCCTTGTGTCTCTTTCCAGACCGCCCTCCTCCTCAACACAGATCGAAAACTCACACTCACGCTAAGTTAAATGACTATGAAGATCAGGAAAAAAAACTTGCTTAAAAAATCTGTTAAATCTCAATGCCATACTAAACAAACATATCTAAATTATACTGTATTTTCTCTTATTATTGTTTCCATTATTGTTTTTAATGTAATGGTTTCTAATGCTTTGTGTGCATGACTGTAATGCCCACTTGCAGATAATTAAAAAGCTAAATACAAGTATACAGCATTAATAAAATGAAATGTGGGAAACATTATTTATTTAATATATATTCTCAGCATGAAGCAGATTTGTAAATTTTTTTAAGAACAATTAAAAAGAGAAGAAATAAGGAAATGTACGGAGAACTGCACATGGATAAGCAGAAAAAAGTATATCGTGGCCACAAATTACCAATTTGTTCCCACAACTTACTAATACATCAGCACATTTTACTAATTCATTGTCTCGTTTTAAGTAAATCATGTGCACAATATAATAAATTGTTGATTTACTAAATTTTGGCCACGTCGTGATCATGTGTTCCACGATTTACTAAAACAAGCGATGTTCGTAGGAACGAAATATTAATTTGTGGCCACAATATATAGAAGATATATTATAGAAGATTCCACAATCATTGTAATATTGCTTTGGAATGACACTAGGGTGAGTCAATTATGGCAAAATGTTCATGACTATAATGTCCATTATATAATGTAATAATGTTTGTCAATGTAAAAGGAAGTTAGATGTCACTGTCTATGTGGTTATCCATAGGAGAATGAAATTAAGCATTAAACACGCATAATCTGTGTGGATATTTTGTCAATACACCAACATATGCTTCCAATGAGAGTCTCCTTAAAGGCACAATATGTAACTTTTTTGCTTTAAAAATAGCAAAAATCACTATATCTATGTTATATATTTTTTTTAGTTGTGTACTTACATTAACCCGACTGTTTCCAACAACTTTCAAACCAGGAGAAATTTGTAATTTAATTTGAAGACACGTCCCGTTTCTTTATTTCCGTTTTGTTGCCGTCAATGGCGTCATATCCGCGTTTTCCCTGGTTTCCGCTCGTACTGCCATAGCAACCAGAGCCCTCTGATAGTAACCAAAGCGACAGACGCAGACAACTGTGTAGTTCGCAATGTCTATTTGCACGCTGTTGTTGTTTCGTTCAAACATTATGGACCATGGCAAGCAGACTTTGGATAAAAAAGGAGACCTAAAACGAGAATCAATATCTGCGCGGTGTTTTCGAGATGCCTAGAGCTCCCATAGACAGTATAGAAACGAGAGCTCCACGTTCGAGACTTCGACCGCTCCTACATGTACTTTATTAAACAGGTGAGCACATTTACATAAAAATAATCAATGTTATATAGTTCAACAATGATAAAATGTTAGAATATGATCTGTATGTTATTCTAATGTTGATCTAGCTTACTGCTAGTCTCATACAGACAAACTAACACATACATTTCAACACATTCAAATGCAGTTTAGTGTGATAGTGTAATGTTAGACTAAGTGAAACAGCGCTGCGTTACCTCACAAGTTTAATTTGTCTATTAAACTGACCTGTGAGTTGTAATTCTGCACTTGCCTGTAGTTCGGTAGAATGAAATGTCCTTATTCCTTTTATATCCGCGGGACTCGCGTCGCGTGTGGAGCTGATAGCTGTCTCTTAGCAATCCCGACCTGCTTCATATCACAGTCATGATAAAAACGATGTATTCAGTCATCCATAAACATTATTAGATCGGTCGGCTTGACGTTGACGACAAAATCCATAATTCTTAGCAAATGTTGCGTCATCAAACTACGCCTTTGTTATTGTAAGAGGTTAGCGACCCCTAGCGGCGAAAAATTCCATACTGTACGTTTAAATGATTTATTTTAATGTCAAAAGACACACGAGTCAAGGATGGACTGGGACTCAAAAACAGCCTTATTTCCTAAAAACACACTTATTTCCACACAGACTAAGTTATGCTACTGCCAAGAAGTAATTAATGAATTAATATGTCATATCTAGGCTATATATATATAATATGCGGCAACAGGTCATCTCAAATTCCAACTTGAACATTATTGGTAACCTTCATACTGTCAGTTAAACTTCATTTGGCAATACAACATGATTGAAAGCTTCCAAAAATTGCTGGGGAAGGACCACATCTGACTTCCATCCATTCTGCATTAGCTCTGTGCGCATATACATGAGATTAGAGATGGCCTGTAATTTATAGAGTCATGTGTTAGTAGTGTAATTATACAGATGTGCAATAAAGATGAGGAGTCAGTCTGATCAAACTGACTGCGAAATGAAGCTGTTTTTTCATCCAGTATGTTTCGAATGTCTCTACCTCTAGCCAAAGCTCAATGGCCTTATCAAGAGAGAAGCAAGACTTGATGTTAAGAGCATCAAATGGTCATGAGAACAACTCCACAGGTAAGTCCTGGCGAAATAAATAAATAATAACAACAACAATACACTCTAAAACAGTACAGACAGAATACATTAAGGTGTCTTGTATTAAGTCTGCATTTAGACTGACCGACAAATTGATTGTAAAATGAACTGCTGTGGACTGAAGCTCAAATATATGGAAACAAAACCAGTTAGCAACGTTGACCCTGGACCACAAAACCAGTCACATGGGTCATTTTTTTAAAATTGAGATTTAAACATCACATGAAAGCTGAATATATAAGCTTTCCATTGATGTGTGGTTTGTTAGGAGAGGACAATATTTGGCCGAGATACAACTATTGAATATCTGGAATCTGAGGGTGCAAAAAAATCGAAACATTGAGAAAATCGCCTTTACAGTCATCCAATTATGTTTGCATTTGTGCTACATCCACTCACAAAATAAATGTTTTATATATTTATGGTAGGAAATGTACAAAATATCTTCATAGACCATGATCTTTACTTAATATCCTAATGATTTTTGCCATACAAGAAAAAGCGATAATTTTGACCCATATATGTATTGTTGGCTATTGCCACAAATATACCCGTGTGACATGTGACTGGTTTTGTGAT
Organism: Rutilus rutilus; assembly: GCF_951802725.1. Taxonomy (NCBI): domain Eukaryota; kingdom Metazoa; phylum Chordata; class Actinopteri; order Cypriniformes; family Leuciscidae; genus Rutilus; species Rutilus rutilus. Next base: position 31,724,880 of record NC_140226.1, read on the forward strand.
CCAGGGTCACATATATTGACTTCTATAGGCACTTTTTTTGTCTTTTCAAAACTTTACTCATCTGCCACAATAATGCTTATTATTATTATCTTCACTTGAGTGCAGCAAATATTGACATATTAATTTAATTAATAAATCAGAATGTTATGCAATTCAGTTAACATTTGTAAGAGTGAGATTTATCACCCTGGTAAATATGTATAAATGTCATGCTATATGACCAAGAAACTTCCTAAAGCAGATTGTTAACACAATAAAAATATGTTGTTTTTTTATGCTGTTGCTATTGGCACTGTATTGCCTTGTCCCACAGTGGGTTCCGTTATACTTGCTTAAACAGTAAATAAATAAAAATCTCTGAACCTCTCGAAACAGCTGCAGCTTGAAAGGTGTCAAGGAGCTGTGGTGCAGGCACCATATGTTCCTGAAGTCTTCTGGCAACCTCTCTGCTCCCTCCCCACAACCCTCTGCTGTGCCCCTGAGAAGCAGACTGCACCCACACACCTTATATGCATCACGTACAATATGTGGCCGCGAGGAATCGCTTACAACTGCACATATTCCAGAGCAGAAAGAGCTGCTACTGCATCATTAGCTGGATTTCTTTTGCTTTCAAACTGCTGTCAACTGGCACAACCTAAACATCACCACTGCCACATGTTTTAGCTGTTAGAAAAAGAAAAAAAATATAGAAAATATTTTTGAGCTACATTTTTTTGGTGTAGTAGGAGAAAGAACAGGAAATATCAGGAAACAGTGAAATATTTCTTCCATCCAAAAACCTCCCAAATATATAGGCTAGTATTCAAAAAGCAAGATGTCTGAATACACAGTAATCACTGAATATTAGGCAAAAAAAAAAAAAAAAATACGTGTGGTTTAAACTGTCTTTTAACAATACAAGGAGTGATTATGTTTTTTTTTTTTTTTTTTTTTTTTAGTGGGAATAGTCACACGGGATGGATTTATTTACATTAATTTCATTGTAATTGTGTTTATACTGTTTAAAATATTGATCTAGAGGTTTTAACATGACCACTTCAGGTCAAAACTTGCAGTGTCGGAATTAGAAATGAAATCTGGAAAATAATTAACTATGGGAAACAATGAACGAGAACTCGGGCAACGACAGTGACAATAGCTGTGTTTCCATCCAAAGTAGTGAATTTAACTTGGGTGCACAATTAGAATTAAACATTTGTGAATAAAACAGCGTTTCCATCCCATGTGTTCAAAAGAACAAAATCATAATTTCCTAATAAAATCGGCACAAAATACTGTATCTGTGGCTCTTTTTTCCTCTATCATAAATGACTTGCGTCTCAAAGCGGCAGGAGAAACGCAATAAACGCTGTTATGTTCTCTTGCGCCCGGATGCTGGTGTTTATGAATGCAATCGTGTGAAACGCTTCTGGGAGAGAATTAAACCAAATCATTCTGATGACAGACTTTGCCTCAGGTATTTCAGAATGATCAAACCAACATTTGAGATGCTGTGATGCGATTGGTCCGCTGGTTAGTCCAGTAATCCAATCACATCCACTGTTGAGGCAAAGTCATGCAAATGTGTTCCCATGGTAGTTTAAGCGCATGTCTTCTTATCAGATAAAACAAATATATCCGCCTCTGTTCATCGCATACGCAATCTTTAGAATTCATGTGCATCTTTGCGTTTACATCCAGCGTTTTTTATGCAATATCCCAAAATAGCGCTGCCCCCTAATAGTCGACCAAACTTGTATTAGTTGGTTAGTCAAAGAAAGAAACTAAACTTGTGTCGAAGTCACGCAGTCTGTGAGGGACAGATAGCGGCGGTTCGCTTATAGATAAATGTGCACTATTTGTAGGCGTATATCCAAGTGTTTGTGCGGAGTGTGGAAGCTGAAGTACGATCACTTGATCACAACAGCGGAAACAACTTAAAATAATCCGTCATTTTGGGTCATACAGAAAAGAGTAATACATCATTCGAAACTGTAAAACTGTACTTTAATGTGTGTACACTCACGATATCAACAAAATGTTGTGCTTGTAAAATAAAGAAAACCAACAGGATGTGCTTTCACGAAAAATTTATTGAAACTCAGCGTTTGCCTCACAGACATGAGAAATATATCTATAGAAAGCTTAAAATGTCTATTTTTAATCGAACCAGTTCAAATGGAAAACAAATCCTCTCTGATTATGTATTTTCTTTCGTTCACTGTACTGTGGAGATGGCGAGTCAGCATCGTCAACTGACACAGAAAACATTACTTTATTAATAAATAATTAAAATGTCTCCTTGCTATTGTTTCCCAACACATTCATAAACAAAGCATCATGGTAACACACATGACACTAAAATAATCCAATAAACATTAACTTAATAACAGAAAATGCAACATTAAACACCTTAATGCATTACTGATGGCAAAAATGAGAAGAAACTAAATTATTCATATCAAACAATTATCTGTGACGCGTCACACAAGGAATTTTGCCATTAATTATACAGTTATCCATTGTTTTAATTTGCAATAATACTGTAAAATTACATCTAATGTGATGTTAAACCATTTACAGTTTTTATTATAGAATTTGTAGATATTCTCCTGTACAAATTGCAAACCTTTTTACGCCATTTGTTAAGATTTTATTTTATGATGTACAGCGGTTAGCTCTGTTTGCTGTGCTAAGTGCTACCAAACTCTTTTACTTGTACAAAAACCTTTCATTTTAAATCTCATCACTACTAATTTGCATAGCAATTAACAACAATTGGTTATCGCCATGGAGTGCTAACCTGAGAAAGGCACGTGATGAGAAAGTTGGATGTTTTCATTGCAGATGATTATTAGTTATCTTTGTAGCAGGAAGTTATAGAGAGCTGTTTTTGCAGCTAATTGGTTTTGCCGTAGGGGTGTGGCACCGCGCCAGAAGATCCACACTTCTGAATACAGAGCATGCTTTTGAAAGAGACGCTAATGAGAAATAAATCACTTGACATCACACGAGGAGAGAACGCATCTCGCTCAAAGGGGAGCGTGAAAATCGTCACTCTGTATTTTCAGCCCTTTGAAATTGATAACACGATTATTTCATAATTGATAATGCCAGTTGTGAGAGATGTTTAAAGATGCATTAGCTTGAATTAAAATCCCTTTGAATGTCAAAGACGATGAGAACAACGGCACGACTTCATTTCACGCTGTAGTCGACACCTCTGCTGTAGGTGACAGAGACAGACAACAAGCCACACCACTGGGACAAGTAATCCTTATAAACATTCCCATAAAAGCCTGCGAGGAAAAAGCTGTAAATTTGGGTGTAGGCAGCTTGAGTGCTTTAGTGTTTCGCAGACAGCAACAACAGGCTGACACAAACTGGAATTTATGTGTCTGGAGAAGTTTTGGCAACTCAACAAACCTCAAAACTCAAGATCAAACCATCATACTAAAACAAAATTGAAAATCTCTCACTTAGGCATTCTTCTGGTTTTGGGGTTTTTTTGTGGGGAATCCGTGTAACAGCTTTGTCCGACTGAATCGATCAGTGACACGGGCTCTGGTGTGGAAGCAGTGATGGACTGTCAGACATCAGCGATCACTGGAGTGGCACTCAAATCCTGGAGCTTGTTTGCCATCACTGTCGCATGACTGACATCTCAACAGGCCACGTGCTACATTCAGATGGGCAGCTGCGGAGCAAAGCAGGCGAAAAATTGCAACTTTCAGATGAGACACGTGCTAGATGGCAGTAGAATACAGAGTTGATTTCTCGGCCATGCGTGCCCGTTTATGTGAGAGACTGCTAAAGCCTTTGTTGTAACAGGCCTGCCGTGTTTGTGACTGACAGTGTCAATAATTGCTATGAGAGGGTGTTGAGCTACATGGATTGTGTGTGTGTGAGTTTATGTTTACAGACACCAGCAGCGCTCTGTCACTGTTATTTGCTCTAAATCATTGCTTTTTTAACAGACCTTGTAATGATCAGCATGGACATGTAAACACAACTTCTGAAAAAAACCAAGCATGACAAGGAGACTAACACATGTGTGCTTTAGTGCTTGACGGAAATGCACTTGCTTGCCTGTTGCATACAGCTCTAATGAATTAGATACTACAAATCACACTTTGACAAGTAATCCTCGTTAAGCTTTTATTTAAATCAGTAACGCTCGTTTATTAATCAGTGCTGTCTGCTTAAAGTGTACTGTTTAACCATGATGCTAAAGCTTCTTTTGGACAGCAATTACTGGTGCAGGACCCCCAAAATTACATAATTTCAAAACTGTCATATGTGGAAAAAATGACAGTGCTGATTGGACAGTGGCACGGCAACAATGCACAAAGACCCAACCTCTTGCATTTTATAGTCTATATATATAGTGTGTAAAAACATTTTTCATGTTATACAAGATTAGACAAGATTCATAATGAGGCTCTCATTCGAGTTAATATGACTTGTGCAGCCAATGATTGATTATTACACGTACAAAATTTAAGACAGCAACTGAATGCAACTTAAACATGTCTATTCAATGCCTATGTACACACATGCCACAGGTAAATGAGTGTATCTGTCCAAACAACTGCAGATCATAAAATTAAATATTTAGATTGTGGCTAATTGATAATTTTAGCTAAGAACATTGTAGAAAGGGGGGAAAAAAACGACATTATTTTCACTGTATGCGAGAACGGCTTTCTGTACACAACGCCATTATAACTGATATATATTCTTTATCTTTGTTTTCACACTGGAAGTCAAGGAACCAAGGCACTGATATTGTTTAGTTGACAAGCGCACAGTTGTGACTATGGCGTCTGATGGAGACAAATGAGCATCATGAGTGTTGCTGAAAAGCTGCAGAAACATGCTCAGCAGGAGACACTGGCGAGAAATGCTACAGGCAGAAGGGTACGACCCCAACGTGTCAAGGTTTTGTAGTAAAAACAGTGAAATTGGTATTTACAGAATATCTGACACAGCCTGTCTATAGAACTATGAAAATGTTAATGTTAAATATGTGTAAATTGTGTAACACAAGTGGCATAAACTGTAATTTGATAGTTTCCAAACTATTTTTAAAACATTCTTACCGCCCCTTCCGCCCTGCCATCGTTCGCCTAAAAGTCAAGTCAAAAGTTCAAATGTTGGACATCTCAAACACACAGCACAATGTTTTGCACCACAGTATTTACACTTTTCAGAAAGCTACCTATGAAAATCTGACATAAAGGCTGTTTAAATCAACAAAATCACTTCCTTCTTTCTTAATACAAGTTCTCGGTCTTAAACTGTTTTGAAGATTGATAAGAGCTGCATTAGGCGTGCTAAAGTTCTAGAAGCTTGTTTCTCTAGTCATGTCATTAAGTTGCTAATACTATGTGGGACTGGATTTTATCCATCGGTTGAGAATTAGATAGTGAAAACGGAGCTATGTGTACTGAAAATGAGAACGTCATTGGCTAGTGTGGCTTTGCATTTCGTCGTTGTCAGGCAGAAACATTGTTTCCCCAAAAGTGCTACTTTTCAAGAAATGGAAAATACATTTTATTTTTAAACAATTAACAATTAAACACTGCATTGCCAAAGTTGATAAGACACTTTACAATAAGGTTTTATTTGTTAACACATGAACTAATGATAAACAATACATACACAGGATTTATTCATCTTAGGTGATGTTAATTTCTACATTTACTAATGTATTATTAAAATCAAAAGTTGTATCTGTTAACATTAGTTAATCCACTGTGAACTAACATGAACAAACAATGAACAATAAGATTTTTATTACATCAACGAAGGTTAATGGATGCTGTAAATATATAATGTTCATTGTCAGTTCATGTTAGCTATCCTTTGGCAAATGCTAGACTAATGCTAGACTAAGACACACTTCTTCACTCCTCAATACATACAACATTAGCCCATATACATAAAGTGTTTCTTGAGCAAAGAAAACGCTGTGCTTATTCAAAGAACCAGTTTTTTATTTACCGTTGCATTGCAAACTAGCAGATATAACTGTGTGCGGCTCTTCATTCACGATAGAGGTGGGTGGAGTTACTGTATGAGGTTTGACCGACAGTTTGAGGAGCCAATGGAGTTACGAGGTTTAGTCACAAGGTCTTTTTAATACTTTACATTGATTAAACCCACAGACAGACGCAAAGGGTAACCAACACTAATGATTTAAGGGGAAAAAAGACGAAATAAGGAGATACGAGGTTTCCGCTGACAGCGGCGACATAGCAGCAGTTATGACTTTAAGATCACAATAAGAAAAATACAGTATAACATGGGTGAATCATTCACAATAAGTTTAGTAACATGCATTATAAAAATAGGGTCAATTTTGATTTTATGCCAATTTTACACTTTGGAACTAGCCTGGACGCCAGCCGAACTAAGCCCCGCCCACAAAAATTTTAGGTCGGGAAGTTCGGTCTGGACTCGATCCGTTGAGGAGCTATTATGCCTGAACAAAAATTGTTCGGACCAATCAAATTGTCAGGGCGGGCTTTATACGATGATGGACAGATGAGCAACGGTAACGTAATCATCCACGTCATCAATGAGCGCTTGGGTTGAATTAGTTTACAACAAATGACTGCCGCTGGAGAATTGAGATTTCACGAGTTCACACTTACAAATAAGTCAAATAGAATAAATGCATATTTGGCGTGCTGTCCGAGGAGAGGCGTGCTCCAGGATTGATATTCGGCCCGAACCCAGAGTAGGCTACTCCCCCCGTATTCCTGGCTGTGGAAGAACAAGCCGAGAGTGAGTGGAGGGATGCTGAAAACTGTCAAGGAATGACAGGTGAGTTGACAGAGTGAATAAATATATGCTTCCTCTCATGCTGATAGTGTAGAGTCGACCGTAGACGGTAATTGTTTGATGACAAGTTGATTGGATTTATTATTTGAACGTGCTCCTCCCGAACTTTGTTTATAAAACATCATGTCTAGATTCCGCCATCGCGTCTGTTATAGAAGATATCGACAGCGCATTCATTTTAAAAGAGGAACAGAGAACCGCGATCAAGGCATTTGTCGATCGGAAACATGAATGAAAAACATACGTCACTTACTCCGTTGCTCTGATTGGTTGTAGGTCTATCCAATTGAGTGCAGAGGCAGTATCAGACTCACATTCTGACTAGAATCTGAGTATGACGACGTCAGGCTACTTTGGAACATAACTCATCCCACATTGTTTGTACTACAGACATGGATGACACATTAATTGTGTGATTTACTGAGGAGAGTGTACTACTTTAATAAGCAAGTGCACTTATTTTACTTGGCAAATTATAAAACAAGCACCATTTTGAAAGCACCACTTTTCTTAAGTCAACCTATGTACTTATGGCACAGTTATAACTTTAAAGCCAAGGAAACTACATGAAAAGTGAAATTGACTAAGTCCCAGTCTAATTCATCAGTGTTTCTAAAGGAGGGGGGGAAATGCATTCACAATCTCAACTAAATGTGATAACGTTCTCCAACTCTGAAATTACTTTTACAGACAAAACCAAGATTACACAGGAACAATACTATCCAATACCATAATAGCCTAACATGTTTCGCCCCCCTCCAGATCCAATCAAATTCAAAAGGATAAAATCAGCTAAATGCGTTATTCCCCAATGAATAAGTGTTTCAATCTAAAACACCACATTATGCCAGTTAAATGTGCATTTGTTGTCTTTAATAGTCCTTCACAAGTCGCCTAGTTCTAGAAGCAACTGCAAATTACACTCTTGTCAGATCAATACATTTATATGACTGTAATTGGATTCGTTTCAGCTTTTCTTTCTTGATTAACAGTGCAGCTCTCCAGCCCACAAGACACACCCTGTGACTGAAATGTGGGTCACTATGACAGTAAACCGAAAAGCTCAGCAACGTTTTTTTAGACATATTGATCTTCTGGATTGTCTGTTCAGCCTTAGACAGAGGAGATCGATAATTTCAGTTCTGAAATATAAAAATAGTATGAAATTACTGTAGAGCCTCAATAGTATTATACTGCAGAATCTTGAAAAAGAAAAAAAGCATTTCATGGCGTTCATGCATTTGGAATATTTATATGCCACAGGGGGGTTTGGCGCTTTGTTGGAAAGAGTCGAGTTACTGGTTGTGTTCCCAGGCAGGGTGTCTGGAGATTTCTGAAGCTGTGCACGCCAGTATTTCTGCCCTCCTCCGCCTGTCAGCAATGTAACCCTGAATGGTGCACATAACCCAAATTGTTCTACCAAAATACATTCAGATCAGCTTGTTCTTAAGGAGCTCTGGGCCCACTCTGGAGACTTTCAGACAGCTGTTTTAACAGCGGTGTTCCGGATTCCTCAAAAGTTACACCCACCTGATCATACGGTATGAAGAGTTAATCAGTGCGCCCACTTACTCAACTGAGCTAACCTCAAACTTGGAGGACGATGACAGACCCTGTTCTCCAGAGAGCCGGTTTGCTTTGCAGAGGCTCAGTATGCGGAACAGAGCATCTCTGTGTTTTTCAGAGCAAACAACACCCAGAGGCTCTTGACATGAAAATAAATGGAGATGTTTCTGTCTGTGTCCTTGAGCAGAGAATCATCTTACTGCTCCCTATACGCAACCCTCACGCCACTCCATTGACCCTTCACCACATCCACACCAGCAGGATCTCTTTCCTAATGTCCGCAAGTAAAATACTTTTAATAAGCAATTAGAATGAATTTTACCTGGCGGATGATACAACAGGTAATGTTTTGAAAGCACCACTTGTCATGAAGTCAACAAATGAACGGTTACTTCACTTTCAAAGCCATGAAAACAACATTAATGTGAAATTAAGTGTGTCCTAATAAGTGCACGTGATTCTTAAAGCTGAAACTTCACAGATTTTCAACCCGCTTTGTATTCTTAAAATGACGGTAGTAAATGTAAATGAACAATGTCTACTCATTATCCGTGTTACCTGGACCGAGAAATTCACATTTATTTGCCAAGCAAAACGCCTCATACGGCAGACTTTTGAACAGTTTTGAGGCTAAGTTTATCACTGGAAATTTTCTACTCTTTAAACAGCATTATGGTAAAAATAGAACACTATGGCAACAGTTTTCTTACCCGTACACGACAGTGTTTTGCTCTTGGGGGAGGACTGATGGAACAGCAGTTTCTGTCAGTGTTTTCCCTCCTTTTGGCCTAAAACATTGTGTTCGTGGTCATCCAATTTGAAATGTTGACTACAAACACAGAGGTTTATCAGATTTCTTGCAGCCTTTAGCCACTGACTACTACAACGCACTGGATCCTTCACTGGAGACTGAAAGTAACTCACTCCCGCTAAACGTTTTGAATACTCTTTGAATACTCTTGTCAACACCATAATAACTAAAAGTTTGCTAAGAAGTATTTTCTAATCAAGCAAAGCAGTATTTGACTCTGATCAAATCTATCCAATAGGAGCAGACTGGTGGGAGTGGCCTTGGACGGCAACATGCCCAGTGCATTATGGGTGTTGAAGTTTTGAAGCAAAAGGGAAGACAACAGACTTTTTTCTCTGTTCTTTGGACTGGAAGAGGTCTTCGTGGACAAGGCTATCCCAGAATGCACTGCGACAATTCGGACCAAATGCGGACAAAGTTAGATAAATGTTTATGGTTTAAATATTTATGAAACCTTTGTGAAATCTAAGTGGCTCTACCGGGACACCTGCCAAGAAAAACCATTGGCCACCTCAGCATTTGGAATCCCAGTATATAAAATATAAATGTTGGCAGTTTTTCCTGGTCACTTTTCAGCAGAAGTACTTCAATATGGTGACCTAAGACTGCATACCACACATTAATGATAATAAAACGGTTCTATAGGTTGTCCTCATGGGCAGCACGCAGTGTTGTCCAATTCACTCCATTTATTTTGACCTTTGTTGAGTACTGTAAGCGTTTTCTTGTGAACAGATTATCTGCCACTTTTTTTTATTATTAACATTACCATAATTAAGTGAAAGTACCTTTTTTTTTTGCACAGTAAAACCTGTGATTTTATATATCATCCAAGTATGTAAATATTAATAAAACAACTTGTTTTCTCTACACTAGTAATGCTAGATCTAGTAATACAAGCTCAAAGACATTTAGAATTGGTTTAATGGATATTATCTTGGTGCCCTGGATATTGATATTTTGCATATTCATGGACACAATGTGTGTCAGGCCACTGAGGCCATACATCCGCTAGAACACCTCAAAGTCTTCATTCCCACCCCCTTGTTAAAATACTTTTAGTGAAAATAAAACTAGTCGCAATTAAAATGTAGGTTATGTATTCAACTTTTTTGTTTTACTATATTTGTGTGTGCTACTGTATGTATTTTTATTCTTAAAGCCCATTCACATCAATAACTATAACAATAACTATTACCATCCACATTACGCACAAAACGTTCTGTTTATTATAAGTATGCACTGCAGTGTATGTCAATTGCAGTTTTAAATGCTTTTTAAAGTCAGGAGGATTCTCAATGGCTATCAAAAATTGGCAAACGCTGCGAAAGTCATTCTAACGATATCGTTCCTCTGTGTCATGCAGCTCGTCTTGTCTTCAACGAGCCAAAAAGGGCCCACGTCACTCCTCTGTTCATCTCTCTGCACTGGCTCGCTGCTCGCATCAAGTTCAAGGCATTGACTCTTGCCTTTTCCTTTAATCCTCCCTTATCGGGCTTATGCTACTCTGAACAATGCTTGAACTTCGTATTTTGAGCACTTCTTGCCTTGTTTTTGCCTCTTCACGATGACTCGCTTAATTTAGTCCTAAATTGTAAGTCGCTTTGAACAAAAGCGTCTGCTAAATGACTAAATGTAAATGTAAAATGTAAATGTCATTATCGTTATTGCTGTGGTGTGGACTTTACTGTTGTTATATGATTATGATTATATAGCAGTTATAGTGATTATACAATGCGTTATCTTTATATTTATCGTCCTTGGTTCGAACGTCCCTTTATTATAATCACATGTTGTTAGCTAATGCTAATGTAAAACTTCTGTAAACAATCAAAAGTTCAGTTTCGCATGCACTTCTTGTGAGTTATAGCCTATACTGAGTGTTGCAATTCAGTCTCTAAATTAGGTTCCATTCCAGTTACGATTCTGCTATAAAATGACAGCACACAAGGTTTTGGAATGGAGCTTATGTGTGTGTATGTAGTTAGCTATGTTTCCCTCTCAGAGTGTCTCCTCTCTCTCTCTCTCTCTCTCTCTCTCTCTCTCTCTCTCTCTCTCTCTCTCTCTCTCTCTCCCTGTCTCTCTCCCCAACACCAGGATACCGACAGATAAGCCTTGGATCCTTTCTAAATTACAGCCTCACAGAGCCAACGTCCCCAGCTGAGCCTGAATGTTATCACCCCGCCACTCTACACGTAGCTCTCCATTTTCGGTCCGTAGAGCGAAACTGTTTTAACAATTTCCTAAGGGACTACAGCTCCCCCTCCTTTAATCCTTCAGAACGTGAGTCCGGAGAAAGGCAGTTACCCAACACATCTGATGTCTTTACTGCACATAGTTCTGCTCTGATACAGATCTAAATATGGATGTTAAATGTAACTGGATCCAACTGCCCAAGGCTTGATAATAAAACCACATATGAAACTCTGACCTCCTGTCCAAACATTCTGTGTGATCGTTTATATGCTGTAAACCCCTGGTGTTATTGCAGCACACTGGTTTCTCTGGACATTATGAACTTAAGCATGAGTATCCAAGGATCCTTCAGGGAACATAACCAGGGAAATAGGGCTCCCTATAACCACACGCAGAGGCCGGCAGCTATACAGAGTGTAAGTAGGTAGGTATGTAAAAGCATGTCTTTTTGATATTTACTCCAGAACACACATATTACCCGGGTCAGCAGTTTATTTCAGCAAAATAAGCATATTTTGTTGTCAGATATAGCTAATATTAGTTTCAGAGTGTGAGAATTTTTAGTCTTGCCTGTGATGTTGCAAAAATGTCCGGTTACACTTTATTTTAAGGTGACAGTTACATTGTACTTTCTTAAATAATTACTGAGTAATATTAATTAATTACATGTACTTACTATAGAGTAAGTACTATATTACTGTTAGGGTTTTGTTTAAGGTTAGTTACTTGTAATTATGCATAATTTACTGTTATTAATATGGTCACCTCAAAATAAAGTGTTATGTGTGTGTGTGTGTGTCCTAAAACTGAAAAGTTTTTCCTTTACGTTTTCACGTACAGATAACAACGATGTCAAAATGATCCCTGTTCACACGGATCCACGAAAACGACTAAAAACGCTGTATTCTGCTGCCAGGCCAGTAGTTGGCGATGTGACATTGTAAAGATGCACTACACAGCTATAGACTGAACACATTATACGCATGTGCATGATGTCAACTTTTTCACAAATTTACATTTTTGTAGTTTACATGGAGATGAAAAAAAAAAAAAAAAAACTGTTGCCTTAAAATTATTGAGTAAATAAGCCATGCGTAACTGGATTTTTTTTAAAATATATTTTATATAAACAAATATTTTTTTCAAGTATGCATGAAGTTTATTTACTTAATTTTATAAAAAAAAATGTTTTAAGTTAAATCAACTGATCACTTTTTACAGTATATTGTTTTTAAAACCTTGCACTTTCATTCCCCATTTTTAAAAGCTTGCGTCACGAAAACGCTGTCATCATGTAAATGAATGGCCAAAACGCATTAAAAGTTTCCCGTTTTTAGTTGAAAGCCGTGTCGTGTAAACAGCCCCTAAAACTCAAACTATAAAAATGACAAAAACACAAATGACTGAAACATTAACTAAAATTAAAATGAAAACAGAATAAATCAAATCTAATTCAAAATGCTAACAAAAACTATAACCTTACATCAATGACAATGTATGAAACGTGCACATTCAGTGTTTCAAGCTGTGCAGGTTTTCAAAGAGTTGTGTGCTATAATTAATCAGACCACACATAACACCCTAGCAACCACATCACAATGCAATAAAAACACTTTGTGCATTGCATATTGTTTCCTACACTATTCTCCCAACACCAATTTTTACACTGAGAAACTATTAATAATATTTGCACTAAACAATGCAATATAGTACAATCTTAGCATTATTTATGCAAATAGCATGTGCCCGAGGGCCCATTTATACGGTGTGGGAATATAGAAATGAAGTTATAAACCTGTCCGTGCCATTCGTGAACGTGAGCACGCAGGCCTCATCTCTGATGTTGGGTGGGAGTAATGATGTTCTTATATTTCACGGAGAGATGAGAACTGCTCCCCCGAGTCCCTGGAGGGATCTCTAATTCAGAGTGTGGCTTCAGGCCGCGGCCTAGCTCCTTTCCATTCACTGTCCCTGAGGTGCCATTGCTCCAGTTACTCTCTGCCTTTATCAGAAATCAGCTCTTAAAAGCCATTCCTTCATCATCACTTTTATCACCACATCTGACCCGAGATCAGTTCATTTTCCCCAAAGGAAAGTGATCACAATCTTTTTAATAGACAGAAAAAAAGAAAAAAAAAGGCTTATGCTGAGGGCCACCACACTGGATCCAATAAAGCATCAGGATCTAGATCAAAGGTATGCATATGCCATACTTACTCATATCAGACCTCAAGATATTAGAATTCTCATTAGCTGTGTTTCCATCCAAAGTTACGAATTTAACTTGTGTGCAAAATTGAAATATATAGCATTAAACATGCGCGAATAAAGCAGCGTTTCCATCCCATGTGTTCAAGAGAACAAAAAATGTCAATTCCCGGGAAATTGGCGCAAAATATCTGTAATAAAAATGGAAGTTGCTGCAATCGGGGAAGAAACTGTGGCTATTTTTTTTTTTTTTCTCTATCATAAATGACTTGCGTCTCAGAGCGGCAGAAGAAAAGTAATAAACGCTTCTCTAGCGTTTGGATGCTGGTGTTTATGAATGCACTTGTGTGAAACTCTTTTGGGAGAGAATTAAACCAAATCATTCTGATGACAGACTGTGCCTCAGGTATTTCAGAATGATCAAACCAACATTTGACATGCTGTGATGCGATTGGTCCTCAGGTTAGTTCAGTTATCCAATCACATCCACTGAGGCAAAGTCAAATTTTTTGTTGAGCATCAAGGGATTTATTCGGTAAATGTCTTTCCATTGTAGTTATGTAGAGTTATAGAATTTATCTTGGCAGGATTTTTTGAATGCGACATCCCAAAGTGCATATATAAAAATAGGTGGATGGAAATAGGCTATTTTCAGTTTCCCCCCTTAAAAATGTTTAGCAAGAATATTGTGGATGATTGAATATAAGTTATGTTGGGCATAAGAATAATAGGCTAGAGTTCTGCTTGCATTTATTATGCAATGAAAGCAGTATAAGCGGATGTTTTTGTTCTGTGTAATTAAGGAATGTCTGGGAGCATCTCAAACACCAATCAATGAGTCCATTAAGTTGTTTACTGCTGATTTTCAAGAAAACAAGTACACACTCTTGCACACGCTTACAAAACATACACGTCCATATAAATATGGTATTATCTATTTCCACATTACTTTTTTTCCCCACAATAGCCATGCACACATAAATACACCTAGACTTGCCCAAACACACTGCCTTTTATTCTGTCACAATGGCTGTAAAAATGATTACATCTCCCTCACTATCTGACCTTGTTCACTGTAGAACACAGGAAATATTATCAGCTCTGATGGTCATGATCTCTGGCCACCCAAGGAGGAATTACTGCCCCTGACACATTAGTTTTATAATAACAACATGCTAGAAGATGACAGATACTTACAGAATTGACAAAGCAGTTTTGGATTGCCCCTAAACAACAGTATTTTTATTTATTTTTCTCTATTCAGAATACTATATATATATATATATATATATTTTTTTTTTTTGTATATGCATATATATATATATATATATATATATATATATATATATATATATATATATATATATATATATATATATATATATATATATATATATATATATATTCTGTATATGTATATATACAGTACATGTGTATATACTGAATATATATATATATATATATATAATTTTTTTTTTTTTTTTTTTTTTATTATACCTCAATTAAATTAAAAATAAAATGAATGTGGCATGACCAGTAATTCCCTCTTGGGTGGCCAGATATCATGACCATCAGAGCTGATATTCTTGATCAAAGGCTTAAATTCTTAAATTTGCCCAACAATTTTTAAACACCCTGATTTTACCATTACTTTCAATCAACTTAAACACAAAGACAAATTGACAAACCTAGGGTTGCCTTTTCTTGAGTTTCTAAGTAATTGCCACTTATCATACAAGCTTAAGTCAAGTCAAGTCTGATTATGTAGTGCTTTATACAATTCAGATTGTTTCAAATCAGCTTTACGTTAAAATAATGCATTTCGGCTGTTGTTCAGCTGAAGTCAGTTCAGTGTTGATTTAGTTCCGTTGCACATATCATCATTTAATAAATTAGTTCATTTCGTATATAAAGCAGTTCTGCAAAAGATGATGTCATCGTCCTGCTCAGTTCAGATCTCAAACAACAGCGTCTGTACAGTCAGAGCAATAATCAAGTCAGATCAAGTCTCCAGATAACCTACACATAGACGCTTGCCAACCCAACAACAACAACAAACAATTAACAAATAGGAGTCCTGCAAAGATATCCTCAATCATTTGCGTAATGCTCGATCCAGACTGATGCATTTATATGCAGAGTCCAGGGTGCTTCAAAGAGGGCTCTGTAAATTGGGTCCAGTGGGTGAGAGGCTTTAACTGTAAGTTCATTAGGGAAATTTCCCTAATCCCCTGTGGACTAAGGCACTGTAAGTATTTTACTGCCAGTCACAGAGATTAGCCTGGCAACACTTCTGGCCTGCCGTTCCTCTGATTGAGTGGACGTCAGTTAAGAACCCAGAGGTCTCTGCAGCATTTTTATAGTAGACTTTAGTTGAATCTTAGTCTGGAGGGCCCTTTCAGAGTTTGCATAATCTCTGTCTTATGAGAATTCAAGTATAATTGCCCGACAGACAGAGATTACACCGTCTTAGTTTGGTTAATGTCAGCTCCTTAAGATGAGCAGTACACCAAGGAGCAGATGAATTGAAATTTTCAATCAGACACAGTGACCTCATACACATGTCCTCACACATTATTGAACTGCTGAAATGCAAACCAACATTCAATACGCCATTTGGATCCCTTTCTATAAAACAACTGCAAAATTATAATTTGCATATAGAGAAGACAAATGAGGCTGGGTAGTCCAGAGCACACTGGCATACAAATGATGGTGGCATCATGGGAAATTTGTGTCAACTCTCTTACGCTGACACCAGCTGAGGGGGGACAACAAGTACACGAGCCCTGCTATGCTCGGGCAGCCCGTGAAAAGATGGCAAACCATCTGTCCAGCCCACTGGAATGGTAAAAGAGCCTTTTAAGTGGCTAAGTCTAAGCTAAGAAGGTGGATGTAAGGTTAATCATAGGCCAATTGGGAGTAATTGTCTGAGAGGTGGACTGGCTTTAAAAGTCGACCATTGGTTTGAACTGTCATCACTTTCCTGACCCTATGGCTTCCATGTGATGGAATAGTAAGGCATTAATTCGGGGTGTTGTGCATCATTGTACTTATATTAGGGGTCAAACAACAATTGTAATAATGTATTAATGAATTGTAGAATTATAGATACAGCACACTGATTAAGGGCTCTAAGGCTTGATTTGCTGTTTTATTTCACTAATCGTGACAATTGCAGCCTTTGTCCTCAGTTATATTTGGAAAGGCTGTGAAAAAGGTACACAAAAGGGAGGGGACTTATTAGAGCTGCAGTGCACGTGAGCCCTAATCAAATTGCCTTTGTGCTTGAAGCTTGTTCGTCTAATGAATGTGTTCCTCAGACATTGACACGCTGCATGAGCTGGCCCTCAAGGTGAATGCTCTTTGTGCCCTTTCAATCATCATTGACGTCTGCCAGAGAGTCTCATTAAGGTCCCATAAAAAACTGCTCAATCAAGAGGCATCTTTGCAATCTTTTGGTAGCTATCAGTGCAATGCAAATGGCAGTAAAACTAGACTCGGTGCTGTCCGTGGTGCTGAAATTCTCTGTTCCCATGTGCACTTGTGTGGTGTTTCGCAAAGACTATAATTATCTGTGCCAGTGTGAACTCGGGTGGTATTATGCCACTTGATGGCCACCCTGTGCATGTGAATTATATGTTTTGCAAGGTTATATTAGCATTGTTCAATAGAAGTATGTAGCCATTAGAAACTCATCCACCACTCCCATGAACACAGGTAAGTATAAACGGTCATGTATGCACTGTATACGCAGAGCTTGCATAAGCTTACTATATACACAACACGATACGAATTTGGATATTGCTCTGAAATAACACAAGGAAAAACAGAAATGACTGATAAGCCATCAAATTTTACCTCTAGAACAACATTAATCAGATCAAATATTCATGCCAACTGAATTACAGGAGAACATACATTGAACCCTATACTAGGTCGTCACGAAATAGTAATGCAATTGTGAGTAATTTCAGCTGAGAATTATGTTGGGAAGCAAACTGGGATTCCTGAATTGTCGGCTGATTCGTAAACGGGACCAGTAATGGACACGTTGCATGTTATTAGAACCTTCAACTTTCCTTATCACAATTATCTACAAATCTCTGAAAGTGCACGAATCCCTTCTTCAGGATTGGTGGTGATTTATTGTTAAAGCGGGCACGTCGAAGGCAGAGTTTCTAACTGTAACTAATTGAACGCGTTCACCAATATACAAAAAAAAAAAAACACTAAAAGCCTCGTCGATGTCTTATTAGTGGTGTTTTTAAAATCCTTTCACAAATGACAGGTGCTTGATAAGCAGCGTGACAAGCCCAGCACTTACCTTAATCATTGGGAACGTATCCATTCGTTCTGATTGCACTAAATTCTAAACGGATGCGCTTAAAGCCTCTGCTGTTTCAACACATCTTCTCTTCCTGTTTCATGTAAAAGAAAAGCAGAGAAACGAAGGAAGGTGCATTCTTGTGCACACCGACCTGAGCTGATATCCGAGTCCTACCACACCATTCATGTGTAGTTTTCACCAAGTTGAGCTGAAAACGGCCACACGCACTTCTAGATCAGACCATTATCCCCAGATCTCTCGTTAAATTGTTATTCCTCTCCGAACGCCACCCGTTTATTCCCGTGTTTCAGTTGCTGTCTGTTTCTTCATTGTTTTGTAGTGAATCCAGTAAAGCGCCGGCAATCCCGTTCGCAAACTAAATAGATATCCAGATAAACCCCGAGGAAAGAGCCCAGTTTGAGAAAGAATGGGTCGCGAGAAGCGCAGGTCAGTTGAAGCATGTACCGAACGTGTGTAGACGGCGATCATGAGCTCTCCAGAGCCGTGCAAATCTGTAGATGGCACAAACGAGTTAGAACGGACATGGGTGCGTTGCAGGGACAACTCCGAGAAGCTTATCAGGATAACAGTAGTGCACAGACGGGCGTATGGCGCATTCCAAGGCGTCCGGATTTACGCATTATATACGTTCACTGAAGCTTCTTTATTAGTCTTTGCGGGAATGCTCTATCTGGGTTGACTGCGCTTAGACGCAGGATGTCCGATTGTCTCGGATCAACTTGAACTGGGAGTATACGGATTATCTGTACACTTACTTAACCTAGATGATTAGCCTTTGAGAGTTTGCGCAGATTTGTTACACTTAACTTACTGACAATACATAGAACGCATGTCATATTTAAAAAAAATATAGCTTATACGGTAAAGTCCACATGAAATCAAAGGTTTTTTTTTTTTTTTTTTTTTTTTGCCTTTTAGTATGAATATGTTAGTCTTACTGTTATCTGTAAGCTAGTGTGCTCCAAAACAATGGGGGAAAAAATCCGCATTTAGAAGAATTAAGCATTCAAAACATACAGTCAGCCAATATGGATCAATGATTTTGATGACATCACTCTGCACTTCAGCTTTTCATCAGATTTTCTGTCCAATCAAATGCTCTCTAGAATCTAAAGCGTCCTGCCCACAACATTATAAATAGACACTGAAGCTGCAAAATCGGTCACTTGTTCACACATTTACTATTTTACATGGTGAATGGCACAATATGCAGTAGGGGATAGGGAACGATTCAGACAGTGTAAATATGCTTTCCACAGGGGCGAATGAAGTCTGGTTTCACGTTGTTGTCACGTGAACCGCGCAGCTCGCACACAGTCTGCTCCGGACCGGTCCAGAGACACGATAGCACAGAGCGGATCATATGTGCGAGTTGGCACAGACCACATATCGGACACATTTCAATGCTATATTTTAAAGCAATATGGAGATTACGAGGAAACTGCAGCTTTACCGAGCTCAATGGCTCTGGTCCAGCTGTGATATAAACAAAATGCTATTGGCTATTTTAAAAAGGGGAGGAGCTGAGTGATGTCCCGCCCTGTCTTCCTGTTTCAGAGGACATTACATCAACACATGCTGCACGTTCAAGGCACTTCACTTTCATTATTGACTGTGAAGAATCTTAAAGTGTTTTATAATTGTCAATATTACAATTCCGATTGTACAATAGTGAGTTCCAGCACTCAAATCTGATTTGTCTGAGGATGTTCCATTAGTACTGCATTTAAAACAGCACTGGGACATTTCACTGTATGTCTGACTCATTTCTGTTCAAAGCGTTCCAGACTGGTGCACAGAGTGGAAGAAGACTGGTGTCATTTTACTTTAGACTGTTACTTGGTGAGCTTTGCTATTAAATATGTTCAATATTTTCATACATGCAGAAGTGAATTAATGTAGTTATTAAATACTCTCCTTTCATTAACAACCGAGCAACACACGAAGTCAGAGTAGAATCTCTGAGCTGTCATCTCATACAGTAATTAGGACATGGCGCGAACGAAACATATGTTACAGCCATGAACCGTGATTTGCTTCTTGCTGTTGCTAGTCCATAGCAGGTGGTATCGAGGGGACATAGTCATTCTAGAGCACATTTAATTGGACAAGATTACGCATCTCAGTGCAAGATGATCTCAGTGCATCAATATCTTTGGACTGTATTCCCGCAAGTGAAAAACTGCCTATGTGTGACAAAAGTTTAATTGGTAAGGCTTTACAATAGGGTCTCATTTGTTAATATAGTTACATTAACTGTGAGCAATTAATTTTTTAGAGCATTTATTAATCTTTGTTCATGTTCACAGCACATTAACTAACGTTTTTACAGTTTGTAATCTTGTCACTTGAGCTGCAGCGTTCTTAATCGTGGTAGTATGAACTTTTGGTTGTGGTTTTTCCAATACTTAGTCTAATGGTAACACATAATTTTTGAGTTATTGTTAATGTTATCAGTTATACCAGTCAGTGCCTTGCCTTATATAGGCTTCCATTGGAAGTGCATTAATGGAAAAACACTTGGCCGCATCCGAATATTTGCCCTAACCTACTATATAGTAAGTGAAAAACAGTGTTTTAAAGGTCCCATATTGTCAAAAGTGAAATATCCTGACTTTTTTCATGATAACAGAGGTCAATCCACAGACAAATGCACACAGCCTGCATAAAGTAGCTCTGCCTTTTCAGACTTCCATATAAGAGCCGACTTCCGGCTCTTTTCAGAGCCGTTGTGACTTCCGTATGAATGTGACGTCAGAACTACTCAGTCACCGCCTTCAGTACCACCCCCACCAATGGCGGGTCACTCAGAAAACAACTGGCCAATCAGAAGAGAGGCTCATGAATATTAAGTAGACAGGCCAAAATCGACCTTTTCTTGGCAGAGCTCCTGAGAAAAGAGCTGTAAAAATATATTGAGATGGTTTTTGGTACTTATACCGCAATATATATTCTTAAGGACACCAAAACCTAAAATAAAACTTCAGAAAGGTGTACAATATGGGACCTTTAAAAAAAGAGCATGTCCGTATTCACAATATAGTCGTGAACGGTGGTAAAATCGGTGTAACACACAGCTTCCCATGGCTTATTGCTGCTTTATAATGGAATGGTTTCTCCTTGTTATTTTTCAGTTGCTGTCAGGCCTCTTTCCATTCCAGGAAGATGATGAGATGGTTCTGTTCCCATGGAGTTACGTTATGCATTTGATAAATCCATCATGAGTGACACAACTGCAGCGTGAGATTTACTGTACTTTATTCCCTTTCTGCCGCTGATATGGAAGAAATATCCCTGCCACTCATATGCTGAAATGTCTGTGAACGATTAAGTGGAGAAGATATCTTTCACTGACAGCAGACCAAAAAAAATAAAAAAAAATTGCTATTCTTTTTTTTAACATCATTATTCCCAAGAGGCTGTTTACCCCACAGAAAATTCAAGAATGGCCAGTTTTCAATAATGAAAAGTGGAAAGCACAGAGGAAAAAAGGATCTACTTGTGAATAGAAACATAAGAACGGGCTCAGTTGTTTTTGTTAAAGATATTGTTGCTGAAGGCAGAATGAATTTGAAGTATGCGGAAACACTGGCTCAGAATCAAACAAATGCCTTAAAAATCATTCACTGGCAACTGACCATGCAGTCGGACAGTGACCTCTAACAAACTGCTCGAGTGGCCAAGGAGTTTTCAAGGCCAGAGAGCAGAAGGATCACCACAGGGCAATATCATCACTCTACTTCAGTTCAGCTGAGACTGAAAGCAAAACCGTCCCAAAACAAATACAGCAGAACAGTCTTGACAGAGCATCGCTCTTTAGGATAGGGGTCTTCAACAGGGGATCCACAGATGCTGCAGGATTTCACTTGTCTTTTTTATTTATTTTTTTTATCAATAGAGGTGCATTGAATATAAACAACATATAATATTAAAGATTAGTTGCAGGGATTAAAGTTCTCCGTCACTATGACAGATTTCCATCAATAGGATTGCAGAGAGGCCATGTGAGATCAGTGCAGATTTATTTTGATGGTCTGCTTTAGACATTCTGCTAACTAAAAGTAACTTTGCAACTGCATGTGAACTAACTGTCATTAGAGTATTAGTAGACTGTCTGCTTAATATCTGCTAACTCTTTATTTTGATGCTCCCAAACAGACATACTGCCTGTAAGTAACTTGGCAACTACATGTCAACTTTTTCTACTTACCCGAACCCTAACCATAACCTAATAGTCTACTAATACTCTAATGAGATTTAGTTGATACATAGTTGCAAAGTTATAGTTAGTAGAATGTCTAAAGTGGACCATCATATTAAAGTGTAAACCAGATCAGGGGCAGAAATGAACAGGTGATTGGGGCAGAATTGCCACTTAAAATGAACAAAAATGCCCCCCAAATTGAAGATAGTTACTAAAGTCATTGTAATATATTATATGTATTGTATTATATATATATATACAATAATCCATATTATTTATATATATATATATATATATATATATATATATATATATATATACACACAGTACTGTGAAAAAGTCTTAGGCATGTTAATACCCGTTAATAAAATCAGTTTACATTTCCAAACATTCTTTTTGCCATTAATTGTAATAATCCAGTGAGATTTGTGTATGCACAAGGAGTCTGACGACAGCCGGTATGATCTGATCTCACCATCATCGAGTCCGTCTGTGATTACATGAAGAAACAGAAGAAACTGAGACAGACTAAATCCAGAAGAACTGCGGGAACGTCTCCGAGACGCTTGAAGAAACCTTCCTGCAAAGCTACAGTACTGTGAAAAGCACTGGCGCTTGTGTTAAAATGCTGTAAAGTGAGAATGCTTTCAAAAACAAAACCACAAATTGAATTTATTTATGATTTAACTTCTATTAACTAATCCAAATCAATATATGGTGTAACGACCCTTTGCGTTTAAAACGGCTTTTGTCCAGGTACACTTGCGCATATTAACATGCCTAAGACTTTTGCGCAGTACTGTATATATATTGTATATAATTCATATTTGTATGACTAAAAAGTGTCAGTTTTATTTATGCAATAGAAAAGCTGTTTTAGGAAACATCGTATTCCCTTAAAACGCTATCGGTGTTGAGTATTTAAATAAAGTGGTTTAAAAGAATATAATGTACCCTGAAAAAACTCAGAAGTTTTTTTGTTTGTTTGTTTTTTAATCCCTGCCATTTTACATCATATCGTTGGTTCAAACTTCTAAAAGCATACAGTAGTTCTGACATTTTATGGGCCGTACTTGCTCTTTTTTGATGTAATATTCTCATTATGCACACCTGCCAAGAAAAAAAATATATATATCATTGCTGATGAAGAATGTTCGTTTGTGCTTGCTGGAGGTTAACCCAGGCATGAATGTGTTTTTTGGCAGACACTCTCGATGAACACCCCCTTTGATTGGGTTCACAGAGAGGGCTCCACAGACTCCCCTCGGAGAATGATCGATGTAGACCGCAGGAGACAGAATGAGGAGCGCCGTCTCTCTCCTCTCTCAGCTGCACTGACAGCTGTGTCCGAGCTACACAAAATACCAGAGCTCAGAAAACGGCTTCAGGAGGAGCGCAATTCAGGACCTCATTACTGAAGTTTGACTTCAAGCAGAACTTACATATTACTACTCTAAGATTATACAAAACAACTTTTAGGGTACAAAGTTGTCCCTTTAGGGTGACAAGCTGATTCACTTTTTTACTCAGTCAATTCACCAACAGTTCACTTTTTGTGTGTGTGTGACTTGGATAGATTCCTTGGTAGCAAGTTATAAGGGCACATAAATGATCTTGTGTTAATACCTGAACACTGCATGCACTTCAGCATGAACTAATGATTAGAGAAGGCATGTATTAATCAAGAAAGAATAAAGTGCCCAACCTTGGTCATATGGATTCATGCGTGAATAATGGCAACCTTAACTACATGTTTGATAGTTAAATATATTAAGATTTAGGTAAAAACTAAACCGTCTCAATACGAGTAAACAAGAAGTACTAAACTACATTTAATATTGTCATAATGTAAAATTGTGACATGTGCAGATTCATCATAAACATTCCTGGATGGTACATTAGTTTGTGATTACTTACATTGATCCTTGTTATCAAAAGTAGACAATTCTAAATACACTTATAACAACTATCATCAATAATTTGACAGTAGGTTTTGCATGATTCTCTCCTTTCAAACTCACCCTACCGTGGCTTATACAGCAATACAAAAGCTAAAAATAAGGTAACACTTTATTTCGATGTACTTGCAAAGTTACTTATACTTAGTAGAATGTCTAAAGTGGACCATCAAAATAAAGTGTAACCAAAAGAAAAAAGAAAAGAAGTTGCTCACAAAAGAAATAACTAAACAGGAACCATAAACACTACAGTTAGAGGAACGTTAGCTTGGGAACACTTATTAGTATATGTGTTTTACAGCAAGTTTTACATGTCATCATCTGTATCCTTTGACTCTCACATCATCATTGTGTGCTTTAATTAAGCCGAGACTCTACATGGAAAAAAACAACAATGTTTGTTTTCAATGCACTTATCAGTTTAATAGTTGTAAGATAACATCCAAAAAAACACATTTAAGTGTTTATTTTGTTACATTTGATCTTTGTGCATCTTTAGATTTCAAATATCTTTAAAGCTGAGGTTTTTTTCTCCACTTCTGTAACACTTAAACACTTATTATATTCTTAAGGTTTTTACTGAGGGGTTTGTTCATATATCATTCAACCGGATTTTTCTAATCAGTCTTATTTTCTAATAAGTCATGACCTGATTTTAATTGGTTGTTAAGTAAGGGATAATGCACACCTTCAGGCTGATGAAGACCGTCAGGGTCCTGATCACCCTGTCGGTGTTTATTCTAAGATAATAATTAGACATGAAATATTGATCTGAGTCAAAAAAATAATAATTAGCTCTTTAAACGCAAAGCTTCGCGGAGAGAGCAGTTGCTAGCGTGGCAAGTTCAAACTTGATGGACATTTAAGAGATCCGGTATACAGTCATACCACTTATTACACAGCATTTCGCCACATAAATAATAATGGGGATAAGAGATTTTTATCTTCTAATCCATTACGTTTGAATAAAACAAGAGAGAGCGAGTCTGCGATACCGGATGACATAATTAAATAACTGTACACAAAATATTGATTTGAATGAGTTTTAATATTTTATTAGCTCACCAAACGCAGAGCTTCCACAAGGAAAAAACGTTCCAAGCGCTGCGGAGTTCAGTAGCCCGGATGAGCCTGTGGAATCTGCTTTTAGTGGTCGTTATCGAGGAATAACATACCGCTGGATGGCAAGATTGACCAATCAGAATCGAGCATTCCACAGAGCTGCGTAATAACAGTTAGTTAACTATGATGGACCCCCTCATATAAAGTCATGACACAAGAATTCATCAGCAAGGCATGTGTAACCCCTCCGTATCTACTCACACCGCTCCGAGCGGGATTCAAACGGGAGTTTCCAGGCATGGGAGGCGGGCGCGCTGACAAGAACGCTAAAAACCGTAGCCTCTAGCATCAGCCGCTAGTGCACCTCTTGAGGCCAAGGGAGTGAGGTTTACTCACACAGCGACTACTAGCCGACCTCCGTTACACTCACACCCCACAAAAGTGTTTATTGCAAATCTCTCAAGGACAGGCAGCTGAATATGGAAATGGTCTAAAAATATAGTCACATGAAAATGTGCAACGTTTGCCAGATTATGGAGGACACATTTTACCCACTAATACATCTTACCATCAAAAGAAAAAAAAAAGAAAAAAAAAAGAGCTTATGGCATAGTTTTAATATTACAGCATTCTGTCCAGTGACAACTATTAAAAGTTTTTGTGCACAAACAGACATCAGGAGGAAATGCTTGTTCAACTTTTACCTTGAAACTACAACAGCAATGATGAAGGACACAGGGGATCAGGACAACATTACTCATGTGTCTTCATTAGTTCTAGGTAAGCCTGCTGGTAGAGCATTGATCCGTAAAGACAGATACTCACCTTAAAGGGACAGTTCACCCAAAAATGAAACGTTTGTCATTAATTACTCTCCCTCATGTCATTCCAGCCTTATAACACTTTAATTTATCGTCTTAACACAAATGAAGATATTTTTTATGAATCTGAGAGCTTTTTGTTCCTCCATTGAAAGACTATTCAAATAAAACACTGATGGTCCAAAATGTTCATAAAGAGATCCATTTGTATCAAGCTGTAAAGAGACATAATCACTTTAAATGATGAACAGATTTTGTTTCGCCATTTATTCAAATATTAACCGTGATCAGCAAACTTACATAGAGCACCCAAAATATGGTAACCGGAATGAGGTTCATTCTCGTGTGTGACACCAGCACATTTAAGCTTGTGCAAGAACCAATGAGGTTTGTTCTTGTGAGTGCTCTATGTTCACTGATCAATGTTTATAGTTGAACAAAAGCCTAAATTGAAGGAACACTATGTAACTTTTGACCCTCTAGCAGTTAAAAACAAAACTGCATGCACTTTGCGGAAGAACATTGTTTTGGTTGTGCTTCGGCTCTGCGTGACTGTGCATATGAATAATTATGTGACCCTGGATCACAAAACCAGTCACATGTCTACGGGTATATTTGTGGCAATAGCCAACAATACATTGTATGGGTCAAAATGATCGATTTTTCTTTTATGCCAAAAATCATTAGGATATTAAGTAAAGATCATGTTCCATGAAGATATTTTGTACATTTCCTACCATAAATATATTAACCATTTATTTTTGTGAGTGAATGCAGCACAATCGTGAACATAAATGGACAACTTTAAAAGCGATTTTCTCAATGTTTCGATTTTTTTGCACCCTCAGATTCCAGATATTCAAATAGTTCAAATCTCAGCCAAATATTGTCCTATCCTAACAAACCATACATCAATGGAAAGCTTAGATGTATAAATCTCAATTTTGAAAAGTGTACCCATGTGACTGGTTTTGTGGTCCAGGGTAACATCTGGTCCTTTCTCATAACTAAAAAAAAGAGAGAGATTATCCTACTGCTCATAAAACATTCACTTCTAGGCTTAAGACATATAACCAGATGGTTTATATGGAAACCATTTAGATGGAAAGGATCTAATTCTGCGCGTCATGTGCAAGTAAAAACTCATATAAGATCTAATTAAGTCAGGTTTAATTTTTCTAATTCTCACAATTTAAAATAATAAATAATTTTGCTGGGTCTAAATATAATCTCTTTTTTTAAAGGCAGTATGTTGTTAGCTTGTAGGCGATACACAAAGAGTTATGTTGCCTTTTCCCTCATATTCTGCATTACAAACGTCCACACAGAGGACAATGTGTCAGATGCACACTTGCTGATTATTCGTGTGCATGACACATACATGAAGGGCATGACAGATTCTTTCATTCAAGGTCGTACATCAGCCCAACTGCAGTGTGATTCTTTTCAAGACATTCAGGGCTCATAAAATTTGACCTGAGATGGTACAGACAAAATGGACACAGATTCTCTGTAAATAAATAAATGCATAAATAAAGCTCGACACATTGCACTGTTTACATTTGGCCGTGGAATACACTGTCATTGAGCTCCAACCCTGTCTTAAAGAGGCTCTTTTACTCTACAATTAACAGTGAACAGCTTGTTCATGGACTCCATTTCGATATGCCGCCAAGTGTTACTAGAGAAGCTATTTAGCCTCCATTCAACACTGCTCACAGCACTTTTGACCTTGGCTAAGTGCTTTATAGCTTTGAATGATTTATTAAAAATAACTGCATCTGCCTGAAGACTCAGTAAGATATTCAGAATGAGGATGACTGTAGTGCTGAAGAATAAAATCCTCTGGAGATCATGCACACAGATTTCGAGAAAAGAAGATTTTAACCTTTTCCTCTTTGTAATACAGATAAATATTGAAAACCTTTTTTTTTCCATAATTTCTTTGTGTAACTTTTCAAATGCCTTGGTAACACTTTACAGTAAGTTTAACCACATCAGTTAAACTACCAGTAAACAGGTTAGGTGGTGTGGTGCAAACCACACATGAACAAATGAGAACCAACCAGGAAGGAACTGTAACACAGGGCTTAAAATATGTAAGGCAAACAATGGAAACTAACCAAGGCGCAGGTGAAACTAATCAGTAAGTAAGGCAACCTAACTAACCAGGGGTGCGTTTCCCAAAAGCATCGTTAGCCAACTATGGTCGCAAGTTCTGTCGTTATCATCATAGTTCAACGAGTGTGTGTTTCCCGAAACCATAGTTCCAATGAACATTCACAAACAGCATCACAAAGTTGTGTTTACAGTTTTTCTCGGTTGTTTACACGCATTTTCTGAAAGCATGCCTCATATTCTCAGAACTCTACACACAAATCAAAAAACACACACACAATGGGCAAAACCCCTCAATTCTCCTGCAAAATGAAACTTTACATTCAAAACAATGTTATTTCTTCTCAAAATGGTATTTTGTTTTCCAATGACACACACAAACCATCATATGAATAGACATTTATAAGAACCAGTTGAACACTGATGTGCTCAATGTAAAACACTATATGATGAATGTAAAACACTTCTTCTCCATTCATCATAATGACTTAGGCCTTTTTTTTGTTCAGTGTTACACTTACTACAGACAGTACATACATAAGTGTATTGTAAAATATTTGAGAATATTGTTTTTATACTCAGAACACACAAATACATGGTAACAAATATATTTTACAGTTTTTCTCGATTGTTTACACACATTTTCTGAAAGCATGCCTCATATTCTCAGAACTCTACACACAAATCAAAAAACACACACACAATGGGCAAAACCCCTCAATTCTCCTGCAAAATGAAACTTTACATTCAAACCAATGTTATTTCTTCTCAAAATGGTATTTTGTTTTCAAATGACACACACAAACCATCATATGAATAGACATTTATAAGAACCAGTTGAACACAGATGTGCTCAATGTAAAACACTATGATGAATGGAAAACACTTCTTCTCCATTCATCATAATGACTTAGGCCTTTTTTGGCTCAGTGTTACACTTACTACAGACAGTACATACATAAGTGTGTTGTAAAATATCTGTAAAATATTGTTTTTATACTCAGAACACACAAATACACGGTAACAAATATATTTTATTTTTCCCACAAAAACAATGTACATCCCAACCAACACAAAGTTGTACATACAGTGGTCTACATACAAAACAACAGCAGAATTTACTGTATACATTTACATTTACATTTTTTACATTTATGCATTTGGCAGACGCTTTTATCCAAAGCGACTTACATTGCATTCAAGGTACACATTTTATATTTTGTCAGTTCTTGACACTGTATACAGTTACAGTAATAAATAAAAAAATCCAGTGTTGGCCTTCATTGCTCCATTGAAGAGCTCACCTGTTGCCCTTTTATGCTAAAGCTCTGATTGCTAATTGTAAAACTGTGTGACGGGTGTTTGCCCATGTGATGAGTCAGTGTGCATATCTGAATGGCAGTGTGTTCCTTGTGAAAACAAGAGATTTTCTGCATGAAAATTGTGCCAAAAGCAGAGAATTGTGTGTAGTGTTTTGAAAAAAGTGTGTTTTAGAACTGCAATTTGAGTGTAAAGCAGGAATTGTGCTTGTAGTTTAGCAGAATTGGTTCAGGGGGTTGATGAATGAGTTACATGTTGTGGTCATTGTGTCTCAAGTACCAGAAAATGTGTGTAAACAATCGAGAAAAACTGTATTTTTTCCCACAAAAACAATGTACACAGTGTACATCCCAACTAACACAAAGTTGTACATACAGTGGTCTACATACAAAACAACAGAAGAATTGACTGTATACAGTTACAGTAAAAAAAAAAATCCAGTGTTGGCATCCATTGCTCCATTGAAGAGCTCACGTGTTGCCCTTTTATGCTAAAGCTCTGATTGCTAATTGTAAAACTGTGTGACGGGTGTTTGCCCATGAGATGAGTCAGTGTGCATATTTGAATGGCAGTGTGTTCCTTGTGAAAACAAGAGATTTTCTGTATGAAAATTGTGCCAAAAGCAGAGACTTGTGTGTAGTGTTTGGAAAAAAAGTGTGTTTTAGAACTGCAATTTGAGTGTAAAGCAGGAATTGTGCTTGTAGTTTAGCAGAATTGGTTCAGGGGGTTGGTGAATGAGTTACATGTTGTGGTCATTGGGTCTCAAGTACCAGTGTTTGTGTGTAAACAATTGAGAAAAACTGTAATCTCAAAAAGATTCATTAAAAGCCGAACCCATATTGCCGCAAATTGGTCGTTCAACCACGTTGGTTAATGATGTCACGCAGGTGGTGGAGTAATAACTACTTTTAATGAATCTTTTTGAGATCGAATTAATGCTAGATTTTTTTCAGTTATTTTGCTTTATTTGAAGATTCAACCATAGGCTCGTTCTTACTTACTAGAGCAAGTTTGCACATGCGCACCATTCAAAAACGACGCTTTAAATCTCTTGACAAACTAAAAGACGTAAATTACATTTGTATGTATTATAAATAAAAGATATAGGTTGTACTGAATGTCAGCTTGCTTATTTTGCCCAAGATAAGGATTTATTGAGTCCACATGTCATTAAAACAAGCATCTATGCTTCTAACCACAAGTCGAGAGCTGTCCACACAACTTTGCATTGTTGTTTGCGAATGTTCGTTAGAACTATGGTTTCAGTGACTTGTTGAACTATGCTGATAACGATGGAACTTGTGACTATAGTTGGCTAATGATGCTTTTGGGAAACGCCCCCCTGATAAGGGAATACAAGAAACAGAAACACAATAGCAAAATGACTACTACACTGAGGGTACGTTTACATGACAACAAAGTTTTTCCTTTGTGTTCTTCGCGTACAGACGACAACGTTGTCAAAACAATCCCCGTTCGCACGGATCCACGAAAACGCTGTATTCTGCTGTCAGGCCAGTAGTTGGCGATGTCACTTTGTAAATAAACACTATGTGCCTATAGACTGAACACGTGAAACACATGTACATGACCTCACACATTCGCATATTTGTAGTTTACAAAGAGACCTCAAAAACTTGCACTTTGAAACCCGTTTTCAAAAGTTTGTATTTTCAGGCCC
This sequence comes from Rutilus rutilus, assembly GCF_951802725.1. Taxonomy (NCBI): domain Eukaryota; kingdom Metazoa; phylum Chordata; class Actinopteri; order Cypriniformes; family Leuciscidae; genus Rutilus; species Rutilus rutilus. The sequence continues at coordinate 31,756,007 of NC_140226.1, forward strand.
CCAAAATGCCATTTTAGTGTGAGTTGAAGAAGCATTCAAGTGCAAAAAATACTTTGACACGAAATTACCAACTATTTGGCATTCACCAATATTCACTCAAATGCCTCTTTCATCAGTGTTTCCTCATAAATAATCACACCTCTGAGGTTATTGATTGTGCAGTCAACACACTGATGAAATCAGTTTGACAAAGTTACATCGACTGTTTAAAACTGGCTGTGCCTTCTGAGATATTTGGATTGGACAGCATTCTCAAATTTTTTTTTTTTTTGCTAATTTATTGGATTGACAGTGAAGATGAGACAGAAATGATTAGCTAGGCCAGACTTAAACTTACATGACTCGCATGAGGAGAAGATTGGAGAAGGTTAAAGAAGTAGAACCAGGTTTACAGTTGTTCTGAACAGTATGGCTGTGATTCGGCTGCAGGTTATTCAATTTCAAAAGCAAAACTGCAAGTGTTGTACTGTTGTTATGCATCAGTTCTAAAAACAAGAATACTGAGTAACTTATGTTTTAGACAAAAATCGGGTCTCCTTTGTAACAGTTGCCCCCCTTTTCCCAACATGAAAACATCACTTACTGTATCTGGGTGAGCAGTTACACATCTGTTTCCAGAGGATGATTCTTTTTTTTTTTTTTTTTTACCTTCAGAGGCAGGTTGTACATCAGAGATGAGGTCGATAAGCCAATTAGTATCCCAGAGGGAGTTGAAGATCATGTTGTCCCTGTTTGTGAGTATAGGTGAGTGATTGTGCCTTTGCCTGAAGCTGACCATTCCCCTTCTCCTGGGACATGTTGTGTTGGCTAGCAGCCTAAGGCCACGTTCAATACCGTGGCCTGCTTATGCCAGTAAACGAGAGCAGTAAAAGCTTCTTCCGTGTTTTACACATGGTATTAGCGAAGAGTAAGCCGAGTTAATTCAATTCATTTCTGATTTATTTGTATAGCAATTTTAGCAATTGGAACTGTCACAAAGCAGATTACTAAAATTGGGGACTAGAGCCAGACAGAAAAAGAGTTCAACCAAGGGGAAAAGAGTTCAAACAAAAGCTGAGAGGAACCAGTGCTCCACATGGAAGTAATGCCTTGGGTGTATAGTTTACTTATGGTGTGATAAGTGTAACATATTGTGTTTTTAGTCCTGTCATGTTTGCCTGTGTGTGTGCCCTGTCATTTGACCCGGTTTCCCAGTGTCTAAACGTTGTGTTCGGTTCACCTGCTCTCTAATTAATATCGTATTAGTTCCTCGTTTAGTCTAGTATTTATCCTCCTTGTGTTCCTGCAGTCTTTGTCATGTCCACGTCAATGTTAAGGTGTTGTGTGGCCCGTTTCTACAGAGTATTCCTGAGTGAGTTCTGTATTAAGGTTTCCTGATTTATTCGTATTTGTTCGTTACTTATATACTACAACCCGTGATAGTAAGGTAGCACATGTTTCTTCCTTGAATTAATCACTTCTGCTTGCATTATTCTCATTTGTACATTCGGCTAAAATGAACAAATTGCATGTAATTACACATCTCTCTCAAATACTTGATTCTGATTGGTTAGTTGCAACTGTGAGCGGTCAAGTAATTTTGAATATTGACCACTAAAGTTTATATATTTTTTCCCATGACAGTAAAAGTTGCCATGTTGTAAAATATACTTGCTTCATTGTAGAAAAAATGTTAATTCTTCAACTAGTTCAGAGATACTATAAATAAACTTAAACTGCATCATATTACTATTAAAATGTATTATTTTACAATTGTTGCAGACAGTGATCGTCCTTTTCTATAGGCTGAATGTTTTACTACAAGTAATTTTTCTCAAATCAATATTGTCCATGTACAGTATTTGTTAATTTTAAAGAAGCTGTGTATTCAGCAGAATAATGTACAGAAAACATAATTACACGTACATGCTAAAAATGCACACAGTGCTAGTAACCGATTATGTGTAATCTGGAAAAATGAAATGCTTGCAGTTATCTTACATTATGTATTCAAATACTCTTAATCCGACAGTTGAATACATGATTACATAATATATTCACAAAATGGCAGTAAATTGTTCATAATTTATTGATTCTCCCTAATTCTCCTTTTTTATTTGAATATTTCCTTTCTAAAAAGCCTACTGCGTATGTTCAGAACTCTTGCAGATGTGATTAATTATTAGCTTTTCATCATTTTATGAACCCACTGCACTCCCATCACAAACCCTGACATAATGTAATATTTAAAGCACTTGATAACAAAGAAAAGGAATACATTTTCTCTCTCTTTGTATTTTTATATCTATGGTACAGAATTTTCCTATTCAAATCAATGGGTTTAACGAGTTAGGTCAAAAGTAATCAAAACCCAGCACAGTGCATTCATTATAATAATGTGATAATGTCCATCTAGTTGCACATTATCCCGTAAAAATATACAGGGTACTGAACAGGTGTGGTGTAGTTTGGTGAGTAATGGTAACTGGAAAGGTTTGAGCTCTGCAAAGAATCAAGGTTGAACAAGGTGCTTAACCCCAGTTTGGTTCAGAAGGATCGTCCCTGTAATGTACGTGTGTGTGTGTGTGTGAGTGTGACAGCTGCAGAATCAAATTATGGATGTGAAGTGATAGAAAACAGATTAAATTAGGCAGCGGCCTCTTTTCAAAAGTCTTTTTTCCCTACCAGTATCTGATTAGAGATCAGAGCAGAACGCAGAAGGAACGTCATTTACAATTGCATGTGCAATCCGCTAAGGAGCCGGTTCTTCTTGCCAAGTGGTAAGTGACTGCATGGGGGAACTGGGAATGTGACAACTGACCACAATGGCAATTGACTCCTGGCTACTTGCCAAGTATTAAATGCTATGATTCACTGGAAGCACTAGGGGGCAGCCACATGTGATACCTCCCCCTACTGAGTGCAAGCGCTTTAATGTGTTTAATCCACTAAGAGGCATCTGCTTTTGGCTAGTTGATCAGTAGTGTCTACTGCTGGGCTAATGTCACCAGAGTATCGGGTCATTGCTGGTGACAGTGGCTTTCACTGTCCATTCGCTGTGGCTGCCAGCCCGCAAATTCCTCTTGTTGGACTTTTGCCATTGTTATAGGAGAGAGATGACGAAGATGCTCTTCTGTTTTGGAGATTTGCCACTGTTATTGGATAGAGATGATGATGCTCTTCCGTTCACTGTTGGGATTGTGTCCGGCTGTTTTACCCCCTTCTCTTCCACCGGCCATGTTGGCAGGGGCTGCATATATTACACACCCAATATAAAGATCGATGCTCCATGAGTCACGAGTCATTCTGACTATACACATAACCAACAAAAGCTGAAACTTGAGTTTACTGTTCAAGACTAATAATTACGCTGAGTGTTATTAATATGGAGATATATGCTGTGTATGCTCAAACAAATTATTGTAAGCTTTTAAAGATGGCTTACAATGATTAACTTGGCTTATGATTTTTTATTGCATTTTAAGTTACTTAATGTTTGTCCTAAAAATGTCTGTTTTATTATGTTGTATTTGTATTGTATTTGTATTCTTGTAGTGCTTAACATAACTGTAAAAAAAATCTGTTCAATTTACGGTAAAATACCGGCAGTGGTGGTTGCCAGAAATTTACCGTAAAAAATACTGTAGCAACATTTTAGATTTGACAGACTTTACTTAAATTTACAGTAATAACCGTATTTAATTATCTGATATAATGTTAATTTATTGACCTATTGAAGTATTTATATCTGTTTTGTGTACCATAGTAATACACTGACAACCACCAATCACAGTGGAGATGAAATCACATGATGAATTAAAGATCATCACAAACAGCTCTTTCGCAAGAAAGTTAATACTAATTTATAGAAGCTGCACAGTGTCATTCATACAAACACTAAACACCATCATGGTAACAGACGTGAAATTTAAAAAATGCAATAAACATTAATTTAACAACATTAAATGTAACATAAAACCCTAATGTCATAACTGATTAGAAAAAACTAAGAAAACTATGAAGAAACATAGTTATTTCAACAAAAATACATAAAATGTGAATTGTCACGCAGGGAATTGTGGGAATGTCAATTTACGTTTTTTTTTACTGTAAATTATACAATGACTTGTTCTTTTTCACTACCAAAAACTGTAAATTTAACAGTATTTTACAGTAAAATTTGTAAATTACAGTAAATGTACCATTAGATCTATCACAGATGTTTACCGTATATAGTAAGGAAACTTTCTCTTAACCAATTAACAGTTTTTCACTGTAGCATTTTTACAGGCTTTGACCGTTAAAATCACGATAATTTTTTACAGTGTTGTTTATATCCCTAACCTAGCTACAGCAACATCTATGTGCACTGGAGTTTCAGAATAAAATCTATCATTTATTAGATCACTACAACAGTTCGAACATCTCCTAGCTTGATATACATATTTACTAGCTAAAACAGAATAATGCATAATAGTTTGGTTTAACATTAGTATTTTTGTACATATATTTTTTGCTCACAAACTAACATGGATTAAAGAAAACTAACTGATGAATTAATGTATTATTATAAACAGGAAACATCCATTAATAATCGCCTTTTTATATATAAATGCTAGCTTTATATTACACTTGTTGGAAAATTCTGGATAATTCCTTTGAAATATTTCGGTTATTTCATGATTATCATCATGATGAACCACACAGATTGGTGCTAAAAGGGATGCTTCTGAAAAAGATGGATTTGGAATAATTAGCATTTACTAAATCAGCTTATGGACTGATCCCCAAATGCAGTTTGTGTTTTTAAGAATGCATAACTTGAGATAAAAGACATTATAAGTAACAATAACCAGCAGATTTGCAGAAAGATAGGCCTACACCTTTGTTTTTGTTTTTTTTGGTGTTGCATTTAGTTGACAGAAGCCTCTCTAAGTTTACATTGCAGATTTATTGATCTCCTAAAAATAATGTTTTTGTCCCTTAAGAGCGCCCATGAGCAGATCTGATAGTCATTGATGTCATGCACTGGAAGAGATCGGTCAATACAGATTTGAATTATGTGATCTGATTCTCTCATTTTTCACAGGCCATTTTGTGCCACATAAAGAAAATCCTGTTGAAAATCCCCACTTAAAGTCCACTGGCAAATTAGATGTTGTTGTAGATTTTTGAATAAAAAAATAAAAAATAAAAATAAAAATCCATTACAACAACAACTGCATTAAAGAAATCTAAATGTTGCATGTGTAAAACAGTCATATTCCATTTCCTCTCGTGTCTGTTTTTGCTTTGGGAATGCTTTCTATGTTTTCTTGTGTACCTCTTTTAGAGCCATTGATCTTCTGACAGTGTTGGTTCTAAATACCTTGTTTTCTTTTCTAAAAGCAGACTTAACATGTTCCAGTTCAACAGGAAGATCATGAAACTATAATGTCAAGATCATGGATTTTATTCCCAAGGAGCAAACATAGTTTACTAGCAAAGGGTAACCTGAATGCGTTTACTCGTTTTAGATGAGTCTCAATGAAATGTGTACAGTAAATGTAACATCCAGCCACATTTCAGCTACAGGTTTTACACTTAGGCTCCCAGGATTTATTGACGAGGTAAAATACAATCTTCTTATGTACAACTAGCTACAAAATAGCCCTGAGGCATAACAGAGATACTCCCATACTTGACAGTTTGGTGACATATTGTGATTTTCTTCAGATGCTTTTCCGTTTATTAATTTTTTTTCTAAATCCTGCCTTACATTATGGTAGCCAAAGAGTTACATTTTAGCTTCCTCCCAAAGCCTCTGGGTTATGGAAGTGTTGTATGGCATAATACAGTACAGACAACAACGTTGTCAAAATGATCCCTTAGATCCATGAAAACGACTAAACGCGCTAAATTATGCATACCAGACCAGTAGTTGGGATGTCAATTTGTAAAGAAACACTACACAGACTGAACACATGAATGACGTCGCCGTTTTCACAAAATCACACTTTTGTAGTTTATACGGAGCCGATAACAATGTCATTTTCAAAAACGTGCACTTTGAAACCTGATTTCAAATGTTTGCGTTTCCAGGCCCCCAAAACACCAATGTCATGAAAATGAACGCCCAACATTCATACGTGACTGTTTTTAGTTGAAAATGGTGTTGTGTTAACGGCCCTTAAATGAATAGATATAATTTTTTTTTTTTTATATGCACCTGTGCCAACACGGCCAGAAGCTAAATGGCAAGTTTAATGCCATAATTTTTATCTTTGTGAAGCAACTAAACAGCTAAAAGGTAGTTATTGTTCTGCCATTGGCATTCAAAGTAAGCTAATCATTAAATCAATCATTATATCCTCTATAGGCCACACAGAACAATCTGTCTTCAACACCCATGAAGCTCACACATCTGAAGCGTAATCACTATATAAATTAACAGTGATCAATGGAAAAATCTTTGTGTCGTACTATATGCAATGCATAACATTAATTTTAACATATACTGTACTTATTTTCTACAACATACCATGGTCATTTCAGGTCAATATGAAGTTGCATAAAGCCAGCCACGAAGGGTGAGTAAAGACTCATTAGCTTGATGCTGGTCATAATGAACATCTCAATATTATTGAAATACAGCACTGAAATGTAATAGCAAAGTCAATCGATACCATCTGCTCTAGAGTTGCCTTCCATCATCTGTTATGTTTCATACTGGTAAATATGTTTTTTACAGTGTAAAGACAAAGTTCTATGTTATAGGTTAGGATTATTGTGTGGATTAGTAAACGTGTGTGTGTTTTCCAGGGAAACCATATGTCCCCACAGCACAAACATAGTAAAACTTGACATGTTTGTCCTTGCTGGGACCTTTGTTGGTCCATGTGAGAAAAACAGACTATTTTTTTGTATTCTTTATTTATTTTTATGTAAAAATGCAGAAAGTTTTCTGTGAGGGTTGCTTTTAGGGATATATATGTATATTATAGAATATAGAGTTTGTACAGTATACAAATCATTGTCTATTGAAAGTCAGATTAAAACATGGAAACTCAACGTGTGTGTGCATGTGCGTGCGTGTGTGTGTGTGTGTGTGTATGTGTGTGTGTGTGTGTGTGTGTGTGTTTGTGCATGCTCTCTCTTAACTCATAATAGCAATAATTAATGGCTCCACAGGCCGTATTAAACATCTGTGCTCTTTTGATGCAAAAAGGAAATAAAATGGAACAAAATTAGTCAAGCCAGCAGAATTTTAAGATTAAACAATCAGCACTAGACAACACTGAGTAACAGCATTTCCAAGGCGAATCTCCAAAACCAATAACCCTGCAGTCTAGGCACACAGAGACAAGACAAATTAACAAGTCAATTTGTACAGCACTTTTCACAATACACATTGTTTTAGCTTTACAGAAATTAATGTATATGTTTATAATTAACACAACGTATGGTTCATGAAGTCTCTTCTGGACAGTATCAGCAGCTGTTTAACTGTTTATTCCTCTCAGAAACAGCCATTGATATAAAGTCTTCAGATATAAAGTCATTGCATGCCTGCAACTTTTATCGGCAGATAAAAAAAAAACACATTCAAAACAGGTGTTTGGAAATCTCTTTTGTTAATAAAAGAAGAAAATGAATTCATTTACAGCAATTTAGGCACACAGTATGTGCATGCCTTTGAGAGTTTGGCATTTTAAAATGTTCCAAAACACACAAAAAATAATAAACCAAAATGATATCATGTTTCCCTTTGTAAGGATGAGAGCATATAGGGGCAGGTCCTCCACCGCTGTTGGCAGGGTGTGAGGTGAGTAATGCAGTCTTATCAGCCGTCCCAGCGGAGGCACTAGCCAATCCTATTAGTATCACTGTGGAACTTAAAAGGCCACATTCAGGCAAACACATTTAACACTATGTGACTACTCCATTACCTTACAGCATTCGCAGGAAAAAAGATTTTATTAAGCCTTATAAAGATTGTAAGCCTCATTTTAATGTATATATGGAATTGTGAGATTTTCAGATGGTGAGCAAGAGCGGTGAATGTGATTTCACCAAGTACATAATGTTCCTGGATCTACATCTTTGTTGAACATTCCAATCAACCAATCAGATTTGAAGGACAAGTTTAGAGTTTATGTCAAGATTAGGCTTACAATCAGGGTTAGGTGCTCCTACATCAGTGTTCTTCACCGATCACCTCTGATTTTAGGGATAAGTTATGGGTAGGGTTAGGTTTAGGGGAAGGGATACATTTAGTGGACGGGAAGTATGTTGATCCAGGAACATATCTTACTTGGCAAAATCACGGTGACCGAGCAAGAGCGGGAGTGCGGAATAACACATGGAGACACAACTTGTGTTCTTGCACGATTGGTATTCGAATAAACCCCCTTCGTAAAACACATTTTAGCTCGTTTTTTTCCAGGCTTACATTACTATTGCAAACATGTTCCCTTCCTTTCTCTTCTGTCTTCCATCATAGAAAGAAAATCTTTGCTGCTAATTAACTAGCCAGCGAGGTTTGATCCCAACACACACTCCGGTATCTGGCTGCAAAATGCTGATTAATCAATACATACACCCAAGAGGTGCCATTACCGAGCCTGCACAAATCCTGCTGTCTTCAGTTCTGCTGCCTCACCATCTAAAAGGTGGACGAAAGAGGGAATCAGACCAATGAGATTCTCAGAGGAGCTAGGTGATGAAAACAAAATCAGAAAGGTCATAACTAGGTTTCATCATGGCTTGGAGGAAATCCCAAAGCTGGAGACATAGGATGCCTTCCTGCTCGCCCTCGATACCTACCTCCACATCGGCATGGGTTACACACCCGGCCTTTGACAAATGCCGCAGCTTTCAATCAATATATAATTACCAGCCATTTAATTGCCCATTTTAACTGCAGATCAGCTTCCCGTTAAGTAGTAATCGATAAGCTGCCTTTACGTGCGCGTCGGCTTGAAAGGGCAATTTCAAAGCAAATTATAAGTGCATTAAATGTCATCAAGGATCTTATTTGTGGTGGGGGGAAATTAGTCTTTTGAAGCTGAATCATACGTCTCTAATTGCCGGGGATTACGGCGTTACCCAGCAATCGGCAACGATAGCTTTAGTTACTGCTCGTTCACTCCAGTAAAAAACTAAATGAAGTGGAGACAGGAATAAGTCCTCAGCTGGGTTTTTAAGAATTACATAACAGGAACTCAAAGTGGATGAATGGTCACAGCGGAGCTGCTGGTCTGGTTTGGAGAGGGAAAGAGCTGTCAAAAGAAACGACTGTGACTGCAAATGTTCGGCTGAGCCATCTTGCCTTTGTGACACCCGCCACTTGTTGTGAATGCAAGACAGTATTTTCTCTTTCTCTATCTGCTACTGTCTCCCTGTTTTGTGTGAGCAACTTGTGCTTTGTATTCTTTCATTCTGCATAAACTGGCAGAAGCGATTTGCCACAAATCCTCCAAGAATTACATTCCTCAATATGTTTGACAAAGAGCCTGAGCAGCTCAAAGCAACAATGTGCGGCCGAGATTATTATGATGACTTTTGAAGATCGAGACGTGAGTGACATTTTATTTTCCCACCTACCCGCCTCCTGTCTTCCTATATCCAAAGGCCATGGACTTCCATTTGAATGATTTCGGGCTGCAGGATGTCGGATGTTTTTCACAACAAGGCAAAATAAACCAACTAAAAACAATGAAAATGGTGTTGTAGCAATTTTTTGCTTTCAAAAGCCAAATGTCAGCACAGGAAAATAACAATCTGCAAATAGGGCACAAAACTTTCTAAATTAGGAAGCTGCAGCAGTTCTTGCCTTAACACAGAAAGAGATTGGGCCAGGGAGAAGGGGAGTTCGTATAGGGGAGACAATCATGTGCATGTGGATGAGGATTGTGACAGACTGCTCAACTGGTTTTGATGTAATACTCGGCATTCAGAAAACATGACAATGTAGAAGGAAGTAAATTGTTAGAAAGTCAATAATGTATTTGTTACATAGCCCGATTTCCCATCAAAACCAGTGGTGGGGTCTACATTTGGTGTGTTGATTGGTCAGTTTTTATTCCGCAGGAGATCACCATGTCTATCATAGGAGAAGTGTAACAGTCAGCAACTTGGATCACATGCACATTATAAGCTTTCAGAAAATGGCCTTGGCAGCATTATGGTAAAAATGGAACACCATGGCAACAGCTTTCTTACTTGTACATGACAGCGACTTGCTTCGGGGGTTGGGCAGAACTGAAAGAACAGCAGTTTTTTTTTTTTTTTACACCATTTGGCCTGTGTTCATAGTCATCCAGTTTGAAGTATTGACTAGAAACACAGAGGTTTATCAGTTTTGCCATCAAAGTGTTATCTACAATTATTTGCAGCCTTTAGCCACTGCCTACAACACACTGGATCCTTCACTGGAAACCAAAAAGAACTCACTTCTGCTAAACGTTTGAACTGTTACATTCGGGAACGATACAAGTCGACACCATTGTGACTAAAAGTTTGCTAAGAAGTATTTCCAAAGCAAGGCGGTATTTGACTCTGAGGTGAAGTGACGTAATGTAATGGGTACAGCAAGAACGTAAAAGTCACGGATTCCCCAGATTCTTCAGTTTTCAGTTTTTATTACAGTAATTACAACATTTGGATGGTACCTGAAAACTTAGTAAAGACATTCAACAATTGGGTATATTGGCTGAAAAGAAAAAAACAAACAAACAGATTTTGTGAAACAGATATTACAGTATCAAATATTATAAGAGAAAGAAAAAAGGGACATAAAAGACATCGATTGTAGTATCAATACAGTTAGTTACAAGGCAATGTCAGCCAACACAGTATTTTTATATATTTTTTTATAACTATATACAAAAGAAAAAAAAAACGTGAGGATGATGCATTTTACTCCAGAAGTACTCTCATTCCCAATGTGGGTATTTATTTTATTTTTATTCCTACCATTACTTTTTTCATTCCTTATATCTTTCATATCTCTATTTATTCAATAGTTCTTAAGATTTCCCTGGGATCCCCAGATTCTACTTGTCTGTAGGAAGACGCACATGCCCATAGTGTGTCTCGTTCTCTTCTCAGGGAACCGGTTACCTGAGACGTCTTCTCTAGACAGGCTGCACTGTTTTTATTTTATTTTTTTCAACCTTTTTATTAAAAGCCCATTCAGCCAGCCACTTTAGTTAATTATACTGATTCTCATTTACTACATAAACCTATAAGATAAAAAATAATTTAAATTTGTTTTTTACTTTGCATTACTGCCCATTATTGTTTCAAGAATCAGAAAAACATCCATGTGCTTAATGAGATGTGGGTGTTTAGGAAATTGCTGCAGTAAGTTTGTGTGCTATCTAGTGGTTTAGAGGAGAAAAAAAGGTGGATTTTACCTTGGTGCGCCTTTAGTCCCGTTGTATATCCAAGTGTAATCCAATCATTTCAATAGGAATCCATGCAATTGGAAATGTTGCAAAATATTTCCCCTTACAGATTTTGCATTGGGTACAAGTTGGTTACTCAAATTAAAAAGTTGCTTGGATTGAAAGTGACCTTTGTACGACCAGTGGTTTGTGCATCGTTAAACTATTAACAATGGATTTGGGTTTTTTTTGTTGCGTGCAAAATTTCACCAATGTGACCGCACATGCAATTTAACATTGCACAGCTAAAAGCTCATTTTCTATCAACAATATGGACACACAATTGCAAATTTGATTATAAATGTGCCTGTTTCCCTCACTGAATCATGTACAGTACATTTCCAATGCTGAAACATCATCAACACATTACTTGTCAAGTGTATTTGTTCACTTCAGTACTTCATAGGCTCTATGCAGTGAAAGCACCCTACAGTGTATGTACCTCACACATTTGCTACTCATCATAATGTTGACCAATGGATCACTGACAAAGCTCCCACAGTTTTTCGAACAAAATATTAGCACATGAAAGGAAGAGCATGTGCTGTGTGGCCACCTGCGGTTGAGCATCAGAGATTCCCCACAGAACACTGTCGTTTACCAAGACTCTGCCAAACTAGTGTACTGTGACAACATCCGTCCATTCGTCCTCTTTAGTTGTATGTTTGTAGACCATTTAAATAGAGCTCCCCAATCTATTTCTATGTTGTGACTATGCAATGTGGAAGATGTCCTAATCAAACCTCAGATTGTTTGTGGTGGCATCTGTCACTAAAAGTTTTGTGAGCTTCATGCTTAAAATGCAGCGGCCTAACAAGCTGTTGCCGGTAATAGTAGCAACATTTTTGTGATCACATCTGAATACCAAAGCTTCCAAAATAAGGGCCTTGCTCTGTTTTTTTCTGTGCATTCTGAACTGGCAACAGCATCATGGCTGCCTTTATCTATTTTTAACCTCTTGTATTCATGGTAAAGACTGCGCATTTTAAAATAAACTCTGCTAGCAGGAGGACTACAAAACACAAATCCTACAGGAGTTTTATCAGACAAACCAATGTTTTTTTCCAGGGCCACCCAGTGCTTGACAAGATCATTAGCATAGTCACATTAAAAAATCTTTAATGCAGTTTTTACTTTGCTACAAAGTCTTTTAAACCTTCCAGGGTTTAGCATTAGTTCAGTAGTTTAGATGCAACAGAAAAAGTAGTGTTTTGCAATAATAATAATAAAAAGTTTAAAAAGATCTCTTCGTTAGACTTGGATGTGAAAGGTTATCACATGGCACATGTTTCCCTAAAAACAAAATTAGGAAAATGTATCATTGGTTTTATTAGTGAAATGTTCTCAATATTTTCAATTTCAATTATTTTAATTACCATTATTATTTTTTTACAGTGTATAAATGACCTCAAGTGGAACAAGATGGAATGGACATGTCCATATTTGTTGGAGCCATGCACAGACATTTTGATGTGCTCAAGTCTGCCTCCTATAATTATTTATAAAAGGTAAACATACACATTGTTGATCATTTTTTAATTAATTACACTATTTAACACTATGCGCTATGGCTGTTCTACCAGTCAAATTAGATCCATCTTACTACTTATCAAAATGCATTTACACAGCAATTACAATTAAATAATGTTATGAGATTAATGTTCTAAATATAACATTTTGATATGAGTGAATATAGAAATATGACATTTTGGCCTCATGGATAAAGTGTCCATTATATGCACACTTCAGAATCTCACAGAATCTCACAGGAAATAGTAGGTCATCCGGGTACTGTGAATTCGGTCATACAACATTTGTCACACAGGGCCCTAAACAAGTGTTTTTTGCTATTTTCAGCCTGACGCAGTTATCATTTTTACATCCTGCACCACGTTGTTTAAACAGCAAATGCAAATGCGCCCATGGGCTACTGGTCTGAAAACGAGGTGTGTTCAGGTGCATTGTTGGTGCGTTGATATGTTGAGGCAACTGAAATAAACTGCACCATTGACCAACAAAAACATGGTCTAAAGTCAATGGCGCAATCTTTATTATTTTTTTTTATTTAAAGAGCGCGTTAGTAATGTGCGCCTATAGGCGGGTCCAACAAGCACGTACACTCTGCTTATTAAACACACAGGGGCGCACAGCAGCACACAAACATGGCAAATATTAATGTAATGACTACAATGTAAAAGATTAATATTGTGTACATAAAGTTATGGTGTACGCTTTAACCTCGTGCACGAGCAGATCCGTTTGCGCTCAGGAGTTCAGTCTTTCTGTTTGCAAATTCCGTCATGTAAATAGCGAATCCGCCATGGCGCGAGCGCAACTGGCTTTTAAAGGGAATGGGAAATTACACTCCATTAAGAGAATAGGGACAACCCTTTTAGACCATGCGCCGGGTGCGCCGAACATTTTTCCCGTCGTTAAACTAGCAAAAGTGGATTCGGACACGCCCTAAGTGAACTTGCGCCGTGCTCTTTAGACCATGCGATTAGTTCGTTAAAATAGGGCCCATACTGTTTTTCGCCTACTATATAGTTGGTAAGTATGCGATTTCGGATGCAGACCAAGTGAATTTATGAATGGGTCATTGAATCATTGACTCATCATAATTCAAAAACAGTGAATAATTCAGTAACAAAACATTGTTGCGTGTTGCTGGGAGATGCAACTTTTCTGCTTTGTTTGGAACAACTTTTGTTGATCAAATGGAGCAAAAACAGTCAAAACTGACCATGTTGTGTCTAAAAATTGTCAATTTATTATCAACTTATTGTTTATTGAAATATAAAATGAATATCACATTTGGCAGTTGTGCTGATATTCGATAAAAGATAACTCTTGCTCTGGTGATATTGCTTAACTATATTATGTTATAAACAAAGTTTTTGCAATGAATTGTTGTTATTTCATCAAAGTAAAAATACCCAAGGAACATTACTCTTGGAAATAGACTCCCAAAATAACCATACAACATCCCAGCAGGCTTCATAACAAGATGAGTTTCGACACCGCCTGCCTTTGAATGTTCTGAGATGTTCTGCACCATCATTTCCAAATGTTGAGTTTAAAGGGAAGGGAAACATCTGTTTCTTTAATGTTTGTCTGTGAACAGATTGCAAACTCTTCAAAGAAGCAACGTTACATGCAGTGTCTTCTGTCAGATTAATCTAATGCACACTTGTTTGCTTTCTCTCTGCCCTTGACAGCAACATCAAGCTAGTGAATGTTTTCTGACTGCAGCATAACCAAGATGAAATGGCAGCTCAATTTTTCACCCCTGCATGTTACTTGTGACAAGTGCCACGGTTTGTATCTGAACTGCCTTGTGACACTGTAAATTCCAATAGACCTACACGACATTAGGAACAGGTCTTTAGTGTCATTACAGACATTGTCTTTAAAGTAGGCTAGATTGTGGTGATTTCTAACTGTAAAATGGCATAAATCTGGACTGTGAAATGTGAGAAAGGTTTGCCCGATGCTATGACATTGCCAAGCAACGGTTCTGTTGCAGCTTTGTTTGGAGCTATTTCCATTGGCAAAAACACAATATTGTCTAAAATGTAACTCATAATATTAACGTCCTGTTTTTTTTGTATATGCAATTATACAATATATAATTATATAACATTTGTAATTGTGCTGATTTTCTGGAGGAGGGAAAAAAAACGACAGCACGCTTGCTTTTGTGATATTGCTTAGTAAAATCATATAGCCCCTGCCCCTTTGATCGCTTATAGGAAAGTGCCCTTTCGGTCGTATTGCGGTTCCCCCTGTAACCCGGTTTCAACCAAGGGGGTCGGACCGTGAGTGTGTGTGTTAGAACATTGTGCTTGGTATGTTTATCGTCTTCAAACTAAACTTGGGTCTTCAGCTGACAGAGTTTAAATACCATCTGGCTTGCGTGCTTTCCATAATGTTTAAGCATTAGGTCAGTAGGCTGAGTGGTCGGTGACGGTCTTTTGTGGCTGTTTGAAAGCATTCGACCACATGAGCGTTTACACCACGAAAGCAATCCGGTCGAGTGCATTTTCCTCTACCTCTGGAAGCAGTTGAAAGCGGACAAGCTCAAAGCATTTTAGGCCCTGTTTACCCCCGGTATTAAGATGCGTTTTGGTCAATCAGATCACAAGTGGACGACGCTAAATACAGGTGTATTCAGAAGGGGTCTGAACAGTTTTTAGCTTGCCCACTTTCGACTACTTCCAGGATAGTCGAAAACACATTCGACCGGATTGCTTTCGTAAAAACGCTCATGTGGTCGAATGCGTTCAAACAGGCGCAAAAGACCGTCTACTGACCTAATGCTTAAACATTATGGGAAGCGCGACAGCCAGACGGGACTTGTCAGCTGGAGACTCAAGTTTGGTTTGTGCTTGGTCGTCTTCAATGTTCTTTCACCATTCTTGATTTCTAACACACACTCACAGCGTTCGGTGTGATCTTGTGACTATCAGAGCAGAAAAAACACTGCTGCTCTCCATGTGTTTTTCTGTCCTCTTCGTAAACGTAAATGTAAATTTTGCAAGCTTATTTTGTCTATTAGATTGAAAGATCTGAAAAAACCCATACATTTACCCACCCATAGAACATCCCCTCAAATAAATCAGGACAGAAGTGGTTGAAAGTGGACAAAGGAGATTAAAACGCCAGGTGTAAACAGGAATGTCTCCCTGGTCTACTTGTAATCCTATCGACCAAACAGGGTGTAAACAGGGCATTAGAGAAGTGTATAGCACATCTGTCTTTCTCAAACCACACAATTTGAGGTACTATTCATGTCCATAGGATGGCACGTGACAAGTTTGCTTTAGCAAGCACCCCTGATCGTTTACTTGCTAATGACACTTTAGTAATCTCTGTGCAGGACATACTGTAGTAAGGTTTAGAATTGTGACATTTACTGCCCTTGCACTCCTCTGTAGAAGTGGAGGAATGTGTCTTAACCCTGGCAGGAAGAATGAATCACGCAGACTGAATGCACAAGGTGTGACATGAACCGGGGAAGCTGAATGTATTTGCATGCAGAATCACATCCATCAAGGGGGCCACATTGGTGTGCTCCCTTTCATTCCGTCCCAGTTGCCTGGGTAATGGACAATAATTGTGTTGTGCCTTTTGTCACAATGCCATAAAGCTGTGTGGCCAGTCAGGCAGAGCCTTACTGAGGTCCTATCAGCACAGGAAACCTGACAGCTGGGGAAGCAATGTTGTAGTCAAACTCAGTGGTAGAAAATGCTAATGTAACCTGAGCCTTCTGTTTCTTTGTCTTCCGCATTTCATTTCTATTGTTTTACATAAAAACTACTGCAAACCCTTGAGCAATTTAAACATCAGTCATGTTCATTTAACCTTCTCCGATGAGGCAGTTCGCATTAATTACAATACATCGAATGTGTATCCACATACTGTCAAAGCATTATTTCCCTAATTGCCCCTCTCATGCTTAGCTCACCTGTGGGTATTCACTCGGAATGCCATCCCGACCTTTTTTCTCAGACGTCCAATGACGTCCACGGCGGTAGTCTTTCTAATATAAAGTCGTGTGCTCTGCCGCTGAAGAGAGCTGTCATTGTACCCAGCCACTGTTGCATGAAATAGAACTTGTAGAGCAAAGAGAGCAGCGAAATTCGAGTGCAGTCAGAATGGCCCTGCGGAGGTTCAAAATAGTTGGGTAGTAGATCAGTCTAACTTTACAGAATGAGTGGGATAACAACTCTGAAAGCTATCATTATTCCCCAAAGTATATCATGAGCCAGAAAGCATGCTCAGAATGAGGAATAAAACAACTCGTGGGATGCTGGGTTTCAAAATGTATTTCGTACCTTTTTTACAATAGGCTGCCAACTAGCAATAGCTGACAGCTGCACTTTCATGGGATAAGAAGCCTACATGAGCACTGCTGGTGATTCAACTAGTAGCATGATGTGAGTTATAAATGAATCATCATTTTCAGTCTGTGTTGTCAATTAATCGGTTTAATCAGTTCACAAAATAATGCAAATCTTAAAGATATTTTGGTTCTAAATGACTATGCTGCCATGGCCTAAGAATAAATAAATAAAAAATAATAATAATAAAATAAATAAAAAAACAGTTGTTTAAACCAGTAAACCAACAGCCTTTTCTGCTGAATAAGCATGATCACGCTAAAATCAGTTCTGATCCTATAAATACATATATTGACAATCACCATAATAACACGTGGAGTAAAGAGAAAGCCATATGAAGAATCAAAGTTCATCACAAATCATCAGGTTTTTACTGTAGCATGGTTTACAGTATTTTACTGTTACAGTGAGGGACACATTAAATAAATACAATAAATAAATAATATATATGAACAATATCACTCAAGGTGAAGTGCTGTATGGTTCTATATCAGCTCGGCTATGAGTGTGAAACAGAGAGACCTTAATGTCTTCTGTAACCAACAAATAGTTCGGAAGGCAGTGAGTATCCTTGCCTCTCCGGGACATGCTATGGCAGGTGAATTTTCTCTGTTGCCTTCTGGGCGTTGTTATGCGCTTCCTGTGTGTAAGACGAACCGCCATTCAAAATCTTTTATTCCTTCTGCGATCCTTCACTGTAAAAAAATTCTAACCTCCCTAACTCAAAATTTTCTAGTGACTGATAACATCTAAATTTTTCAATTGGCCCAAGTGAAATTCTGTAAATTTCAATTGGCCCAAGTGAAAATCTGTAAATTTAATTTTATAATTTACAGAATTTCACTTGGGCCAATTGAAAAATTTAGATGTTATCAGTCACTAGAAAATGTTGAGTTAGGGAGGTTAGACATTTTTTACAGTGTTGGTGTTTTTGTGTTTTTTTTTGTTTTTTTTTTTTGTTTGTTTGTTTTTAAGAGAAGGAGAGGGAAGGAAGAGGAAAGGAAGGGAAAAAAGAGGAAAAAAGTGCACATGTTGATTGACGGTTGTATGTTGCGAATAATGTGTGTGATTTGTGTTATGCACTGTTGTATACATGCTGCTCTTAATTAATTGCCCCTTGTGGGATCAATAAAGTTGATTGAATTGAATTGAATGATGATATAGAGCCATATTGCATAGAATTCAGTGCGATAACACACTTTGTAAAATTACGGTGGGTTTGCTCCTCCACCATTGACGCTCGCTGTGAGAAATGCTGCCAGTATAGATCCGGCAGAAACGAGCGGATTGATATGAATTGTGAAACGGTTTCCATGTGATATTAGTAGAATATCACGGGGCAAGAAAAGGCTCTCAGCTAATCAGATTCGAGAACCAGAACTTATTTCTGAAACATTTTAGAGCATGTAACATTTGTAAAATTGAGTCAGATCACTTTCAAAGGTATTTTGCAGCTTAACAGATAATTACTGAATTAACAGTTTTCTTCCTACAACTCCATCTTCTCAAGACATTATATTATTAATGAAATAACAGCATTGCAACAGATATTATAATGGCTTTCGTGACCACTCTATGTGTGGAAGATTGGAATTGAAAGCACTAAATTGTCGTTAATATTCCTGAGCCGCATCGGCATGCAGTTGTTCAATTTAAAATTTTGTGTAATTCCTTCAGAACTCAAGTCTTACGCATGAGGAAAATTGAAAATGAATAATCCATTAAATGTATGTGTCTGCAGTAATTGGTGGAGTAGAGGTGGGTGAGGGGTGCGAGTTAGGGTTGGATCGCGGGACATGCGCAGCTAATTTGGTGCCTTTGAACGCAAGCACTTATCTTGCTTCTTTTTGTCAGACGATAAGACCAGAAAAAAAAGATTTTGAAATAGGCTTGCTATGCAGAACAGATAATCTTCTCTTTATTCTGTAATGCAGACATATGCTTATGGACATACAGTATGGTTAGTTCTAGCTCCTTAATAATAAGCTAAGCATTTAATAAGCAGTGCGTGCATTGCCTTACCATACCTTTTAAATGACTACAATTGAATACAAGCATAAAGGATGCAATTCGACACAGAACTTTTTTTTTTAAATGCAGGATTTAACAACAGTGCTGACAAAGTGGTCAAGGCTTTGCTGCTTTACAGTCACCATGAAATCAATGTTCAATCAAATCAATCAAAAAATAATAATAATTTGTAATGCAGTATTTATTATAAATTATTTATATGTGCACATCATTAAAAAAAAATCTTAATCTTAAATCAAAATAACTTTATCTCCCAATCATCTCTCCTCTTCTCTGACGTGTTTAGTGGCATGAGGGCGGAGCAACCTGTCACTCACATGAGATCACAGCAATAGCAAACCACAACCATCCAATCAATTCCTAAAGGACAAAATCAAGTCTCATTCTACATCTTTTCTTGTTCGAGAAGCTTTTCGGATATACATCACAATAAGGAAGAAAAGACTATCGCAACTTCTGTTTCATGCCACCTTGAACTCTTTCCCGCCATTGACCGCAATTCGTGTTTTCACTGATAAATGGTAGGGGGCGCTATGACACCTCTTCTGAAAGAGTACAGGTGACTGAAAGTTAAATAGACAGTTAGCCGCTGCTGGTAGATATCCTAACTACACCATTGTGCAGACAAAAAGCCTGTTTCTCTGCCAATGGCCATTCAAGAAGATCTAGTTTACATTACAGATTTGCGCAAAACTTTAGCGATTTTTTTTCTAAATGTTGACAAAAAACTATTGTGAAATGCCGCCGTTTCCATTAACCGATGTAATGCGACTAAAATGCATAAGTAAAATCATTCCACAAATCATGGCAATGGACGGTTTCTGTACTATATCTCAGCCACTGCACTAGCCATTATTATTAATCGAAGGAGATGTATGTGTGTTTTCCAAGCATTACAGGTAAGGAACGACCCTTATTATACTTGTGAGCGGCACATATGAGGTGTTTCTGGGTGTTTCTCCCTCATATCTGCTGCGAGGTCTTGATTGTGGCATTTATTTGAGGTTTAGAATCCAGTATTCCTGTAATTATTTTGTCTTTTATGAATTTAATAAAGAACTCTGTCTCGTATTCTGTCCAAACACACCGCGTCATCTACGTCAGGTGACTGTAAATGCGCAAAAACTGTTTCCATGGCAGTTTGGCGAAATATTTCTTTTGCGAATTGCCTGAAAAACCACCTCATGCGAGCGTAAAAACTTTTTTGCGATAAATGGGAGTTTTTGCAAAATTGACGTGTTTCCATTGGGCGTATTTTCAATTCGCGCAATTTGAAGGGTAATGGAAATGCGGCTAATGATTCTTGTCAGAGCCATAGCCAGATCATGGCTTGTAGACCCTTCTAGTCTCTCTCCCACTTTGCTTTCTGTCCATTTTCCACTATCTAATAAATGCGATTCTCTACCAGGCATGTGTATTCCAGGTTGAGAGATACAGGGTCATGATGGTTTATAGAAAGATTTCGATTTTTGAAGTTGCAAAATAAATCACATGGCATTTGGCAAAAAAAAAAAAAAGTGCGGTAACACTTTATTTTACGGTGCCCTTGATACAGAGTAATTACTTAATTAGGTACTTAGTAATAGACGTTGTAATAACATGTAACAAAATGTACTTAACATGTAACTAAGTTATGGAACAGCCTGTACTTACAGATTGTAATTACACACATGTAATAGGCAGCTACTGTTACACATGTGTAACAAGCCGAGTTGGATGAGGTTTATAGATACACATGAAGTACACTTAAGTACATTCTTGATACACTTTATTTTACGTAGCTTATACCTGTGTAATATTATGTAATTACAATGTAATTAGGAAACTACTGCATGCATTTAAGCTGTGAACTAGTGAGTTAAATCAAAGTAAGGCAGAGATGGATAAGGTATGTATACACAAAGTACACTTAAGTACATTCTTGATACACTTTATTTTACGTAGCTTATACCTGTGTAATATTATGTAATTACAATGTAATTAGGAAACTACTGCATGCTAGAGTTCTCAACGGGCCTGAAAATTACAACCCGACCCGACCCGGCCCGTGGTTTTTAAAGCCCGGACCCGATGTAACCCGACACATCAACTTGAATTATCTGCCCGAACCCGCGTTTTTTTTTTTTTTTTTTTTCTTCATACACCTATTATCATGACCAGCAGACGGGAATTCAAATCAACCTTTAATGTTCACGCCTTTTAACAATACAAACAATAAACACTTTCCAGACCTCTGATTTTCCCACTCCTGTAGTAGCGACGGTGAATTCACCTGCGGCAAGTTTACTTTTCACCAACTCCATCTTCTCCAGGCTAAAGGCTTGCACGCAGCGGCGTCAGGTCTGCCCCCACCCCTCTCCATGATGCACGTTGCACGCAGCAGCCACACTTTCTTTACGGTGAACAGCAGCGATGATTAATAAAAAATTGTTTGTTGATGTTGTTTTTTTCACTGAGCGGAAAAGATTAAGCCCGAGGTCCGACCCGACCCGAGTCATTTGCTTATATTTCCGACCCGAACCCGGACCGAACCCGCGGGTCCCGTCGGGTTTGTCGGGCCGACCCGACCCGTTGAGAACTCTACTGCATGCATTTAAGTTGTGAACTAGTGAGTAAAATCAAACTAAGGCAGAGATGGATAAGGTATGTATACACAAAGTACACTTAAGTACATTCTTGATACACTTTATTTTACGTAGCTCATCCCTGTGTAATATTATGTAATTACAATGTAATTAGGAAACTACTGCATGCATTTAAGTTGTGAACTAGTGAGTAAAATCAAACTAAGGCAGAGATGGATAAGGTATGTATACACAAAGTACACTTAAGTACATTCTTGATACACTTTATTTTACGTAGCTCATCCCTGTGTAATATTATGTAATTACAATGTAATTAGGAAACTACTGCATGCATTTAAGCTGTGAACTAGTGAGTAAAATCAAACTAAGGCAGAGATGGATAAGGTATGTATACACAAAGTACACTTAAGTACATTCTTGATACACTTTATTTTACGTAGCTCATCCCTGTGTAATATTATGTAATTACAATGTAATTAGGAAACTACTGCATGCATTTAAGTTGTGAACTAGTGAGTAAAATCAAACTAAGGCAGAGATGGATAAGGTATGTATACACAAAGTACACTTAAGTACATTCTTGATACTTTATTTTACGTAGCTCATCCCTGTGTAATATTATGTAATTACAATGTAATTAGGAAACTACTGCATGCATTTAAGCTGTGAACTAGTGAGTTAAATCAAACTAAGGCAGATAAAGATAGGGTATGTATACACAAAGTACACTTAAGTACATTCTTGATACACTTTATTTTACGTAGCTTATACCTGTGTAATATTATGTAATTACAATGTAATTAGGAAACTACTGCATGCATTTAAGCTGTGAACTAGTGAGTTAAATCAAAGTAAGGCAGAGATGGATAAGGTATGTATACACAAAGTACACTTAAGTACATTCTTGATACACTTTATTTTACGTAGCTTATACCTGTGTAATATTTTGTAATTGCAATGTAATTAGGAAGCAAATGCATGTATTTAAGCTATGAACTAGTGGGTTAATTCAGATGGATACCATTTGTAGATACACAGGAAGTGCACTTTAGTACAATCTTGATACACTTTACTTTATGTTACATACAAGTAATGTGTATGTAATATGTAACAGACTCGGCTTGTTACACATGTGTAACAGTAGCTGCCTATTACATGTGCGTAATTACAATCTGTAAGTATAGGCTGTTCCATAACTTAGTTACATGTTAAGTACATTTTGTTACATGTTATTACAAAGTCTATTACTAAGTAATTAATTAAGTAATTACTCTGTATCAAGGGCACCGTAAAATAAAGTGTTACCAAAAATGCTTCTGGAAATGAGTGCTCAGTAGTAAAGATGGCAGGATACAGGTTGTGCACTTCCAGGGCTGCATGTATCAACAGACAACTGCCTTTGAGATGAACTGGAAATCTAAGTTTTTCTCCAGGTGTTATAGACTTCCTTGGTGCAGAGCAGTCTGAAAGTTCGGAAAAGAGAGTAGAGAAGATGTGATTTAACCAGACACAAGAAGCTGCTGACTTAGTCTTTGATCAGTCCCACTGCAGTCTTTACTCCTCTGTGAGCTTGCTTGACTTCTTATTCTGAAGTCGATCTCAAGTGAAAGCAAAAATTGCTGCCCCGATCTTGCCTGCTCCAATGCCTTGTCTAACTTTATTGGCTGACTTTTTGGTTAAACGGAAAATCCAAGGCAAAGATCCGAAGGGATTTTCAATGCAGCATCTTGACTGTATTTTATGTGTGCCCAGGAAATCAGATTTAAAGAGAGCTAAATGTTACTGCGCTCACAAATCCCCCATTAACAAACAGATAACAGACATTTAGAATTTACACTTCTGTTTTCTGTGCCATTCAGAATTGAATTGAGAAGCTTGAGGCTTTAAAGATCCAATTGAATGCCTGGATTGGAATTGAGGTAGCAATCAGGATGCAGAACTATTATACTGCGATTTCAAGGAAGCAAAATTAAAATTCAATTTAATTATCTTTCAGGAAATGTATACAACTGCGAAATATTTGATTATTAATAATACAGTTTTTAAATTCGGAATTTTGCCCAACTCTGCCTAACACTCACCGGACTTTATTACAGTGATACTGTGAATCTCCCCTTGACACATTGACCTAAATCAGAAAGGATTTTCACCTCCTAGTCTGATGGGAGTGGTTTTCCAATAAATAAACCCACAACACTGAGGGAGGGATCCTGGAAAGAAATGAAAGAGCATCATCTTTTGTTTCCCTGCCAATTGCATTTGTTGATTAAAAATAATGGTATATCGCCTACTGCAGTATTTCAGTTAACTCTCTTTTGACAACCTCCATCTATCTTGCCTTTCTCTCTCTCTCTCTCTGCGTGTGTGCGCAGATATATATTTCATCATTTTAGCATATATGTTATTATCTTACTGATGCTTCTGGCAGGTCAGAAAGCGTTGTGTGAATCTACAATGAACATTATGCAATTCACATTTACAGCAATATTTAAGCTGGTTGTCATCAGGAAACTTTTCAAACGTCATTTTCATTTAATTGTGTACAATTAAACTTCAGTATGTAAGCATGATATGTTGGATAAACCCAACAAGATTTAATTCATTAGATATTGTATGTGGTATAGGTACTGATATACAATAAATAAATAAAGTATGTAGATGACAATGAAAGATAAACAGGCCATTAAAAAACGATTACATTTAAAATATCCTGCAATGTTCAGTCAGCTGCATTCTGGTTTATGACTTTATATGTGTTGTAATCAGTGTGTTTAGAGGAAAACAAACTTCTGCAGCTCTCACAACATGATATAAGACAACATAAAAATAGTGTCATTTTCTTTGAGAAATGGCTCTGCTGGAACCTCAGGAAAATTACTGATTAGAATTTATTTGTGCCAGTTCATTGACAATGAATCACTGGGAAATGATCTGAACAGCCGCTTTGGAGCACATGGCTTTGTTTTACCATGGCAGCTTACAGCAAGAATGTCAAAGACTAAGACATTGAGATTTATAGTCCAAGCTGAATGCAAGCAAGCAGAGGGCAAACAATATTCTACACACCCAGAGACTGCGTTAATGAAGAAGTTATGAGAACCAAAAACAAGTAACTGAACAAAGGTTACTGAGGGTGACTAAAAGTCACAGATGATACGTACACTTTGTGACACCATCTATCCCTCTTACTTGTCAAACCCGGCCATCCAGACACCTGTCATAATCAGTTCTAATCAAGGATGTTTCATAAAAAAATGGTTTTACTTGTAAATAAGTCACATTTACAGGCATTAAATTGAGATGCAAACAGTTTGATGTTGAGTTTACGTCACCGTCGGCCTGAGTGACTGCGGTTACGCCCACTGACTGGCAGGAAGACTGAGCGGCAACATTTGGTTTCAGCGTGAATGCTGCGAAAAACACACAAAACACATCTAAAACGGGAAAGAGCTTTGAGATTGACTGTCCAAATAGATTTGACATGAAATCTGAGGTATATTTTTTTACAGACTGCCGAAAGCTACAGAAAAGAGAAGCAAATGGATCGCTGCAATTCACAGTAACAACTGGACAACTGGATTTGCTTTTGTCATTTTTTTGTCAATATGTTGAATTTTGGGTTAAAATTATTTCCTATATATTGAATTGACAACTCATCAATTTAATATTTACCATCATATATTCTGTATAAATGGATGTTTTTAAATACACACTGACAAAAACTATGCAAGTTTTAGGGCTGGACGATATGATGATATATATATATATATAACATTGATATAAATGAACACCCGTATTTAGACAAACCAATATTTTATTCACGTCAAACGTTCACATGCAAATTTGCTTTATGTATTTCCCAGGCATCGAAATCAGGCACATATACCCCTCTATAAGTATAATTCAGAAACCCGACACCGGTGGCCTTTATGTGAACTGATGATCTCTGTGAAACCATGTATCATGCAGATTCACTGAGATTGCCCCCCACTGGCGAAACATTTAACAAGTGTCGATCAGATTTTAACCAGATCTCTGATCAGTTTTATACATTTGCACACGTTTTAATGACACATTAGTATAATTAAAAGGAATACTAATAGTTAATAGTCTCTTATTGGCCTGTTTAGCGCCGCCATCTATGGAACAAAGAAAACAAGCCCTGAAAATTGATAAAAGAACACGTTATACAGACACTTGATATTTAATCTTATTAGATGATTAGTTAAGTGCTTTTGATAGATTTTACTTTCAATAAAACATTTGCAATGTGTTTGTAAAAGGTGTTCTGTTGAATTTTTTTCTGATGCAACACTAGCTACGGCAACTCTAAAAGGACATTTTTAGTTATTTCACAATGGTCACTAGGTGTCACTGTGGAATTGTTTTAATGGGGTATTGCTCGCTCGCACTCGTGCTCACCTATGGTACAGGAGACTGGACATGATTCAATGCCCCGATTGATACTACTACTACTACTGAGAGCGACATTTAGATGAATGTGTAAATATATGCTGCACGCTTTCCTCTCAATAACAAAAGAACACACAACAAAAATGACAGCGGTGAGAAAGCAGCAGTTAAGAAAGCATCTGATCATAGAGTTATGGATATGTTTGCACCCGATCTGCAATTCACCGGAATGTAGACAGATGAGGTCATTAAAATTACACTGTTATGATAGTTGATTATAAAGTATATGTTTTAAAAGTATATAGAATACAGTACAGCTCTTTAAGAATTATTCAGAATATTACAAGCATTCATTTCATGTGTCACTGAACAGAAAAGAGGCTCTCGGGAGCATCCTTTTGATTTTCGCAGTGAAACCGTCCCGAGTCCTTCACATAAAAAAATCAGTCGACAGGCTTCAATACGCTGATTTCACGCAGCCGCAATTTTGAACTTGAAAGTGAGGCTCCGGTGGGAAGAACCCCGGAAGTACAGATAAACAACAATGCCTTGGACTACCAACCTGAAGCTGCTGCCGCGATTTACACTATTGGAAGATAATTTCTAATATAGGATATGTATATAGTTCATTCCTGCTTCGTTTTTTACTCTCTGAATTATATATAAAAAATTTATTTTATTTATAAATAAATTTCACTGTATATAGTCTAAAGTATGAAAGAAATGTATGTACAGTTTTAGAATTGACACAACATCATTAAACACAACAATACGCCATCGCATTCACGACTCTCCTATGATTAAAGGCGACACTTCCGGTTTTCTTCCCACCGGAGCCTCGCTTTCGATTTCAAAATAACGGCTGCGTGAAATCAGCGTATAGACAACCTTGGAAGTCGGGTATGGTCTCGTTTTTCAGTTTTATTACAAGCTGGTCACACACTGGCAATAGGAAAACGATTAATACATGAACAATCTTGCATATAGCCCCTTATATTAACACATTTTTTGTTTAGCACTTTTTTCACCTGTTTTTTTTTTTATTATTTTTATTATTAATAATAATTGTAATATAATTTTATAATTTAAGTTCATTCATTCATTCATTCATAGTATATTGTAAGAAAAAAAAAAAAAAGGTGAGCTCATTCTGAAAATCTCTGCATGTCTGCTTTTATTGTTGACCAAAGTGATGTTTTTTTTTCTTTTTTTTTCTCTTTTTCTTTTTTTCTTCATTTTCTTTTTTATGCCATGTGTGGTATGTAGACTGCATTGTGTGCGATTGTTATAATGTCTGAAATAAAATCAATATTAAAGTAGGCCTGTGTGATATACTGTATAATAAGCTTGTACAACTCTAGACAAGCCAAGAAATAATAGACACATTCATTAATCACAAGCCTCAGCTAATTGATTTTGTTGCGATTTAGAATGACAATCCCATTTCCCAGGGGCATAAATATCTGAACAATGAACTTCATTCGGTTCCTGTTCCTGTATATTCCTGCAGCTGAATAAACAGTGCGCATGCAGACATTTGAGGCCATAGACCATAGCTGCATTACATATATTTAAATTAATCTTCACAAAAACAATGAAAGTAATGCATCAATCCCCAAGTGATTGCTTTTATGATCATAAACTGTTAAAAATATAATGTAAATGTTAGCTTTAAAATCAAAATTAGATTTTAATGTCCTTGTTACACGTTACATGCATTTACTATAGTAATAACTTAAATGTATAATTACACTGTAACAGGGACACTTTAAAATAGTGTAACCAAATTGCCTTCTATTGGAATGAATTGCTTTGTTGATAATAATCATGGTATAACCATTTAATTTAGATCTCTCATTGCTGACATTTACTCTATTTAAAAGAGCTATGACAACATGTTTTATACAATTATATGTAATCTATGGAAAACACATTGAATCTCATTATTACACAACAAATACAAGAGTTAGAGTCAATGTCATTCAGTGTTTTCATGCAACAGAAAATGCTCGTGTTTAACCACCAGTTTCCATCGCTGCATATCTCCCAGACTTCCCTTAATTTTATCTGAGTTTGAAGAAATCTTGCCAAGGGCATTCTCTACTCCAGGAGATCTAGAATCAGAAAACGAGCTCTGGCATCAAAAGACTCCTTTGAATTTTTATTTGATGACATTCTGCCATGTAAAGCAAGAGCAGTTTCCCTCCACTCATAACACACTTGTTGTATTGCTCATTAATACACTGTGTTGATAAGCAGACTGAATGCTGTGCCAAAAGCATAATTAATAAATGAGTATAATTCATGCGGGTGAGCCAGTTTAACCTTCATCCTGCAGAGCCGAAGTGTGTGTAAAAACAGGATGAGGAAATAGAAATGTCCTCTTCATGTGGTGACGAACTGCAACATGACTGGAAATGAAGCGGAATAGTGACCCAACAGTATTCGTTTCTTTCCCTCAGACACACGAGTGACCCAACAGTATTCGTTTCTTTCCCTCAGACACACGAGTGACCCAACAGTATTCGTTTCTTTCCCTCAGACACACGAGTGACCCAACAGTATTCGTTTCTTTCCCTCAGACACACGAGTGACCCAACAGTATTCCTTTCTTTCCCTCAGACACACGAGTGACCCAACAGTATTCCTTTCTTTCCCTCAGACACACGAGTGACCCAACAGTATTCCTTTCTTTCCCTCAGACACACGAGTGACCCAACAGTATTCGTTTCTTTCAATCAGACACACGAGTGACCCAACAGTATTCCTTTCTTTCCCTCAGACACACGAGTGACCCAACAGTATTCCTTTATTTCACTGACACGAGTGACCCAACAGTATTCGTTTCTTTCACTCAGACACACGAGTGACCCAACAGTATTCGTTTCTTTCAATCAGACACACGAGTGACCCAACAGTATTCGTTTCTTTCAATCAGACACACGAGTGACCCAACAGTATTCGTTTCTTTCAATCAGACACACGAGTGACCCAACAGTATTCGTTTCTTTCAATCAGACACACGAGTGACCCAACAGTATTCCTTTCTTTCCCTCAGACACACGAGTGACCCAACAGTATTCGTTTCTTTCACTCAGACACACGAGTGACCCAACAGTATTCCTTTCTTTCACTCAGACACACGAGTGACCCAACAGTATTCCTTTCTTTCCCTCAGACACACGAGTGACCCAACAGTATTCGTTTCTTTCACTCAGACACACGAGTGACCCAACAGTATTCCTTTCTTTCACTCAGACACACGAGTGACCCAACAGTATTCCTTTCTTTCACTCAGACACACGAGTGACCCAACAGTATTCCTTTCTTTCCCTCAGACACACGAGTGACCCAACAGTATTCCTTTCTTTTCCTCAGACACACGAGTGACCCAACAGTATTCCTTTCTTTTCCTCAGACACACGAGTGACCCAACAGTATTCCTTTCTTTTCCTCAGACACACGAGTGACCCAACAGTATTCCTTTCTTTCACTCAGACACGAGTAACCCAACAGTATTCCTTTCTTTTCCTCAGACACACGAGTGACCCAACAGTATTCCTTTCTTTCACTCAGACACGAGTGACCCACATTTCTGCTCTATTATCTGTGAATCCTTCTCAGTGGTCCTGAGGCGGATACATGTTTTTTTTGTTGTTGTTGTTTTTTTGCGTTGCTGCTGAGCTTGAGCTGATAAAGATAGTTTGGCCATTTGACTTGCAAATAGGATAGAGAAAGCTTTGCTTCTGTTTGGAAGCTACCGTTCAAAATCCTCACGCAGAAGCACATTTTCAAATGTATCCGAATACATGCTTATATGATTGTCTCGCTTTTTTTCTTTTCAGTGCAAAAGAGACTCAAATAACTCATATTATACATCATTCAAAACTGTTAAATGTCTTCTTTTATTTGTGTACACTCATAATAAAAATAAAATGTTGTATTTTTCGTAAAATAAAGAAAATAAACATGATGTGCGGCGTTCTGCCGTCTCTCTCAATGTGAAGTTCATTCTGAAACGCAACAGAAAATGATCTGTAACTCAGCAAATGCTTGCCACACTGACATGAGACATATGTATTTAGAAAGCTTGAAGTCTCTATTTTTAAATTATATACATCATATCAAAAAGAAATATTCTCTGTTTAAGTAATCCGTATGAAATCAATACAGTTTCTCAAGCCTCTGCTCATTAGCTCTAATGTGACCACACCCACGCGCAAGATCAATTCACATGCAAATCGTCCACGTGAAGGAACGCAAACCTGTAAACGCCCTCATTGCCTCAAAAACAATGAATCAGAGACTTCAGTACTCCTCTGCTTTTCATTGAGTTTCACCTCAGGAGAATTAGAAGAACGTGATTTGAAGATGAGAAAGATATATATATATACCTCCTTCAGGGAACGAGGGTTATCATATGTAACCGAGACGTTACCGACATTCTTCAAAATATCTTCTTTTGTGTTCAGCAGAAGAAAGAAATTCATATTTTTTATTTTATATCCACACACAAAAAAAAGAATATGTATATATATTTTTTTGCTGTTTTTTTTTTTTTTTTTTTTACACATAGAATGCAATGGCATGTACATTTGAGGTATGTCTTAAATTTTAAGTCATCAGCAAGTTTAGCTCAGGAATAAATTGACTGTTTGAGGAAATGGGCTGTTGGTTGGCAATATAGCTGTAAATGATATCTTACAATGAAAACAAAGAACAACAATATAAAGTAATCAGTCTAGCCAACCAGTTCAGACTCAGCAGAATCCTCAGACCCTGTCTAAATATATTCACATGAGTAAATAGCCTTTGCCCATTTTCCACTGATACTGTAAAAATGAATTCACATCCTTTGTACTTTTTAATAAGGTCTTTACTTTTGTATGACTGCATTAAAAATAATGACTAAACCCAACCTTTACTTATTGCATTATCAAAGCAAATCCCAACAGGATTCATAATGACTTTTTACTGTTGCAAAACCTTCCATATGTGTCCCTAATGGGCATGAAAATGGGTTTGAGTTAAGCTGAGACAGGCTGTATTCCTGTGGATTGCAAACCTCCTTTTAAAACCGAACAGCAATGAGAGACCACATGTCAAGACTGAACAGAAAAACTTGCACTTACTCTAAACATGCAAATGTTTTAGGGCAGATGTTATTAACCTGCTGAACACATGCTGAACATAAAAGTGCTTGATTTATTTTATAAATCCCTCGAAATGCAAACTACCAGTAATATTTACTCCTTTCTAAATGCTCCCTCTGAACTATGGTTGTAATTTGCATGATTTATTCATGCCATGGTGCATGCTGGGAAAATGAGTGTAGTTTCCAGCACCAGGTGGCTGAGTGGATGTGCACAGTGATTAAAAAGAAAAATGAAAATGGCAATTCATGTTAAAAAGGTTTCTGACCCCTGGTCTGGAGTGTGTAAACATGGTCAAAGGTCTTCTTTTGGAGTGTAATGGTTATGCATTTCCCACAAGTGTTTTGCATTAATTTCTGCAGTTGCAAATGAAAAAAAAAACGAAAAAACAGACTGTCTGTGGACTACTAATTTTACATGGAAATAACTTTACAATAATCCAATCACAAGTGATTTTGTATGCATACATAGCATTTTTTTAAACAGAATTATTCAAAAAATAACTTTCAGTTATTTCAGAACTTGCTGTTCTTTCATTTAAGACAAGCTAACAGAAAGGTTGACGGCCTGTATTCTTTAAGTGTAGAAGCAGAACACAATCTCTGCCAGACAGAGGTGTCAAGTAACGAAGTACAAATACTTCGTTACCTTACTTAAGTAGAAATATGGGTATCTATACTTTACTTTCTACTCCTTACATTTTAAAAATAGCCTCGTTACTCCTATTTAATTTCGGCTTGTCGTCGTAAAAAAAAAAAAAAAAAATGGCCCAATTACACAAACGGTTTAGACCTGACTCCCGCCTCCTGAATACACATCGCTAAACTGATTGGCGTTGTGGTGGAGAGAGAGAGATTTTTTTCCTTACATTACTTTTACTTTTATACTTTAAGTAGTTTTGACATAATTATTTTTTATACTTTTACTTGAGTAAAAAGCTTGAGTTGATACTTCTACTTCTACAGAAGTCTTTTTAAACCCTAGTATCTATACTTCTACCTGAGTAATGAATGTGAATACTTTTGACACCTCTGCTGCCAGAAGATCATTCCACGCTTACAACACCATCTGCCCCTAACCTGAGAGTCAGTTAATGTTTCTTTAGAAAACAAAATGCTCAAGGCCTAGGCTTAGCTGCCTGACAGAGATGCCATAGAGTCCAAAAAAGTCCCCACAAAGGCAGTGAAGTAGAGTGAAAATGAAGTGCTTGTTTTGTAAATGCTTTGAAAAGGCATCCTTGAACGCACTTGTGCTGCATTTGAATAAAATATGCATCATTATCGGGCTAAAGCTGGGATGTGTTAACCATGACACACTTTCTTCTAGCTCATTAATGTACAGAGATCTTGTCAAATTCTGTATATTGTCACACAACCCAGTCCGCCAAGGCAGTTACCACTGCAGAGAGTTAACTGCTGTTTCGGTGATAATCAAGTTTCACCTTTGACACACTAAATAAATGTTTGTTTTTTCTTTGCTGTGCACTAATTTCATTTCCAGTTTACTGACAAGTCTGTGTCAGACTAATTATAATCACGCAAATGCTCATTTGCTTTAGTGTCATTGTACACTCATTGACAAGCTATTGTTTTCATGTCAAAGTGCTTCAACAGTCACTTATCAATTTCAGTTTAACAAAAACAAAACATTTGTTGTAAATAGGACCCCATTCTTGTTTCTCAATCAGTAGAGCATGAAGTTAGCAATTCCAAGGTCATGGGTTTGATGTTTTCAGGAAATGCATGAACTAATGAAATGTATAACTTGAACTCAATGTAAGTTGCTTAGGATAAAAGCGCCAGCTTTTATAAAAGTGTGTTGTTACATAAATGTAAAACGCACTTTCTTAGTAGACTTGTACAGACGCACTTTGTATGCTTAATAAATAAATACATGTGTGCGTTATGCTTTGCGTGAATTGCATAATATAAGTAGCATAAATTTATATTCCAGAAAATATGTATGATACTCTAGAGATGCAGAAAATGACATCCAGATTTAAAATGCTGATTGGGTGGTGCTGGCACCACAAGGACACATGCCGAGGTCTTGACTATTGACTATCCGGAGCTGAATCCATTTAAATATTTTTGGATCCCTCCAAAAACATTGCTCATTGGCAAAACATCTACTACTCTAATGAAATATGTTTGATTTTTTTATTTTATTTAAATATTACTAACAATATAGAAGTCATTTGGTAACACTTTATAATAACTGCATGCTGTTAATCATTAGTTAAGCATTAGTACCAGTTAATTCATCATTTATAAAGCATTGATAGACATTAATAAGCAGTTTATAAATACAGCTATAAATGCTTCAGTCTTGATTCATAAGCATATCTATAATGTGTTTAATAATTTTATTTTCATACTTTATTAATGATAAATTCATTTCTAAATGATGTATTCATTAATCATTGACTTACACTTTCTAAGTGATCTTATGAACCACTGACAACTCCTAAATAACTGGTTTGTAAATAATGCAATTCTTCATTTAGAAATGATAAATTGATAATTAATAAAGTATGAAAATACAAATAATACAAACATTAAACATAAAAAGCATTTACAGCTGTATTTATAAACTGCTTATTAATGTCTATTAAGGCTTTATAAATGATGAATTAACTGTTTACTAATGCTTAATTAATGATTAACAGCGTACAGTTATTAGTTTATATGTTTAATGTATAAAAATCTGTAAATATTTTACGGAAAAAAGACACGTGAACCACGAGCTGAAGGGGGACGTTTTTAGAAATATACTAAAAGGCCTTTTACTTGCTAAAAAAGTATAAAATATCAATCAGACAAAAAAAAGCATGTAGTAGACTGTGTACAACAGATTTTGCAGCAGACTTTTGATCATTTAGGGTCTGTTCACACTTGTTGTTTGGTTCGCTTGGTTTGTTTGGTCCGTAAAAAAAAAAAAAAAAATTGTCAGATTGCCATTTTTATCACAGAACCAAAATATACTGAACCTAAAGTCATAGGGATATGTTCGCAACTTGATTGGTCGGCTTTTATGACGGAACTTACCGAACATCCAAACCAATGCTGTGTTCTGGGCTAAATGTGCTCGTTCTATGTGCAGAAAACATGTGAAGTAGATGTGATGATATTTTGATTCCCTCCGTCACAAACAAACGAAGATCTGCTGTGAGGAGACGTGGTTCTGAACTGTGATGGGCAAATTAGTGACTATGACGAGAAAAAAAACAATATGCGTGAGCATTCTGTCCTTTTTAGGGTCTCATCTTCTTGTTTTTGGTTTGTTTAGATGTCTTTGGTCTGTGTTGCGTTCATATTTCATACGAACTGAGTTTGTTTGGAAGTGGACCGAGATCTTTTCAGCGGTCTCGGTCTGCTTGGGGTTCGGATGGCAGCATTCACACTTTTTCAAATGAACCGCACT
Organism: Rutilus rutilus; assembly: GCF_951802725.1. Classification (NCBI taxonomy): domain Eukaryota; kingdom Metazoa; phylum Chordata; class Actinopteri; order Cypriniformes; family Leuciscidae; genus Rutilus; species Rutilus rutilus. The sequence goes on from NC_140226.1 coordinate 31,790,923, forward strand.
AAAAGAGCGACCTCATCAGGGTTCACTTTAATCCAACCAAACATGCCAAGTGTGAGCACACTCTTAGAGGCTTAATACATTTTCATATCAAATATGGTACAGTAGGCTTCATAGGGTTAAACGAGGCTGGAAGAAGATTTTTTTTCAATTCGAAAAGATTGCTGACTTCACCTTTAAATATATTATGTTTTCCAGAACAAACATACTGTACAGTATGCAACAAAAGAGTTCTAATTTGTATACTATAGTATACTAAAGCATACTATCTAACCACAAACTGCAACATGCCCAGATGGCCAAACATGGCCAAACAAGAGTTGAAGCAGGCATTTGGTGATGGATGCAAACAGCCATCAAGCTCTAATTCTGTCAATGAGCAGGTGTCTGCATAATATGAGCCATGCAATGAATTAGTTGTTAAGCATGATGGTAAACCGCACACTGTAAGAACTTCATTCAAGATGTGGTTTCCCACATGCTTTCCTTTTTCGTTTGATATTTCATATCATCTGCCTGTTTTCTTCTGATGTATGGTGGTCAACCAGTCACACATCATGTTTGCAGCTGAGGCTGGTGCTGAAGCTCCAGATGAATGATGTCTGCTGTATTCATCCTCTTCCCTGCCTTAAGCGACGTGGAAGAAACCTTTAAATGAGGCCTGCTTTCAAGTCGTCCCAGAGTGCACATCTCTAATATCAGCATTTTCGAACAGCCTGACAGCCGTTTCGCTCAATACATTGCTCAGGCTGGGAGTCTTGCTTTCGGAGCAGAGCACCTGTCTGGATGTCTGCCACTCTTTGCCCTGAGCTAACCACCTGGCATATGAGTATTTACTTTGGGGCAATTCAGAAGTGCTCAAGGCCTTGTCTTTCCTGCAGCTCTGTCTCGGGGGGGAATCGCTGGCAAGGATGAATAGGAATCCAGGTGCTGTTAAATAATTAGCAGCAAAGGAGCTAACAACAATAGCAGCACTTATGCGCTCTTCAAGGCTTCTCCAATAAATGCTAATCATCTATCACCTAGTTTCTCAGGCTAGCCTTGAAGAAAGCAATATCAAATAAATCAAAAAGATCATAAGATGTAGCTGAGTAGCAGTTATCGGAGAAGCCGTTATTATAGCCAATAGACACGCAGTGAAATTATGGGGCACATGATAATTTGATATCATGAATAAATCAAATAATCATCAGCACGCAGTAACTCTTCTTTTTTGATCCTTTGAACAGTGCTGGAAATCTCATGAGCTATAGTTTAGATAAGACTTCAAAGAGTCATTTCGTTTCTTTAGAGGAGATGGTGCATGACATGGTAAAACCTCTAATTTTAACCAAAATCCTGGAACACAGTTTGAGATTTATTCATTTCCATTTATTAAGGAAATAATTATTTATTCACTTTTTTTAAAGGGATAGTTCACCCAAAAATAAAACAAAATCATTTTATCAAACAAAATCAGTCATCATTTACTCACCCTCATGTCGTTCCAGACCCGACTTTCGTTCATCTTTGGAACATAAATGAAGATATTTTTGATTATTAATTATTAATTTTGCAATTACCACTTTGACGCTTCAAAAAGTTGACAAAGAGATCGTAAAACAAATCCATTACACAGCACTTTTGAGCTTCAGCAAGAACCAGTGAGGTTCATTCTCGTGTTACGCATCACGTTTGAGCTTCAGCAAGAACCAATGAGGTTCATTCTCGTGTTACGCAGCACGTTTGAGCTTCAGCAAGAACCAATGAGGTTCATTCTCGTGTTACGCATCACGTTTGAGCTTCAGCAAGAACCAATGAGGTTCATTCTCGTGTTACGCAGCACGTTTGAGCTTCAGCAAGAACCAATGAGGTTCAGTCTCGTGTTACGCAGCACGTTTGAGCTTCAGCAAGAACCAATGAGGTTCATTCTCGTGTTACGCAGCACGTTTGAGCTTCAGCAAGAACCAATGAGGTTCAGTCTCGTGTTACGCAGCACGTTTGAGCTTCAGCAAGAACCAATGAGGTTCATTCTCGTGTTACGCAGCACGTTTGAGCTTCAGCAAGAACCAATGAGGTTCATTCTCGTGTTACGCAGCACGTTTGAGCTTCAGCAAGAACCAATGAGGTTCATTCTCGTGTTACGCATCACGTTTGAGCTTCAGCAAGAACCAATGAGGTTCATTCTCGTGTTACGCAGCACGTTTGAGCTTCAGCAAGAACCAATGAGGTTCATTCTCGTGTTACGCAGCACGTTTGAGCTTCAGCAAGAACCAATGAGGTTCAGTCTCGTGTTACGCAGCACGTTTGAGCTTCAGCAAGAACCAATGAGGTTCATTCTCGTGTTACGCAGCACGTTTGAGCTTCAGCAAGAACCAATGAGGTTCAGTCTCGTGTTACGCAGCACGTTTGAGCTTCAGCAAGAACCAATGAGGTTCATTCTCGTGTTACGCAGCACGTTTGAGCTTCAGCAAGAACCAATGAGGTTCATTCTCGTGTTACGCAGCACGTTTGAGCTTCAGCAAGAACCAGTGAGGTTCATTCTCGTGTTACGCAGCACGTTTGAGCTTCAGCAAGAACCAATGAGGTTCAGTCTCGTGTTATGCATCACGTTTGAGCTTCAGCAAGAACCAATGAGGTTCAGTCTCGTGTTATGCATCACGTTTGAGCTTCAGCAAGAACCAATGAGGTTCAGTCTCGTGTTACGCAGCACGTTTGAGCTTCTGCAAGAACCAATGAGGTTCAGTCTCGTGTTACGCAGCACGTTTGAGCTTCTGCAAGAACCAATGAGGTTCATTCTCGTGTTACGCAGCACGTTTGAGCTTCAGCAAGAACCAATGAGGTTCATTCTCGTGTTATGCATCACGTTTGAGCTTCAGCAAGAACCAATGAGGTTCATTCTCGTGTTATGCAGCACGTTTGAGCTTCAGCAAGAACCAATGAGGTTCAGTCTCGTGTTACGCAGCACGTTTACATTTACATTTACATTTATTCATTTAGCTGACGCTTTTATCCAAAGCGACTTACAATTGCTATATATGTCAGAGGTCGCACGCCTCTGGAGCAACTAGGGGTTAAGTGTCTTGCTCAGGGACACATTGGTGTCTCACAGTGGATTCGAACCCGGGTCTCTCACACCAAAGGCATGTGTCTTATCCATTGCGCCACACCACACGTTTGAGCTTCAGCAAGAACCAATGAGGTTCATTCTCGTGTTATGCATCACGTTTGAGCTTCAGCAAGAACCAATGAGGTTCATTCTCGTGTTACGCAGCACGTTTGAGCTTCAGCAAGAACCAATGAGGTTCATTCTCGTGTTATGCATCACGTTTGAGCTTCAGCAAGAACCAATGAGGTTCATTCTCGTGTTACGCAGCACGTTTGAGCTTCAGCAAGAACCAATGAGGTTCATTCTCGTGTTACGCAGCACGTTTGAGCTTCAGCAAGAACCAATGAGGTTCAGTCTCGTGTTACGCAGCACGTTTGAGCTTCAGCAAGAGGTTTGTTCTCACCCGTCAAGCAGATTCGGTTGAGCTTCTGTTTATGTTCGCTCATCAATGTTTATATGTGAATAAAAGCCTAAATTAAATCGGTTCATCATATAAAGAAACAGTGTCCTCAGAAAAGTTTGACTAATGCGCTCAATTCATATGGATTAGTTTTACGATCTCTTTAGAAACTTTTTGAAGCGTCAAAGTGGTAGTTGTGTAGCTGTCAATAGAGGGACAGAAAACTGTCTGATTTCATCAAAAATATGAAAAAGAAAGTCTGAGGGTGACATGAAGGTGAGTAATTAATGACAAAATTTTCATTTTTGGGCAAACTATCCCTTTAAGGTGAATGCCTTTCTTTGCACTCAGATTGCTGCATATTAACTATCGCTGTCCTTTGAAACTGCATACAACTAAAACAAATCATGTATTTATAATTAGAGTACAATGGATCAAAACATCCATTTTTTGTACTATCATTGCAAATTGTAAAAGTATATTACTACCATTGAAAAATGATCATTGAAAAGCAATGTTGGTTTTTCTTTTAATTCAAATAGAGTAATAATTGCATGTAAAGGGATAGTTTTAACGAGTCATAATGAGTAATAATTAGCGATAAGTAATGAACTATATGGATAACTAACCTTGATAAAATGCAGCCAGTAAGGTTGTGGTAATAAAAGCTTTCCCCCTGTCTAGCCTACTCCTGCCCCATGATAGCCCATTTCCAGGTGCAAGGTTTGGAAAGAAGCCAACGCATCTATTCTCAGCTCTCCAATGACTGGCAGCACCGCATGCAATAACATTTCTCTGCCAGGAACATGTGCTCCAGTGATGTGCTATTTGGCAGCCAGAGCACATCCCTTATTGGCTGTGAAATTTGTACTATTGCATCTCTGAGCATATTTACCCAGCATTTATTCTTTTTTAGGTTTTATAGTAATTGATTCTAGGTTTACACATTACTATTAGGAAAATCATCTAATTTAACACATAATCATCTGTTTAATTAATATGTCTATAAAATGTATGAAATTAAAAGGAGAGTAAACACAAAAATGAAAATTCTCATGTTGTTCCAAATGATAGTTGAATAGTGATAATGTCTTTGATGGACCGGTGGCACTAATAGTCAAACCTGACATCGGTTTTGAAGGTGAACACAAATGTGATTGAGTTTCGGCAGAGAGAATTACCAACAGTGAATAACAGAAATCATACAGATTATGATCATTTTAATGTGTTTTTGGTCTCAGCATATATATAGACCAAGGTTTGGAATGATATGAGGGTATGGAAAAAGAGTCATTTCATTTTTTGAGTAAACGATTCTTTTAATTAAAATTTTGATCTGGGGTTGATGTAGATGTATTCCATTATAACGTTGAAATTGTTTATACCGTTTACTCTTCAAAGGTCAGCAAAGCCCCTGACGTAGATGTGAAGAGAATTTCATTTGTTATTGAAGCCATCCAATTACCTTGATGACTGTGCCAGGACACCGGCAGTGAGAAAGCCACAGGTGCCAATAGTCAAAGCAGTATGTGATGAAGACTGCACGGGCACCCCTAGTTCCCAACCAAATTGAGTTGGTGATAAGTTCTTTCATTTTGAAAGTGAGGGCCAGCTGGGACAGAATCAATTAAACCCTACTGTGGTGTGGGAGTCACAGACACCACGAGCCCATGATTATCTCCCACAACCCCGAAAGGATCATCACATTTACAGATAAGGAGGAGGCAGATCTGACTGCACTCTTTATTTGGAAATGGTATAAGATTAAGTCACATTTTCGAATGTAGCTCCACTGGATAATCCAACTTGATTGCCATATAGATGCCATCTGCAAATCTGGTCATTTCTGATATCTGATAATAAAATGTCATATCATTAAGGTCTAACTTTACTATAACTCCAACAATGAGTTGTTCTGTAGTCATGTTGTTGTAGGACACCGTGGTAATCATGGAAAAATAAGCAGCCGCAGGAACATTTTTTTTTTTACTTGGAAGCACATATTTAATTAAAGAGGACATTACTCATCAAAACAAACTTTTACATGGTCAAATTATATCACACATTTGATTTTTATAACAATTAAAGAGGTCATATGATAAAAAATCAAATAAAAAATTGTTTTCTTCTCTGATGTCCATTTATAATGATTAAAGCTTTTGTGCAAAAACAGTCAAAACTTTTCATGACCATTTCCACCCACTCTCTGACCCAATTAAAGGCCTTTTTTTTTTAAGCTGCTGTGCCTTTTGTTTGTGTCTGATTATATATTTATGTCATAGAGTAAATGTATCTTCCAAACCTTGGGTTTTTAGTGAATCTTCTTAAACCAAAAAAACAAACAAACATTAACTTCAGGACAACAGAAGTGCTAAAATGCTAACTTATTTCCGAGGTTTAGTCCTGCAATAAAACATCATCTCTGCAGCACTCTATAGCAGCAAATGCAAATTTGGCATGAGTTTTGCAGATCAGTATGTAGACAGTAAATACATTGTGCTTAATTTAATCATGCAAATGCATGGTAGTTGAGAACACCTAATATAAAGTTTGATTCTAAAATTACACAAGGTGACACAATTCAGATAGTACTCAAATGGTGTAGGGACTTGAAACATGAAAATGAGAATCATGATACCTACTGAGTTTTTCGGCCTAGATCACAATACTTTCCAGCCAATTCTGACAATTCCATTTTAATTGGCTTTGTCTACCTGTCTTCATTTCTGTTACGTCATTGGCAACATTATTCACTGTCTCTGTATGCTTCTCCTTGACTTTGCCAGTCTGCCACTTAGAAAACAGCTCCTGTGTATCTGGGGCTCAGGATTTCCTGAAGAATTGACCTTTCCTTTTGAGGAGGACTGCCACTGGCCACACTCCTCTGGAGAAGGCCCATCAGGATTGAAAGGCTCTTGGAAATCACATCTGAAAAGGTCAGGGCACACCCAGAATGAACTGGACCTGCTACTCTGACAAACAACATGCAATTTTTGTATACCTCCATCTAGTCTGACAAGGAGGGGGAAAAAACAGCAAGTGCTGTTTGTTAAAACACTTCAATGCACAGAGTCTCTGCATCTTTTTCCTTCAGCTTATCAATGCTTGTATGTTTTAGCTTGGATGCTGATGTATTTCAGGTGAAAAAAGCCACTTTATTGGTCCTGTCTGCTGTCACGAGTGGCTGTGTACAAACACTCGACGAATGAGAATATCTAAACACAAACTGTCTTTATTAAATCCACAGGAGAATAAGGCAAACACAAGCACTTTACATCAGCAGGACAAAGAACTGAACAGTACAGGGAGTAGCTATACCAGACTGAACAAGGGAACTAATGAGTTCATTCATCAATAACTGATGAACTGAATGAAACAGGCACAGATTAGGTCAATTTAGAATGACAGAACTAAACACACTAAACATAATCCTGACAAACAGGAACTATCTGTGCATTAAAAGGTTGTATTGCATACCTTCAAGCCAATCAGAATCAAGGATTCAGACAGACCATAAGTATAAAAAAGATTTATATATTCAGATATAGAGCTTGATTGAAATGTAATATTGCATTTCTGAAACTAAACCAGCTATAGCTTGGAAATCTGAATAGACCTGATGTTTGATTGTGTATCTGAGTGTGTTTATAGGTTCAGGGTCATTAACAAAGTTCAAATCAAAAAGCTCTTTACACATGCATGAATATTTTTTCTAAATGCATGTTACCACATTGATGTGCTGGATATAACTACCATCTCATATTGACAATTTTCTCACACAATACCTTTTTAATTAGATGAGACTTCGAATGAAAAGAGCTATGATTAATTGATGCTCTTTGATAAATCTTTCTTGATACCTGATTCAGTTGCAGACACTCTTTTGTTAACACACTAAAAGCAATATAAAATGTATTCAATGAGACACATTCATCATGCATTTGAAAGACTATAAATAGTTTATGACCAAAAGATAACCTTCAATAGATGTTAGTGCTTTTGTTCATTTACTTATTTCCAGCCAAAGACTCTATAATGGACTAAACCATCATGATGATGTTGCTGATGATGTTGGTGGGGGGGGGGGGGGGGGGGTTATGCTGACCTTTGAGTTATACTGAACATTGTGTCTCTGTGGTTTTTCCAAAAATACATGGTTTTCTGCAAACATAGTTTATGCAATCAATCATTGAATTTTGTTTTTAATAATACCTTTGACCAACCCAGTTTATAAGACACATTGTGTTAAATGTTTCCAACTGGGGTGGTGTGGCGCAATGGATAAGACAAATGCCTTTGGTGTGAGAGACCCGGGTTCGAATCCACTGTGAGACACCAATGTGTCCCTGAGCAAGACACTTAACCCCTAGTTGCTCCAGAGGCGTGCGACCTCTGACATATATAGCAATTGTAAGTCGCTTTGGATAAAAGCGTCAGCTAAATGAATAAATGTAAATGTAAACTGCAGAAAATAATCCACAAAAATAATCTAGAATTATGTTTCTACCTTATTTTTTCCTGTTCATTATTATTATTATGTAAGGTGTGAATTTTGTCATCTTGCATTTATGTTTATTTCTAGAACATGTTGTAAACACAACGTGTCACATTCTTATTATTATCGGGTTTACTGTACACAGTGCTAATGTATAACCGATCAATGCTTATTTCCCATAATGCTATTTGTAAGGTATTTCATACTTTTTACAGAACATAATATTTGGTGCTATATGAGCCGGCATTGTGTTGCTGTCTTTCAATAATACAATCAAACCTTCTTTTGGGAGGAACTTTAAACAGAGAACAATCTTATGCTAGAAATTCTGCACAGAGACCCAAATCTGTTTACCCTTTTCCTCATTGTTCTTATAGGTTTAATGAAGATGTGAAATGAAGTTACAAACTTCTGCAGTAGTATAAGTGAGACCAAATCTGGAGACAAATGAGAGGTTGTCACAGTTTTTATTCCAGTGAAGAAACACAAAGTCTTGGCTACAAAAATGTTCCTTTAATACTAATAATGTTGTGAAACTACAGTATGGGCCATATTTTAACGATCTGAAACGCAAGTATCAAACGCGTATCAAAGTAACTTTGTGGGCGGATCTCGGGCGGTATTGCTATTATACCGGCGGGATAAATTACTCTTGCGCCCGACGCAAATCTAAAATGGGTTGGTCTGAAGTAGCTACATTATTGGGCGTAACGTGAAATAAACCAATCAGAGCGTCATCTCACATTCCCTTTAAGAGCAGGCGCGCTTGTTCCATGGCGGCTTGCTATTATAACGGCGGATTTGCCAGGCGCACGCCAGGAGCGGTTCACAGCGGAGGAGACCGACGTTCTCGTCAGGGCCGTAAAACACTGAGAAGTGACATTGTATGGGGATGGAGAAACCCACCCAAATTAGCTTCGGTTAAACAGGCGTATAATAATTTTGGTAAATGTGTCAGCTAGATTTATGCCTATTTTTTCACATCTTCATGGACACCACAATGATTTCCCTTGTGTGGAATATTTTTCCTTGTAATTATGTATGGTTTGCAAAAATGTGAACTGCTGCGTCTGTGTAGATGAGAGAAGCAAAGTGTATGTGCGTTGTGCACACGCTACATTATGGCCAAGCACGCGCACTTAAAATAGCATCTGAAAATGACACTGAATAACGCGCCACTGACTTTAGTCTAGGTTTTTCCTGGTCTGTGGTGGAATTGTTTTCTGGAACTGCAAAATAGCACCAGGGAACGTTTGCGCCGGAACACGCCTCCTCTTTTCGCTGAACCGCCCCCAGAGCGCAAGTTCATTCCTTAATTTACCGACGTGCGTCTGTGGAGGGAAAAGTCCGCTGTGCGTCGGGTGCAAAATAGGAATGATACATGCGTCGGTATTCAAAGTCAGTTGCGCTGGGTGCAAGACAGGGCCCAATGTCTTGGCTACAAAACTGTAATGTTGTGAAACAGTATGTCACAGTTTGACTGTGTTTTTTTTTCTGCACTAAGACTCTTATTTTGATGTTTATTTCATTCCAGTGTCCCTGGTTTCCTCTTCTCCTTTATAATTAGGTTCAGAATGGGATCTTTGAGAAGGAGTGTAACACTCAGTAACCTCAGTTGCAGACAGCAACCAAGTGTTTAGCCTTTCCCCCATCCCTTCTATAGATTATATGAACATGTGAACTGGAACAGCCCCAGGTTATGCCCTGCATTGTAATCCACAAAGCCCTGGTGGAGCAGGACGCTGATCTTAACACAGTGCCATCATCACTTCAGCATCACAAAAGCACATGTGCTCACTCTCTGTTCCATTACGAGAGTCAATACAAGGCTCTGCGGTCGGGTTGTCTAATCACAATTTCATGTAAACAGGTCTTGCAGTTATTTAAACACTGATTGCAAATTTGCAAATGACACGTTTTCTACCTTGACCTCCAACCTTACCTGACATCTGAAAAAAAGGGGTCATGTGATGCTTTTAATTGTTTTACTTTTGCTTTAGTGTGTAATGTCCAGATATTACTTCCTTAAACTTCCATGTCACAATGTATATCTTCCCCTTAAAAGAGGTGAAAGTAACTCCCTCACACCTCTATTGGAGTGCTTAAAAGATATTAAGGCCTGGATGGCTTCTAACTTTCTTAATCTAAAAATGAAGACAAAACCGAGGTCATTGTGTTTGGATCCAGTCGGGTCAATGATATCTTACCCATTGACCTGGGCTACCTGAAACAATATGTGAAACCCTCAGTCACAAATCTGGGTGTCAAAATAGACAATGGTTTTAAACTAGATAAACAAATAAATAATGTTGTTAAAACCAGCTTTTATCACTTGAGGCTTTTATCTAAAATTAAACCTATCTTATCCCCTAAGCACTTTGAACATGTGATTCATGCTTTTATTTCAACGCGATTAGATTACTGTAATGCTCTTTATATTGGTGTAAATCAAACCTCTCTCGTTAGTACAAAACTCAGCCCCACGCCTTTTATGTGTTTATATGCACATATGTTTATATGCGCTTTTATGTATTATCCCTTGTTCAGCACTTTGTAAACCTTTGTTTTTTAAATGTGCTATACAAATAAAATGGATTGGATTGGATTGGACAATGTGAAATATTAGCATAATGCCCACCCAAAGGCATATGCAAAGAAATAAGGAAGCAAGGTTTCAGTGCATTGAAGTGTTTCCATCGTCTCGCAGAGATGCTGTGTGTTTGGATGCAAAAGCAAAGACGCTTTTATTAACAGACAACATTATTTTTATATAAACATTATTAACATCATTATTATATAAACAGACAACATTATTAACTTGCTTAAAGCCTTGGAAGCTGAAGTTTGTGATGATGCTTGAGGTGTTTGGCCAATCACAATGCAGGGGGTCAGCTGGCCAATCAGAGCACTCTGAACTTTTTTTAGAAGGAGGGGCGTTGTAGAAATCAGTGTGTTTCAGACAGACTGGGAATAGAAGAGCTGCAATAATGTACAGTATGTGGAAATATAATGTGTTTTTTGAACATTAAATCATGTTAAAATGTTATATTATAACCCCAATAATCAAAATAATGGACTTTTAAAATAGCATAGTTTGACCCCTTTTAAAACTTCCTGTTTGTGGCTCTAAACTGTATGGTTTTGTATTATATCAACATTTCTAAAGGGCCTGCAGCTGGATGCAACAAATCCCTTAAATTAAGAACAGTGACTTCCTTAGTGATAATTTCCTTACAATAACAACTACGGGTTTTCTTAGCTTAAGGGGTTTGTTGCAACAGGGCTGTGGTATTTAAAAAATGGAAAGTGCTTCCCAGAATTCTGAATAAATACATTTTAAAAAGCAGGCAAAAAAAAAAAAAAAAAAAAGTTTCTTAATAGCAATGCCATGTTGTCTGATAATCTGATGTTTTGCTACTTTGCTATTTGTTGTTGAACATCTTTAACTACGAAACTGAACAACTGAATTATTTGAAATGCAAAAGTTAATTAAACAATCCACAAAATCAAAGGAACACTGTTTCCTCTTAATGTATATGACGCACTGCTGTTTATTTCTATAGAGGAGAGCACTGTATTATTATTATTTTTTTAAATAATAATATTATTATTAATAGTAATAAGATAAAAAAATTTCATCAAAACAAACAAATTGGTGACATTTTAATTTGTATTGTATAAAGCACTATATAAACAAAGGTGACGACTTGCTAGGGTATTCTGGGTTGTTACTAGGGTGTTGATATTTTTTTGCTAGGGTGCTCGGTGTGGTTGCTAGGATGTTGCTATGTGAAGCCAATATAATGATGATTAGGGGGGTTATGACTCGAATGGGGGTCTATTCGTACCTCAAGTGACACATACATGGCTGTCCAAATGGTTGTTTCCCAAGAGACCATTGGGGGTTGGAATTAATCTAAAGCTGAGAGTTGCCCTAGCCTAGTGGAATTTAATTGTTTGTTCTGATATGCTTTCAGAACACGCGTGTGCAAGATTGTTGTCCAAGCTCAAACAAAGCAGAACAAGGAGAGTAATGAGACAAATAGCAAGGAAGAGAGACAAATCTAAATGAGGGTTGAGACCTGAAGAAAAGGCAATGTTTGCTTTCTACTCTTATAGAAAACTCTCATAGATTTTTTTTCTTCCATGTTTTCAAGAGGATTACTTGTTTGTGGAGGCTCTAGTAAACTGTTTTGTCCTGTCTTAGTAGGTTATTACCATTTACTAATGTCATATGTACTATAAGCCACATGACTGCATAAGGCCAAGTAATAGTAATGCCTTTTTTTTTTTTATCTTCTGGACAGAAATACAGAAAAAAAAGACAGATATTAAGACTGGCTAGATAGGTTATTTGCAATTTGTAAAATAAATACAATTAGCTAAAAATGTGTAGCTATTTGTTAGTATTTTTAATGCACATCATAACTGAGATAATGCTTTAACAGGAAAGTGGCAAAAGCTTTAGCAGGAAATGTATCCATACAGGCTCATTTATTTGTAGTATGTACATAGTACAGAATTGACTGCGAAATGTTCCTTTAATTTTCAACAAATCCCTGCAAAGGTGGAAATGCCATGCAGATGGCCAGTTTAATTGTTGAAAACAAGATGTGAATCCATTTGCATAGCCTGGTCTATTTATACAGAGCAATGCAATCCCTCTCTCCTCGAACATAGAAAACCAGATCTGCACCACAAAGCATGGTATGTATATCCTGGTGGTCATTTTGCCCGAGTGACAGATGGACAATAGCTGTTGTGTCACTGAAGACTGGAAGACTCGTTCCTCTTTGAAGAGTTAAAGGGGTCATGACATTTAGTTTTCATTTTAATATTTTCCTTGAATGTTCCTTGAATGTTTTATTTTAATATGTTCCTGTCGCCTTTTTTTTTCACTTGTTGCCATTGGCTTTTGGCTTGCTTAAATGTAACATTTGATTTAATATTCAGCAATAATATTGATCTGCATGCATTGACATCATTATATGAGAAATGAACTGAGCTGGGGTGCGTTTCCCAAAAGCATCGTTCGTTAGCCAACTATTGTCGCAAGTTGCGTCGTTATCAGCATAGTTCAACGAGTCTGTGTTTCCTGAACGAACATTCGCAAACAGCATCGCACAGTTGTGTGGACAGCTCTCGACCTGTGGTTAGAAGCAGAGATTCTTGTTTGCATGACATGTGGACTCAATAAATCCTTATCTTAAGTCAAATAAGCAAGCTGACATTCAGTACAATCTATATCTTTTATTTAGAATACATATGTAATTTACATCTTTTAGTTTGTCAAGAGATTTAAAACTTCATTTTTGAAGAGTGCGCATGTGCGAACTTGCTCTAGTAGCCTACGCAAGAACGAGATTGAATCTGGAAATAAAGCAAAATAACGGCCCATTCACACCGGACGCCGAAGCGACGCTGAAGCGGCGCGGAACGGAGGCCGCTTCCTTTCGGCGCCCATGTTAACCTATGGTGTCGTTCACAACAGACGCGGTGCGCCGCGGCGCGTCGCAGGTGAAGCGCCAGTTTCGGCGTCTGGTCTATTTTTTTCGCGAGCCGCGAGTGATCCGCGTCCATTCCGGCAGGAAGTCACACCAAGAAACACGAGACATCCGGTCAATTGTCAAAATATAAGCAATTTTCAAATTAAAATACCGCGAGTATTAACAAAAAGTATTAATACAAGAAGTGTACAATCTTCTTGGTTACAGAAACATGGTGTATTCATTTTATGAGGTTATTTACTTACCCATGATGTAAAAAAATAGCTCTGAATAAACAACAACTGAGCAGAAGCGCTTGTAGACCGCCGCGGAGAATACGCGTCTAGTGTGAACAGGCAGGCGCCGGACCGCGCGTGATTTTCCGTTCCGCGTCGCTTCGGCGTCCTGTGTGAACCAGGGGTAACTGAGAAAAATGAGAAATAGTCCTCAGATGCCAGGTCCGTAATATATAGCAAAACATCTAGCATTAATTCGATCACAGACAGATTCATTAAAATAAGTAATTACTCCACCACGTGCGTGAAATCATTAACCAACGTGGTTAAACGACCAATTTGCGACAATACAGTTTCGGGAAACAGTCTTAACTAGCTAGTTGATTTCTTCAACGGTGCTTCATACTATGGTAGTGAAGCAGCGAGTTACGTCGTTGTATGGGAAACACACCCCTGGACGATGACATCACAGCGGCTATACTGTATATATGAATTAACTAAAGGAATAACTTTTTTACAACAAACATGAAACATCATTGAACTTAAGATAGACTGTGACGCTATTTTCTCCTGGAAACAGACTTTGTTGCATTATTTTCCTGTTATCTCTGTAAAGCTGCTTTGAAACAATCTGTATTGTAAAAGGCGCTAAATAAATAAATGTGACTTGACTTGACTTGACGTGAGGTCCACTTATAATGGTAAAAGTTTTTTGCACAAAAAAAAAAAAAAAAAAAACCTATATGCGGAAACCGATTATTCTCAACCTTCATTCTGAGCCTCTGTCTGACTCTGAAATGATCAGTTTTTAAGGCCTGTCAGTAAACAGACACTTATGATTGGCTAACGTCATTGCACAGGAAACAGTATCAACGGCACCTCACTATTACACGCGAGTAAGTGTTTTGAAACATTATCCATATAAAACTGTCATTTACAGACAAAGCATTAATACATCGTGATGCAGCTGCTGTCAGATCCAGTACAGTTGGCTTTCATCAAAAGTTTCTTTGCAAACTCTCCATTACACTGTGCCAAAACAAAATGCTCCGAACAACCATATAATCCTCCGACGCGATCCGGGAAGTCATTCAAATAAACCATCCACTTGTTTTCGACGCTGGGATCCTTCTGAAGTCTGTACAGAGACACAAAGCGAGATGTTTAAAATGGACACGTCAAAGACTCTTATGAGAACACGAAAACTGGATTAACCTATATTGAAAATATCTGATTCATAAGAGTAACTCATTCACAAATAAGACTTCTCTCATGAGCATCACAAGAAGAGATAGGGCAGATTTCAGTGAAATAAATAAATATCCTTTCAAATCAAACAGAGTGCCTTCATTAAAATGCTCATCTCCACCCATGTGTGGCTCCACTGGACATTGCTTTTCTTTATCTCCAACAGCATTACCCTGGAAATCCAGAGTTCTCGCGAGAGCACAAGTTGAATTTGTAATGATGCTCATTAAATATGTCCCTGTATCCGAGCTGCACCAATCACATCGGGTTATCTGATATAGGCGGGCCAGAGGCGAGCTAAAGATGACGACAGCGCTGTGACGTCGAGGTCATTAGTAAACATTGCAAGATGGCTATGGAAACGGCTTTGGCCGCTACAATGAACGAGTTAGACTTGGCTTTTTATCTAAAAGAGGAACAGAAGACGGCGCTCGAATCCTTCCTTTGCAAGAAGGACGTTTTTGCTGTTTTACCGAACAGATACGGCAAGAGTCTAATCTACCGGTTAGCTCCGCTGGTAACTAAGCGTATGGGGCTTGTTGTGATTGGTCGTAGTGTTATCCAATTGCGTGCATGGAGATTTTCAAATGCATGCTTGGTTCCACCCCTCGAGCTGGATAATTTTCATTAGTCGACGCCAGACCTTTAATCTTTCAGATTTAGGTCTGGATTTCCAGGCCACAACAGCATTATAATAAGTTATAGAATTTATTTATTTGTTTGTTTCAGACACTGTGGACATTGGACTCACACACACACAAATACATAATAATTTATGGCAGTGACTTCTGAAGTTGTGCAGATTGCCGTTGTTTCTGTAATATTTGTGAGATAAGAACAAAATGTGAAAGATTGTATCTTAAAGTAAAGAACAGTCATATTTCTCTTACGGCCTCTCTCGCTCTCTTTCGTGCTCAATGTATTACTCTTTTATTTAAGCATTATATATAGTGAGGTTATTCATTCATCAAACCCCAGACATCATACATCAATCAACATTTAACACATTAATTCTGCAGTATTACTATCTGTGTAACATAATTGGTAACGCTTTCTATCAAGCAAACCTGCCAAATAATCAGTGTGAAATCAAATTCAGAAGATCTTGCGTGGACGAGGTCTTGTCTCTTTCATATGACTTCATATCTAGACACTGAGAAATATTCTTCCTTGCCTTATTTAACGTTCAAACCAATTAGCATGCGTATTAAATGTAATATGCATAACTCCATGCCATTATTATAATGATTAAGGATGGGAATTACACATAAGATAATTATTTAGTAATCAGAGAAGAAAAATATCGCAGGGTATTTTATAATTGGTGACATTTTTAGGGGCTTTCATTCTGCTTTATACTGCATTAAAATGGATGAACACTGCTATGAGAAGAGTTTTTTTTTTTTTTGTGTCCTTTTTCTTTGCTTTCCATAGAGTGTGTGATAGAAATAACAAGCATGTCTGCAGCCTTGGTCCAAAGTCTCAGTGTGTGTGTGTGCACCTGCTCAGATACAGAGGTAATCCACTGAGAATTAGACCTCTAGAATTATAATAGCTGTGACAAAAGAAGCTGGGTTGAAACGTTGGGCGTCCGTTCTTATGATGCTGAACATGATAATGTTAACTATTACATGAATGAATTGTCATTTCAACCTAAATCAGAATTGGATATTTTGGGTCTTACTTTTCAGTTACTTTTTTCCTTAAAAACAAGCAAACAAACAAACCAAAAATCAAACAATCGAAAAAAACGAAGAAAAAAAAGAAGAAAAAAATCTATCTATCTATCTATCTATCTATCTATCTATCTATCTATCTATCTATCTATCTATCTATCTATCTATCTATCTATCTATCTATCTATCTATCTATCTATCTATCTATCTATCTATCTATCTATCTAAACCTCTACATAATTATTTATTACATACTGTATATATATTTATAATGTCTATTTATTTACATATGCATGCATAAACCCATCTTTTATTACAGAATTTGAACACAGGTTAGATATGCATTAGCTTTACTAAATTCATATTCTTTTGACAGCCCTAAAGGATTATTAATATAATTGTTTCAGGCATGATTATTCACATCTTTACATTGACTTATTAAACAATTTAACCCTCAACAAATGATTACACTCCATCTAGAGATCTCTCTATCCGATTCCACACTACAGTATATAGTACAGGCGTAACCTCCTGTTAATTTAAAATACATATGCCATTTAAAATAATGACTCATTAAGTCATTTTTGGGACTTCCTTTGCCAAATTTACAAACGGGGATAATGTATCAACCTTACTCAATTGGGAGTCGAGAAATTAGAACTGTGTCTCCTGGGATTTCTTAGATGCATATTAATGTGTTTCCGGCTCCATAAATGTATTATTCAGTTAGGATTATGGGTAGAGTAATGAAAATTATCTGCCTTGTATAAATCTAGATAAAACATTCCCTTGAGACGTTTCACTGCATAATGAATTAATAACAGTAACACTTGGTGAACTTGAGTTTCTTAATTACCTTGAAATATGCTAGACGTACAACCCATTTAGTTGGTTTTCTCTTAATCACTTTCACATGTATATTTTATTGTTCTTTTTTGTTTGTCACTGCCATTGATGGCAAACATTTTTATCACACTGTGCCTTTCTGTCATTTCTAATTGAAGATTTTAAGCATTTTATTCATTCCACAATGATATTTACCAAACACCTGAAATGAGTGGTGTTTTGCTACAGGCTGCACTGGTTTGCATGGCATGACAGAGCAGGGGGAAAAAGCTAATAAAAAATCTTCAATAAGCTCTTCATTTCTTTGAACTCATTATTGGCTGTTCCTGTCAGTCCATATAGTCCTTGGGTTGAAATCAAAGAGATTTCAGAAAATGTCATCAAATGGAATGTCTAAGAAGCAAAGGAATATCATCGAGCACAAGAGACTTTAATGACGGAGAGGCTCGGTGTCTTTTTAAAGGGTTTTGCGGTTTCTCAAACATTGCATCACTCATCAGTCTAAATCATCATCACAGAGTTGCATGAGGTGATTACATAAGAGAGGTTCTGGGAAAAGACAAAAGTCACCTGACAACCCGCATCACTCAACACACATCTCTGTCTTAAAAAAATAGCCTTTTCTTGCTCCGCAAGCATGATTTAGCAGTGACTTTGAATATCTGTCTGCAGATAAGCGATTTGCATAAATACATTTGATTGGATAAGACACGATTCATGCTTGGGAAACTGATTCAGACGGACTGTGTTCTGCAAATATAGATCATAGTCATAAAAATCAGTTGGAGAGCTGGATGAAAATGACTGACGGCCTGCTATAGTGGAGTAAGTCTAAGACGTTTTTGCCATATTCCTCGCCTGTAAATATTAGCAATATAGTAGTAACCAATGCAAGCTAATATACTGTTTATTCGGTGCATTGATGAATGCAGAAATCAAGCACCTCGTTCAAAAAAAGTTTTACAATAAAACTGTTTCTCACATTTTCTCTTTTTTACTGCTTTTTTGAAGTTCTCAAAGTTAGTCATTTTCTTGTTTTATAGCACATTGACAGAAGCCACGTCTTCATTAAAGGATAGGACTATGTTATCAGACTTTCACAGGAAAGAAGCGAGGTGTTGATAGGAATGCTCGACTAGATTAGCTCGACTTCTCCCATTTTGTTCAAGATTAGTTTTGCGCTTCCATTCATCTTGTGGATAATGTAAATTATAAATGAGCAACCTTCAGCCCTCACTAAGTCAGATTAACTATATTTCAATGTAACACGTTTCCCCTTCAGCTCTGTCCATGACCTGCGGCACAATGCAGATCATTTGTATGTAATTATTGAGCGATCCAAGCATCACAATTCCAATGGTGGTTATTGAGTGATTTTAGCTTCAGATCGTTTGTAGCTCACTGGAGTTCTATTAAACACCTATTTGTAATTATCCGTGATAAGAAAGATTAATGATACTTTCCAATATAGCAGCATTTTTCTGAGCATTCAGTTCCTTTTATGAAGAATTATCTGTTTGTTACTGTCATTATTATTTATGTTTATGACTTCTGCTGAATGATCCTTGGAATCACAAATAAATGTTGCTAAATAACAAAATCATTATATATTATGCATTAAAAATAACACAGCCCTGCATCTAGAAAAAATAGGCATAAAAGAATGAGAATCCGACAAATAGTTTTAGAGCAAGATAGGAATCATGTCTTTGCAGCAGTTTGTCTGGTAATTATAATTATAACACAGCTTATAAATGGTTGTCGAAAGTACATTATACGTAATGCACATCATATTTTATGACAAAGTATGACATGCTGGAGCAAAACAGGCACTATTTTTTGGAATCAGCACACCAAAAAAAAAAAAAAAGTATTGGATTTCATTCAGCCAATATAATGAAAGCAGGGTGGTGAAATATATCATCATATATATATACCCTTACGAAAAGAAAAAAAAAGAAAAAAAATTATAACTACAGTTCTACTACAAATACCGTGGTTAAACTATGTCAAGTCAAGTCGAGTCATAATTATTTATATAGTGATTTTTACAATACAAAGCTGCTTTACAGTGATGATAGGAAAATAATGCAACAAAGTTTGTGTCTAGAAGAAAATAGTCTCATAGTCCAGCTTAAGTAAGTTCAGTGATGGTTCATTTTTGTTGTAAAAAAAAAAAAAGTATTAATTTAGTTCATATACATATAGCCGCTCGGGAAACTTAATTCGTTTACCGTGGTTTAACTACAATAATCATGTTTTTTGTAATCATGGTTCATTTTCTTAATAGTAATTGAAATGTATTCTTCAGTACAATCCGTCAAAAACAGTGTATTTTAAACTCCAGATATTTCGTTTATTTAGCTGTGAAAGTTACACTGATTTCCCTGCTTTGTCCCACTGCATTTAAACGGCCCTATCGCTGGATTGAAAATCTGGCGTGAAATGTTAGTGAATTGGCAGTCACTGTCAGTCCCAATGAAGGATGTGGAGGAAGAATTCTCAGCCTGACTACACAGCGTGGCCTTTGCAGTTGTCTGAGGCCAGGGTAACCTACCGTTGCCAAGCAAAACACGATTAGTTGTGCTCGATGGCGCCTGTAAAGTGGGCCTTCATTACGCCTCCTCATCATGCAGGGGGTAGACCCCACAGAATACCCTTGTTTGGGCTCCCAAGCAGATTCCAGGTAAACTTCGGCTCAGGTGTCCGACTGGATTCTGCTGGTTTAGTAGGACTCTATTAGAAGGTCCATCACACAGAGTCTAACAGGTGTTAGATGTAAATCACCCTGCACTGTGGGATGGTTTCAGGACTTTGAATAAATGATAGACGTACGAGTGAGGGACATGCTTGAGAAAAAAAACTGGAGAGGAAAAGAGTGCAATAGTGAGGGCTAAACCAGAGCCAAGACCATTTTTTCTCTGTCTCTCTGCCTTTCTTTGCACACTGGAGCAGAATCTTTATGAGGTCCACAGTTGTGTAAAATTACATTTTCTGAGCTGTGTAAGTGAAATTTCCACAGCCCTGTGGGCCCACACGACCAATAGTTATGAAGGGACAATAAATCAACATTTGCCATTAATATACTACAGAGAAGCATTTTCAATAAGCTATCACAATATGAACTAGTTAATTGAGTCAAGTAGTCTTTCCTTAATCCCATGGTTCATTAGAGTTCAGTGTTTTATTCCTCATATACACACTTGTACAATGGCGTTGAAATTGTTTGTCTACCAGTCCCCATGAATGTGAAATGATGTAAAAAAATAAAAATAAAAAAATAAAAGGAAAAGTAAATAAGCAACTAAATAAAATTTTGAGAAAATGTATATGACCATTACATGTATACAGTAACTTAAAAATGTCTCTAACTCAAGGTACTTTTTGTTGCTGTTGAACATAATTTCATTAGAAGTTGTCATAACTCAAAATTGTATTGTAATTTAAGTTTAAGCAATTTAATTGAAACTTCTTCTTTTTTAGTCCCAGACCCACTGGCAGATGGGGGGTTTCAGTCCTTATTACTTAAGCTTAGTTACAGTCTGATGGGAATTACTGTAAACTCTGAATTATAAACACACACACAAAAAACATTCTCGCATTGTTTTCCAGGGAGGGATGAGAAATTAAGCAGATGTAGTTTTTAAATCACAAGAGTAAATGCTACAGGGCAGAAATCATTCGGGTTGATTGTTTTTTTGTTTTTTGTTTTTTGTCTTGGGAATCAGTACATCAGTGGATCTCTAAAAGGCATAAGGGGTAACAGTCTAGCTTAGGATCAGTGTTGGGGAAAGTTACTTTTGAAAGTAAAGCGTTACAATATTGCATTACTCATTAGAAAAAAGTAACTTATTGTATTATAGTTAGTTTTTATGGGAAGTAATGTGTTACGTTACTTTTTCTCACCTGGGCTGGGCTTGGTTGGTTGTTTTTTAATTGCAAAGAAAGTTCTATTTCTGGCATATGTAAAGGTCCTTTCACACCAAAAGTGAAAGTAGTGTAGCTGCAACAGCAGGCTCATATTGTGTTTTCACATTGATAGTGTTTTTCCAGAATGTAAGGCTATTTACGTAACCCTGGTTCTCTGATAACAGGAGTGAGATGCCTCGGGAGACCGATCACGGAAGCACTAATAACATGTCGTCACTTGACAGGGAGCACTGCCTGCCTGATATAGAAATCGTTGAAACCGGATGCTATCAAATTCTCAGCAAAATCCTATTTCTGTGCTGACTGTGGAGAGAAATGCATTGAAGTATATATTTTTTTCCTTTTCGAGAACACGGTTGTGTTATTAACCTAATGGTCTTTTTTTAAACACTTGTTTGGTATCCCACTGTGGGATTTGGGATGTGGTCAACTGTCCGGTGTAGAAGAGAGTAAGCAGGGTGTTAGTTTGATGCGACCGACCTGAGTTTGAATCTGCCTTTTTCCGAACTCATTCTTCTCTCTTTTCCCATAATTTATTTTAAATAAAAATGAATTAATTAAAGTGCCTAGGGGGTATTTAAAGGTGTCATAAGAGATTTCTGAGAAATGCAATTGAAAGTGTATCAGACTGAGCAGCAAAACACACTTGTAGCCAATCAGCAGTAGGGGGCGTGTCCACTCATGATGGAGGAGGAGAGAGAGTGAGATTTGAAGAAAGACTGTAGAAAGAGAGATGGAATATCACTGGATAAAGAAGGGTTATGATCAGGCAAGAGCTTTAGGACCCGTGCTAATATTAGAAATATTAGATTTCCTTGGGTAGGGTTAGTGGTAGGTATAGGTTTAGGCTTTAGGAGTTTACTTGAGGCTATATTACACTGCACTGAGGTGCAAATAGTATTTAACTATATTAATTAACATGAACTAAAAATGAACAATACTTCTACAGCATTTATTAATCTTAGTTAATTTCTACATTTACATATTTGTCACCATTCTGAACTGATACGTTTCGTTTTGTTTTCATGGACTTCCAGTTTGTTTTCATTTGTCACGTGTGCCACTCGTTTGTCTCCTTGGTTACCGTTATCATTAGTTCATATGTGTCAGCTGTATATGATTAATTATCCTCGTTGTTCCTTCACCTGCACTCCTTTGTTTGCGTCTGCACGCTGTTTCACATGTTGGCTGTTTGGATTATTCTAATAAACCTTGTGTGCTATAACCCTCATCTTCATTGAACTTAAGTATTACAATATTTGTGTACACTAATACAACAGATTAAAAAAAAAGTATTATCTGTTAACATTAGCTAATGCACTGTGAACAAAGATTGAACAATTTGTATTTTTATTTACTAACAGTAACAAAGATTAATGCTGTAGAAAATATCGCTCATAGTTTGTTAGTTAACTAATGTTAAAGCGACCTTATTGTAGTGTTACCATTTTACTCCATGTGTTTACCAATATTCTAAAATAATCAAATTAAAATATGCCTAAGAATTTGCATTGTGAATAACAATGAGAATAGTAATAATATAAAATGCCAGCTGAAATTAGCCTTAGCAAGAAAATTGAGGTAGTCATTTTTTCCCCAAAATTGTTTACCACTGAGTGGTACAACACATCATTTAAAAAACGTTGATGAAACTCAGAAATGAGGGAGAGCTGGATCCAAATACAGAGTAAGACTGAATTAAAATAAGATTTAAAATAATATATAAAAAAAAAGGAGTAGAACTGATAACACCAAACAAACAGCCATACTGTACAAGACCTGAAAAAAGAAGTACACACAGACAACACTGGGGTTTACATACACAAGGGATAACAATATAACAAGACACACCTGGGAACAATCAAGACTAATGAACAGGGGGAACCAATGAACAAAAGGACTACAAACAGGGGCAAACGCAAGAAACATGTTCTTGATGTTTCATAGAAAAAAAAGATTAAAAAGTGACAAAATTCTTCAGTGAAACATGATTAAATACACGTTTGCGTATTACTTTCTAAAAGTCCACAGAGCCTTACGTACTACCAAAAATAATAGGGTTAATATACATGATTTTATGAAATACAAGGGTTAATATATGGATATATGCAAGAACAAAATTCCCATAAGAGCAAGTACAAAATAAAATGAAAGGCTTTAAGAACAGGACCTTTATAATTATCAAATCAAATTATTTTTATAAAGCACAGTAAAAACAACAGTATGCAAGTACTTTATTGTCAAATTACTCTTGTGACAACCCCAAAGGTGCATTAAAAAAAAAAAAAAAATCAAGAGAAAAATATCCATTTAAAATAAAACAGCACAAGTAGTTAACAATACATCTACTAAGATACAAATTAATACAATTCAAGATGAAATAGTTAGTAAACATAAATAATTAGCATAACATTATAATAAATAACTGCAATATAAAAGCTAGAAAACTGAATCATAATACAAAATATTTCAAAATTGCTCAGAATATTGTCAAAATGCCATATCCATTGTTAATGCAAGGGTACCAACACTATTATTATTATTGCACAAGCATCATGAATTATTATTGCACTTGAACAGTGAGTCGCACATTGCCAACAACCTTATTATGCATGGTTCAACAGGGCGATATCAGAGTTTAACATGGTCATTGCTGATCAGTTTTTTAGTCTTTTTGTGCGTAAACGGATTGACCGAAAGCGCCTGCTGGATGCGAGGAGCTGAAACAAGTTAGGACAAGGGTGAATGATGTCCTTGATGATGGTATTGGCACTTCTCAAACAGCAAGTGTTATGAGGGTGTTCAAGTGATGGCAGATCAATGCCAACAACGTCCTGTGCTGTTTTTACAACCTACTGCATGGCTTTCTTGGCAGCTTTGGTACATCTGCTATACCAGGCTCTCATACAATTAGTCAAGATGCTCTCTATAGTACATCTATAGAAGTTGACCTACAGCTTCTGGGAAGGTTAGCTCTCCTTAGCCTTCTCAGAAAGTAGAGGCGTTGTTGTGTTTTGCCTACTATACTTGCAGTGTTGTCTCCCCATGTGTGATGGCAACTCCTAGAAACTTGTGGCTGGGGACTCTCTCCACGACCTCATCTTTGATAGTTACTGGGCTGTGGGTGATCTTTTTAGTGGTCCTAAAATCCACAATTATTTATTTGGTCTTTTTGATGTTCAAGACCAGGATGTTGATATCACACCACGCTGTCAGGTTGTGAACCTCCTCCCTATATTCAGCTTCAATGTTGTTTGATATGAGTCGTATCATCTGTAAATTTTACCAGCATGTTCAACTCATGGGTAGATTGACAGTAGCCGCGTTTCCATTACCCTTTAAATTGCGCAAATTGAAATTGCGCATTGGAAATACGCCCAATGGAAACACGTTTATCGCAAAAAAGTTTTTACGCTCGCATGAGGTGGTTTTTCAGGCAATTCGAAAAAGGAATATTTTGGAAATACAGTTTTTGCGCATTTACAGTCACCTGACTTAGAAGGCGCGGTGTGTTTGGACAGAATACGAGACAGAATTCTATATTAAATTCATAAAAGACAAAAGAATTACAGAAATACTGGATTCTAAACCTCATAGAGGTGCCACAATCAAGACCTCGGAACAGAAATGAGTGAAAAACACTCAGAAACACCTCATATGTGCTGCTCACTGTAAGGGTCTTTCCTTGCCATTAATGCTTGGATAACAGGCCTTCGTTTCCTTCCATTAATAATAATAATAATGTCTAGTGTGGTGGCTGTGATATATATAAACCTACCAACGTCAGTTGCCATGATTTTTGGAATGACTTATCGCGAGAGGAAAAAAATACGTTTTAGTCGCATAACATCGGTTAATGGAAACGGCGTCATTTCGCAATAGTTTTTTGTATCGATATTTAGAAAAAAAAGAAAGAAAAATAAAATCGCAAAAGTTTTAGGTAAATCTGTAATGGAAACGTGCCTAGTCACGGGTGAAAAGTGCATAAAGGAGGGGGCTTAGCACAGATCCTTGTGGCACACCAGTACTTAAGGTTAGGGTAGAGGATGTATGCTTATCCAACCGCACTGACTGGGGGCGGTTGGTGAGAAAGTTCAGAATCCAGTTGCATATGGAGGGAGTTAGTCCTAATGCATGAAGTTTGTTGATCAGCTGGCTTGGTACAATGGTGTTAAATGCCGAGCTGTAGTCAACGAAGAGCATCCTGATGTGTGTGTTGGGCTTTTCCAGATGTAAGAGGGCAGCATGCATAACTACACAGATGGCATCCTCAGTCGATCTATTTGCCCGGTAGGCAAACTGAAATTGGTCTAGATCAGCTGGTACAGAGTCTTTGATGTGAGTGATTACTAGTAGTTCAAAACATTTTGCAATGACAGGAGTGAGAGCAATCGGTCGATAGTCATTGAGACATGTTATCATGTTTTTTTGGGGGGATTTCAGGCATGTGGGGACTATACACAAGGAGAAGGAGAGGTTGAAAATGTTCGTAAAAACCTCCGCCAGTTGGTCAGCGCACACGTCCTTGCACACCATGAGGAACAGTTGCTTTTCTTATGTTGATGTTGTTAAGTGCCCGCCGTACTTCATGTGTATGTAGGACAAGGGGCTGTACATCCCCTGTCAAGTGAACTGGAAATTAGTTATTATCTTTATAAAACCGAGCAAAGAAGCTGTTACGTTCCTCTGCAAGGTTAGCATTATTGTTGAATGGTATATGCTGTGTGTCATTTTTCTTTTTATAGTCTGTGATTGATCGGATGCCTTGCCACATTCCTCTTCAATCCTGCTGTTTGTACTTTAATTTTGCAGACCAGATATATCTGCTGATTTAAAGACTATGTCCCTTGCCCTGAGCAGCTGTTTGACTTCATTGTCCATCCACGGTTTCTCGTTTGGATACACTCTGATCTTTGTATTAACAGTGACGTTATCCACACAATAACTAATATATGACAACACAGATGAAGTAAATGTCTTTAAGTCTGACTGATGGGAAAATATGTTCCAATCTGTGTGTTCGAAGCAGTCCTGGAGTTGGTTAATGGCAACTCTAGGCCAAACTTTAACAATCCTGCTAGTTGGTTTAGCACTGTTAACAAGGGCTTTGTATGCAGGAACGAGGTTCAAGGAGATATGGTCTGACTGTCCGAGGTGGAGTCATGATATAACCTTATAAGCATCTTTTATGTTTGAATAAACATGATCTAGGGTGTTTTCCCCTCTAGTTTTACACTTTACATGTTGGTAAAATCTGGGAAGTACAGTCTTAAGATGCGCTTGATTAAAATCCCCAGCGATGATGATAACTCCATGAGGGTGTTTGTTCTATTGTTTACTGATAACGTCATAAACCGGCTCCAATGCTAACTTAACATTAGCCTGAGGTGGTATGTATACGGCCATAACAATCACAACTGTATGTTCCCTGGCAAGTAAATTGGTCGGCATCTTAACATTAAATATTCCAAATCCGGAGTGCAAAACTTGTTGATTGTAGTTGAATTAGTGCACCAGGAATCATTAACATAAACACAAAGTCCTCCTCCTGTTTTCTTACCGGATTCGGACGTTCTGTCTGCACGATGTAGTGTACGGCATGCTAAGGTTCAGCCACGTCTCTGAGAAAATCAGAAGGCAACATTCCTTTGTAGTTTTATGTGTGACAATGACCAGTCGAAGCTCGTCCATTTTGTTGGTAAGTGATCTAGTATTCGCAAGACACTAGGGAGAGTGGTTTAATGGGGAGCAGCTCTTAGTCTCGCTAGTAGGCCTGCTCGCTTACCTTCCTCTCCCTGCGCCGTCTGCGTCGTCTCCCTCCGTGAATAGGAATCAAGGATAGTCCCGGTGATCTGAGAATCTCCTGCGGTATTGTTTCTGAGTTATAATAACAGTCTGTGTAATTCGAGCCGATCTGTAGCAGCTTCTGGCGACTGTAGTAAGTGTTCGCACTGGTTTGTGATATAATGATAGTCAATGTTAAAAACATTTTTGACATAAAACAGCACCTATGTGGGGAGCACGAAGCCACAGCATCTGTGCACGCCGCCATCTTAGCATGTAGCTCACCAGTGTGCTGTTCAACCATATACTAAAATAAACATCACAGACTGCAAAGCAGTGGAAAAAAACAGATATAAGAGGTTCTTAGACTTTAGGAACAGAGCCTATGCAAAAAGATGTGGTTTTAGCTGTTGGATCTGTTAAAACGACTCTGAGGGATACTGAAGGCTATTCCACAGTTTTAGATCAGCAATGGAAAAAAAACATGGACACCCCTCGACTTCAGCCTAGATCTCGGGTAATAAAGTAATGATCTCTGCTCAGATGACCTCAGACATCTAACAGATTAATCTGCACTCAGAAGGTCAGAGCCTTGAAAACTAAAAAGTAAAAATTTTAAATAAAAAATGCACATGTGATCATATTTCAATTATGAATCAACCAATCAATTTCCCTCTGTGTTAAATGCTAAAAAAAAATCAGAGATGACTGTAATTGAGTCATTATGCCTACTGGAAGGAAAGTAATATCCGTTATTATTATTATTATTAAAGATATTACCAGCTCAGTCTACCCACTGTCAGGATATACAAACCTGCTCCACAATGTCATCTATCCAAGGTTTCTGGCTTGGATTTATATATATATATATATATATATATAAATGAATCATTCTGTTTTCTGAGGTTCTTGAGCAATGAAAGGAAATGATGGCGCTTAACAGCTCTGCTTGAAGCTACAGTCATAGACACATTATTGTATTGGAAAACACTTGCTATCGACTGGCAGACTAGCTGTTTTCTCAGAGTATTCTGCAGTCTGTACTGTTGCTTTCTTTTGTGTTAACTAATTAACTAGCCTTGTTTTTTATTATGCAAGGATTTATGATTAACCCATAGATGTTCATAGATTCAACAGCTGGCTCAAATACAACAGCTTTCAGCCTTCAGAGAATATGTGCCACTACACTGACTGATACAACTGATGCAATGTGTTATCTGCTATTTATCTGCAATGCTGCTGTATGGATTACACTGAAAAAGCTCCATTGCTCCCTCAGCTCCACCGTGGCCTGTCATCCCTCCGCCTGCACCGGGTCCCTCGTCCCAGCGTCTCTGCCTGTCTCTGCCTATTGTCCCCCTGGCTATACTTCTGGGCCTGTGGCTGCACCTGGTCCCTCCACTCCTTAAAATCCAATGGGCTCCTCCATCTCCTTAGTTTTACTGTTATCAACACTCCGCTTTGGTCCTCGGATCCCCTGGCTCCACTTCCAGTCCAACGGAGTCACCCTGGTTCTCTAGCCCTCCGGCTCCACCTTGGTCTCCAGCTTGCCCGACCGGGCCTCTGTCTTCCGTTTCTCCTACTGGTCCACACCACCTAAGGCTCCGGTGTGGTTCTACTTCCCTTTAGCTCCATCAGGGCATCCTACTCCGCCAGTTCTGCCGTGGTCTCCCCCTCCGCCACCCTGGTTTATGTCAAAGTTAGGAGTCAGGAGCCACCTTGTGGAAGGGGGGTGTACTGTCACGTTCTGTTTGTGTTTTGAGGACTCTTCTTTTGGCATTTGTTTCTGTTTATAATTCCTGTTTCCCTGAGTTTCCTTACTCACTGATTTGTTATAGTTACTGATTATGTTGAGCACCTGTTTCTTGTTATGTGCATTATCATTTGTATATATGCCTATAGTATATATATATATATATATATATATATATATATATAGCTTACGTCTGAATAAAATCTATTGATTAATGGTGTTTATAATAAAAAAATATATATATTAATATGAATGTTTGTGTCTTTGGAAAAATAAATATTTTTGATTAATTTTAAATCAAAATTAAAGGTTTGAACCAAGCCATAAATATAATTTAAGAAAAATATATATATATACATTTGGCTGTAACTTTGCACAGACAGGTTTTATCACACTAATATGTTTTATGGTTCTACTATTAGTCTTGCATTGCATTGTCTTGTCCCACAGACTTTCATGGTAAGTTCATAAGCAAGATTACTTGTTTAATCATCAACAAAAACGTTTTTTTTTTTTTAAGTTGATCCAAACTGTCTAAAGTTGCTTCTCATTTTCTTAATGGAAAAAGTTGAATGGCAGAACCTTTATGTTACTAGAAGTAACTATGTGTACAGAATCCACCAGTTGCAGCAAGCATGGATTCATCCATTAGCTTTCCTAAGCTACCTGATGATGAATATATAACAATCTGAGCCCTTAATCCTTTTATAAAGGACAAACTAATTAGGCTGAAAGGTCTCCTTTGCTTTGATGTACTTAGGAAGAGCCTCACTTCCTTTCATACTAACACGTACATTTACGTCTTGTGATTTTAATGTCATCTTATGACAATACTTCGGATCTCGATATGAGATCATTGATCCTGATATTTGGGTCCTGATATATTATCTGATATATCCATCCTCCATTATAGCTGTTAGCTTGACAAAGAATGGCCTGTATAACTGACACTGAGTCCTTGTAATGTAGGCTTTCATCGGAGATGAATGAATGGAGGTTACAAGGACCTTGTGAGAAAAAGATGGCGAACAGCACTGCCGCAAGTGAGGCTTATTTGATTGCGTGAGGAAGTAAAATGCATGAGCGGGGTGAGGTGCGGCCCTCTCTGTTATGATTAATCTGTTTAGGGGTCGAACAGATACTCATCTGTGCCACAGAGACAAGTGACCCTGTCCTGACCTTGTCCGTCTCTGGTCAGAATTGTCAGCACTTTCTCACAAGCTTGCATCTCTCTGCTTAAAAGAGACTTGTAAAGTAGGTTTTATTAATGAACGCCCCCCCTTAAATTATTTATGTAATTCTGCGCCTATTTACCATATCAGACACTTCTCTTAGACAACTCTCTGTGGGCCTGCTGAGAAATAGGATCAAAATTTCTCCCTGCAGAAATCCCTGCAGTGCGCCAGGGCAAACAAAGCTACTGTAAAGACCGTAACAGTCAGCTGGTTCTGTAACTAAATGTACCAATACATCAAAAATGGGTGACAAAAAGGGGAAGAAATTGTTATCTGAATTGTGTCTATTTCTATAAAGTTCAGTTAATATTTAATGAAACCACCTGGATGGTTCAACTAATAAGCCTGTCTCTTATGAATAGCAGCATGCTGTCAATGAGCTTTTGCACATTCATTTTTGCGATGATTCATGCCTTTTCATTCAAGAATGGCCTTGACAAGTTTAACTCTGAAAACCTAGATGTTCTCTGATGTGCAGTCACTTGTTTACATATTTTGAACATATCTAATCAGCCAACATCAGTTAGACTTTTTGCAGTTTGTGTGCAAATTGGTTATTTGTAAAACATATCTGAAGCATGTCATTCGGGATGGCATAAGATAAACATTTACAGTCCATATCTAGCCAAGTAATTATCACATTTCTTCTGCTCTAGCTGAGGTAATTTTAGTCCTCAGTTTTTATGGGTGAATCCAACCCAATATCATGGGTAAATGTAACTGTTTTAAGAGGAGGTGATTCTGTATGAATTTGTACGATGTGAACCGTATGAATTTTAGAAGAAGAAAAAAAAAGCATGAAGGACCACCCCTAAACATAACCATCACTGGGGCATAAGCAGATTGTACAAAATGTGCATATGGGATTGTATGAATTCAGCCACCAATTCGCCAAAATCTAAAACAGTTATGAAATGCCATTATTGGGTTATTAAATCCACACCTTGGCGCTTAAACAGTATCAGTACAAGTTTGTGTGAAACCTAACTTTACCGAACCCTGTTATAAGAAATCATCATTATTTGGATGGTATTCTTTTTTTAAATGACGTTTGAGGTGATTTTTGCCAAAAATGTATGCATGTATGTATATTTTTCTTATAAAATCAGGTTGCAAGGTTTAGGCCAGTTAGTCCCTGCCGGTAGATCGTTTAACTACACCATTGTGCAAGCTTTAATATAATATAATATAATAACCGTATCTGTGTACATATAGTATATAAAGCAAAATATGCCATATATTGCAAATCTTTGTTTGTATCGTCACAAAAACTGTACACTGTGTGATCTCACTGCTCTATATATAAAGCTAGAAATATATACAACTTTATTTGCATGTATACTCACATAAAGCAATATATACTATGTAGTAAATTTCATCTGCTTGATAATAAAATATTGCCCAGCTCTGATCTGCTATATGTGAAAAGCATGAAGATATTAAGATATTAACATCATGGTTTTCTTTAAAGCTTCTTTCAAACGATGTGTAAAGTGCTATAAATAAATAAGACAATAAGAAATGACCTAACAAAATAAATCTTAGGACTTAAACTGTTACTTTACACAAAAAGTTGGCAGCTGAGGTATGATATTCAGCAAAGACTCTAGGAAAGATTGATATAGATGTCTCAGAGTATGCTCTGTGTTTGATTCTGATATGAAAATAAAAAAATAAAAAAAAAATTTTTGAAACAAAAATTTACCTAACCTCCTCCAGGAAAACTAGTCGTGCCAGAATGTGGATTTTAACAAGAAACTTTTTAGATGACTCAGATTTTGTATAATTAATCAGAGGTTAAAGAAAAAATAAATATATATAATTCAGTTCTAGTTAAATGACAGCTTGCCCTCCTACATCTATTAGTGCTCTGATTACTAAATGCCTGATTCAAGACTTTTCAGCACATTCTGAGGAGGAAGACTTCAGAAAAACACTGCAAAACATGCAGACGTGAACTCGAATAAACAGACAACTAGGCAACATGAGAATAATAACAATAAAATAAAATAAAAATTCTAATGACTGTAGCTTAGTCTTTGGGTCTGCATGATTTTTAGATGATTCTCCTTCCTGATAAACTTGAGTCTATTTAACACACAACCCAAAATGGCACCTTACAAAAATACAGTAGCTTGTTACGGGAAGGCAGTCAAAGTTTTGGCAGTGCTATTTGAATATCTGAAAACAAGTGAAATCCTGAAATAGCCAGGGCTGCGTTTCCAGATAACAATGGATCTTAGCACTTACGAGGATTTTCTACGAGCGACTTTACGAACGTTCGTGTTCATTTCACGTGCGTTTCACAAAAATGCACTTAGCACGATCGCACGCAGCTGTGCTTTAAGTGCTACTTAAGAGTCGCTGTCCGTTTGTCAAGTGCTGAAATGTCACCTTGTAGAATGGCTCGTAATTGTAGCACACGCTTGTATTTTGAAATCTATAAAAAGCACAAACCTTCGGGTGGAGACACCAGCAAAATGGCTGAA
This sequence comes from Rutilus rutilus, assembly GCF_951802725.1. Classification (NCBI taxonomy): domain Eukaryota; kingdom Metazoa; phylum Chordata; class Actinopteri; order Cypriniformes; family Leuciscidae; genus Rutilus; species Rutilus rutilus. The sequence goes on from NC_140226.1 coordinate 31,823,586, forward strand.
CCAAAAAAAAAATATATATACTTTTTCTAAAAGAGGAGATTAATGTCATTTTATATGAGGTGGAGCTATCCAAACGTATTATTTTCAGCAGGTTTAAGGGTAGTCAAACAAATAAATAAAAACAAAAACTTTAGGAGGATATTGCTAGAAAACTGACTGCAACTAGGGGTATAAAAAAGATCAGGGAAGGAGGTCAGGAAGAAGTGGCAAGCCTTGCTAAAAGGAAATGGGCACTGCAGAGGACAACATTTAATAAAACAGGTGGTGGGCCCAATGAGTCCTCCCTTTTCACAGCAGAGGAAGAAAAGGCCTTGTCATTTGGCACAAGTGCTTCAGATGGCATTTGTGGTGGTATTGACATCCATGGAGGAGTAGGGGTAACTCAACCTGAGCCTGAGTCAGGTCCTTCATGCTCAGAGGAACTATCAGTTTCATCTGCCATCTCCCAGCACATCTCCTAGTCCTCCAAACAACCCTCCCAGGCCTCAGCCTCCATCATCTGTTGTCCAGACTGCAGCCACACACCTCAGCAGTTTGAGAATCTTTGTAGTTGTAGTCAGGACATATGAGAGTGTCCTTATAGGGAGGAATAAGATGAAGAGGTGGTGGAGGAGGAGGAGGAGGAGGAGGTCAAAGATGGCATGATGGGGCCACATGATTGCCAACCAAGAAATGCCCAATACATGGTACAAGTCATTGACAGATTTTCTTTGAAGAAAAATTATTGGATTAAATTATTTCTATTTTTTTGTTTTTGTTTTCTGCCCTTTTTAATTATTTAATTTAGAAATTCATTTAAACAAAAAACGAGTAATAAAGTGTACAATAAACTTAAAGTACAATCAAAACCTTATAATTACATTTCACTTGAATAAAGGTGTAATCTGCCGGTTGTCCTGCAGGTGACCTCATAACTTCTTACGATGCACTTAGGGATTTACGATTACTCCAGAGCACTCGTAGATCTACGATGATTTTTAAGTGCTACTTAAGTTACGATGCTTTTGGGAAACAGACCGTAATATTAAGATCAGTCGTACGATCGTTTTTACGATCTACTTAGGCTTACGATGCTTTTGGGAAACGCAGCCCTGGATGATTAGCTGTATCATATCACTGTGAAGTCATCTAAGGTTTAGTAAGGTCTGGTTCCTGTAAATCAGTAGTTAAAGGGATACTTCACCGATTAGCATTAAGCTTTGTATCAGTAGAAACCCGGTAGTGTTCTCGAATGACCGTGCTTCCCTTCCTCATGTTCCCCTGAGACGAGAGATTTCTGTATTGTGTGTCGACTCAAAAATCGTCATTTAGCGTCATCGGAGGCTTTTTTGTCCAGAGGCGAGAGACTACAGCCAGTAGTAGGAGCTAGTTCTGCATGTCTTCAACCCGCCCATAGGGGGATCTCACCATAAAACGCCTTCTTTTCAGTTTCGAGTCGACTAGTAGCCTAGTTGTATCATTTCTTCCGATACTGCCCTCTGTAACCGGTAGGCGTGGCTTGGGAGTGGCCTCGTAGGGCAAGTGCATTCTGGGAGTTGTTGTCTTTCATCCACATGAGCCAAAAATACATTTTCTGGCTTTTCTCAGTCTAGAAGGCACCAACTTCTAAAATAATTTCACATTTCTACTACATAAATGACCTAATTTAAATACACATTCATCTTTCCAGCGGTGAAATATCCCTTTAAGCATGCAGCTAGGAATGCCAAGGTTCAATTCCCATGGGTTCAATTCCAAGAAAACATACAAACGGATAAAATATGCGACATACATGTAAACAAAAAGGTAAAATGTGAGACTACAGACATTTTCCTTTTTGTACAATAATCATTTGATAGGAATACAATGCAGACTAATACAAACCTTAATTTCACTCAGGAAGTTTCCCCTCAGGAAGATTCCTCTCAGAACAGAACACAAAATGACAGTTGATCCAGTTTTAACCAGTTTGGCACAGACTATCCAACACTGGGTTACTTTGAACTAGTGCTGGGCAGGTATGTGAGGGTTCATCTTTTGTATTGACAGTAAAAAATGAGCCAACAGCTGAGTTGTACACATGCCATGCTGCAGCAACATTACTGTCATGTTCTCTTGTCATTCGTCAGAATCACCTTCACCTGTTCACTGTTACCTCCCTCATCATGGACAATTTTTATACTCACTCTCACCTTTTCATCTTGTGTCATTCTGAGTTTGAGTTCTACACTGTGTGGTTTCTCCTCACCTTCTTCAGCAAAATGTTTTCTGTGATCAAACAGAGTTAGTATTCATCCATTTTCCTGCAGCTTACAGTGCTCTCTCACCTTGGTTGTTACTGTTTTTGTCTGCTCTGGTATTCTAAAATAAACATCCTCCAATAACAAGTACAACTTCATCGTCTTTTTTTCCACCGTCATGTTGAGAATGAGGATTTGTTGCCTCAATTTATTGTTTCAAACTAGACAAAAAGTGAAGTGCTCCATGGGGAACATTGCTTTTTTGGGGTTTCACTTTATTTTGACAGTCCACTTTTAAATATTCTACAAACTATAAGTGACTTTGCAACATGTCAAATACTAGTCATTAGAGTATTAATAGACTGGCTTAAATTCTGAACTCTTTATTTTGATGCTCCCCAAAATACATTCTACTGACTATAAGTAACCCTAGCCCTATAAGTTCTAATGAGAGTTAGTTGAAATGTAGTTGCAAAGTTACTTCTAGTTAGTTGAATGTCTAAAGTGGACCATCAAAATAAAGTGTAACCCTTTTTTTTGCTTTATTTCTCCCATGGTCTGCCAATCACAATAATAACAGATCCTGCTTGTAGATTTGAGTTTGAAATTGGTCAATTCATACTTCTACATGTAATTGGTTCCATTTAATAACCTTAAAAATGGATGAATGTTTCATGGAGAGCCTTTACTAATTTCTCAGATGTCACATTAACATGCAATCCTCAATATTTCTTTAAAAATGAAATAAAAAATAATAAACATTGAATAAAAAGGTTTTTTTTTTTTTTTTTTTTTTTCAGTAAAAGCAAAACCACTTCCAGAATAGTGACTGCATCAGTTATTTTAATAGCATTGATGTTGTATTGCAGGAGGCACAGCAGGACAGAGCAGATCATTTAAAAGGAAGATAAATCAACATGCTTTATTTGTGCACAAAATGAACATAAAAAACAACAGCAGTTGATGTATTGAACATCAACAGGGTTTGCAATCATTTTGTATAGTTTGTATATGGTCAAATGTGCAAAATTAACGTTTTTTTTTTTGTGTGTGGTTTTTTTTTTTGTTTTTTTTTTCACAAGCTTCTTAGTGCATTTCTCACCCAGCAAGGCACATGTTTCTTCTCAGCATTTTGATTTTATAATCAAAACAACAACCAGTAAACAATCACTGCATGAGGTCTCAAAAGCAATGTGTGGTTTCTGTGTACATAATCTTACTAAATTAAAATGCATTTTTTATACATTTAGTTGTCGCTGCAAATTAATCTGGGATACAATCAAATATTTTAACTGTAAAAAAAAAATTAAATAAGCTTTAAAAATTGTTAAATACAAATACTTCACTGTCCTACATGTTTAAGTGTAAGTTAGTTTAATTTTGGAAATATCTGGATATAGTGCACTGTAAAAAAAATATATTAATCAATAATATTAATAATGTGTTTTTACATTGCTTTAACTCATTAAGTTAAATTCAAGTCAGTTTAATGCAATTTAAGTTGAATGAGTTAAATATCCAAGTTGATTGTACTTAAAAATATATATTTAAAAAAATATATATATATATTATTTTTTTTTATTTTTTTTTTACAGTGTGTAGACCAGGGGTGTCCAAACTCGGTCCTGGAGGGCCACTGTCCTGCAGAGTTTAGCTCCAACCCCAATTAAACACACCTGAACCAGATAATCAAGATCTTACTAGGACTTGATTATCTGGTTCAGGTGTGTTTAATTGGGGTTGGAGCTAAACTCTGCAGGACAGTGGCCCTCCAGGACCGAGTTTGGACACCCCTGGTGTAGACCAACCTGACGCAATCCATTTATGGGCCATCTAATATATAATTCTCACCAGTCTCAGTGGGTTGGTTCAGTTTATCTAGCTCTACTTAAGCTTCATTCTCTAATGGGATATTTACCTTCTACAGAGATGCTGCTGGGCCAATTGTCCTGAGACAACCTGTAACATGTGCTCTGATGACTCATATTGTGAGCATATGATACAGATTGTACATGTAATGCATGATACATGATGACTCAGAAATGCTCTGGTCTGCTTAACCAGGTCAGGAACAGTATAACGAAATAAGAACTGAATGCTGAAAGAAGAAATGGCCATTGACGACAGGCACTGTTTGTCACCCTGAGGTTCTTTATCATCTATTAGATCCATGGCAACAGGAGCAACAGAGGAATAAATACATATGACCGAAAAATCCACAGAAAAATGGAGATAGATCATTTGCATTTCAGCATACTTCACCACCTTACAGCTTCATTCAACTCTCAAACTCCTTTCACGCCATCAAGCATGCAGCCAGTCGCGTTCACTATTAGCTGTGCTTCTGGTTGCCCTAGTAACGGTTATAGGACCTAGTTAAGGACATTACTGCTTATAGTTGTTACATATCATTCCATATTGACATCAAATCAGTGTAATGCCACTAAAAATGAGCATTCTTTAAGGAAAAATGTTGTATGTAAATTATACAAATGCATGATTCTATTTTAATTTAGATCATTTTAATTCCATGCCAATGTGTCATGCAGCCATACTGTATGACAGATGTATCATTTTTATTTTTTTTTATTTTTTACAAATTTGTAAATTGTATCATGAACTATATGATATTATAGGGATGCACCGAAATGAAAATTCTGTGCAGAAAACCAAAACTGCTTTTTAAAAATTATTTATTTATTATTTTAAATTAGCTTATTTTTATGTAATCGTATTCAAATTAGAATGTTTAATGAAATTCAATTATTTTAATGATACTGAATTTAAAAAACGCAAGCCTATATGCTTTCTGCCCCTCCAATGAATTAGTTTTACAATCTCTTTATGAATTTTTTGAAGCGTCAAAGTGTCGTAGCGTAGCTGTCAATGGAGGCACAGAAATCACTCAGATTTCATCAAAAATATCTTAATATGTGTTACGAAGATGAACGAAAGTCTTACGGGTTTGGGACAACATGAGGGTGAGTAATTTATGACAGAAATGTCTTTTTGGGGTGAACTAACCCTTTAATATAGATTTTGCAACAAGACAAGCACATAATTGGTACATCTAACCTGCTGGAATGGTTAAAATGGTAAAAGACATTATAAGAACTGTAAAAATGGACCACAAAACCAAACAAAAGGCATGGAGATGTGGAATTAAAAAAAAAAAAATTAACCTTCTCTGCTGTCAAAGAACTTTGTAGTGCTTATGGAAGAACGAGTCCCATGAATCTGTATAAACAGGGCAGAAAATTGAAGGGGACATCTCAGTAAAAGACAGCCTCTCATCAGAATATTCATTAAAAAACAGGGGCCAGGAAGAGGAACTCTTCTGCATGATGAATGCGACCACATCTCCAGAAATACAAATTACAAATCATCCACTCCTCAACAATGCGACAGTCTTTGAACTAAAATTGCATGACGGAGATGGTGGACTTTCAGAGATGTTATCCAGAATATGAGAGGAAGAGGCAGCAAATTATTTTCTGCCTGTTCATTCTGAAGACATCTATCATATTTTTCATAAACACAGAACAAAGGGTTTAGAAAAAAAATCCACAGGCGTGCCTTCAAACAGCACACAATTTGCATGCTGCCGTATGCTAATTTAAAGTACTTTCTTTTAAAGTATTTAAACATTTCCCATTGATTTCTGCCTTCAGAATATGTGATGCTTTTGAAACAGGAACATTAGCATATTTTAAGATGTCACTTTATGGTCTATTCAAAATGGTTATTCTGTACTTAAGCCTTTCCCAGCAATTCTCTATTTATCATAGGAAATACACTTTAACTAGCATTACGCAATACACAACAGATCACTAGTTTCTATTCAGTCATTTTTAATTGCATGTACTTTAACTGAGATATGATAAGCATTAGCATTTTATAATACAGTGGAGGGCCTTTCACGTAAAACCTTTACACATCCAACAGCACTGTTGGACTGAAATGCCCCTAAACACACCAGTCAATAACATTTCTGCTGAGATGGTTGCTTGCAATGGTGGTCAAAACTCTGAATGGACTGCATGTGAACTTATAAACCTGTTAACGATTTATGTGACATGCAATCTATTCCAGTGAAAAACGTACAAGAGAACATCCTTACAGTTCACTCAATGAGGGGCACCTTTAATTTGCACCTTTTGACATGTCTCCGCATTCAGTCAAACACAGTCATGGATAACCCAGCTGTGCAGCAGTACTTGACTGTAGTGCATATTTTTCATAGATTTGTCATCATTTTATTCTAGTCCTTCATTGACGTCGAAGCCCAACGCTTTTCCTGCTCGACAGAGGTTATGTGAGCAATCAAACCAGCTACACCACTCAAGATGAAGATGTGCTTGATTTAATCATGTCATTAGCATGCTGTCATTCAGATGAGCTTCCAGAAGAATGGTGTATTTTTTAAATGTATTCCCTTTTTCATACACAGTGGCACCAAAAGCAGTTTAATCCATCTATCCATCCAAGCATTTCCATTCTTAAAGGAAAGCTGTCAGACCAAAGGTTCTTCATTAACAACGACCCCATACCAACAATACTTAAAAAGCCCATCAAAAGCCTTGGAAAATGCTATGATGCAAGCCTAAAAGACTGTGAACAAGTTCGGCAGCTGAGGCAGGATGTAGGCAGGGGCCTTGAGATCATTGATAAGTCTATGCTCCCTGGAAAGCTAAAGCTTTTATGCCTACAGTTTGGACTGCTGCCCAGACTGATGTGGCCCCTAACCATGGTTGACATCTCCCTTACAAAAGTGGAGAAGATGGATAAAATGATAAGCTCCAATGTAAGGAAATGATTAGGTGTTCCTCAGTGCTTGAGTAGCATAGCTCTGTATGGACGCAGCATTCTCAATTTGCCCATCTCAGGTTTGGTAGAGGAGTTAAAATATACTAAAGTAAGGCTAGAAATGACCCTCTCAGAGTCCCAAGATAGTTCAATACGTGCTGCAGGACCACATCTAACATCAGGACAGACATTGACGCAGAATGAAGCCGTAAAACAGGCAAAATCAGCACTCCAGCATGCAGACATTGTGGGACATGTAAAACAGGGAAGAGGAGGTTTGGGTCTGTGTAAGGGCAGACCCCGGTTGAATAAGGCTATACCTTCAGAGCGGCGAAAACTGGTAGTCCTAGAAGTCCGGCATCAGGAGGAGGTAGCAAAAAATGCTAAGTCACCAGGCCCAGCAAGGACAGTGGACAAACTGGAAGTGCATAAAGAAGGGGAAAATTAGCTGGAGGGAATTATGGGGGATGGAGGCAAGTAGAATCAGCGTCTTGCTCAGGGCAACCTGTGATGTCCTGCCTTCACCCAATAACCTCAAGCAGTGGTTGGGGGAAGATCCATCATATCTTCTCTCAGACACATCCTTACCGGTTGTAAGGTAAGCCTGTCTCAGGGGAGGTACACATGGAGACACAACCAAATGTTGAAATGCTTGGCTGCAACAATTAAGACCAGGGGCCCTATTTTAACGATCTGAAACGCAAGTGTCAAAGCGCAAAGCGCATGTAACTTTGTGGGCGGGTCTCGGCGCTGTTGCTATTTTCCCGGTGGGATAAATGACTCTTGCGCCGGGCGCAAATCTAAAAGGGGTTGGTCTGAAGTAGCTTCATTATTCATAGGTGTGGTTTGGGCGTAACGTGAAATAAACCAATCAGAGCATCATCTCACATTCCCTTTAAGAGCAGACGCACTTTTTCCTTGGCGTATTGCTATTATAATGGCGGATTTGCCAGGCGCGCGTCAAGAGGGGTTCACAGCCGAGGAGACCAACGCTCTCGTCACGGCCGTAAAAGAGAGAGAAGTGACATTGGGGATGGGAGAAACACACCCAAATTAGCTTCTGTTAAACAGGCATATAATAATGTGGGTAAATGTGTAAGCTAGATGTATGCTTTTATAATAAATTATTATATTTATAATAAATTGTCTATCTATCTATCTATCTATCTATCTATCTATCGTTTGTAATAATATGATTTGCAAAAATGAAAACTGCTGCTTCTGTGTAGATTAGAGAATCACAGTGTATGAGCGTTGTGCACTCTATACATTATGGTCAAGCATGCGCCCTTAAAATAGCATAATGAACAACGCGCAACGCGTCACTGACTTTAGACTAGGTTTTTTCTGGCCAGTGGCGCAATTGTTTTATGGAACAGTAAAATAGCACCAGGGAACGTTTGCGCCGGAACACGCCTCCTTTTTTGCGCTGAACCGCCCAGGGAGCGCAAGTTCATTCCCTAGTTTAGCAACGTGCTTCTGTGGAGGGAAAAGCGCGCTTTGCGCGGGTGCAAAATAGGAATGAAACATGCGTCGGTGTACAAAGTCAATTGCGCTGGGTGCAAGATAGGGCCCCAAAAGAGTAGCCACCAACGCCCTGCCCTTTAGAACACCAAGTACAACCCTGGCAGTGCCATTCATTCGGGAAGGGCAGAAGGTATAGGCTTCCTCTATCAACCAGGGCTGTACATCTCGAGGGAGCACAAGACTGGAAAATGTTGGCTGATGTGGGCAAACAACTAATAGTCCCACCTGAAATTATCAGTACTAGCCAAAGACCAGACCTGGTGTTGTTGTCCAGTACCGTGCACACAGTGTATTTCATTGAATTGACAGTACCCTGGGAGGGCGCTGCTGAGGAAGCAAATGAGAGGGAGAGGTTTCGGTATGCAGAGATGGCAGCGGATGCTCAGCAAAAAGAATGGGAAGCATTAGTTCGTCCGGTAGAGATCGGCTGCAGGGGTTGTGGCAACCATCAGGTGGTAACCAGAATGTTAAGTTTCTTCATCACAACCATGGAGGTCATCCAAAGCCCCTTTGTCCTCACTGGTTCCCTCCAGCTCCTTGTCTCCTCCTCTTCTGCTGGCTCCATCCAGCTTCCTGGCTCAGCCTCAGGCTTCCTGGTCCTCAGCTCTTCCTCTGTATTCAGATCCAGAATTGTTTTGTTTATTAAAGTGTTCACACTGCAAATAGATCCTCTTCCCCTTGTCTGTGCCTGCCAAGCTATGAAAAGGAGAAATAGTTGCACAATTTTAAGAAAATCATCTTAGGTTAACCAACATTTACTACAACTCAACAATGTGTTGTGGGTCAAACTGACCAAAATTATAATATAGTACAGTTTAAATAATTATGATGTTTTGATGAGTTTTTAAATGAAATACAATAGATATTCTTCTCAAAATGAATACAAAAATTACTTGAACACTTTCTTGTTGTAAGACGTTGCAACATGTCATTATTGTAATGAAATACACAACCAATACATTCTCTCTATCACACACACACACTTGAATATGTGGTTGTCGTGGACTCTCCATAGGCATTATGGTTTATATACTGTATAAACTGTAAATTATATCCCCCTACACTAACCCTACCCCTAAACCTACCCAACACAGAAAACGTTCTGCATTGTTTAATTTTAAAAACACACTGTTTAGTGTGTTTCTTTAAAGGAGAACTCCGGTCAATTTTAACATTGAGCTCATTTTTTTGTACATTTGGAGTGCTGTCAATACAGAGAACAACGACAAAAATCGGTGTTGCCTACACCGAGTTATTCTATTTTTAAAATTTGCACCCTATTGACTTCAATGGGGCAAGTAGTAAGCCTGCTTTTTAGCCTCTTAACATCCTTTAAGTGTCATTACAAGTGCACAGAAAATGTGAGTGATTCCTTCCGAGTGAACACGGGTGGATCTGACTGCAGTAGATGTTAGAGATATTAATAAAAATGAAGTTAATTCAGCCAGCGCACATACCTTTGTTTACATCCTGTTTTCGGTGGAAGGCCATAGTAGTCGATTGTCGAGTTCACGCGCGTGATCATAGGTACTAAACCTATGCGCGTGAACTCGACAATCGATTACTATGGTCATCACATATTCTGCAATTTGGTTTGCAAGGACACATGACACCATGTTAAGTTGTAAAACCTATGACATTATTCACATTTGTGTCCTCATTAACCATATATATATATATATATATATATATATATATATATATATACACTGTATATATATATATATATATATATATATATATATAATACACACACACACACACACACACACAGTATAGTCTGGTATCCAGTAGGCTTTTGGCCTAGAAACTGCCATTAGAAGAAAGCTAAATGGAAGCAAAAGAGATGATGATGGTCCACCATGTTCTTCAGCGGATCCATTAACTGCATCTTTGCTGCTCACAGGTCCAAACGTCTCCTGAGGAGAACCACAGGTGGTAACCAGGGCCTGTCTGTCCTGTCTAAGAAGAAGCAGCTCTGCTGTTGAAAAGTCAGTGTAGGTTTACGTAACCATTTTCCACCCACATTATATCAGTATTACTCATTACTAGGGCATATTGTGCCACCTGGACAAAGAACACAGGACACTGAATGTTTACCAAATTAAATGCAGTTTTCTGCCTCCATTGCATAAAATATAATGTAAACTGTTATTCTGCAGAGACTGTAGTGCACACTGGATACATTCAACAGAAATTAGCTATGGACAGTAATCAGGTGGCAGCTACACAAGCATCTTGCATTGAACATTAGTGCATGCTTTTGTGAAATGGGATACATTGCTCTCTTAAAAGGAAATTAGGTTTGTAACAATGCAGATCCTTGTCAGCACTTTCTTGCATCAAATAAGCTTCCTTCGAGGAGCACTTTGGGTGTAATCAGGGCAAGATATTTGAAGGGATAAGCACTTTTATGATCCGTTATTCACAAGAAAAGACTTCGTGATCTTACACTGTTGCATCTGGGAGCTCATAAGCATCATACCTTTATGTAAATGCATAATAACCGAGACAAATAAACTGAGAAAAGAAATCTAGGAAATCATGTTTTATTGCTAAATTGCCACTTTGCAATTATGTACTATGTGCTGTACTAATGACAGCTATACACATTGAGTTGTGTTCTATTCGTGTCGTGCCCATTCAGACCGATGACACATGCCTTAACCCTGTTTAAATGCATGATACTCTTGTGCACAATTAAATGATTTTTGACCCCCGGCTTTTTCCTCATTAACTTGCATTCTCAACAAGCTATTTCAGCTTTAACTTAATCAGATCTCATATATCAGATCCAAAATGTCAAATTCTTATCTTCAGCAATACAATTGTGATCATCACACAGCATTAATTCAATATTTCATTAATGACTGCAAGGCATTTGAGCCCCAGCGCTGCAAAACAGCCAAAAACCAAAATAGTTTACAATATGGAGTATTGTTTTGTTGAAATGCAGACTTTTTATGTGTGTGTGTGTGTATTTCTCTTTTAATAAATTGTTTCAAATGTTTGCAGTTCTTCCTTTCAATAGATATATGATGAACATTACATTTGAAATGGGTGTGTTTTGCTGTTTGCTTGCAAATAGACAAAGTATTTGCTCAATTTACAGTAAATGGTCCTGCTTTCTATTAAGTGTAGTACTATAGTAAAATTCTAATTAATCATTTAATACAATAAACGTATTGTCTACATACACTTTTTACATTGTACTTATATTGAAACAAATACCTGCATGCAATTAAATCTGTTATTATTATTTTTTTTGTAATTACACTGTTGAATCTACACCTTTAATAACCATACCACAAAACCTGCCCCCAATCTTACCCATATCCCTCCTCAATAGCAGCAAAAGTGTTTTGCAATAGAATTTAAAGACATCTAATATAAAGTATGACCAATGTCAAATCTCACATGTTACTGCATTCTTATTTATTATAGAATGTGATTCAACTTTCTCTCTCACTGTAAAATCTATTTCACTGACCTACATAAACTTCTGAAACTGATAGCCTTGAAAACAAATTTATGAATGGCTAAAGTATGGCTGAATTGCTTGTCTTTCTCAATGGACTTTCATAGACTCAATGTTCACCTAATGTGATCTTCTAAAAGAGTTTCATTTAACTAGTTCCAAGGAAAAGTAACTCAGATCTTAGTGTAACATTAGGCCTATAGGACTGTTTTGCAAAAAAAAAAAAAAGAACTTTTGGCAGATGCTTTCAATATATACTAATTGTTTTTTGTTTTAATCTAACATTTTAACCTAACATTTAACTTTTGACCTTGTTGTTTGCACCATGCCCTACTGTTTGGCTAAGATGTGTGTGATGCATGGGAAATTATGACACAGTATAATCTATGCTGCGGAAATGGCCGTTTCCTATTATCACAATTCAGATGTTGGCTCTCAGAAGACTAGCACTGGGCCTTGCAACTCAGCAAATCTGCATGCTTGCATGTGCAGTTTTATATTTATGAGGTTAGTCAATCATTGACTGCAGCTTTTTAAAATTAACATTAAGCTATCAGTTTACAATAGTCTATGATGTATGATGTAAATTCTATAAAAATGTACACAATTGTAATCCTTTGGTTGTTTCTGCTATCCTAAAATTAAATAGTTTTGAATTCTTTCTTTTTTTCTGGTGTAACAATTCTAGGATTTCAGCTTTACCCGAACATCATCTGATGTAAGTAATATAATAATCATATTATAAGTGCAAGACCTTTAATCTTGCTTCAAAACCTTTTACATAAAATATTTTAAAATTAAAATTGTATTTGTTTGTCAGTAGATGCACAGTTAATAATAAGGCCCCGTTAGTTTACATTAGTTTATGAACTAGCATTCACTAAAAATTAGTAATATATTTGATAGTATATTTATTAAGTAAGGGAAAATGTACATATGCTGGTTGTCCACCACATAAATAATTACGGAAACATATTAATATATTGTATTAGGAGTTTACGGAGGCAAAAGTCATATAAGAGTTAATTAATAGTGAACATTGGACCCTAATCTAAAGTGTGATCCAACTTTTGATTTATAAAATGCAAATGTTGAAATTAATATTAATAAATGCACAAAGATGAATAAATGCTTTGCAAGTATTTTAATTGTTAACTAATTTAGTTAACTAACTAATGTTAACAAATAGAACCTTATTGTAAAGTGTAATCAGTATATCATTAGCAGTTAAATTTTTTTCACTGAAAAATATATCATTCAGATGAGAGAAATGAAGCACATGCCAGTCATTTGAAGGAAACTTATATGACGTCTATGACCTTTTGTTTGGATGGGTTTCCATAGGAAAAGTTTGTGAATAGATAATGGCCAGCGTGGGAAGGATCAGCAATAAACTTGACAGCCCCATTTACAGCTCTCTAGGTTTGCAAAGTGCAGTGAAGGATGGAAGATGACATCTAAACACTTTTTTTGGCACACTTGTTAATGCTCTGTGTGGCAGCGGTGCATAAACTTATTGAAGGTGTTATTCCACTTTCAGTAATGACTTGGCAGAAGTGTAAGGATCATGCAATGTCAGATTAGTCTTAAAAGGAAAAAAGATTAGTCTATTGTTATTATTGTATGAAGGATACATGGAAGCAAAAGGGAAACGCAAATGATTTGATGTCATCTTTATATGCAAAGAATGCACTTAGTTACACGATGATATTGGACCAGTAGATACATCCGGTTCCATTAATGCTGTTAGACACTTCTTTGTAAGTCAGATGTGAGCTCCAGATGTTTCTATAAAGGTGCAGGACTGACGAATGACTAGAGAAATGTTATCAGCATGATGGTGTAAAACTGTACCCTGGAAATCCAGAGTTCTCGCGAGAGCACAAGTTGAATTTGCTCAGCGAGTTTACTCTGGTGTCGAGTAATGATGCTCATTAAATATGTCCCTGTATCCGAGCTGCACCAATCACATCGGGTTATCTGATATAGGCGGGCCAGAGGCGAGCTAAAGATGACGACAGCGATGTGACGTCGAGGTCATTAGTAAACATTGCAAGATGGCTATGGAAACGGCTTTGGCCGCTACAATGAACGAGTTAGACTTGGCTTTTTATCTAAAACAGGACGGCGCTCGAATCCTTCCTTTGCAAGAAGGGCGTTTTTGCTGTTTTGCCGACCGGATACGTAAGAGTCTAATCTACCGGTTAGCTCCGCTGGTAGCTAAGCGTATGGGGCTTGTTGTGATTGGTCGTAGTGTTATCCAGTTGCGTGCAGTGAGATTTTCAAATGCATGCTTGGTGCCGCCCCTCGAGCTGGCTAATTTTCATTAGTCGATGCCAGACCATTAATCTTTCAGATTTGGGTCTGGATTTCCAGGCTAGTAAAACTGTACATTTCTTATTACCACCCACTGCTATACCAACGATGGAAATAAGCACAGTTAGAATAGCAAAATATGTGGGCGACCGTTGCTATAGTAGTATGACTATATTGTATTGCAATTTTCAATGTTAATACTGAATCAAAACCAGTTGGCATAGTTTGTCCTTAAAAAGGTTTAATACAGTAATGGCTTACGGTTACACTTGAAACAGTTACAAAATAGATGTATGAGATAAAAACATGTACCATTAATTGAACCCAGCATGTATGTGAAATGTTACCTGAGAGATAGAAAAAGAGAAAGTGAACAAGAGAGAAAGTGAGATGGAAGGCAGAGCTCATGTAGAGAGCAAAAGCAAAGAGACAAAGAAAAGAGGGCCCAAGAAAAAGAGCCAGAGAAAAGAAAAGCCAAAGAAAAGAGACAGAGCAACAGTTACAATCTTCTGCCTTGACCATAAAATCCTTTCCTTGACCATGTGGCTAAAAACCAATTGTGAGACAATTAAACTGACCAATCAGCAGATTACAGCTTCCCCCACCGTATTAAAGGTACACACACCCCTGATGTACACATATGTTGATCACTATCACCACCTCTCGTGCCTTTAGGAAATCCAAATGGCCATTTTGGGAAGAAAGATTGGGTTGGAAAAGGAAAGCAAATATCTCTCTGTTTTCAACTCTACATGTCCAAAGAATTACAAATTACAAACAAAAGAATGACCATCTGAGGAAAGTTGCACATGGTTCCACACACTAAGGTTGCTGGCAGAGAATAACCAGTGTGTAATTCGCATCAAATCCTTGATGTCATGTTTCTTACAAAACATGTTTATGTTACCGATATGCCCTTTTTGTTTGCCCACCAGGATTGGAAAACTTGATTGGCCATTGGAATTGCTTGGTATGTTAATATTAGACAAAGTTACCATTGTAGCTATTGAGATGAAATACATAAAGTCTACTGTATGATATTTTATAAACAAATTTCTAAGGCCTCTAAATTATCACTGTGATCAAAACTTACCTTCTGTTGTGTGATTGACAGTTTATACTTTTTTTAGGCCTTTTAGTATAATTCTAAAAACTTGTGCTGTGTCTTTCTGCTCTGAGATAATGTATCGCTCAAGCTTTTGGGGTGCGTTTATTTGTACTTCTCCCAATCACTGTATTTCATTGCATTTTATGTTCAATGAAAACAATAAAACATAATAAAAACTACAGCGCTTTAACTAAGCATTTAAATATCATCTTATCAAGACATATAATTTGGAGAAATAGAGTGACAACTGATACTTATATCCATTCTATGTAACTGTTATACTGCTTTTCAGTGTTAACAGCATTCATTTTAGTTTGTGTAATTTCTAAAGATGATGTGGAATGGAGAATAAGTAGCACAAGATTTCTGATTTTTGTTTATGAGAAAATTCGAGAAAAGGGTCCTTTTTTTTGTATATACGTATGTATGATGTTAATGACCACTTGCAAACTGCAGCTGGATCAATCAAATATCTTTGTTGCATGTGTTTTCTTTCCTTATAAGATCAGCCAAATACTGTACAAACTGCAACAACAAAGTAGGGAAGAATAAGGGTGGGAATTTCAGAATTTTAAGTATAAAACATGTACCTATTAAAACAAATAGTTGAGAATATATTCATATAAAATACACAATATATGGTTAAAAGTTTTCCAGTTAAGAGTTTGGCTATTCCAGTTATTCCAATGAAAACTATTCTAAATGCTACACCATAATATGACATTCTAAAGAATTGTGTGCTTCTTTGTTGCAGCATTTTAAAGGAGGTCCTTTTCTGTTCCGGCATGATACAACAGCCCCTGGGCACAAAGCAAGGTCCACAAAGAAATAGTTTCCTGAGCCTGGTGTGGACGGACTTGACTGGTCTGCACAATCCCCAGCTGACACATTTGATATAAATTGGAACAGCGAGCCGGACCCCATCCCAGCATGCCTGACCTCACTGATGTACTGGTGTCTTGTTGGACATTTAATTTCAAAAGCATGGTAAAAAGCATGAATCCCTCCATTTGCTATAACAGGTTCCATTCTTCTGCAAAGCCTTCCACTACATCTCAGAATATGGATGCAGGGATTTGCTCCCATTTAGGCACGGAGTGAGGTCAAACATTGACTGGCTCTCAGTAGGTGTTCACAAATTCCAAAGGTGTTTGATGGGGTTCATGTCTGGTTTTTGTGTGGGCCAGTCACATTCTTCCCCGCCAGACAGTAAACCCTTTTCTTTGGACCTTGCTTTGTGCACAGTGAATGGCATTGTATGGGATGAAGATTTGTCCTCACATAAATTATTTGAATAACCAAACCTATTAATTATGTGGGAGTGTTTACATGTTTTGAAATAGTGTACGTTACTATAATAAGAATTATTATTAATTATATTAAAAGTTTAGTTCCCCTAAACAAAAAAATCTGTCGTCATTTATTCATCCTCATGTCGTTCCAAACCCGTAAGACTTCCGTTTATCTTCAGAACACAAATGAATTTTTAATAAAATCTAAGCCAGTTTTGTACTCTCCATTGACAGCTATGCAATTACCACTGTGACGCTTCAAAAAGTTCATAAAAAGATTGTAAAACTAATCCATATGAATCGAGTGGTTTAGTCCAAATTTTCTGAAGAGACTCGATCGCTTTATATGATGAACAGACTGAATTTAAGCTTTTGTTCACATATAAACATTGATCAGCGAACACACAAAAGCTCAACCGATTCTGCTTCGCGCAAGAACAAACCTCATTGGTTCTTGCTGAATCTCAAACGTGATGCGTAACACGAGAAGGAACCTCATTGGTTCTTGCTGAATCTCAAACGTGATGCGTAACGAGAAGGAACCTCATTGGTTCTTGCTGAATCTCAAACGTGATGCGTAACACGAGAACGAACCTCATTGGTTCTTGCGGAAGCTCAAATGCTAGTTTTACGATTTCTTTATTTAGTTTTTGAAGCATCAAAGTGTCAGTTGTGTGGCTGTCAATGGAGGGACAGAAATCTCTCAGATTTCATCAAAAATATCTTAATTTGTGTTCGGAAGATGAATGAAAGTCTTACGGGTTTGGAAAAACATGAGGGTAAGTAATTAATGACAGAATTTTCATTTTTGGGTGAATGAACCCTTTAATAAATTAATAATTTATTATAATTATTATTAATAACATTTACATTTAAATATACATATATAATAATTATTACATTTTGTTTTATTGCACTATTACATAAGCAATGTACTGTAAAATGTGCATTAATTCAGTCTAAGAGTAAAATAGACTCTATGGGCCCTATCTTGCACCCAGTGCAATTGACTTTGTACACCGACGCATTCCTATTTTGCACCCGACTTTTCCCTCAGCAGACGCACGTCGGTAAATTAGGGAATGAACTTGCGCTCTCGGGGGCGTTTCAGCGAAAAGAGGAGGCGTGTTCCGGCATAAACGTTCCCTGGTGCTATTTTGCATTTTCAGAAAACAGTTCCGTTTTCAGGCGCGTTTTCATTGGCGTGTTCAGATACTATGTTAAGGGTGCATGCTTGGCCATAATGTAGCGTGTGCACAACGCGCATACACTTTGCTTCTCTCATCTACACAGACACAGCAGTTGACATTTTTGCAAACCATACATAATTACAAGGAAAAATATTACCACACAAGGGAAATCATTGTGGTGTCCATGAAGATGTGAAAAAATAGCCATAAATCTAGCTTACATTTACCCAAATTATTATACGTCTGTTTAACCGAAGCTTATTTGGGTGGGTTTCTACCATCCCCATACAATGTCACTTCTCTGTGTTTTACGGCCCTGACGAGAACGTCGGTCTCCTCGGCTGTGAACCGCTCCTGGCGTGCGCCTGGCAAATCCGCCGTTATAATAGCAATCCGCCATGGAACAAGCGCGCCTGCTTTTAAAGGGAATGTGAGATTGGTTTATTTCACGTTACGCCCAAACCACACCTATGAGTAATGTAGCTACTTCAGACCAACCCATTTTAGATTTGCGCGGGGCGCAAGAGTCATTTATCCCACCGGTATAATAGCAACAGCGCCCGAGATCCACCCACAAAGTTACTTGCGTTTCACGTTTGATACTTGCGTTTTAGATCATTAAAATATCTAAAGCCATCCTGACTTAAAAAAGAAAAGAAAAGAAAAGAAAAGAAAGCCAGCACGGTTATGAGCAAGGTGTTATATTCTTTAAACTCAAATTACCTGGGGGCCACAGGTCAGGTGTTCTTAGTTAAGGGGCCAGTTCAGCAATTACAACAAATTTTTTGTACAACCATGAAATATACAGCTACTGGTCATGTTATACAGTTACTGAGGCATGGGCAGAACTTTTCAGTGTTGAGCGACTCATCCTACCTTGCACACTGCTCTGCATGTTCTGCACGGACGGGCAATATAAAGTGGCTGGAGTAGCTGCAGTGAGTCGAAAATAGAAACGAGGTGTCCGTAAACTGAAAGCTCCTCAAAGCAATAAACGCTCCCAACATAAACACCTCAGTTGATTATAATGGGAGAGATCTGCACATATTCAGGGTAGAAGTAAACTTTTTTAAAGCCACAATAACTTCTATAGACTACTGTTTAACAATATGTATGAGAATTATAGGCTTACCAATTGAAATGCAGAAAGTGAAAACCGGATTTAAGTAAATATTTGAAGGGCTGGGTGTTTGAAACCCCTACTTACAGGGAGGTCATGCACGGTCAGGAATTGCTCATAAGACATTACGTTACCAAGTTCATTAAATATTCAAGGGATGCCATTTATATTCCTTTTAAACTACAATGGGGAAAAAAAGGGTCTTGGTCCTTGAATGAACAACCGGGTCTCAGTGCAATTGAAATCAATCTCAGTATGCAATAGAAGCAAGTAAATTCAATATTCATAGATTTGATAAGGATTTGTAAAGATGTGTACATCTGTAAAGATGATGTTATTATGTCCGTATTGTATGTTTTAGTTTCTATGCAAGCGTAAGTAAATTTGTGTTTGGTAGAAGCACACTTTAGGTCAGATACATAGAAATTCTCATGAGATCCCATTGTAGTAAATTATTCTGTAAGAGTGCCTTGTTAGTGAAAAACTGGATGAAGCAACAAAAAAAAAAAAAAAAAAAAAATGCTGATGAAACATGAATAATGCAGTTATTAAATATATTTTATAATAATTACACAATTTTTTTTTAAATATTTAACAGATTATGCCTGACTAGAGAAAAATGCTGTTGTCATCCCTTTTGCCAAATAGGTAGGAAAACTTTAACACCCATAATGCACTGGGCATGTTGCCATCCAAGGCCACTCCCACCAGTCTGCTCCTATTGGATAGGCTTGATCAGAGTCAAATACTGCTTTGCTTGATTAGGAAATACTTCTTAGCAAACTTTTAGTTATTATGGTGTCGACAAGAGTATTCAAAGAGTATTCAAAGAGTAAACGTTTAGCGGGAGTGAGTTACTTTGTGTTTCCAGTGAAGGATCCAGTGCGTTGTAGTCAGTAAAGGCTGCAAAGAGTCGTAAATACGGAGAGAAAGTTGTGACGGAAAATCTGATCAACCACGAACACAGTGTTTAAAGCTACACTGTAAGATTTTCTCCCATCTAGTGGTGAAATTGTATATGACTACCAACTGAATATTACTTTCTAGCCCCTCCCATTCCGGTGGCGTTTTAACTCCTACGGTGGTCGTATTATCGGCTATCCCAGCATTATCAGATTAGGCTACATTGTGTACAAAAGTAAAAGCAATGAAAAAAAACTAAAATTTACACTCCCCTTTGATATAGCCTACAAATGGCGCCGGTAAAACTATTCAACGCCTGTGATCCGTCGCAGCACACAGATTTATGTTACAAGGTACACAATCCTTTTTCATCACTGACGCAAGGAAAAGTATCCTAGACGTCGTTCAAGCGTTATGCACAGCCATGCTATAGTTAGCCAAGCAACTATAAAACTTCGAATTTACACAAATAGGCTGAATTACCTGTCGAGAAGAAAGCAGGCAATTTCGGCGTCCCTTTTAAAATACTTGCTCCTCATGAGCTCTTTCCATCTTGGAAAAGCCACTCCAATATTGACTTTGGTCTTGTTGATTTGCCTGTCGCGTTGTCGTTTTAATTCTCTCTTTCGCTTCCTTGGCGACTCTGTTATATGTCCTCGAGAATAGGCATGATCCTAATACTCTAATTTATTTTCAAAATGGAGGAGCAACATGCCTGCCGCCATTTGAGCGACTCGCTCATATGTATTCTGAATGGCAGATTCTGCGCTTACGAGGAAACTTGATTAGTTGGTGGAAGTAATTACACATGAATGAGCACATGTAATTTTGAAATTACAAAGTGTTTTTTGCTAAGAATCAACTTTAAGGAAAAACTGAAAGAAACTGCCCGTCCGTACAGGTAAGAAAGCTTTTGTCTAGTGTTCCATTTTTACCATAATGCTGTTCAAAGAGTAGACAAAATCCAATACAATTTTCAGTGATAAACCTGCTGTTACAATATCTAACATATCCTGTGTCAGAACAGCGTGTGACGCTCCGTATGATTTTACCAGCTGAATCTCCTTTCAGGGGAAAAGAGGCTGCTAGAAAGAAGAAAATAGAACTTCTGCCAGGCATAAAATGAAAGTTGAATGAGGTCTAACCAGTTTGGTTTGATGTCAATTCTCAGGTTTCCCCTCTGGCTATAACCTGTTAGTCCTATAGTAAATAAAGAATATGGGTCTTTTCACTAAAAACCTAAGAGGCTCAGAATCACTTTAATGATCTTTGACCGTGGATTAATTAATTCTGTGTCAGTAACAGAGCATTACTTGAATTCACTGAACAGCTGATTCACAAAAAGAATTATGCAAATCAAGTGATCTTGCAATTAGGCTAAATATGGTAGTAATTAGTGTTAATTCTAGCATGTAAATCATTCCACCCAACAGCAAGGCAAGCTAAAGCATGTAAAGCAATGGTTAGAACAGGGGTACACCATATTCAGAGTTACTCTGAATAAATCAGTACACACAATGGGAAAATGTTCAATGTTTCAGAATTAACTGTGAGGTACTAGTGCCTTTGATAACAAAGTTCAGGATAATTGGTGGCGGGGCTGAGGGTAATATGCAAACTGATAGCTTTCTCCAAAAATTAAATACAATAGTCACACCAGGCTCATTGGAAATATGTGACTATAAACCTGAAAGAGTTTTCCCTTGGTAAATTTCACTGCACTTTTCTCGAGCGCTCTGCATTGAGTGCGATGCTATGTCAGGTGAACTACCAAGCAAGTTTCCTATGTCAGGAAAAGCCATAGATATAGAATTAGTTTACAAATCATGCACTATATGTTAAAAGTGTTTTGAGGTCATAATATAGTGTTGTGCAAGGAACTGCATGAAAATACGTTTTTATTAATCGATAATCTGCCCCTGTGATCATAATTTGTGTGAAAAGGGTAAACATTTTGTTGCTGTTTTACTGCCTCTGTTGTTCATTTCAGCTGCAAACTGCAGTGAAATGTATGTATAGGTGTTTGTTTGTAAATGTAAATGTAGACTAGACTTATGTAATTCCATTGAGCCTGGGTTGATAATATCATGTATATATGGTCTGACAGCCATTATGCATAAAGCATAAGACATAAAACTCAAATTCCATGGGCTTTTTACAAAATGCATGTTGAATCTGATTACCACTATTGCATAATACCCGGATCCCTGACCATACTTTGCCTTAGCTCACCCCTAAGCAGTGCTTCAGAAAATGGAGAGGATCATACGTCCTCTAAAAGTGATTTAAGATGTTGATGAAAGTTGAAAAGGGTACGTACTGCAAGCCATTTCAATCCATTTAGGTCTTCAAACTGAACAATCAGGATATTGCTCAAATGACGATGGCCTACTTAAACAGGCTCTAGAGAAATGAACAATGAGGAGGCTCTTCAAGGAAACAGCTGAAGGTGAAAGCGTGCATGAGGTTTAAAGCATGAGTGAGATTTAAATGAAAGCCTTATCAACCCTCCTCTAAAGTCATCGAAAATGAATTTATGATTTGAAGTTTGAAATTGTAACATAACATGAGGGGGGGAACGATGGGTATTCGGTTAGAATACCTCTCGCTTTATTTCTAACTGAGAAACACAGAATATGGAACAAGAAATGCTAGGTTTCTATCTGCTGTAAAGCTGTAACGTTGGTACCATTTATTGAAAGCAATCAAAAATTATCATTGCAAAGAAACTTCTTTAAGGGTGTTGACTGTTACCTCCACTGGGGGGTTTTATTTGTAAATCTTATTCCCTATTATTCTTAACCTTATTTGATCAAAGAGTTTTTATGTGTATATAATAAAACATTTCTAAAATAATGTGATGGAAAAAAAACTAATTTGAGAAACTCTGGTCTATTGCAACCACAGCATAACACGTTAACTACATTAAAATTGACTAATTAATTAACACTTTAAATGAATCACTATTATTTTAATTTTGTTTGCTTTTAATAAAATGAATTCAATGCCAAAATAATAAGATGTAAATGTAGCAAGTGTAAGATGTAAATGTAAGTACTCAAACAGTAGCACAAGGTGCAACAATGCAGAGATCATGGGATCCCAGTAAATGAACATCATAAAAAAACTATACCTTGAAAGCAATGTAATTCACTTTGGATAAAAGCATCTGCCAGATGCATTAATGAAATATAAAGGAAACAAAGTTTTACTGGTCTTATTTTTCTAGTTGCACTGATTTTCATAACAACGGCAGCCGCACATGAGAGCTCCAGGGCAGAACAAATCCACCACTGCAGATGAGTTCAACTGGATTCCATGGAAGCATTCTGCTATATTGTCTCTGCTATATTGGTGGGCTGAAAGAAAACGGGCTCTGTATATCGTTGATGAGCACGACACACTCGAGGACAGGGGTGACCCTCAAGATCAACTTCCCTGCAGAGTTTAGCGCCAACCCTAATCAAACACTCCTGAACAAAATAATCGAGGTCTTCAGGTTTACTACGCTGTGTCTTAAATATAATACTTCCCTACTATACTGTATAGTATACAGTACTACCCCAACAGAGTAGCATGTCCGAATCCGTATAGTATTCGAAAAACAGTAGACGAAAGTACCTGGATGATCTACTACTTCTGACGAGATTCTGAAGTGCACATTCGATGGACAATTCACCTTGAGGTCACGGGAGAGGACTTGAGAATGGCAGTGAAGTGCCATTCTCTATCAAACCGAAAAGTTGAGGTAGGCCGGTGGGTTGGTTTGGGGCGTTAGATTATTTATTGGAACATTATTTATTGAAACATAACAGTTTCAATAAATAAGCTAAAGTAAAAAAAAAATAAAAAATAAAGTATTGTATTTACTTGGAAATGTGGTACCCAACAGTATGCAGATATATAAGACCATAATACATAAAAACTTGATTATTTGCAGCTGTGTACAACTATTTTTAACAACAAATTCATTAATTATACAAGCTCATAGCTATTGGTAAGAAATAAGAATTATTATTTTTTTAATTGTTAAGCTTAAATTAATATATTCTGACAGTGAGACTTGATAACCACAGGCTACTCACTCCCACTGTATAAAAAATGCCAAAACACAGGTCAAAACAGGTAAAAATCAAAACTGACATCATTTCATATAAAAAATGAATTACTGTATATATTCCTCTACCTATCTAATAAATCTAATGCAATATAAATGACTATAACATATTCAATATACATATTCCACATTTCTGCCCAAACCATGGTAAATTACTACAGTACATTCATGGTAAATGTTTGTAAGGGTGGTGATTCAGGGATTTAAAGTCTTAATTTCGTTCATGGAACAATGTTTCTCCTGCTTTCCTCATCAGTCTTGTTGGGAATGTTCATCCGATTTAATACTAGTTAAATCATCGAGTGATTTGTGGTTTGTAACAGAGAGGCTGTCTGAATCGGAGCGCGTATCAAACTAAATTAGCCGCACCGTCAGGAAAAGAGGAGCAGGGAGGTTGGTGCCGTTGGGATTCTCAGCGAGTATCCTAGGAGCCTAAACATAGATGATGGCTTAAGTGAGCATGTACAGTAGAGAAAGATGTGTACCTGTATCAGTGTATTGGATTAGGGGCAAGATTTACTAAACAGGGCAAATTAGCATGAGAACGCAATCCCAGAAAAGCGCAGATGGGAGTGGAATGTTCTGCGCGTGATCTACTGACGACGGTCAAATTAAAGAACACAGACCCAGCCGGATCATTTCCATGATGACCAACACCATCTACCAAGAGCAGAGAAAATTAGCGTCTGGTTTAAGACAAGCTTTTTGGAGGGGCCCTGCTCTAGAACTACAAAGATCTCACATGCTCACACTCTAGAACTACAATACACAAGAAAAAAAATCCAATTTCTGGAAATCGAATTTTAAAGTAACTCATATTTTGAAGTAAAATGAAAAAGTATATATTTTTATTAGTTACTTGAAAATGATCTGATTACATAACACATATGTTACTTGTAACACACGGCTTGCTATTTTTTACTCTTTTTTTTTTTTTTTTTTTTTTACTCCCAGGAACCGGAAACCCTCTTGCAATTTGTCAGCAGGAAAGGCTAACTGTCAGCCAGTGATGGATTTATCTGTTTTGCATGGAGACTCTACTGACTGTAGTGGTTAGTGTTCAACAGAGTGTGGGATGAACATTCACTAGGAGCGGGAAAAAAAAACTGTTTCATGTCAGGTTCCAATACATTTCTCTGGGACACACATTCAACAGACATACGTATGCACACACCCATTGAAAAGAAACATCAGAAGTCTTTAACATCTCAATTGTAGATAACAGATTACATTGAAAGCACATTGGTACATTGCTTAGGTCACTTACTTTTCTCTTTTTTAGTTACAATAAAAAAGACCACAGAAGTCTTGAATCCACTATCTCTCATCAAAGTCTTCCAAAACCAAATTAAATTAGTTTTTTTAGTTTTTTTTAAAGCTGTTTAAAGTTAGATGCTAGATTGGTTGCTGGGGTGTTGCTATGCAGTTGCTAAGGTATTCTGCGTGGTTCTAGGTTGTTGCTGTGCAGTTGCTATTGTGTTCTGATTGGTTGCTACTGTAAATTCGGCTACTGTAAACCTTGTCATTAATAAGGTTTCTGGGTGGTTGCTAGGGTGTTGTTATATGGTTACTAGAATGTTCTGCGTGGTTGCTACAGTATGTGACTGCTATAGGCAGAGGTGTAAAGTCCAGGTTCAGAAAGTAAAAGTCCTCCTCAGTATTTTTTTCCAGTCACCTGGACTTGCTAATTAGCACAGTTTTTCAGCCAGGAGATATAACTAATTAGTGAAATCAGCTGGCTGAGTTCATGGGTGGAATAAACATATGGCAGGACTTTTACTTTCTGACCCCTGGACTTTACACCTCTGGCTATAGGGTGTTGCTTTGCAGTTATACCAGGGTATTCTGGGTGGTTGCTAGGGTGTTACTATGCATTGCTAGGTTGTTATGGGGTGCATTTCCCATACAACGACGTAACTCACAGCATATCTACCATAGTACGATGCATCGTTGAAGAAATCAACAAACTAGCCACGACTGTTTCCCCAAACCGTATTGTTGCAAAATGGTCGTTCAACCACGTTGGTTAATGATGTCACGCACGTGGTGGAGTAAATTACGTTTAATAAATCTGTTTGAGATCTAATTAATGCTAGATGTTTTGCTATTAATTACGGACATGGCATCTGAGGACTATTTCTAATTGTTTTCTCAGTTATTTTGCTTTATTTCCAGATTCAGTCATAGGCTCGTTCTTACGTACTAAAGCACGTACACACATGCGCACTATTCAAAAACGACACTTTACATCTCTTGACAAACTAAAAGACGTAAATGACATTTGTATGTATTCTAAATAAAATATATAGATTGCGCTGAATGTCAGCTTGCTTATTTTGCACAAGATAAGGATTTATTAAGTCTACATGTCATTTATTAAGTCTACATGTCAAAACAAGAAACTCTGTCATTCCAACCACAATTTTGTGATGCTGTTTGCGAATGTTCGTTAGAACTATGGTTTTGGGGAAACACCGACTCGTTAAACTGATAACGACGGAACTTGCGACCATAACTGGCTAACGATGCTTTTGGGAAACGTACCCCTGGATGGTAGCTAGGTGGTTGCAAGGGTATTCTGGGTTGTTGCTACTGTATTGCTATATGGTTGATGCAGTGTTCTGGTTTGTTGCTGGGTGGTTGCTATGTAGTTCTGACTGGTTGATATGATTTTGCCAATTAAATGAGCTATGCACATAAATGTAATAGGATTAAACCTATTTTGTACACCAACAATCTTATTTGTTTCTATTGTGTGTCTTAGGAAAAACATTCATAGGCAAAGTTCATACTTAAAACAATAACTGACTCTATTAAGTCTCCCGAGCTATGAAATAGCAATCTCTCAGCTATAAAATGTAACTCTCAGGCTCGGCAGCTGCTGACTATATTCCCTTGAGTGCGTCTCTAACACTTCTACCCAAAGGAACTAAGCAAAGTATCCACTGTTTAGTTCCCACGGAATGTAAATGCTGAAATACACTATGCTGAGGCAATTTCAGGTCCACAGAAGATATATTCAAGGTTAATGCTGAGTAAAGAACCTCTATGTTCACATTCTGCATTCATTCTATTGTTGCATTGTGCTCCCATGCGATAAGCACCCAAGTGTCCAAGATGCTAATGCTTAAAGTGAGGATCTGCCATAGTAATACACCTCCCACTAACCTCATCCAGACAGCCATTAGCAGGTCATTCACTCACGGACAATATCCCACAGTTTATGAAGCTCGAAGGATTGTGTGTGGTGTGATTGCGTCTGGATGCGGTGGGGTTAAAGTGTTGGCAGCACATTTGCATGCAATGTTGAGTCTTTTCAGGTCTTTCTTCCTGTTCAAACACATTCACTCTTAAATTATTCAGCTACATTTTCACATTTTAAAAGATGACCAGTCATATATAAATGAGGCAGCAATAGGTTAGAATAGATTAGCCAGAGAATGATTATTTAAATCGTCCATCCATCTACATTCTAGTTTAAGTATGAAACAATGATGTTTTGGCATATGAAAAGATCCGCTCACTATTTATGAAGCAGAATATTGTTGAACGGGGATAAATGATCTGCTGTCAAGCTGAGAACTGCACTGCATTGTGGGTGTAATTAAGAGAGGCCCATTTCTCATTCTGCCTTGAAAAAACAGTGCAGTTTAAAAATGAAAGATTATAAGTACCAACTGAGTGTAATCATCATAATCCTCAATTATATGCACTTTTTTTTTATAGAATTGTTGCGTAACATTTGTTCATTAGTACTGTGCTGTCATCCTGGAGAAGCTGTGTTTTACTGCAATGCAATCATTGATTACTAATGGACTTGAGTCAGCTCATTACTGTATGAACAATTTTGTTCTTCATTGAAGATACTCAGTCTGAAGAATGTTAGCAAGCTACTGAAAGCAACGAAGGCCGCACATACATTACATGGTTCAAGGGACCCAATTCCGATTCTTCCTCCCATGTGGCACAGATCGGATATGACCCAGGAACGTGTGAGCAGGAAAAAAGCACGTGGATTCCGATATTCTAAGTGTCAGGCCTCATTCAAATGTGGAAATAAATGTGATATGAATTAGATGCGTGCATTTGCGTCTGTCAAGTAAGCGTCAATGTGAGTCATATGTCATTGAAAAAGCGGCGGTGGCGAATTACGTGGGCTCAAATGGACACCACCCGAGATCACATGACTCTTTTCAATGGAGCAATGGAGGACGAAGGCTCCATCCAATGTTTTGCTGACCTGTAAAGAAAGCGAAAGCTTGTTTTATCATCTCGTCTGCCTCCTTTGCAAATCACGCCTTTCGTTTCCTTTTCGGCCTAAACTTTCCCGGGTCAGTACATATACCTTGGGTTGTTACGCCAAATGTATAAATGGAGATATCGGATATGGGCCACTTTTATAAGAAGATGTAAGCTGGTCGACAAAAAAAAAATCAAATATAGCCAACCAATCGGAACCAGGTTTCAAGACCTGCAGTGTAAATGCAGCCAGTGTGTATGAGTGTGTTTGTAGTGTAATGAAGAAGTAGGTTGAGAGGATTCCATTCACGTGGGTTTATTAAAGGATCTGAGAAAGTAATCCAAATAAAAATCATTAATCGTAGTCGAGACACAGGCTTTTGTTGAAACACAAACAAATCGGACCAAGGGCAAACAAATCCAAGAGATAATCCAAAAATGAAAGTCAAGAAAAAGAGAGCAAACATCATAACAGAACGTCTAAACAATGGCATGAAAGAAACACTTACAGTGAAACTGGCAAACCTTCGCAACATGAAACATGGCTTATATAGTACATGGTGAAAAGGAAATGACAACACAGAAACTGATGTGGCAGGAACAGGAAGTGACGCCTGTTCAAACGTTACAGATTGATATTGTGAACTATATGAACAAGTGCAAAACATTGTTCTTTGTCTCTGTTTAATGGAGTGCATTCACCCTTTGTTATTCGTTTGTTCTATATATACACCCACCGGCCACTTTATTAGGTAAACCTGTTCAACTGCATGTTAACGCAAATATCTAATCAGCCAATCACATGGCAGGAAAGCGATGTATTATTTAGACATGGTCAAGACGACCTGCTTTATTGCATTGATTGTTTGCGTCAGCATCTGCAAACTCAAACATGTGTAAGTACTGATCTTTTATACTCCAAGTATTAAATAATGATTGGTTAGACCAAAACATAATGGGTGATGTAACATTTGAGTCTTCCTGGCAGAACTCACCCTAGAGCTTTCATTTCTGTGGGTGAAAATGCCTTGTTAATGCCAGAGGTCAGATGAGAATGAGCAGACTGGTTCACCTGATAGAAAGGCAACAGTAACTCAAACAACCACTCCTTACAAACCAAAGTCTGCAGAAGAACATCTCTGAACGCAAAACCCCTCGCACTTTGAAGCAGACAGCAGAAGAAGACTGAAAGGTGGTTGGCGATTTACTGCCCGTAGTGTTCATTTCAACTGGACAGTGTACACTCCAGTGAATTTATGTAAAAATGTTTTTTGAGTTCTGTAAAGATGTAGGTAGAGGCATGTTTTTCTGAGTCTATGTAAAGAAATGGCCCTCATTTTTTCACTTCATTATTTTGAATTTGGAGTGAAAAATGACCAAGTATGTTTTTGACAAGTTTTGTGAAAATCATCCTTTAACTCTAATGTTAAAGGGTAACTCGCCATAATGCAACCTAGGCTCTTTTTGTTAATCTACCCAAGGCAAACTTTACAATCAACTATTTTTGACTGACAAAATGCCGGCGGACGGAAACTCAGTGAGTTGTTCAAAATCTTTCTTTTTAGTAAACTCTAAACAATGTTCTCAATGCTGGAGTTCATGTGTAGAGCCTCTGGTGATACTTCAAGCACAGTTTCATGTTGTGTCGAGCCTTCTTAGTGTTTTAAAAATAGAGATTTTTGATGCTATCATAAAAGTGCCCCATTCACTCCCATTCACAAGGCAATTAACCAAAAACGAAAATACGGTCAAACTTAAAAGTGGCGTTTCCAATCTAATCATGCTTTTACACGAAAGTTTGCCTCGAGCTGATTAACAAAAAGACCCTAGGTTGCATTTGGTTACCCTTTAAGGTTAGATCTACTTGGTTTGTAATAGGAAAAGTTAGCCCTTCATGATACGGTTCTTTCCTTATAGTGGTGGTCGGCTGAATAGGATTACATTCTATTACAGTCAGCATAGGATATACAGTCAGCCTCAGTTATTACATACAGCATCCGGCCTTGGCTCTAAACATGAATAATTCTCTTTTCAGATGGTCACTAACTATGATAAGACATGCTGAACATTCGAATGCCTCTGTGGTAAATTAATGCTCATCACATTAAACTAATATGTGGCCCCCACGGGGGAGTAGTCTACCAGCACAGCTGTCTCATACCTGAGCTTAGCATCCAGGAAAATTTCCACTGACTAAGAGGAACAGCATGACATTTAAAGATGAAAGCACCGTTAACCCCACCTTACTGAGATGGTACAGACGGTTATCTAATGTACCAACCATTTGGAGCATGTGGTATGTCTGTCAGTGCTTTACTGACAGATAGCCAAATGGTTGATACGTTAGATAACCGTCTGTACCATCTCAGTAAGGTGGGGTTAACGGTGCTTTCATCTTTAAATGTCATGTTGAGATATAAACTCACAATTGCGAGTTATGAAGTCAAAATGACTTTCTGACTTTTTTTCTCACAATTGCGAGTTTACATCTAACAATTCTGACTTCATTCCTCGCAATTCTGACTTTATAACCCGCAATTGCGACTTTATATCACGCAATTCTGAGAAAAAAAGGCAGAATTGTGAGATGTAAACTCACAATTGTGAGGAAAAAAGTCAGAATTATGAGATAAAAAGTCGCAATTAACTTTTTTATTTTTTATTCTGAGCCGGAAATAAGCTTCCATAGGGAAGAGATCCACGAGAACTGTATAGTTAAATGTCGCTTCAACACAGTAGTGTTAAAGTAAAGTTGAAGGTGCTCTGTGTGCAGCCATAAATAAATGAATAAATATAATATGGAAAATGAAGGCAATTATGTAATTTTATCTCTTTTTCTAACTGTGTAAAGTTAAGAAAAATAATAAAAATTGCAAACTAACAATTTTTTTCTAAGATGATAACTGGATAACTGACATGACTGCAACGTTAAGTAAAAGCATATGACTTTTTCTGTAGTTAAACATTTATCTTGGGATAGTGTCTGCCGTTCTGATTGCTAATGTATAATAGTACTTAGTAATAAATATTCTATTCCAAAAATAGCCTTAGTGTACTGTTACGTGTCAGGGTACAGTGTGTTCAATGTTATGGACTCTTATTTTGATATTCTGGTTAGTGTCCTTTAGTTCCTGTTTCCCTCCACTGTTTAGTTTCGGTTTCCTTGGTTACTGATTATGTCCTCATTTGTTCCCATGGTTATGTGTGTAAAGCACATATAGCACAATATACATACATGTTATCATTATTATTATTACAACCTGTGTATCATTTGGTTTGAAATTCACCTGCCACAGGTATGCATAAATAAATTTCATACACGTACACAAAAAAAAAGCTTTAAAAAAGATTTTAGTTTGTACTTTGCGTAACTGTTTGGATCATCTTAATGCTGTGTAATGTTGTTTCAAGCACAGATGAATTGCATGAGTTTTTATTGATCATTGTATCAGCTAAAGATTTTTCAGATACATGCTACTGAGAGTGAACAGGCCATTGATTAGCTGAAGTGCTAAAGCCTTGTCTCAACACTTCTTAAAAGAGCTTCAGTGAAAACCTAACGACTGCACAGCGTAAGTAACAAAACATTCATGATGAAGACATAATTAAAGCTTTTACCTTGTTAATGTGTACTAATTGGATGCCATTGAAAGAAGAAACTATTAAGGCTATAAGATATTAATGGTTGGAAAATCCGTCCTCCATATTTATGGAAAATACGGATTCACTCTGAAAAGATGCATTCACCTACTCATCTGATCCCAGCATATGCATTTATTAACTGAACGCTCGTTTTCTTATTAGCATGTTTTGTCAAATTCATGAAGTAGTCCTGCTGCCACATGGAAAGTTGTTTTTCTTCAGAGCATTGGGTTTTTTTCTCACTCCTTTCCAACCGTTCTCAGCCGCCCCTATTAGACCACACAGTTGCCATGGAGATGGCACAGTCTGCCCACTTTCGCTTTGCGTCTTGGATGGCTTGCTGCTTCAGTAATCCAGTAACAGCACATGACACCATTCTGTCTGAACCAAGCCAAAGACATTCAGTAAAGAGTCATTGCACTAATGAATAGCTCATTGCTCGGATCAGGATGTAAGGAATGCTCAAAACTTGCACAAAACCGCTGCCAACATCCCTTAATTTCTTCCTTGCTGTCCCCAAGGCCCATATGGCTTGGATCACGATAGGGACATCAGAGGTATTGTACCAAATCTAAACAGACATTGCTTTATACAGGGTCATTCATTCTTATGGGGTCTTTTATATTTTTGATGCATGAAAAAGTAAGACAGGATACAGGTATCTGGAGGATATAAATGTGTTTTTTTGCTGAAAATGGAGCCATGGATGGAGCTGTGTATAGGAAATGATAAGAAGTGAAAAAAGATAGCTTCGGTTTTACAAGGTTTTCTGGATCACATTTAAAAAAAAGACAGTGGAAGAAACATACAAATATTTTTGTCCTTTTATTTTTATTTGAGGTTAGGAGAAGAGAGAACTAAAAAAAGAGAGAACCGGATCAGAAAAGTTATGAGCCAGACTCAAACCTGCATTGTCCACAAGAGCACCACAGCTCAATGTTTTGAGGCTTACCACGAGGCCAGGGCTCTGACCTGATAGTAGTTCATTGGTCCATGTTATTGTAAAATTTCTAGCAGAAGTCATTTGAAAGTCAAGTCACCTTTCTATAGTGCTTATTTATATGCAATAGAGGTTGTTTCAAAGCAGCTTCACAGTAATAAACAGGAAAATAACACAATCAGTGATGCAAACTTCATCAAATATGAGAGAACTTGAAGTTTGGTTAAACTATTTTGATCGTTTAGCCTGGGTTTCCCCATGCTGCCTTGTGCACAGCGCGATTTTATTCACGCTGCTAGGCAGCCTGGACACCATGGACCAGATTTTCCCCTCACAAAGGGAACCGATCACAGAACGGGGAGGGAGCAGCAAGACGATGCCGACGTCTATGCGACACACCGAAGCAGTTTGTTTATATCTATGGATCCAACATGGCATCAGACGCGAAGTTACCTTTCGATGCAGCCTTAGATAAGTAGTTTAGAACGCAAGTTTATTTCGTCTTCTTCCTCGTCGAATTTCTGTCGCTCTACATACGTCATCTGGTATAATTGAAACGATTGGCTATGAGCTACGTACAGGCGCATTTGATAGACATTCGTAGCGCCCAATAAACAGCTCTGGGCATTCGTAAACCACGCCTCAAATACGAGAAAATGAACATGTGGTTCCCAGACCACGTCTCAATGAGACGAGGTCTGACGTTAGCCAGGCTAGTGATCGTTCACTTTAGAACGATTCTACTATTAGTAACTTTATAGTCAGTAAAATGTCTGTTGGGGGAGCATCAAAGTAAAGTTAGCTGAGATTAAGCTAATACTATTAATACTCTAATGAGAGTAAGTTGACATAGTTGCAAATTTACTTATAGTTAGTAGAACGTCAAAAGTGGACCATTGAAATAGTTACCTGAAATTATGCTGTAAAGCAGCTCTAAAAGGACAATAGTGTCATTATTCAGCTCATGTCAGTTCAATGTTGAGTCAATTCAGTAGTTTTGATGTTGCATCAATTATAAATCCTAATATTATCCAATTATGAAATTCTATTCAGCGCCATCATCCAACTCAGTTCAGGTCAAGTTTTGTTCTCATTCGATAGTATTCTGTGTAGTCAAAGCAACTGGACTTGTTTTTATGTATATTGCAGGTGTTTTGTCCCTCATCCTAGTGGCTTCATCAGTTCTCTGATTATGGGGAACATCAAATCCCCAATGTTCAATGTCAAGGGACCTGATTGCCCAGTGTAGGAAAAGTTCAGCACTGACAAAAGCATCTTAATTAATCTCAAAACAGCCCTTGGAGAGCAAAATATGTTGGCAATGCCATTTTACACTCTGACTGACCTGATAACTGCTGATTAATGCTGCTGAGCCATAGGTCAATTCTGCTGCTTGAATCTCTAAGGTAATAGATGCAAACCCCGTCTCACTAATCCTCTGCTATTACAGAGAATATTGAAAATGGATCTGCATAAGAAAATTACTTTCCCTTCTTTTTTTGTTTTAAAAACCTTGGGCGGCGGCGTCTATTGTAAGACACACTTAAAATGCAGGAGATATTCCCCTAAGTGCAGAAGGACACTAATGAACGTTAAACCTCTCAAATTGTTTTTCCTCCCCTCACTGCAGAACTGAAAAGCTGGTCATTGGATAACAGGGGCCTTTAGGTAAGAATTGTGTAGAAGCCATCATGGGAGAGTTCATCCATATCCCAAAGCTTTTGAGAGCAAAATTAATGTCACATACTCTAATATCTTAAAATTATTCAATAAAGATAGTACTCTTAAAGTCAAGCAAGTGGCTCAGTGAGTAAACCTCACTCCCCTGGCCTCAAGAGATGCACTAGCGACTGACTCGATTCTAGAGTCTTTAGCCTCCTTGTTAGCGTGCCTGCCTCCCATGCCGGAGGTTTAAATCCTGCTCAGAGTGGGACGAGTAAAGATTTGAAGGGGTTACATTGGTGCCATGACCCGAAGGGGGGGGGGTTTAGCTACATTGCTAGCTACATTGCTAGCTACATTGCTAGCTATGACTGATTTTAAATCATAATTTTGGCTACCCCTGAAATGGATCATACCATTAGCATTACCTGCGCAGTTGAATAAAAAATGTATTGCTTGTACGAACAAAATAATTTGTTTAAAATGCATTTACTGTACACAGTTAATTTGAATGAAAACATTTGCCCTCTTTAATGCTGTTAATCTGAATACACGAGGCAAACTGTTTGCTGAAAATATCCACAACTTAACAACAACACTGTAATGAGTGCACAAAGTTTGTCTATCAATTGCCTAGTGAAAGTTGCGTTCATTATATATATATATATGCACATCCCCCGCACCCAGCCAACTGAACCCCACTGAAGGCATTGTGTAATTCTCACCCTGGATATAATATCATATATAATAAACATTTTAATGTGATGGTTTCGACTTTACGTTGCAGCCCGCGGATGTGTCAAGGATCGGCCAAATGTCCATGTGTAGTGAAACGTGGATGTTAAAGTCCCCCTGTGGAGAAAATCAAGCTTTTAATGTTGTTTATATGTCTATGTGATGTTTTTTAATGTGCTTTAAGACAAACCATTAGCAAATTCATAAGTCAACACCATTACTGAGTATTTTCTCCTTAAAACTGCAGTGAACCAAAGACAGCCTCAAAAACACAGTTTGAAATCACTGCTGTTTCTGACGTCACAAACACTCTGAGCTGGTGTGAGTGAGTGGAGGCGGGGCTAATGTACACTAAATGAGGCAAGGGTGAAGAGTTTAAGGCATGAAGAAATTTATTTTCAAGGAAAAAACATTTAAATATGTCATTTAGGTGATCAAAGATAAGTTATAAGGGATACAATTATTGACTGCAGGGGCATTTTAAGGAAAGTGCAGCTGTGGATTTTTGTGCCATCTATGGGTTTGTCTTTTACTCTGGTGCGCCTTTACCCAAATTGTACCCTACAATCACAATAATTTAATCTAAAACTGAACTAAACCTAAAAGTTTACAGTCACGTAAATAGAATCATCTGAAATGTGTTAAAGAGGGAAGGTGAAAAGAGGGAAGGTGACCGATTCTACTTTATGGGAGTGTCATGGGTTTAGTTGTGTGTCAAAAAAAAAAATTGAGACCTGGCTCAGGAGCAGGTATGTGGTGTGACAGGTATCCAAATTAATGCTTACATCTGTGAAGGCCGAGCATTTGATTGAATCTAAAGGGTACGCCTGAGGCTCTGTCACAGGTTTTGGCTTCGGTTTGGGACAGTGATGCTGCTGAATGACTCTATCAAAGTTCCTCAGCCAGGTCATTACACCAGACAGAGCTGCAGTTCATTCCAAATCACAACAAAATCTGATTTCTGAATGCTGACAGTCGCACTACATCGAAACTTTTTCTCTCTGACTTTCGATTAAAAGTCTTATCAGGTTTCGGAACATTGTCCTTGTCAAATGAACAAATAAATAAGACATTTTAGGTTACCTCACAGGCAGAATGCTCTTTAACTCTATTGAGTCGAGACTTGGCAACAGCCTGTCTCTTGAGATTAGGATTCAAGAATTGCCCCCATGGTTCTATTGAGTGATTACACGACAAAAGGGATTGACCAAGGAGAAGTAGATAGGGTCAGTTGTTGCCTCTTTTGGGATCAAATGGTGGGATATGCTTTTGGTGTTAAAGGGTGACTCCCTCACATGGCTCAGACCTTCTAATGCTGCTATAAGCCCTCAAAGCACAGTCTTAATCTCCTTAGCTCTTCATGTGCGACGCTCAAACACAGAGCCAGCCAGGGTGTTGGGAAGTTACAGTACAAGCACAGAGAAATGACAGCCAGAGGCTAACACATTCCCAATAAGAGTCAAGCTGAGGACCTAAAGCAGTTACATGAAAGAAAAAAAATTATATCATGCAATTCGTCTATCTGGCATTTAGCCTCCTGCTAACTTTATCTCTGCTAGTAGGAAACATTTGTTTTGTTTTTAGGTTTGTCATAACTTGCCATTTAACAAGTACAGTGATAAACTGCAGGTCTCCAAGCCATCTATTCATTCATGCCATATATGAGTTCTTCAGACATTTTTTATTTATTTATTTATTTATTTATTTTTGTTAATGAGGCTTGTTTAACCTGTATATATTCCCATGTTGTCATAAACCGAATGGTCAATGCCTTTATCGGGTGTATTAAGACACTAAAGGTACCCATATGACACTATATCGACGAACTAGGAACTACTTTAGCGTCAAGAGACTGATCTGAAGGGCATGGGAAATGTATCGTCATGAAATTATATACAAAGGCAAAATTTTGTCATTCCACCATTTATGTTGCTGTATGATTTGAACAGCCAAAATAATTTATTACATATAAAATGTTATATATATATACAGTATATATATAAACGAATTGCTGTTTGGGTTTAAATAGGCAAATGCTTAAAAATCAATGACTGGATCAATATTGCAGAGATTATTATGTTTCTAGTATGTTATATGTTTGGCAACAGTTCTTCTAACCCTAAGGGCCCTATTTTAACGATCTGAAACGCAAGTGTCAAAGCGCACAGCGCAAGTAACTTTGTGGGCGGGTCTTGGCGCTGTTGCTATTTTCCCGGCGGGATAAATGACTCTTGCGCCTGGCGCAAATCTAAAATGGGTTGGTCTGAAGTAGCTTCATTATTCATAGGTGTGGTTTGGGCGTAACGTGAAATAAACCAATCAGAGCGACATCTCACATTCCCTTTAAGAGCAGGCGCGCTTGTTCTAAAGCGGATTCCTATTATAACGGCGGATTTGCCAGGCGCGCGCCAGGAGCGGTTCAAGGCCGAGGAGACCGACGTTCTCGTCAGGGACGTTGGGGATGGAGAAACACACCCAAATTAACTTCGGTTAAAAAGGCGTATGATAATTTGAGTAAATGTGTAAGCTAGATGTATGCTTTTATAATAAATTATCTATCTATCTATATCTATCTATCTAACCATCTATCTATCGTAATAATGTATGATTTGCAAAAATGAAAACTGCTGCTTCTGTGTAGATTATGGCCAAGCATGCGCCCTTAAAATAGCATATGAATAACATGCGCAACGCGCCACTGACTTTAAACTATTTTTTCCTGGTTAGTGGCGCAATTGTTTTCTAAACCTGCAAAATAGCATGAAGGAACGTTTGCGCCGGAACACGCCTCCTCTTTGCGCTGAACCGCCCAGGGAGCGCAAGTTCATTCCCTAGTTTAGCGA
The DNA here is from genome assembly GCF_951802725.1 of Rutilus rutilus. Taxonomy (NCBI): domain Eukaryota; kingdom Metazoa; phylum Chordata; class Actinopteri; order Cypriniformes; family Leuciscidae; genus Rutilus; species Rutilus rutilus. Next base: position 31,861,723 of record NC_140226.1, read on the forward strand.
CGTGCTTCTGTGGAGGGAAAAGCGCGCTTTGCGCGGGTGCAAACTAGGAATGATACATGCGTCAGTGTACAAAGTCAATTGCGCTGGGTGCAAGATAGGGCCCTAAGTGTTTATTGAGTGTGTAGATTTTCATTTCTTAAACAACCATGTAGGAAGACACAGCATGGCCATATTCCAGGATGACAATGTCAAGATTCATCAGGCTCAAACTGTGAAGGAATGGTTGGGAGGAGCATGAAGAATAATTTTCACACATGAATTGCCATCTTTGAGTCCAGAGCTTTCATTGAAAGTCTTTGGGATGTTCTGGAGGAGACTTTACAGAGTGTTGGACTCTTGCGTTGTAAATACAAGATCTTGACCAAAAGATGAAGCACATCTTGATGCAAAAACATCACAACATTTATTGAGAACCTCTGGGTTAGGGGTTGGGTTATATATCTCAACCAGGGGGGCTCAACAAACATCCAAGGATTGAGATGATTTAAAACACACAAACATTCAAAAATTGCCTTCTTTAAGAACCATCACAGCCGCTTTGATATGAAATGCCATTGACTCTCATGTGTCCCGTGACTGATTGCGTCAAGTTCTGAATTATCTTTTGAATGAGATGTGACTGCGTTCACAATGGGAACATTTTCACTGATTAAAAGTTTCACTCTGCTCCTCCTCCTCACATAAAGATATCGTGTGGCCTCAGAAAACTTGGATTGCAACACAAATCATTTTTAATAGTTAGCTTTAGGGTAGGGGGTTATATGTGCTCAGAATATCTATGAATAAAATCATTACTACTTTTACATATGCATGCAAGGAATTAAATGTCTTGATCAGATGCATAAGGCAAGTAAATGAAAGCAACTGAATATAGTTTGACAGTGTAGTGATGCCTCAAGGGACCTTTTGCGTCTTAATAGTGACAAAGATTGACCATGCTTCAGTTTTTCACTCCTTGTGAGTGAGAATGGGTTGTTTATATTCCACACCATGTGTGGTGCTTGTTTTTGATGTTCCATGCATATAACATCTTGGCTTGGCATGGTTCCTCAATCAGTCCACTGAGGGCCCTTTTGAATTGAAAAAGTTCTGAAGGCATCTATTTGCTTGTGCAGAGAAATATTAAGAGTATGCAAGTAACCTTGAAGGACTTTTTTTAAGGGCTGTCACAGTCTGAAAATTACAAATTACTACCAATACCAACCCAAGAGATAAAGCGACCAGGAATGGGGGCACACAAGGCAGGTTTTTTTTTGCGGGGGAGGGGGGTGGGGGAGGGTACATGACTGCATTTGCACTTGCTGAGCATGTTTCACTTCTTGCAGTGATTCAAAACTTCTCAGCAAACCGCTGCTCAGCATTTTGTTCTTGTAGGTAAACACTCTTTCATAACAGTAACAGTCTGTGCTAGCTCAGGCCAAAATAAAAAAAAATATTTTTCTTCAATGCATCGCATGCCACATCATCCTTGTGCTCGGCATGACAAGTGTTATGGGACTGCGTGTCATTTGCATAAAAGTTTTTATTACTTTTCTCTCTCTTTTGGTGAGACTCTTTCATACTCCTTAAATAAATGCTCCATTCAACAAAGGATAAAAGTGACTTTGACGTCCCATTTCTTTTTAAGTATGCTTCCACATAACGAAACTCACAGTGCCACACTTGCCACTTTTCTGGGAGAAATGCTGTTTCAGGCAGTGAAGTGTAAAGAAATAAGTAAAAAAAGAGGAAGGCGAGTCAGCCTCCTTTTTAGAATAGCAATGATATGGGCTCCTTTGTTCACCATTCCACAGAATCTCATTTTGGACTGCATTGATAGATGAGAGCAGTCAAGCGAAAACACCTTCTACCCTGGGATACTTGGTCTCTATTCAAAATGTCAAAGTCACTGTCATGTCAGTGTAGTTTAAAGCATGTGCATATGCTTAATTTCTTTGTCAATGACAGAAAAAAAAAAACACGATTTATTTTAGGGGTGCGTTCACTAAACAGTTACACCACTTTAGACACTTGTTGCATCTTTTCTATGCAAATGAGGCTTACTATAGAATGTTTCAGTTATTCACAAAAGTGAGCACTATTTGGCTGACACAACTCACAATGTGCTGTTCCTTCCTACCGAAATCAGACGATAAAAAATAATATAAAAAAATGGTGTTTTTTCATAAAATCATCAAATGATAATCAAATGATGGAGAGGAACATTTATAACCCAATGCATAGTGTAGTCGAGAGCATTTTAAGGCTTTTAAATGATGATGTACTGTCCGAGTAAAGTACCGTGACATAGCCTCCATATTCTAGCACTCAGAACCAGCCTGCAAGATGCAGTGCAGTGGAATTGCACTTTGAAAATTGTGTTCAGCATAGAATTTTTGGCCATTACGTGGCTAGCATGATTCCTGTACAGAACTGGTTACTGAAACAATGCAGACCGCTCATATAACTGACCCTATCAGAGGGCACAATTCATTCTTAGTGAATTCCCCCCCAAGTGTTTTACTAGTTTGTTTACTACTACTTCTTTTTTATGGCAAAAAAAAAAAAAGCTGCTCATGACAAAGAAGAAAGTATATCTTAGATGAAAATAATCACACAAACCCAGACCCGGAAAGAATGATAGCGGAGGTGGAAGATAATACTATTTTCACCTATTGCAGCCTTGCCTTAATATTGTAGGGGGGTTATGGCTGACACGCATAGTGGAAAATAAATTGAGACTGGAGAAATGCTGTGAAAGCCAGCGATAGCAGTATTAGCGAAGACTCCAAATATTAGCCACCTGTTCATATAATCGCTTTCCAAGTTGTCTTTCCACATCTGTTTTTCGAGACCCGTCAGAATCTGAAATAAGTTTAATCAGGAAGCTCCTCATTGAATCCAATGCACATTTGGAACAAAGAAAACGACGTAAGGTCGTAGAAGTTTCTTTCAAGGTTTCATTTTTGGCCTTTCTTGCCAATTTAGAGACAGAAGAGACGAAAAACAGTATGGGCTTGTTCTTGGAACTCTATTAAGATTGGAACTCTCGTCACATAAGCACCATCACAGACAATATCTCCAAATAAGAGTGTTTTTGTATTTGATTTGTATAATCTGTATATGATTAATGTAATTATGTACAACAGTGGTGTCCAATCCTGCTCCTGGAGGGCCACTGTCCTGCAGAGTTCAGCTCCTTCCCCAATTAAACACACCTAATGCCCGGTACACATTGTATGATGGGCTGTCCCAGGCGAAAGATGACCAATCGTGGTGATTTCTGTGGTCGTGGCTCCTAAACGGTGGTCCTTGTCATGGTTTTGTGACCAAAGATAGTCTGCCATCATTTTCTGAGAGTGTCAGAACTTTAGCATGATCATCTCACTGTGTGTTTGCTGCTACGATCTATGTCTACTGACTAGCCAATAAAAATGCAACATGAAATGGCGCATTGATCAACGCGACAGGGCGCTAAAACTTAAAACTACTCACCTCAAGCTCCATTTGCAAAACTGGCATGCCAAGTTGGCATCTTTTCCTCAGCCATGACCGCGTCCATATTCTCCTCTTTCTCTTCCTTTTCACTGCACATAAAACCACAGTTGCCAAAGTGCAATTCATCTTGCTCTATTTGTTTACCACAAGCTGTTGACGTTTTATTCTTCTATACTAACTTGCGTAGTAGCCTACGATTCAATAGGTGTCATCATCGTACAGTCTACATAAAATGTCGTACCCAAGATCCATATCGCACTGTGTGATTTGAAATGATCTTATAGGACTGCCGAGATCACACAGTGTTAACCAGCGAATCAAGGTCTTGCTAGGCATAGTAGAAACTTCCAGGCAGTGTGTTGAGGCAACTGAACTCTGCAGGACAGTGGCCCTCCAGGACCAAGTTTGGACACCCCTGCTGTACAACAACAAATAGTGACCCTGGGCTTCATTTATAAAACATGCGAATGTACAGGTTTGAACGTACAGCATCCAAGCAATGCTTGTCGCTCTGCATTCTCAAGTAAAGCATTTGGACGTTGACTGGTGCTCTTTTATACGTTAATGACACTAACTCTTTCCCCGCCATCGACGGAATTTTCCGGCTTTTCTTGTTTTCCCTGTTATACGGTAGGGGGGCGCTATTACGCATCTTCTGAAAGAGGACTGATTCTCCTGATTTAAACACAGGTGAAAAAGAAGCAGAAACAAGCAATATCATATGTAAGCATATGCAAAATAACACGATCATCAACATTATACAGCATATAAATCAAAACTGCCCAATGTTACTGAATGCAATGTTGACCCAGGACGAGCTATAGGACTGTGCAAGCATTAGGGGTGTTGATGGACTTGATCTACTCCATCTGCTTTGATCATCTGATTGAATCTGATCCGGATGTAGTCTTTGACAAAAATGCGATTTTCTCAGCTTTTTGCTCAAAAAACCTAGGCAAAAAACGTACCACATTTAAGTGCTGATAAAAGAAATTATATATGAAGCTAGAATAAAACAGGGTTTTTGTTTAAGAGCAGAGTGTCTGTTCTTTCTTTTGATATATTGCATGTTCAGATTATTCTGAGGGTCATAAAATGTTTGTGAAAACAATCAAAAATGCTGGTGCAGGCTGGCAACTTTGGTTTAGAAAGAGTTAATAAGGTGCCATTTACAAGATTTTAAAGGGATAGTTCACTTTGAAATTAATTTTTGATATGTTTTAGCTTACCTCAAGGGCATCCAAGATGTATGTAGGTGTCTTTGTTTCCGCAGTAGTTTCAATTTTGATATTTTTAGGTCAAACCGTTCTTGTCTGTCAGTCATATAATGCAGGTCGATGGTCACTGTCTCAAAACACAAGCACAGAGTCCAAATTAAAACAATTCCCCACGTCCAAATGATCTGACGGCGCGGGCGGGTATAGATATATACATAGATGTCGCCTTGGCTACTGCAGTTCATTGGAACGAAACCGTAGCCAAGCAACATCTATGTATATATCTATACCCGCCCACGCCGTCAGATCATTTGGACGTGTGCTGTGTTCAAGAGATAACAACGATATAAATACTGTTCGTTTTCTCACACAAACCGCTCGTTTCGTGTCTTAGGCCATCAATGTGTACTTATGATGGGGAATTGTTTCATTTGGACGTGGGGAATTGTTTTAATTTGGACTCTGTGCTTGTGTTTTGAGACAGTGACCATAGACCTGCATTATATGACTGACAGACAAGAACGGTTTGACCTAAAAATATCAAAATTGAAACTTGTTTACTGCGGAAACAAAGACACCTACATCTTGGATGCCCTTGAGGTAAGCTAAAACATATCAAAAATTAATTTCAAAGTGAACTATCCCTTTAAGATCATTTGCGATTTGTAAATTCCACATCTGGAAGAGAGGCGTACGCACATTATTTAGCTCTCTGAATCACACATTTGAGAAATTGCCGTAATGTACGCAGCATTTTATAAATGAGGCCCCTAGAGTGCAGGCTTTCCTGCACCATTATAAAGACGGTTGTTTCTCTCTAGTTAACTTTTTATGTTTAATGTTTGAGAGTGCAAAAGTTTTGATGGGCCAAGTGAAGAAAACAGGTGACACACTGCACTGTAACAAATGAAACAATGAGAAAATGGCGCCGGAGGATCTCTGCTGTCTTCTGCTTGATATCACCTCAGAGAAATCATTATTCACGTCCCAATTCTGTCTCCTCGTGTAGTTGTGGTTGCGCTTTAAATTTGCAAAGCTTCAAGGCACCAATATTTCCACTTGTGCTGATATGACAACAGCCACCACTACTAAGAAACTTGTGCAATAGGAACAGAAGAGTGTTGAATAATTGATTGTCTGTGAAAGATACTGCAGTAAATATGCATTATTGAAAAAGAGGGTTAATATTTTTCTGCTATTTTGCAAGGGCAAAAACATGCCAGTGTTCCATAAACAGCAACGCACTGTCTAAATTACACGGCCCATTAATTTTTGAAGGAAAGTCATATCAATATGCTGCTAATTGTTGCAACATCTCGGTCGTCGTCTGGTCCGTGAGATACTTCAAAGTACTTCCACTGAATTTCTGCAGACAAATAATGCATCATGTTTCGTACAGCAACAAACTAAATCAGAGAGTCGAGGGAACTAGATTTGCTGTGATTTAAACCGATTCTAAAATGTATAAATATCCAGTTATCCGTGGTGGGCTAAATCATGCGTGAGGAAATAAGCTTATTTAAATCAATCATATAACGCAAGCTGCCATCTTGAGAATGTGAGAGGTCAGTAATCCTGAACTATAATAACATTGTCTGCTGACCTCAGCAGATGATGTTTGTTTGAGAGCCTTTCAACACATCAAGAACATAAAACTAAGATTAATCATCTTCTCCCATGGCCTTCTGGCCTTTAACCCATTGTGTGGAGACCTACAGAGGAGGAAGCTATGACCTGAATTCTGCAGTTGATTAAATTACATATTCATGACCCAGGAGAAGATGGATCGCCCATTTGTTTGTTTATTTATTTAATATTGTCTCACAAGTCCCACATAAATGCAGATTAGGGGGTTGAGCCGTGTAAACACATTAGCAATGTAAATTCACTCATTTGCTTTGTTTTTGCACTTTTGCGGGAGGATTTCAAATTAAAGTGACTGATATTTATTGTCTAAGGACTTCTAAGGTTCTAGCTTATATTTTTAAAGACAAGAACCTGACAGACTCTTTGGTGTCCAGAGAAGAGTAATACTATGCAAAGTATCACATTTGACTATTTTAAAGGAAGAGCATATGCTTGGCCCCCTCGTGTGTTGCCGAGCTAACTTCAAAGCTTGGCCCGTAGCCCAGCCGAAAATATGTTCAGAATTCATTTCACCCCTTCATACTAGCAAACAACACTTCTAGGCTCCTACAGGGGAACTGACCCTGTAATTAAAGAGAGATCTTGTGGATATAAAGAACGTGCCAAAATAACAAGTGCATCAGCAGCTCAGGGGTCAGTTAGTTTGTATGTCACCAACGCTGTAAATGTGATTAGATGAGATCTGTTTGGGGTTACAGTGCTTCTGCCCCACTTGTGGTTCAGTTGCGATGACAACTCTGTGAGATAATTCCATCTTCACAATTTCTGCTTCAACAGATCTGTCAAAATGACAAAATGACCCAGGCGGTTCTGACAAAATGAAATAGCTGCGTGATTGCGATCAAGCCAATAAAATTGCAATGTGCTTCTTTAAAGACCAGGTATTTATCTGCAAAGCACCCAAAATGACCACTGATTTTTCACCTGAAGAATATTATTATGAGACTTTTTCTTTTGACAGTTTATTGAATATTATACTCAAACCCATTTTTTCAAAGAAATGCAGGGAGAGCAGACATAGATCTTGACCCTCTGAAAGCACCGCCTGTGTAGAACTAGATATGAGACAGTGACAAAGACAAATTGGCTACACTGACGTATTTCAGTGCCAGTGGAATAGAACTCTTCAGGTCACAAAAATGAATAAAATAAAGTTTTTTAAATGTTGTCATTAAGCAATTATGTTGCTTAACAATATTGTTTGAGCCAACCATCCGCTTTCAACAGCTCAGCTCCTTAACTGCTTGAGTTCTCTCTCTAATGGTGTAAAGTTTTAGGAGTAAAATGATTAAGAATCGTATGATTGCACAGGAAAATTTGGAAGCTTGTTTCCGCCACAAAAAAAAAGAAAAAAAGAAATTGCAACGGTCAAAATTGCGTGATATAAAGTCGCATTTGCAAGTTATAAAGTCAGAATTGCATGATATTAAGTGGTAATTAAGTGACATAAAGTCGCATTTGCGTGATATATAGTCTCAATTATAAGTTATAAAGTCAGTATTGCGTGATATAAAGTTGCATTTGCGAGTTATAAAGTCAGAATTGCATGATATAAAGTCGCATTTAAGTGATATAAAGTCGTAATTGTGAGTTATAAAGTCGGGAATTGCAAAATATAAACTCGCAATTCTGAGAAAAAGTCAATCTTCCTCAGAATTTGACTTAATAACTTACAATTTCTAAAGATTTATTCTGAGAAAAGAAGTCAGAATTGCTAGTTTATATCTTGCAATTCTGAAATGTAATGCGCATTTCACAATTCTGAGAAATTGTAAATGTTTTTTATTTTTATTTATTTTTTTTAGATAAAAAGTCACAATTCTCTTTTATTTATTTTTTATTCCGCGGCGGAATCAAGCTGCATAGGAAAGTCAGGCTCTCATCAAATTCTCATATTGTTCCTGGCAGTGTCACAAGATGTCTATATTAAATAGTTTAACAATTAGTTAATAGTTTACTCATGCTTGACGCACAAGAACAGTCTTCATTGGTTCTTGCACATGTATATTTGAGCTTCCGTTTACCATGTTTCATGTGCTCTATATGTGGGTGTGTTTATCAATGTTTATGTGAATAAAACCTGTTCATCGTATAAAGTGTCTCTTCTGAATACATGGATTAACGCACTCATTTGATATGGATTTCTTTTACAATGCCTGCCTTTATGTACTTTTTGAAGCTTGAAAATGTTGGTTGCATGGACTGTTTTCCAAAGATTAACTTGGTTTAAGAACAGCATGATGAGTAAATGATGGCACTTTCAGTTTTGATTAAACTTTGGCTTTAAACTCTATTGACAGCATCTGTCAATTACTCCAGTACAATAATTCTGACTCATCCAACAATTTGTAAAAAAAAAAAATGGTATGTACATAGACATATACAGTAATACACTTACATTGGACGCATAAGGGGAAAGAATTGTAAAGTGTTTAATCTACAGGCGGTTTTAATAATTATTCCATACAAAAACATGTCATTAAACCAACAAGACTATTGTTCTAGTGTAGTTGTAAATCTCGTTTTAACTGCAGACAAGTTGGTTTTACACCAGCATGTTTAAGTTTTATTGGTAATACTTTCAAAAGAATTTTTTTTTACGTTTATTTCAGTGTGATGTCTTGCCCCATACACTTTCATTGTAAGTACATTAGTAAGCATGATTACTTGTTTAATCATCATCAGAAATTGAAAATAAAAATATTTTTCCAATGGGGCACGAAAAATCATAAGCCTAATACAAGATGTATTATCTGAAATAGTCTTATACATCTAATTTTACATCTTAAGAACACTCCATGTTTGGGTCCATGTTACAAACCCAACCGGTTTCAACTGAACATTTTTAAACCCGACGGTTGGGTTTGTCCATATTTGACCCAAACATGGATTGAAACAATCCAGCATTTTTTAGAGTGTACATTCTACTTGTTTTAAGGATGTTTTTCTGGAAAACAAGACAAGAAAGACAAAATACTAAAGAATTTACATGAAAAATCGTGAAACAGTCAGGTCCATATTTTGTTCACATTTTATAAGGCCTTGACACATTCAAAAACGAATTAGTAGGTAAAATACAAGGTGTTTTTTTAAAGTGCAGCAGCCTTCAAATCAAAGGTTTTCCACAAAGCTGACTGGTAGCGTGTCTTATCCAGCACATGTCATGCTCTATATGTAAATGCTCTGTTTCTGGATGTTGGGTTTACAGTCTCCCTGTGTTCCAAGGTCAATGTTATGGTTAAGCAAACCTGCAACCTGACATTTAAATGGCATACGCTTCTGTAACTTTACCCAGAATGCTTGTCATGAATCATTCTCCCATGCGCCCTCGCACATCTCACCGCTGCTGCCACGGACAAGACTGACATCCGCTCAGAAATAGAAAGCATATCAAATCCTCTGGAAACCAGAGATTTGGAGGTCTCTGCTATCCTTGTTGTTACCGAACATTCAGGTGAAACTGTTCCCTGTTTCGGTGTCCTAAAAAAAGCTTGGACAGGGGCTTCAAAGGATCCAGCGCCTCCTCATTGTTTGTCGAGTGCAAGCACAGTAAAGCACAGTGGATGGAAGGAGGAAGCTCAGCGGGACAGAGCACTGAACAGTAAACAAACACAAGCCTCCTCATAAGAGCTAGCATAGCACCTGTGGCTACGCACCTCATGCCTGCCGGCTACTGCTCCAACTCGTCCCTGCCGTCACCTTGCCTGTGTAAATGCAGGAGCGTGTCTGCATGCATAGACCTGGGCTCCCAGGTAAATCCTCCCTGAGCCCCACTGATGAGCAAAGGCTTATTCCATATTTCATGAGTGCTTGCTTTTGCTCTGATCTAATTCTGTCCTTGGAGATCCTCGCAAGGCTCAACACGCGATTTATCTCCAGGTCACTGCAGGGTCTTCACACAGGAGGAGATGGATGAAGCTTTATAGGGCAGCTGGCCTGTGTGTTTTGGGTCGCACGACTTTGAAATATGAGCGAATTTGTCGATAAACTCGACTGTGAACTGTAGGTGCTTGTACTCAATGGAGATGCAACTTCATGAATGACAATAAGTGTAGAACTTGGATAAATAAGCGCTCGGCTAAAGCAGACGTGAATCCCGGATGGGAGTCTATGAAAACCTGCCTGCATTATATATTGCTTCACCATTTAAACATTCAACCCTGTCTAATTGTTATTCCATCTTCAAAATATTAAAATGGTGTAAATAACTTTTCAGGGTGTATAATCAAACTGAACTGTGTTACACATTAATCAATGCAATCAAGAAAAGAACAACTCTTCAATCCATTTTGCCTGGAAGACTTGATTTAATTAGAAGGAGCTAATTAGTTTAGATGAACAACAAGTCCCACTGCAAGTCAACGCAGTTTTCGTTTGTTGAAGCTAAACTGATGGATCTGTGGATAAATATAAACGTTTGGAGCCAATGAAAGGGTATGCTAATATTGTTTAGATTTCATGCATAGTAATATGTCTATGCATAGGAGAGGAGAGATGCATTTAATGGGCAATAGTAATGATCAGGATTATCCGTTTAATGTCTTCTGCACCGTTGTGCAAGACTGCATCTGCATGAATGGATGTGAACTAACCAAGTAGCCACTGCCACCTAGCAGCAATTCATGGAACTTTCCTCAATGCGAAACCCTGCAGAACTGCAGTGGAGGGGGGGGGGGATATTAGTAGATTATTTGTGAAGGAAGTAATAGATGGAATCTGTCCGGAATGCTGTACAAGGTACTTCACATGATAAGCTGATCCAGAATCACATTCCTATCAACCAAGGAGATTTTGAGGGGAGGTTTATAGATGAGGCTAAGGATTTCAACTTTCTTATTAACCCCATCAGATTGAGTATGGGTGGGGAATGGCTGGCGGAACTAGGGGTGCTGAACAGCAGCACTGGAATTTAAGATGACACGACTTAGGTTTTGTTATTCAACATGTTTTTAATTTTCCACCTTTATTAATATTATCGTTCTTAGTACATCTTTGATGAATGTGGATTGTGACTTTGAGAAGGCCAGGCAAGGCAAGGCAAGTTTATTTATATAGCACATTTCATACACAATGGCAATTCAAAGTGCTTTACATAGAAGAAATTAAAATAATAAAAAGAAATAAGAATAATTAAAACAGTTTAGAAAAATAAAAATAAAATACAGTACAAAGAGTCGGACGAGCATTGGCACAGTGCTCATTCATTTATTGCATAGCTAAACAGATGTGTTTTGAGTCTGGATTTGAAAGTGACTACTGTAGGAGCACGTCTGATCTCCTCTGGAAGCTGGTTCCAGCATAATAGCCGACTTGCCATGTTTAGAGTGAACCCTTGGTATTTCTAGCTGATATGATCCTAGTGATCTGAGTGATCTGTTGGGTTTATATTCAGTGAGCATATCTGCAATGTATTGAGGTCCTAGGCCATTGAATGATTTATATACCAGTAATAATACTTTAAAATCAATCCTAAATTTAACTGGGAGCCAGTGTAAAGACCTGAGGACTGGTGTGATATGTTCATATTTTCTGGTTCTGCTCAGAATCCTGGCGGCAGCGTTCTGTATGAGCTGCAACTGTCTTATGGTCTTTTTGGGAAGGCCAGTGAGGAGTCCATTACAATAATCCACCCTGCTGGTGATGAAAGCATGCACAAGTTTCTCTAAGTCTTGTCTGGAAACAAAGCATCTTATTCTTGCAATATTTTTCAGATGATAGTTTGCTGATTTAGTTATTGCTTTGACATGACTACTGAAACTAAGCTCTGACTCTAGTGTCACACCAAGATTCCTGACTTGATTTTTGGTTGTTTGACCCCTAGAGTGAAGGTATGCGTTCACCTTGAGAACTTCATCTTTGTTTCCAGGAGCGTGAAATAAATATATTTCAGAAGCCAAACCCATCTGACACTTATGCATGTTCACTCAAAATTGATTATAGAGGTCTTGATTAAAGCATTACTCATGAGTTTCAAACTAGATTTGAGTATCATAAGGTAAAACGCAGGTTTTACAGATGAGGCTTAAGCTCGGACTGAAATGCATGTTTGAGCTGTTTTGACTGAAAGCAACTTGCACTGTCATATCTTAAATTATGTCAGTGCCATTGTTTTGCCTCAAGATTCACACCAGTAATGGTTTTCTATGGCACATTTATAAAAGCTAATCTTGGCTTAATCTAAGCCCTGTCTGTGAAACCAGGCCATAGAATTTGTAACATTTACTTAAAGGGATACTCCACTTTTTTGGGAAATAGGCTCATTTTACAACTCCCCCAGAGTTAAACAGTCGAGTTTTACCGTTTTCAGATCCATTCAGCCGAACTCTGGGTCTAGCAGTACCACTTTTAGCATAGCTTAGCATAGATCATTGAATCGGACAGGACCATTAGCATCTCTCTCAAAAAAATGGCCAAAGAGTTTCGATATTTTTCCTATTTAAAACTTGACTCTTCTGTAGTTACATCGTGTACTAAGACCGACGGAAAATGTAAAGTTGCGATTTTCTAGGCTGATATGGCTAGGAACTATTCTCTCATTCCTGCGTAATAATCAAGAAACTTTGCTGCCGTACCATGAGTGCAGCAGGCGTAATGATATGACGCAGCGCCTGAAAATAGTCCCCAGTTCGGTAACTTCAAACGTGACCGGAACTAAGTTTGTCTAACCTATTAGACCTATTTTCAGGTGCTGCGTCATATCATTGCGCCTGCTGCACTCATGGTACGGCAGAAATGTATATAAAATAGGATACAGAAGCCTTTATAGGGTTAATAGCCTTAACTTACTCCTGCTCCTTTAAACAGCCTTAATTTACTACTTAATTCAACTCAGGTTTCCAGGTTTCAAAAACAATCTGTAATTTTCTGATATTTGCTGTGGGAGAAAAAGGCACACAAAAAAAGGTCCAAACCTTTGAAAAAAAATAACCTTTATTAATAACCTGTGTTTGGTCCAGATAGGAGTCAGTCACGTCTTTTAGAAAAAGAAAGATGACAGTTGTTCTCTGGGTGATTGAACTGGTAGCAGGTGAACTAAGTCTTCATGTCTGTTATTTCTTGAAATCTCCATTCCTGCCAAATAGATTGTTTCATTTCATTTGCCAGCACAATTTTGCTCTAAGGGCAGAGTGGGGATTCATGGCACTGCTGAAATAGCTCGTGTGAAATGAAGACATTCAAAAATCTTGTCCCCATTGACATGCATTTCAATACTGCCACTCTAATAAATCTGGCATTTTAACTAGCCAGCATCCTCTAAAATTGATTTGAGATGCATAAAAGAAGCCCTTTTTCCAATGACGCGCATGACAAGTGATTGACAAAAAAACAAAACAAATGCACAGATTTGAGATTCCAGACGGCTCCTTCGGCCTGCTTCGCCTGCCATCTGAATTGCACACGTCTCATGGACTGTTTAACACGCGGCACCGATTCACAGGTAGGGAATCCAAATACTCCCTTCCTGTCAACATGATGTGTTTGGGAAATTAAACTCTTTCTGCATTGGAGGGTTTCGTCTTTCATGATCTTTTCATCTTACAAGTTTCATCTTTTCAGGGAGTTGTATAATAGAGAAAATGTGCTCCTCCTACTTTGACACGTGTCTGGTGTGTGAGTGGCAGAGGTTAGTCGTCACAACGAGTGAGAAAGTTTGACATGAAGCCGCTAAATCCCCAACCTCTGGAGAATCAGCTGTTTTAAACAGACACCGAACAGACGAGAGTCTGCTGGAAAAAAGAGAATGTGACAGAGCTCGTAAAAAAACATGAATCAACATTGGCTTGGCTTTCCAGAGATGGCGAGAACCGAGGGATTTGAAATATTGTAAAAGAGTTGCCGAGATTACAGTGTTTTTATATCTCAACAGGTGAGTAAGGTATTTTATTGGACAGATAAATTGTCATTGGATGTAGCTCTCTAACAGAGTTCATTGTAAATCATTATCTATTGTGAAGAGTGATTTCATGATGGTTGTTGTAGCGCTGTGAATTTAATATCAAGTGTTTATTAATGTGTAAAGCTACAGTAACGTCTTCAGCTAGTCAGCTTGGATCCTTTCCATCTAAACTGGTTATATCTTTTATAAGCCTAGTAATGAATGTTTTATGAGCAGTAGGATAACATATTCATCCGCAAAATCATGCAGAGCTTAAACACAACAAAAACAATGTTCTTCAGCAAAAGGCATGCAGTTTTGTTTTTTAATCGCTAGAGGGCCAAAAGTTACTTAGTGTACCTTTCAATACTATTATTGTGCTATGTTATTTGACCACATAACACACATTTTCGATTACCTGATTAAATATTTACAGTTCGTCTCCAGGCAGTAGCTAAAGAGGTAACAGCATTTCACCTGTTTACGTGCCTAAGCCAGAGATATATGTGATTTATGGATTAGCTTAAATGCCAGCTGCAAGTTAATAGCTACACATTTTTAATAAAGTTAGAGGCAAACAAAAATCCACCTCAGAAGTATTTATTTCTAACACTGCCCTGTAGCAAAAAGCTAACACCTGCTGTGCATTTGAAGCCATGAATCCACTGTCTGCACATCCTTTTGCTCTCTCTCTCTCTCTCTCTCTCTCTCTCTCTCTCTCTCTCTCTCTCTCTCTCTCTCTCTCTCTCTCTCTCTCTCTCTCTCTCTCTCGTTATCCAAGCCAGTATGAAGTGCTTCTGTATTCTGCTCACAGAGCTCTCTCGCCCACACTCTCTATACGGAGATACTTCCTTTTGAAGCCGCCACCACCTGCTTCACGTCCACACTAAACACATGATGAACCAGGACCTGAGGCCAGATTGGTAACTCATGAGCACAGTCCCAAATATCGCCTACAGTTCCGCTTAACCAAGGATTTGCTGTTAATGTGAGATGTATAAGCCCCTCTTGTCAAAACATAAGAGAATCATTACTTCGGAAAGATTGCCAAATGAATATACAATACATGGTTAAAATACCAACATTTTTTGGAGCATCAGACATGGTGGATGGAAACTTCGAAATTACATTTCTTGTCTATTACCACCCACTGCTACTTATACCAACGACAGAAATAAGCACAATTACAATAGCTTAATATGTG
Organism: Rutilus rutilus; assembly: GCF_951802725.1. Classification (NCBI taxonomy): domain Eukaryota; kingdom Metazoa; phylum Chordata; class Actinopteri; order Cypriniformes; family Leuciscidae; genus Rutilus; species Rutilus rutilus. Next base: position 31,877,144 of record NC_140226.1, read on the forward strand.
GGAGAGCGTTGCTATAGAGAGTGGCAATATTGTATTGCAATATGTAGCACTTCAAAGTCAATACCAAATCAAAACTAGTTAGCACATTATTTGTGATTGAAAAGGTTTAATGGCAAAATATGGTTAAGGTTACACTTAAAATAGTTACAAAATAGATGTATGAGATGATGATAACTTATACCATTAATCTTACCCAGCATATATGTAAAATGTTACCAGAGAGAGAGAGAGAGAGAGAGAGAGAGAGAAAGAGAGAGACTCAAGAAAGGGACCCAGAGAATAAGAGAGCCAGAGCATAAAAGAGACAGAGCAACAGTTTCAATCTTCTTTTATCCTTTCCTTGACCATGTGACTAAAACCCAAATGTGAGACATTCAAACTGACCAATCAGATAATTACAACTTTCCTCACCGTACTAAAGGTGTGACAATTCATCGACCCCCAAAGTACACACATCTTGGCCTACAGGCCTTGATCACTATGAGCCCCTCGGTGCCTTTAGGAACTCCAAATGGTCCTTGTGGTAGAAAGAGGGGGTGGAAAACAGTAAAACAAATGTCTTTGTTCATTTAAAACATCTTGGATTATTTTCAATCCTACAGCATCCATGGTCATTCATGTTATTCATGCATAAACATTTTGTCTTTTTTATGTTGTTCTTCTTGTTATATTTCAAAAATGCCATTAAAATGACTACTATTATTTGCACTGTTAACTTTTTCCTGCCATTTAAAGAATTTTCCGGCTTTCCGTGTAGGGGGCGCTATTACACATCTTCTGAAAGAGTACAGAATCTCCTGATCAAAACACAGGCGAAAAAGAAGCAGAAACAAGTGACAGCAAATGTAATCAGATGCATATGTAAAATAACTCAATCATCAACATTAAACAGCATATAAATCAAAACTGCCCATTGTTACCGAATGAAATGTCGACCCAGGACGAGCTATAGGACTGTGATGCTTTGGAAGTGTTGATGGACTCCATCTACTTTACTGCATCTATGTTTTAATCAGCGTTCTGAATCTGATCCGAATGTAGTCTTTGACAAAAATGCATTTTACAACTTTTTTTATTAAACTTAACCAGTTTAATTGTTAAGTGTTGATAAAAAGAGAATGCATTAAGCTAGTATAAACCAGTTTATTTTTTTATTTTTTTCAAGAGTTAAACACATGGTGAATTCTCAGTCAAAGTCCTGGAGCAAGCACGAACGTCAGTGCTCCGACTTAATAAATAAAACACCTTTCTCCAGGCAAAGCTCTGCTCCCCTGCTATCACAGCAGTGAGATATGGCTCAGGTTCCTCTTTTAATACATTTGATTACTTAGAAAGGTAACAGGACACCGTTTAGAACCCTATAAAGCCTACTGTCTCATATTTGATACGCAAAATGATTTAGCCTCTAAGTTATCAAGATGGTCAAACCTTTGCTAGAAATCTGCTATACACAATCTACTCCTTGCCTTCTGTCATCTGATTGATAGTTTATACTTTTTTAGCAAGGCCTTTTAGTATAATTCTAAAGAATGTCCTCTTCAGCTTGTCAATGTCTTTTTGCTGTGAAATCTTTACCAATTTTTATAAAGTAAACATAAGAATAAGTTTCTAAGGTTAGTAATATTTAAAATAGAACATTGTGTGTTTCACAGAGCTTTGATCATAAAACTAAAAATGTAGATATCATCTCACTAAGACATTATTGGGAGATATAGAGTGATGACTCATATTTATATGCATTTTATGTAAGTAGTCTGCTATACTACATTGGGCCTCTGAATAAAACAGAGATGTTTTCTTCCTCCTCCAGAATGAGCTCCATATTCTCCTATATATATATATATATATATATATATATATATGAGCCATACTAGACACATATGCAAATGTTCGATAAAGTTCAATAAACTCTTCCATTTTTTTATATGTCAGGCTTTAAAGTGTTAAACTGATCTATATGAGGCAGAATTCTTGTTTGTAGCACAAACGGTATGTATTGCACTAAACAGTTTGCAGGCCAATGCTTTGGGGCTAGAAATGTGTTCAAAATGCAAAAGCAGGCACCACTGATTAATTAAAAACATTGAAAGTTGGTGGATTGGCCATTGAATTAACAATTGCAAGGGGAAACATGCATGAAAAATAAGGTTTGCTCTCAATAATACATTTTAGCCGTATTTCTTTCCCGGAGCATCCCCGAACTGCAGCATTTCTGCTGGAATCTTTTCAATCAAACTCTAGTTCATTAACATACTTGTTACGTGGTTGTGAGATATTGATTAACTTCTCAGAGACGATTCTATTACCCAATAGAATTATTCATTTCCTGTGCCACACTGCTTGTCAGGAGCAGCCTTGCATGATAATTAAAGAGTGCCCTGAAACAAAGCCAGGATTGTATGTTGATTGGAGGCAACACTTCTCCCTCTCTTCTCACGAAATCAGGATTTTTGCTGCTCGCCCTGCCAGTGTAGCCCAGCCTGTTTGCCATGCAGAGCACGTTTGACATTCAGCAGCTGACAAAGAAGCAGCTCAGAGGTGCTCCAGCGCTAGACATGAATCTTCTTCTCAGAAAGCCGAACCTGCAGAAGAAGAGCTGTCGTTTAACGCCGTTCCCAACAGTCGTAGCCTGTCAGTTTCAGTGCTTCACTGTTTGTCAGTCGTAATTCTGACAAGTAATGGATTGGAAGCAAATACTCATGTGAAGTCGGACTAGTATCTTGTGGCAATTTCATTAAGTAACTACTATGTACTTGCATAAAAAATATTTTTTTTGGTACAGTCTACTTAGTGTGTTCATGTTGTATTTTAAAACACTTTTGCTGGTATTGAGGTGGGATACGGGTAAGTGTAGGGACAGGTTTGGTGGTATGGTTAAGTTTATTGGTGGGTTAAGGTGTAAGGGAAGTCGACAGTAGCCATGTTTCCATTACCCTTCAAATTGCGCAAATTAAAATTGCGAATTGAAAATACGCCCAATGGAAACACGTCAATTTCGCAAAAACTCCCATTTATCGCAAAAAAGTTTGGTTTTTCAGGCAATTCGAAAAATAAATATTTTGCAAAACTGCAATGGAAACCCATTTACAGGTCACCTGACGTAGATGACGCGGTGTGGTTGGACAGAATACGAGACAGAGCTCTTTATTAAATTCATATAAGACAAAAGAATTACAGGAATAATGGATTCTAAACCTCAAAGAAATGCCACAATCAAGACCTCGCAGCAGATATGAGGGAGAAACACCCAGAAACACCTCATACAGTATGTGCTGCTCACAAGTATAATAAGGGTCGTTCCTTACCTGTAATGCTTGGAAAACACACATACATCTCCTTCGATTAATAATAATGGCTAGTGCAGTGGCTGAGATATAGTACATAAACCCACCAACGTCCGTTGCCATGGTTTGTGGAATGATTTTACTTATCGCGAGAGGAAAAAATTAAGTTTTAGTCGCATAACATCGGTTAATGGAAACGCCTTCATTTTGCAATAGTTTTTTTGTCGACATTTAGAACAAAATCGCTAAAGTTTTGCGCAAATCTGTAATAGAAACGCGCCTAGTGATATTATAGATGTAATTACAGAAATTAACTCTTTCCCCTCCATTGACAGAAATATCCGGCTTTCCATTTTCACTGTTATACGGTAGGGGGCGCTATTACACTATTATCAAAAATGCTGGCGGTGGCTGGTGACATTTTTCAAAAACACTGGCGGGGAAAGAGTTAATCACAGATGCAATTACATGCAGGCATTTAAAACAGAATGTGTCATGTTCTGATTGGTTCCTTTGCCTCATGTGTCTGCTTCTCAATAGAGCCCCTTTCACACAGAGATTCCGGAAAATACACGGATAATGTGTCCCGGGATTTGTTGTTTGATTTTGGTTCATTCAACCTGCCAGTGATTTTCCAGAATCTGTGAGTGCGTTCACACACATCCCATAAAGATCCCGTAAAGACACGTGGCATCAGGATGTCATTGCGATGGCACATGCGTTAGGGCTGTCAAAATGGCTAAAAAGCTAAATTCGAATATCTTTCTTAAATATTAGCAAAATTCTAATTATATTCAAATTCTAAAGCCAATACTTAACGTTACAGGAAAAAAGTACTGTATTGTCTCCTACGCCCACAAGAGGGGCGCAAGCGAGCGCAGTAAACAAATATAAACCAAATCAAGCATCGCATATTTTATTGAAATGAAATGGCATTCACTTTTTAAAGTACATTAACTTTTCAAACAATTGTTCTTAAATAAAATATAATTTCCTTAATGGCAATGTGCATGCAAGGACAATTAGGCTACAGTAGTGCATAAAACTGTGTTCGACATCAGTAATGATCCCTTACGGCATTGGTCCTGGCTTTTGTTCACACAGGGCGCGTTCCGGGACTGATCCCGGCAATGTTACTATCCCGGCATCAATCCCGGGACGTGTTTGCGTTCACATTGAAGGCACTCTAGCAATTTTACGGCAATTTCCCGGTATCAACGTGCTGTGTGAAAGGGGTTTAGGTGTGTTTGACTTGAAGCAGCACTGCTCAGTTGTGTCTTCCCATTGGTTCATTGTCTTGAGCTTCAAGGTGTGTATTGATTAGTCATGAGTCCGTGTATATATATAGCCCTCATGTTCCCATAGTCACTTGTTTAGCTTTGGTGAGTGTCGTCAGGTCTGTTCATGTCTTCTTTACAGAGTGTAAGGAGCAGGTTGAGCAGAAACCCTTCATTTGGAGATTTAACTGTATTATTAACACACTGCATGTTCAAAGGTGTAGATCATGAGCTATTACCATTGTGCCCTTATCTTGAACTAACTCCAGATTGATGAAGACAGACCCTGTAATAGGTATAATATAATACAGTTTGGATTAAATCTACATCTGAATAACAGCTTGCTATAAAGAAATGACATGGTAACTAACATAATATTTCAATCAATGTATTATCAGTGTTACCAGTCAGATCAAATGACCGAAGACACGCTAATTGAGGAATTCCAGGAGTGTCAAATGAAAATAAATCATGTAAAATGTATAGGCCATAAAATTAGATGGCCAGGCTATTTTTGGGTTAAGGCAATTATTAGTGAATAACACCCAATGTTAATAGCCTACCTGTTTTTTATAGTATGAGGAAAGCTGTTAATTTAGAGTTTTTTTCCAAACTATTTTCTACTTTGGGGTTTTAAATAACAGAATTAACATATGTTATTAACATAATTGAATAAGTGACTTTGCACTTTTGACAGACACTTCAAACAGTTGTGTAGTTGATGACATAATGAAACATTGGCCACAAGCGTTTGTTTGCACAGTACAAAATAATTAAGTGTTATTTTGCATGGTTTCCCTCGCGGTACTGACACACTTTATTCATTTAAGTGAATAAAGTTTTTTGCACAAAAAAAACATAAAAATATATATGTGGAAAACCGATTATTCTCAATAATCTGAAATAATCCGTTTTTAAAGGGCGGATACTTTAAAGCCTGTCAGTAAACAGACACTTATGATTGGCTAACGTCATTGCACAGGAAAGAGTATCAGCGGCACCTCACTATTACATGCGAGTAAGTGTTTTGAAACATTATCCATATAAAACTGTCATTTAAAGACAAAGCATTAATACATCATTGTGATGCAGCTGCTGTCAGAACCAGTACAGTTTTCTGCATCATTTAACAAAAGTTTTTTGCAAACTCTCCATTACACTGTGCCTCATTGACAAAACAAAATGCTCAGAACAAATCCTCAGACGCAATCCGGGACGTCATTAAAATAAACCATCCACTTGTTTCCAACGCTGGGATCCTTCTGAAGTCAGAGACACAACCAGCTGTTAAAACTGGACACGTCAAAGCGAACGTTCATTCACTCTTTCATTTGTCCTGTTGTCGACAGACTCAAGTGTGTAGAGTATGTCAGAAACTGAACACACATATATATTCTGTATACTGTATCAGTGTAGATCGCGTCAGAGATTATAATGGCACTGTAAAAAATTGCTGCAAAAAAACGGCCACATTTTACAGTAACATGCTGTTTTCCATTAAACCAGCAATATACCGTAGAAATCGTTTTCAAGAAAGTAGCCTACAGGAATATACTGTGAATTAACAGCGCTCAAAGTGGACAGTCAGAGGCTGTGTTCCCAATCACACCATATACCCTCATTCACCATTCCCTACATTAGTTCACTAATAAAGTCCACTTGACTGAGTGAATCATTTCATAGTTAATTCAGTTAATTTTACAAAGTTAATTGAGACACTGATGAACACCTGCTGTTAACAAGCAGAATCACAGAAGGAAAGAGGAATGAGAAGAACAGAAAAAAAAAATGAAATCAAGATAAAAGACATTAAATCTTAGCAAAAGATCTCAGCAGAGGAGGATTAAACAACTCCACAAACAGCATTACCAGCTTCACTTCTTACTAACCAGATTTACTTTATTTCTGTCAGACGTCAAAGAAGTTCTCATTAAAAGGTGACAGAGGTTTAGATGTCATTTTATTTTCATTTTATGTTACCATGATGGTGATCAGTGATTTCTTTAGTTGGGCTCTTGAACCTTGAACAAAAGTTTTTCTTTGGCTGCGATAGTTGTGTCTTTAAAATAGATTTGCTATGGCAAAAAAGCTGAAAGAAAACAGGATCAGATGACAATGGCTGTTTGTTAATGGTCACAATCATCATCTAGTGGTCTGATTCATCAGCCGTTAAGTGACTGAACACCAGTGGGCGGGGCCTATGGTGCAGTGATGTAACTATTGGTCGATGTCTTGCTCTGGAGGCGGTCATATGCAAATGTATTTTCAGTGTGACGTCACAGATCCCACAATATCAAAACAAGCTGTTTTTGGAGCATGATTTTTTTTAACGGTGCAAAGACCTCTAATATGTCAAAAGATCAAGGCAAATTAGATGTATCATATCATGACCCCTTTAAGTCCTTTGCTAGTATTTCTTAGAGTTCAAATATCAACATCCAGCATTTGTTTTTTAATAAAATTACAGATGCCAAAATGGCCAGTGTGTATTTGTGATTTGTATTATGAGCTTACAAAACTAATATATTTTTATCATTTTTTTTGTATAAAAATTTGTTTTTCATTGTGCATTTGTGAGAAGGGATTCTGTTATCTCAGTTAAATGAAAATTAAACTGACTGGAGTGGAAATGATTGTATATTTCAATCCCCCCTTTTCTCAGCAGCTTTCAAAACTGGTGAGAACTGATAGAGGGATTCATGACACTTTGTAAACCAGAGCTAAAAATACACGGCTATAAAGTGACGTTAAAGAATTCAAGACGACTATTTAGGCAGCATGAACAGCAGAGAAAATAAATTACATAGCACATGTTTGTGATGCTGACAGGTTATCATGAGATGTCAGGTGAAGAACATATAAAACAGTGGAAAGACAGAGCATGTGGAAGTGTGGAAGAAAGACACTTATAGGGAACAGCTCTCACTTAGATGCAACTATTGCTGAGATAAAAGACATTGCAAATGTTAGACATGTAACCAAATGCCATATGATGAACAAAAAAACAGAACCTTCCTGTTGCAACAGATTTTCTCATGTTGCAGTCATATTTTATTTATGAAAATCTAGAGCGGATGGATATAAAATTGAAAGTTAGTAAAGTGTGCTAGCATCAAGGACATGTCATCCATACAGTTTTTTTTCTTCATTGCAGCAAACATTATTTTTAACCATAACTTTAATTGTGACATTCCTTCAAAACAACATCAAACTATATATCACTCTCTCGTGGGAAAAAAATAGCTTGCTCTCTTTCTTGTTCTTTGGCTAACAAGCTCATGAGTTGTTAGCTATGAATAACAACGGGAAAAAACGTTCAAAAGGTGATTCAGGAAAACAGCAACTTTATTTATGTGTTGCATACATGTTATTTTAATGACAACTACCTGAAGGCTAATAGTCCAGATTTAATGCATTAACCCATATTTTCACAGGAGGTCCAGTCCTTGTTTTGCTATGCAAAATTAATATTGCAAATCCTGTGGCCTTAGTATATTTTGTGCATATCTTGAGATTGTCATTTTTCCAACACAAATTTAGATTGGTTGAGCCACAGAGAAAGCCATTTGTATTTAAGTCTGTAAGTTTGTATTTAATGACATTTTTTAACTTTTTTTTCCTTGATTTCTTGGAATATTGGTGGGACATTGTTTGGTTTGTGATACTGCTGTTCTTAATCTTAATCCAAGAGAATGATGTGTGACGCAGAATGAACGAGACTTTAATAAACACAGAGAAATAAAAACGACATTGAATAGAGAAATGAGAAAAATGAGGGCTTAAATACACAAAGATGATAGTCAGATTCAGCGGAACAGGGAACAGGTGCGAAACTAATTAGAAACCATGGTAACAAACTAGAAACAAGAACTCAGGCAAACAGGAACATGGAAACAAAGTCCCTTTAAGACAAGTCATTTCACTCGGCGGCCATCTTTGAAATGCCTTTCAGACATGCAAATCTATCTCTTTGAACGGGGAAACTAGCCTGGCAAGCCAGACCTACATCAAGATGTTAGGTCTGGAAACTCACCATAGACACGCTCAATCCGAGGGGCGGGATAAACGGCTGTCTTTCAAATTCCCTCTGCACGCAATAGGACAGCGCTACAACCAACCAGAGCGTTTTCCCAACAGCTGAGCTAACGTTAGATGATAGATTCAACTTTTGCCATATCTGACAGGCAAAAAAAAGCATTTCTAAACAAACGTGTCATAAATACTTCACTTTTGGCTTATAGTCAGAAGTTACGCTGTTTGCGTAGATCACGGAGCACGCAGTGACAACCGCGCCCACTACGGTCACATATTATGACGGTCACAGAATCTGGTGTAACACCGGCAAAACTACGAACACATCTTCCTTTTTAAAGAATGACTTAAGTGCCGTTCTTTGCTCTTTTCTCAAAGAAAAACTTAACTCCAAGTCCTCCAGAGTCGCGGCCAAAGCCGATTCGAAAGACTGTTCGCCAGCAGCCATTCTTTGTTTTCAAGCCAGGTAACCGTCACATCTCTGTCGTCATTATGTTAAGCCCGCCCCGCCTACTCTATACGCGTTGTGATTGGCCTGACCCAATTTGGGTTTTTGCAGCTAGAAGGTCTATTGAGAGTGTCTAGACCCACCTGGCTGCAAAATACATTTTGCTGCCGCTAGGGTGCGTCTAGATTTCTAGGCTACGGGGAAACATCAAATTCTCCAAAACTGTTCGCCAAGCTTACGATTATGAAATCTGACAACAACTGTCTGTTTGTTTCTAAACGCTCAAATCATGACAGAAAACTGCCTTTTTCAGGCTGGATCAAGCTAATGTGCATGCGTAGTGGAAGCGCGCATCTGAATGTCTCCGGAGCTTCTAACGACGGCAGTGACGCAATGACTTTACCAATCGGCAATTGACTCTTATTTAGAAGGCGGGACTTATTCCACCATATTGAGCATTGCACTTTCCCCGTTCAAAACAATACGAGTGACGCGTCTTGTGTAATTTTATAATCTTTGATGGAAAACCATGAAAACATAACTATAAAACTACAAGAAAAGATAATGATATATTCTTGTATGGAACCATTTTTTTCAGCATCCATTTAAAGGGACACTTCACCCATGGGAACATTGATCTTTATTGAAAGTGGGTCATATATGTAGTCGAAATGTAAAATTAATTTTGAATTTGGTGCCTTCTTGGCCGAGGAAAGAAAGAAAGTAACTTCAGGACGCATTTGTATGAAAGACACCAACTCCCACAATGCACCACATTGCACAGCTGCGCAAGCCACTCCCACTAATCCAGAAAGCGCATATCTGCCTAAGAGAAATAACTCTTCCGTCTACAAGGCTAGCTACCACCAGAGCTTGAAATTAATTTCACACAAAATGTCTAGTTAGTTGGCGAACTCATTAGTGAATTACTCTTCATTTGTATTTCTTTCGAAGTGGTGAATTATTGCATTGTAACGTTACCTGGATGTTCAGTCAGATGCGGTGCGAAACTAGGATAGTTCACAACACAAACGTCCGTGTCCTCGTCTGATTCACAACACAAACGTCCGTGTCCTCGTCTGATTCAGAGATTTCATCCAGGAGAAGTTGTCATTGTTGAAATTCTTTGCCACAGTCGGACTCTATCTCTGTGTTCGTAGCGGTTCGTAGTTGCATAGTGAGATCACCGGCGCCACCAGTCCGCCCTAACCCGAGCCAGTCCGGGCTCCTCGTCCGCGGCAGGCAGGTCTTCTGCCTCGGCTGCTCTTCGCTATAATGCGGCTTGTAAAGGTAGCCACAAACACCTGATTCAAGCATCAGACTTCTGAAATCCTCTTCCTCTATATCATATTGAGCACTCTCCTCCGCTATTGTCATAACTTTACATCTGTCTCCACAGCGCCTGTTAGCTTAGCTTCCAAACAAGATGGAGGATATTGCTTTTAGATTTCAGAAAGTCAAGTCCCACCCACTGATCTGTAATAGGCCTGTAGCGTGAGCGGTTCCCACCCCCTGGGAAAGATGAGGAACGAGTGTCTGTAGTCTCTACACTTTTCAATGAAATGTGACTTCCTGCTTATTATGACGCAAAATGATGATTTTTACGTCATAATAAGCAGGAAGTAAAACACTTAAATCCTTATTTCTCCCATCTCAGGGAAAAATGGATGAAAAATCCACATTTATTATAATATATGACTGGGTTTCTAACAATACAAAGCTTAATGCAAATGGGTGAAGTGTCCCTTTAATTCCTGATTGATAAATCATAAGATCAGAATAGTCTGTGATAGTAGTACAGAACAACAGGCCTACATAGTGTACACTTGGCTTTACACATAATGGGCCTTATTCAGTGTATCTCAAAAAAAGAGCCGAATGCAATAGGAGTGTTAGACCACAAACAAAGCAGTTAAAATGGTTTAAAGGGATACTCCACTTTTTTCGGAAATATGCTCATTTTACATCTCCCCCAGAGTTAAACAGTTGAGTTTTACCGTTTTAGAATCCATTCAGCCGAACTCCGGGTCTGGCGGTACCACTTTTAGCATAGCTTAGCATAGATCATTGATTCAGACGAGTCCAGTAGCATTTCTTTCAAAATGACCAAAGAGTTTCAATATTTTTCCTATTTAAAACTTGACTCTTCTGTAGTTAAACCGTGTACTAAGATCGACGGAAAATGAAAAGTTGCGATTTTCTAAGCCTATATGACTAGGAACTACTCTCATTCCGGCGTAATAATCAAGGAACTGTGCGGCCGTACCATGAGTGCAGCAGGCGTAGTGATATGACGCAGCGCCTGAAAATAGGTCTAATAGGTTAGACAAACTTAGTCCCGGTCACGTTGGAAGAAGTTACCGAGCTGGGGACTATTTTCAGGCGCTGCGTCATATCATTACGCCTGCTGCACTCATGGTACAGCCGCACAGTTCCTTGATTATTACGCTGGAATGAGAGTAGTTCCTAGCCATATAGGCTTAGAAAATCGCAACTTTTCATTTTCCGTCGATCTTAGTACACGGTTTAACTACAGAAGAGTCAAGTTTTAAATAGGAAAAATATTGAAACTCTTTGGTCATTTTGAAAGAAATGCTAAATGCTTATTTCCGAAAAAAGTGGAGTATCCCTTTAAGGGGCGAGCAGCTACAGACAACACTCTTCCATTCTTACTTGTTTTTATACGCTAAGTTATTTTTAAAGCTCAATTTCATGGACAGTGTACCTAAGATACCGTGCCATCTAATGATCCACAATAATTTAGTGAAGAGATACTGTTGCCATGGCAGTAAGCAAGATGGCCATTAGTAAGAACAAGCTAACAAACGCCATCAGGCAACAATGAAGATTTCAATGTGCATCTGCAAAGATTTTTCAAATATTATAAAGTCTAGTTTTGGTACAGCCTGTTACAGCCTCGTTTCCCATTAAATGACAAATATTGCCCTATATTAAGAGTGACATTGCAATATGTGTTACCTATAGGGCATATTATTATCACATACATCCTCTGGATATACAAATAGAAAAGTTTATAAAATATATAAAATACCCACAGTAAATATACTATAACCTAATATGTAGGCTATATAATTACATATAACTCTTGTTTCTCTGCACCCAAATCACATTTCTCATCTGGTCCTGCAAAACTTTATTTTCTATGCTATTTTTTCTTCTTTTCTTCTAATCTCTGAATATCATATGCACATCATTTACTTTTGGACTGTTGTCAAAAAACATCAAAATGACTGTGAGATCTGTAGTGGTTAGTATCTGCCAATGGTTTTAAAATAAGGTAATCAGGTAATGATGGAAAATATTTAGTTAAATACTTAGTTGCTTATTTCATTTATTCATTCAATTGAACGTGTGATATGTGCTGTGACTGTGTATTTAAGTGTCAAGTAATGCATTACATAAAAAAACAAACAAAAAAAAAACACAGAAATATTACTTTTTGAAAATGCGTCCAGGTTTTCTGCATGTGTTCATTGAAATTAGAGGTCTGGCCAGTGAAGTTATATTGCTCCTTTTAATATTCGTCCTTTTTTTAAAACACCATTAACTTTGTGACCGTGTGCTGAAAGTCAACAAACTTTCAAAGCGGGTTATTTATGTGTCTAAATATATTAATTGCAATTATGGGGTAGATTAGTGTTATGGTTGCTTAGCAACAGATATGCAAATTTTTTTAATTTTGAAGGACCAACGGTGCAAACTCATTTTTGAGCAAAGGACTTCGCACACACACATGACTTTCACACACCTTCTCATAAAGAGTACATTTGCATCCAATGATATCTGTTTTTGGGACATTAACTGCTATGTGTTTTCCCATGATGGAAGATGATGTGTGTAATTTACACATTTCGGAGGATAGTGGTTAATGTATGAGCAATTTTACTTCTCCTGGTACTGAAATCAACTATGATGCCTCTGAAAGATCACATTGCCATCTTTACAGATGTAGTCTAAAATCAAGTCACTCACAGGGGACACATTTGAACAGGCTTACCAGCTGCTGTAAAACCAAAGGTAGGATAGCTATGTTGTCAAATTGTTCACACTGTTTATAAGCAGATGTTGCATGTGTTCGTAGTGATAGATCCCGTCTGTGTGGAGAATGATGCTGCAAATAAACTGCCTGCTGTAGCCATAGAAATAGAAAAAAGCCGAGCTACACCGGTACGTTTAGTCCTTTGTGTTTTGTTGCTTATCTTTAGCAATGGCAGACTGTGTGACATCAACCGTCATTCTTTTATGTAAGTCTTTGATCACGACTGACAACACAATTCCACATCGATCCTGATCTTGTCGTTATTGACATTTATAGTTACATTTACATTTATTAATTCAGCAGACACTTTCATAAATTCTGTCATTAATTACCCTCGTGTCGTTCCAAACCCATTAGACTTTCGTTCATCTTCGGAACGCAAATGAAGATATTTTTTATGAATTCTGAGAGATTTATGTGCCTCCATTGACAGCTAGGCAACTACCTTTTCAGTTGAGCTTCTGTTCATTTTCGCTGATCAATGTAAATTTGTGAATGAAAGCCTAAATTCAATCTGTTCACCATATAATAGAGCAATCGAGTCTTCAGAGAATTTGGACTAAACCGCTCAATTCATATGGATTAGTTTCACAATCTCTTTATGAACTTTTTGAAGCGTCACAGTAGGCGCGTTTCCATTAAAGATTTGCACAAAACTTTTGCAATTTTTTTCTAAATGTCGACAAAAAACTATTGCAAAATGACGCCGTTTCCATTAACCGATGTTATGCGACTAAAACTTCATTTTTCCTCTCGCGATAAGTAAAATCATTCCAAAAACCATGGCAACGGACGTTGGAAGGTTTATGTACTATATCTCAGCCACTGCACTAGCCATTATTATTAATCGAAGGAGATGTATGTGTGTTTTCCAAGCATTACAGGTAAGGAACGACCCTTATTATACTTGTGAGCGGCACATATGAGGTGTTTCTGGGTGTTTCTCCCTCATATCTGCTGCGAGGTCTTGATTGTGGCATTTATTTGAGGTTTAGAATCCATTATTCCTGTAATTATTTTGTCTTATATGAATTTAATATAGAACTCTGTCTCGTATTCTGTCCAAACACACCGCGTCATCTACGTCAGGTGACTGTAAATGCGCAAAAACTGTTTCCATGGCAGTTTTGCGAAATATTTCTTTTTCGAATTGCCTGAAAAACCACCTCATGCGAGCGTAAAAACTTTTTGGCGATAAATGGGAGTTTTTGCGAAATTGACGTGTTTCCATTGGGCGTATTTTCAATGCGCAATTTCAATTTGCGCAATTTGAAGGATAATGGAAACGCAGCTAGTGGTAGTTGTGTAGCTGTCAATGGAGGGACAGAACTTTTTCAGATTTCATCAAAAATATGAACGTATGATATAAAAAAGTCTTACGGGTTTGGAACGAAATGAGGGTGAGTAATTAATGACAGAATTAAAATTTTCGGGTGAACTAACCCTTTAAAAATCTTACCTTACAAACCAAATCCAAGCAAACCCATGCACTAATGTTGGCAATGTTTTGCCAAGAATACTTTGGCAGTTGTCTGTGGAAGAAGTATTCTCCTGGGCGGCACGTTTTCTGTGTGCAGAAACAGCTTTTCTCTCAGGCAAATAATTCATTCGGGGCAGTGCGCACCCCCTCTCCATTTAAGTCACCCCTCCCTTTGAAAATGATTTTTTTTTGTAGCAGATAACTTTGTCTGAGTAGCATTCTGTGATTTGCCGCCTCCTCTCATTTGAGCTGCTATCTGTCTGCACCACAGAAATAGGATAAGTGGTCTGGAAAAGAAGAAAGTCTCTTTATCTGCCTAAAAGCCAAAAATGGGGGCAGGGAGGATATTAGTGCGGTCAAGTTAATAAAGCAACTAAATAAAATGTGCCTCATGCCTAATATCTACTGACATTTGCTATTTTACTTGGTTTCTTAAGAGTAAGAGTATGCATCTTCCCGATCTGAACTTTTTATCACTCTGTAACAGAACTTTAAAGCACACTAGTGTGATTAAAAAATAAATAAATCATATTTTATAGAATATTGACACAATTATTCAAAAAAAAAAAAAAAAAAAAAAATCACTCCAAAACTGAGGCTCAACATTTTTTGTGAAGTAGTTATAAGCTGTGTGAGCAAAGTCAGCTAGTTTTAGTCCAACATGATAACATTAGCTAACATTTTGGGGAAAAAGAAAATCCTCTCCAGGTCAAAGTGACCCAGACACAACATAAGCGTTTTAATGCATCGCTTCTCTAAATCTTTAATTATTCTTTTTTTTTTTTTTTAGCATTACAAATATTATATAATTCAGCAAAATCACACAAGCAAGCCTTCAACATTATAATAATTAGCCTATAATGTTGCATATTACAACAGTTCAATAAACAATTACATTTTAGACATATTGCCAGTTATATTTCCATTTTTGTTGCACCAACAGGGACTAAAACTAAAAAAACTAACACAGAAACAACATGATGAACTAAACAGAACATAAACCTAACGCATAGACGTTCTATATTATATTTACATATATTGAGTGATATGGTTATATATATATTTACATATTCATATTTACATATTTAAATGATTCATATTAAAATTAGAACTGAATTTATGTACTTGTGCCCCAAAGGGAGTAGGTGCTCAAACTGTATCATTTATGTATAGTTTTTAGGATTATGCATATGTGTAACAATGTAACAAAATCTATCCTCTCTCCTTCACAGCAGCAACACAACATCATCAACATTCATTTGAGCAGTGTTACATTTTGTTAAGGCTACAGTAACAAAAGTAGCATTGGTTAGAGTGATTAAACATCAAGGAGTTTTGACTTCACACATAAGGCACTTTTTTCTTGCACTGAATTACTGAACTCAGGCATAATTAGTGCTTAGGTAAACAAACCAAAATTAATGCACGCTTTGGGATTCACTAAACAAACAAAGCCAAGGCTTAACTCCACGGTGTCTATTTGAATACACAGACAACACAAAGCTTCTCTTTCAGCCGGTCTTTCGGTGTTAGACTCTACATACTTTTGGCACAAAACTGCTCCATAGCATCTGAGCATGCTGTAGGCATTGAGGTATCAGGGGAGACTGTCAGGTTTTGATATGCAGCACCCAGCTCTCTGCAGCCAGGGGATTTCTCTGAGGGATCTCTCTGATAGACAGAGATGGAGAAATACAGGTAGAGGTAGAGGTCTCAGCAGACCCTCTCTGAAGGGTGATGAACAGTGTTCTTTGGTTAAAACTGGTTCCTTCCTCGGGTAAGGAAGTACCAACTCCACCCCACCTGTGAACCTTTAGGGCTTATGTTTCTCCAGCTAGTTTCAGACAGACTGATATTTGTCACAAAGGATGTTTCTCAAGTATTTCATTTTGTTTTCAGCGTTATGTTTTATTCTCTATATTCCTCCTGACAGAAAAAAAAAAAAAAAGCTCATGATTCTAATAGTCAAATTAAAAGAACAATGCAGAAAAACCATGTTGTTTTGTGAATAAAGTATTCACTGCATATTATTTCAGTCTTTGAAACAGCCTCTTTCAATTTGTGAGTTTTATTTTTCATTCTCTGTTTAAAATCCCAAAAGCAAAGCTGCACAATCTGCTGTCTTTCCAAGAAGCCCTAAGCCCTTTTTGAATGGGACTAAGTTTCCCTGAGGTGACGCAAATTCGTACTTCAGAAATGTACTTTGTGACTTTATTCCTTTCTGAATCTAATACATCAACTTTTCCTCGCACAACCTTTGAAATCGAGGATAAGAATCTCAATGCCAACAAGTGTTTTCAAATATAAAACGAATGCAATTATTATTATTATTGATGTATGCAGAAGTTATAATATAAATGTGTGACCAACTTTATTTTAAGGTGAAGTTGTAGCATGTCACATGTACTTACTACAGTAATAATAGTAAATCATGCATAAACACAAGCAACTAACCAAACCAATACCCTAACCCTAAAGTAAGTACATGTAGTTAAATAAAATTACTCAGTAACAACTTTATTTTAAGGTGTCTTTATTACAGTGTAATTATGCATTTACGTAATGTGTAATAATAATTAACTACAAGTACTTACTATAGGGCTTGGTTTAGTGTTAGGTGCATGTAATTATGCATAATTTATAGTTATTACTACAGTTACTACATGTAACAAGGACACTGTTAAATAAAGTGTTACCAAATAAAGTGTATAAAGCGTTACCTTACATAATCACATTTTAGTATCACAATCAAATCAGTATTGTAACCCAAACTTTGTTAAGCAAATTTAATATTTCCTAATGTAGAGAAGTGGTCCAAGTCCCCTCCAAATGATAGCGGAGACAAAAAAAAAAACAGGGTTTATTACACTGAACAACGAGGGCTTGTAAAGTTGTGTGTTGCTGACACCGCTCTTTCTGATATCTCGCTGTCAGCCCTTTTTCAGTCAGTCTGGGAACATCCTCATTCCAGGGTTTATGTGAATGGATATGTTTTATTGTGCTTATAAAACACCTTTTCTCGTTCAGGCTAATTAATTTAGCTGTTCCTTGATGAATATTGTTTTGGCAGGAACAGTCCTGCAAGTTTGGGAAAGCCAGTTAGAATTGCCTAGGCTGCCAGAATCGTTCAATAAACTCTGCCGCTGTCATGACAGATACAATTTGGAGACGGGCAATAACCATGACAGAGCTTGTAACAAAGGACTTTGACATCTCATTGAAGTCCCTATTGATGTCTAGCTAGAAACTTTGTTAAAAAAAAAAAAAAAAAAAAAAAAAACTACTTGTACCCTCTCTTAGAGATAAATCAGTGATGAATACAATGTGAGTGAAGAGCAAGTGGTTTCAATGATAGTGAGAAATCCTTGTTTTTAAACAAGATGCGACTGTGTCATGATGTTCTTCCCTTTAACAAGCAATCAAATTGGAGTGTGTTGCCAGCACTTCAGACATGCTCCAAGAAGTGTGAAGAGGGGTAGGGTAGCAGGGTGTGCTAATTGAAGTAGAGAAGCCCTGCACCCGGTGTAAGTCTGCCGTAAACATGGATCTTGAAGTGCTGGGTAGGGACTGACATGGAAAAACTACAGCATTAAAAAGGTAATTGTCAAAGTGAACATCTGAGTGAAGCATGGACTATGTGTGCAACTGAAGGCAGACGCCCGGCTGCCCATTTAGGCCCTGTTTACACCTGGTATTAAGATGCGTTCTGGTCAATCAGATCACAAGTAGACGAGGGAGACACATACCGTTTACACCTGGTGTTTTAATCCATCTCTTCAACCACTTCTGTCCTGATTTCTTCGAGGGGAGGGTCTATAGGCAGGTAAATGTATGTTTTTTTCATATCTTTCAATCTAATGGACAAAATAAGCTCATGCAATTTACATATGAACGCGCCCAGAGACGACAGAAAAACATACGGAGAGCAGCAGCTTTCGTTTCTGCTCTGATAGTCACAAGACCAGACGAACACTGTGAGTGTGTGTGTTAGATATCAGGAATGGTGAGAGAACATTGTGCTTTGTTTGTTTTTCATCTTCAAACCAAACTTGGGTCTTCAGCTGACAGAGTCTAAATCCCGTCTGTCTAGCGCGCTTCCGGTAATGTTTAGGCATTAGGTCAGTAGACTGAGAGAAGACGGTCTTTTGTGGCTGTTCAAACACATTGAACCACATGAGCGTTTACACTACGAAAGCAATCCGGTCGAAGTGTTTTCGACTACCTTTGGAAGTGGTTGAAAGTCGACAAGCTCAAAATGTTTTAGACCCCGTTTACACCTGTATTTAGCATCGTCCACTTGTGATCCGATCACGATATGCATCTTAATACGAGGTGTAAACAGGGCCTTAGTCACAGACTGATATGTAAAGAAGCGCCAAAACCAGCATTTTAACTTTGCAATGTATAGTAAATGTCACCCAACCAACTGATTCACATGCGGAAATACTGAAAATCACAAACGGCTAACCAGGGAAATACGGGGGATGCATAATTGCGAATAGGGGGTTCTGCAGCTGCAAATGATTGCAGGAATAGAAGGGCACAATTAGTTGCACTGCCATGCATCACTGCTGGAGAGAGATGGAGAACTCAAGTCAAAGAAGCCCTGAATAGCTTTTTCCTTAAGGCTTCGTGTTTTAACACATTGTTATGCAGTTGCTAGGATGTTCTGGGTGGTTTCTGTGTGGTTGCTAACAAGACCACCACCAAGTCTCTGTGATCTTCTGCTACCTAGAAACGGCTTGAAATGTACTTGCACCCAAATAATCCATTTATAATCAGATTGATGGCTCAATCAGACCGAAAAGCTTGATCGAGTTCGATCCAAATGAAATTTTGGTAGCTTCGAACACGGCGACTGGGTTTTGTTTGTCTATGTAAAAAACTATTTGTCTAAAAATAGTCAATGGATTTGTTTTTCAACCATTTTCTTTAATGATCACTTAGAAAAGCAATAAGAACACTTCACCTCAATAAGTTGCACTGTGGGGATGCACAATTTTGGGTATCATTCATGTTTGCAACATAGGACTAGCTCCAGCGTTTAATATTTAGCGTTTGGAGTTTATTAAAATCCCTAGCCCTAGAATTAGCAATAGTAATAGTGATACTTACCTTAGCAATATTTTGGCTCCATGACATTCTAAGAATCTCCAGAATTTCATTTAGTCTTTTATCAACTTGATAATGCACAGACATCTGTTGAAGCAGACGTTTTCCTTAACCTTCCGGCTTGGGAAGATATGACTGCAGAGAACAAATCCCAAAGGTGTTGCAAAACCCAGCTTGCATCCGGAACAAGAATATTGAGGGAAAACAACACAAGCTAATATATATTACTTTGATGTATTTATCAGTTCTGTTTTACAAATAACCCAATCGATATGGCAGTTAGCATATTGATAAGCAAGGCAAACACACTGATATATCCATGAACGATTCCACAGAGAAAACATTATTCAGAGTCTGTCGTGAGATTTTGTAACAATCCCACCATAACATGAGAGCTTCAGCAATCCTATTTCTCCTGTGATCTAAAATGGACTGACCGACTATGGATTGACTATGATTGGACAAGCAATTGTAATCATATGTCAGCTAACCAATTGACTCAGTGGACATTATATTTATAAACACTTGAGGCTAGGCAGGGAAACACTGTCTTAAGGGAATAAAAAATCTCCAATGCTCTTTTTCTTGGGAGAAGGTTCTGCAAAAGCAGATTATTGCAGGCGTAGCGAGGGAACCATTAGCTGTGAACTGTGCTTACACCCCCATGCATCACTGCAGGAGAGAGAGATGGAGAACTAAAAAAAAAGCCAGCCAGCAGAGATCTGGTTCTGATGAGAGCATACTGACCCCCTGCAAACATTCACCATACCTCACTGGAAATAAGGGACGCTAAAATGTAAAACTTTTCAGAGGTGATCCTGGAACTGCTTCTGTGGACAGCTTTTTAAAAGAACCTAAGGCCTCTGAAAATTGCAAACAGGACTTTCTGTTTTGCTCTGTCACAGATAAAGACAGTTTTGTGCCTCTCCAAATGACCCATGCTGTGCATCATCAATGGGATGGAGTAAGACATTTCTTTCCATTAGGATGGTGTTATTTTAATTACTCTAGAAATTACAGCAGATGGTCCATATTTGCCGGGAGCGGAAACAGAAGTCGAAGATGCAGTACATTGGAGAATTGTCTATTGAATAATGAATTAATTTGAGCTTCACACCTCCCTCCTTTGAGATTTGCCCATTTTGGAAGTGACAGGCTGGAGCTGTGTAATTAGATGCGGCTCGACAAATGGTGAATATCAAACATGCCGCATTCTCCTGATTTCTTCCCAAATGCCTGTGTATCTGACCTTTTGTAATACGTTTGGAATGGTATGCTACCATGCGCATATTTTCTGCTGATTTTGCACTGTGTCAACGTGGTACTTCAATTTCATTCAGCCACAACAAATAAATCCAAATACAATTCTTGGTGTAATTGTAGGTATCAGAGCTCTTTGCTACATATATTCTGGGAAGCTTCACTCAAATATGTCCCCTTGGAATAGTGGTGCAATTTACAGAAATGGTTATTTCACTAAATGGCTTTCTTTTATGTTTGCTGTTTAGAGGCACTTATCTTGCTGATTCATTTTTACTGTTCCCCTGGTTTTCTCCAGTCAGGACACTCTGTTCTGTTACCTGCCTGTGTTGTGATAGAAATGAAAAAAGGACAATTACTGTATGTTGGTGAAGGTCATCAATCTGTGTAGTAGGGAATGGACACATTAATCTTCCCCAATGTCAATACAACATCTAAGGCCACATGCAGCCATATCTTCTAATGCACCTGATGCGGTGTTGACTTGTGGTGTGTGATGTGGCGTTTTGCCAAATTTCTGTTTTGAAACATTTTGAAACATTGTTCCTTGACTATATGTTTTCTAAAATTACATATTTCATCAAAGGTGAATCTGAACTGATTGATACTGCAAAAGTATCTTTATGTTTTAAATCAACACACTCTATGTATTCATTTCAGCTACACTATAGAGCGGTCATGTCCTAATAAGGTGCGATGTAATAAGATTCGCACAACATGCCCGTTCTCACCAAATCAGAAGAGCGTGGCCAAGCTCTCACTCGAAATGAATGAGTACATAATCTAATTAACAAATATTTTATTATTTTAAAAAATGAATACAAATACTGAGTGACTGATACAATCTTTGTCATAGAATTGACTTGTTTGTTTACATTTAGAGATCATAGTTTGAGCAATCTTGTTTCTCTTCATTTATTTTCAAGATCGGATGTAAAATATCCATTGTCGCTTTTAGTATGGCAGCTGTTTACAGGTCAGGCAAAATGATATTTGAACTCACATTAAATACCCTTTTAACATAAAAAATTGTCATATAGTTTGCATGTTCTTGTTGGCTGGTTAGGACAAAAACTTAACATGATTAACATGGAAATGATGGGCCTACTTTTTATTGCCGCAGGACACAGTGTTAGTGATCACATCTTCACTCCCCTATCCATCTTAACAGAATCCTACAGGATCATGGATCATCCTACAGTGATGTTACGGTGTTAAACTCAAGTTAAGCTCTATGGACAGCATCTGAGACATGCTACCGATTACAAAAGAAGAAGAAAAAAGATTCATCCCTCAGTTTGTTAAAACAAGCTCAAATCACATTTACTGTGATGCACTTGGGAATAAAAGTAAACTCTT
Organism: Rutilus rutilus; assembly: GCF_951802725.1. Classification (NCBI taxonomy): domain Eukaryota; kingdom Metazoa; phylum Chordata; class Actinopteri; order Cypriniformes; family Leuciscidae; genus Rutilus; species Rutilus rutilus. The sequence goes on from NC_140226.1 coordinate 31,899,456, forward strand.
TTAAAGGAGTGAATGCACTACACGTTTGATTGCCTTCTTCAGAAGAAAGGTCAGGGATGATTTCACATCTCAGCTTATATGATCCATTTACTTGCTTCAGAGTTTAGAGTCTGGTTGAGAGGGTTGTTTTCCTGAGATAAGACTTAAAGGTAGGGTAGGAAATGTTGGAGTACTGGTTGAAACTCTCTTCACATCCTGATAGCAATCAATAAAAGCAGACTAAATATTAAAACATGTACATATATCTTCTTTGGAAGATAAAAAATATTTGTCCAAACATTGCATTTGGTTCGAATGCAATGATACAATGTCCTATCTCCCTGTCAACATGTATTTCCATACCTCCACACACCTGCTCGCACAGACCTCACACGTCATCAGTGTTTTCTGTAAGGCTATGCAGAGTTGTAGACAGACGTCAGTCACAGAGAGACACAAACAAACAGCAGCCACTTTTACAGTTCCTCCTGAACCAAAACAACGAGCTTATGCTGCGTTCATGCCGTGTCATGACCGTAATTATGAGATGGAAACCTGTGAGGTTCGACTCTGAGCTGTTCACATCCTCAGATTTATGTTTCTATGTCAACACTATCAAAGCCGAAATAAAACTGCAGCAGTCAGGTGGTGCAACTAGACCAGTGTAAGTTGTTTACATTCATTATTATTGTAAAGTTATGTGCTTTGAGACATGAAGTAATGTAACGCTGTCTCTCGTGTCTCTTTGCAGACTCTGCTTCGAGTGGTCATGTGTTTTGGAGGAGGCGTGGCTTTGGAGACGCTCTGAAGGGAGGGTGGGATCTCATGCTTTCAAAGCTAGCTCGCTATTGCTAGCCTCTCCGAAATTGCCAACCCTACCTTAAATATTACCTGAAAGGCTCAGATCTTGGTCACGACTCTTGCTCATTATAAAATTGTCTGGGCTGCTATTGTATATTTCTGTCTGTCTATCTGGCAATTATTCTACTGCAACAGAAGGCTAGACATCATTTTGGTCAGAAGAGTAAGATGTAAGCTGTCACTGTCTAGGAGCATGTGCTGTCTTTCAAGGTAAGAAATGTTTCAATCCTGTCTTAGCAAATACAAATACTGCAAAGACCTTTACAGACACAAAACCACATTTATTGAATGCAGTCAAAATAAGAAAAAAGTATGAACAAATATTTCTGATATCTTATTTCCTCTGATATTGGCATTTTTTGCTCAAAGATCAACCATTCTGGGGTGCGCTTTCCAACTCGTTAGCCAAATACTATCGCAAGTTCTGTCGTTACCAACATAGTTAAAAGATTTGGCGTTTACCATAACCATAGTTCCAACAAATTCCAAAAACATTCAATAAAGCAAAACGACAGGGATCAAAAACAGTGAAGTAGTCCTCAGTTTGTTACAGCAGCATATTGAAAGATTTACATTGTGGAGAAAGCGGTATGCCAAATACTGCATGTTAATGTGATAAAAAAAAAAAAGAATGGCTTTATGTTTTAATTTTAAACACATTAACTGCAATTTCGAATTTATTAATTAGCAGAAATGATTACTCCATCACCAGCACGTGACGTCATTAATGACAATCCTATATTGTTGAACTAACGTGGTTCAGACGACAGGTGCGACCGGTTTTGGGAAACAGTCGTGACTAGCTAATTAGTTTCTACAACGATGCAATGTACTGTTAAACAGCTATGTCGATGTATGGGAAATGCGCCCCGGGATGTTAGGAGTGCTAGTGTCTGAGATATTTTAGGAACAGACAGAGAAGACCTGTTGTTATTCATATCAAGTGCATCTATATCAGATCTGAAAAAAAAAAAAAAAAAAAAAAAACACTGTACTTGGTATAATCAGAATTGGCCACACAGCTTTACTCAGCCTCACGTTTTTCCAGATCCATGTTACTTGAAAAATATTACTTTTCCATGTAATTAAAGTGTATGGGGACTGGAAGAAAAAGGTTGTTATGTGATAACAAGAGAATGAGTTTAAATGAGTTTTATTTTTTGACTGACTATTATTATTTAAAGGTGCTCTAAGCGATGTTGAGTGACGCCACTTTTTGTTGACGTTCGAAGTATTGTCAAACAAAATGGAGGCTAGCTCGACCCTCCCTCTTCCTCATCCCGTCCCCTCCTCCCTCCTCATCCCGTCCCCTCCTCCCTCCTCATCCCGTCCCCTCCCCTCCCCTCCCCTCCCCTCCCCTCCCCTCCCCCTCCCTCCCCTCCCCTCCCCCTCCCTTCCGTGCTTCCTAAAACAGTCATGAACCATTTAGAAAAAACAAACTGGATTTACCCGCCTGTCCAACAAAAACAGAGCCATCTGAATGTCGTATTGAAAGCCCTTCTGCCGGCGGAGTACTCGCCACCTTTTGAGCGCTTTTCCGATGTAAATTCGGGACTTCGTGCGTTCCTTCTCCTTTTCCCTATTCTTTGTTATTTGTTCATCGGAACGTCGTCTCTTTGGTCGTGTATCGGCCATATCAAAATTCTCAAGAATATCAATTTTTAACGTTAGTCGTTGTCGTTGTCTAGGACATCTCTCCTCTAGCTAACTTCCCTCTTCATGCTTCTCTCTCCTCCACTCCCCACACCCCCCTTCATGTGCACGCGCACTAACCCCCCAACCCCCACCCCCACCCCCAATTAATTCTTGTCGGTTATTGGCTGGAACACTGTTTGTTATGTTTCGTGGTCCAGGCTGGGCCAGTTTGTTTTTCTTGTCGTTTGTGGAGCCTGTGGTGTCTACAGAGACCGCGTTTTTTCACAGTGTGTTCAGGGGACAGGCAGCTAGCGGATAGAGAGGAGATGTTTGCTGTATGTGACAAAAAAAATTTTTGGCCTAAAAAACGCGTGACATCGCTTAGAGCAGCTTTAATTCAGACTGAACTCAGTCTCTCCCTATCTAAATTTCCACAAGCCTTTTTAGCGATTTAACTTTTTTCAAATCAAAAAAGCAATTGTGCACATTTTTGTTGAACGCTCACACAGGGAACATTAAATTAAGACCAGAACATCAACAAACACAATCACTATAAGCCAAAGTGAGCAGATAAATTGGATGAAAAGTAACTATTGATGCATATTTGCCTCTAGCTGCAATTACTGCCATTAACTTAATTTGTTCAGGAAGAAGACAGCAAATTAACTGCATCACTGTCACTGCTGCTCAGACGGAGCAGGACACTTGCAAGCAAGCAACTTTATTTATATAGCACATTTTCAAACAACAGACGGTGCCCCAAAGTGCTTTACAAAAATGATAACATTAAAATCATATAACAAAGCAAACATAACTTATTCAAAAGCTAAAGAAAATAAATAAGTTTTTAAACAAGACTTAAAAGTGACAATTGATGGAGCTGGCTTCACGTGAGTTTTATTGCACTTATCTGCAGTTTCAATGATCTTCTGTGACGAATGCTTATACTGGATTTTACTCAGAATGATAATTTCGGACAGGGAAAGCATGTAGCCCACTGTCTGGTGAAATTAATTGTGGACTAGAGACTCTTCACCCTCAGCTTGTGGAAGTGGAAGAAACATCGAAGAAACCGAATGCATGTCCTGTTTTTGTTCTCATCATTTAATTCTTAACCATGAGAATTTCCCTCATACATCATCATAAAGTACCGCTCGCACCAAATTAGTATTATCTCGAATGCATTGTCCTCCAGTTATGTTCACCTCACAATTCCTACAATGTTTCATGACTTAATTAATCAAATCAAGTTTATGAAGCCCATAGTATTGGTGAGAGGAATTTGTTTAAATAAGCCAGAATAAATGGCTTAGTGTTTTGTTAGCCTTATCACAGCTTTGCCAGGTTTATAATTCAAAATGAGAAAATGGATGCATGTGAAAATATGTTCATATTTGTTCACCTGGGACTGTGAAACCGTTCCACCGAACAGGAAACAAAGGTAATTTTCACAAGTAGACAAAGCCAGCATGAACAGTCATCAATTATGACCACCAAAGCTACCTGAGATGAAGGAAGAGTTGATGTAAGTGTCATCACCAGTATTTTGACGTACGAGGTATCGCTGAAGTCTCACTGATTGAAAATTTTGTAGGTTATCATAGATATCATATTTAGCGTGCAGACTGTAAATTGGCTTTTATGTAATTATAATACAAATAAAATGTCACATTTTATTACAATTACTTTATCAGCGCTGTTCAACTGCAACATGACAGTGCCGCAATGATAATTTCAGTTAAATGATGACAGATCTGTCAAGCAATATTCCTACAATCTATATTGTTTGTATTTGCATAAAAATAAAAATAAAATGATCGATGCTCTGGGACTCGTTAATTGCATTGGGGAATCAACTGAGCGCAGACATTTCCATATGTTTCGTTGAAGATTGTCTAAACACTGCAATGTTTGAGATGGGGTCATCAACCTATCTGCTGCTAAAAAAAAAAAGAGTCATGATTGGCTGCAGAAGCAATGAAGCTTAAGCAGACCAAATAGCCAAGTTATTAAAAATGAAATGCTTTTTGCTTGTCTGGTGAAATTCACATCTCACAACAGACACCTTAGTGGCTGTCAGACCCTTGAGGCCCAAAATCCAATTTAATGGAAGTATTCACTCCATAAACGGCGACAGAAAAAAGGGTAGGCAAGGTTTGGGAAATTTAAATGGAAGGTTTAACCCTTTCTGGTCTTAATAGTGTTGATACTAGACTCGAGTGAAATCAGGACTTCACAAAGAGGTTAAAATGTTCACTGGAGTTTTGCAGTGCTTTTGATAGATTTTAGTCACGAGACATACACTATTGCATTTGCCCCAACTGAGAGTATTAACAGAGAATTGCTGGAACTGAAGATATTGGGCCCTATCTTGCACCCAGCGCAATTGACTTTGTACACCGACGCATGTTTCATTCCTATTTTGCACCCGCGCAAAGCGCGCTTTTCCCTCCACAGAAGCACGTCGCTAAACTAGGGAATGAACTTGCGCTCCCTGGGCGGTTCAGCGCAAAAAAGGAGGCGTGTTTTGGCGCAAACGTTCCCTGGTGCTATTTTACTGTTCCATAAAACAATTGCGCCACTGGCCAGAAAAAACCTAGTCTAAAGTCAGTGGCGCGTTGCGCGTTGTTCATTATGCTATTTTAAGGGCGCATGCTTGACCATAATGTATAGAGTGCACAACGCTCATACACTGTGATTCTCTAATCTACACAGAAGCAGCAGTTTTCATTTTTGCAAATCATATTATTACAAACGATAGATAGATAGATAGATAGATAGATAGATAGATAGATAGATAATTTATTATAAATATAATAATTTATTATAAAAGCATACATCTAGCTTACACATTTACCCACATTATTATATGCCTGTTTAGCCGAAGCTAATTTGGGTGTGTTTCTCCCATCCCCAATGTCACTTCTCTCTCTTTTACGGCCGTGACGAGAGCGTTGCTCTCCTCGGCTGTGAACCGCTCTTGACGCGCGCCTGGCAAATCCGCCGTTATAATAGCAATACGCCAAGGAAAAAGTGCGTCTGCTCTTAAAGGGAATGTGAGATGATGCTCTGATTGGTTTATTTCACGTTACGCCCAAACCACACCTATGAATAATGAAGCTACTTCAGACCAACCCCTTTTAGATTTGCGCCCGGCGCAAGAGTCATTTATCCCGCCGGGAAAATAGCAACAGCGCCGAGACCCGCCCACAAAGTTACTTGCGCTTTGCGCTTTGACACTTGCGTTTCAGATCGTTAAAATAGGGCCCATTGTGTTGTCAAAACGCATGTTCCAAAGAAAATTGTAAATATTGATTATGATGCACTGCTGAATGATGGATCGACTTACTTGATTTTTCCTCCTTTTGGCTCAAATATAAGCTGTGAAATTCTACTGCGAAAAGAAAACACACATGCTGGAATGGATGGCTTTTTATCCATTGACCCACAAGTGACCTACAAATTTAATTGAAATGCCTGTTTTTTTCCCACAGGAAAATCCTTCTGTGTGTGTGTGTGTGTGTGTGCGTGTGCGTACATGAATGTGAGTGAAAGCTGAAACATGACTGATGCATGTACATCTTGACTGCATTTTTAATGTGAAGCCGTTTCACCCAAACATGCGACGGCATTGATGTTTCAGCATTTTCGACAGGGACTGCACAGATCTTATTAAAAGCGACTAGGTGTGAAATGACTAAAATCCTCCTGCCAGATCCACCTGGAATTATAAGAGACTGAGGCTGTTCACTACTCAGCACACATGCACCCCCGGCTCAAAAGCGTTGTCTAACATCCAAAGCAGATCTGATACCTGGAGAAAACAGTGGACAAATACTATTAGTCACCCGAACCTAGACACAAAACAAGGTGCGTTTACCTCTGGCGCTATAGCTCAACAAAATAGCTCATGGGAATACACTCTATTTGGATGCCACAAAGACAATTGAGACCAGACCTAAATCTTTAGTCCACCAGCATTTGTCTCAACTACATAACAATTCATTATGTCTGCCACGGCAGTCAATAACAGCGATTTTTCTCCCTCCCCCTTGTCCTCGATCTTGCGATCCAGAGGAAGTACCATTGACACAATTCACAGCGAGCCATTTATAATGACCGCTTCATCTCACCTGACCCTCCGCACACATTTTTCATTTCCTGGTTGGACAGGACAATCTCGAACTATCCAAGAGCATTTTGCGCATGATGATAAATCCCAGAGTTAAAGACAATAGCACTTCCCTATTTCAAAGGGAGAGGCCGTGGCGTGACAGCGGAGCATAGTGAGCTGGTTTAGAAAGGGTGGAGAAATTAATAGACTGGTTTCGACCAATCAGAATCTACAAATCACACATTACTTGTTTGCTGTTTTTAAACGAGAACTGTCAGCACATAGTTCTGCCGAGGATGAGATATATTGCATTCTTGTGTTAATTTTGCTCTGTTTTCCCAAACCTATAAAGTATGGAACATGCAGAGTTTGCAAAAGTAAGATCTGATTTCACATGAATGAAAGTTTCATAGTTTAAAAGAACATTTCAAATGTCAGAAAATTGCTTATGCAAGCAAATTTCTGGAAAATGTGACAACAAATCTTGGACCAAACAGCAGTGGAAAAGATCGGCATGATTTCTGCCAGTTTAATACAAAGAACAGTATTTATGAAATGGCGTAAGACATACTATCATAAATCATAGAAATATCTTCATCAGCACACAATAAAAGTTGCCCGCTGAAATGTCTTTTCAAGTATTTTTGTTTGGGAATCAACACACTGGGAGCTTAATTGCCATATGGCATGAATAAATTATACACTTTTTTCACTATTTGTTTGTTTATTTTGCTGTTGTAGTTTTTGGTGTCATTTTAAGCTTAGTATTTTAAAAAATTTTATCTGTGCATATGTATTGATCATGGTTGACAACATACCGGAAGTTCTAAACAAATCACAACAAATGCAAAGTAAACAGAATTACAAAACAGAATTCATTAAAAGTAATTAAGGTCCAAGGTCCCAAAAGTATGTTATTATTATTATCCTGCAGAGCAGCAGAATGTCTTTGTTATGTGCAGTATTTTGTTGTGTGATGACCAAAAATTACCTAGCCAACCTAAGGGTTAGTTTCATTCCAAAAATGAAAATGATCCAATAATTTAAATCACCCTCAAGCCTTCCTAGGTGTATATGGCTTTTCTTCTTTCAGCCAAACACAATCAGAGTTATATTACCAAAATATCCTGGCTCTTCCAAGCTTTATAATGGCAGTGAATGGTGCCATAGATTTTGAAGCTCATAAAAGTGCATCCATCCATCATAAAAGTAATCCATACTGCTCCAGGGGGTTAATAAAGGCCTTCTGAAGCGATGCGATGGGGTTTTGTAAGAAAAACATCCATATTTATAACTTTATAAACTATAATCACTGGCTTCCGGTAACGGCTGTACGCGAGTATAGTTCTGTCCAAAGAGTGACCTTTGACCCGACGAAATGAAAACAGAAAATAAGAAAATATAACAATAAAAACTAATACAAAATAGTGAGGAAACCTATAATAGTATCACAATGATACAAAAATAACTGCTTTGACAAGGAAAATGTTTCTAATCACCTTAAAACCTTAAATTTCAAATATAATGAACAGACACCACCAAGGTGCTTAGAGTTTGGATCCTCCTCTTATTTGAATATGTAAATGAGCTGGATCAGAATGTTAAATAACCACATGAATATTCACACTCAGCACATCTGTGAACATACATCACCTCATGTGGAATTATGTCAACATAATTTATCCATAATGTAGTTGCTTTGTATCTCCAAGGTTGTTCCCTCTTCATATAAATGATTTTATCAGAACAACTCTCTTACCCAGGTGGATTTTTAGCTCGGCTTGTGATGTATGTCTGAAACAGCCATGGTGTGAGTGCATTTAGCCTGCTCAACATTCAACTGGAGCCCGTCTCTGGGGAACACTTGGAAGCACCACAGAAACCGCCTGGGTCCTTGTCCTAAAAAATACACTCTTTCAGTCTCAGAGCTGAAGTGTCCCAGTGGTGTTTTATTCTGGTGACTGTGGTTCTGAAGTAGCCTGGCTCCGCCCTCCTACGTACTTCCGCTCAATTGTCCTTTTCCTTCAGTATTCCGTCTGGGTTTGCGGTATAATCTTGGGTTTTCTCCGGACAATTTTTTGGCGGTCCAATCAGCGAACAGAGGGAGTGGCTGAGAACGATGACGTTGATGTCGTGCGCTAGTTTGAGTTGTAGGGTTACGTCACGACCAAACGTTAGCGACTGGTTATGGCAGATCCAATAGTTTTAAACTTCAACAGAGTCAAGGAAGTTAACGCTTGTCAATGGAGAGGGGCCAGACTCTCTGTACAAATGAAATGTGCGAGAGTCTGGTAGGACTAGGCTAGTTTTAAAGGTGCCGTAAGCGATTTCTGCTCAACATTCAACTGGAGCCCGTCTCTGGGGAACACTTGGAAGCACCACAGAAACCGCCTGGGTCCTTGTCCTAAAAAATACACTCTTTCAGTCTCAGAGCTGAAGTGTCCCAGTGGTATTTTATTCTGGTGACTGTGGTTCTGAAGTCCCAAGAGGTGAAATCAGTTACTTCATGGTTTCTGTCAATGGAACTTTGCAACAGGGCAATTGCTGGCTGGGGGAAAGTTGGTGATGATGTAGGGGCCTTAGGCCTTAGGGGGGTCTCGCGATTTCATTTCATCCCCCAACGTTTAACCATTATTGTTACGGAAGCAGACTCAAGAGATGGCTAATGAAGATTTAACAGGAGTTTATTGACCACACAGAGCGGAGACATGTTGCAGGCAAGTGATATGAACAAATATACTTTGGGAGAGCGGTGTGCAGGCGATGAGTGGAATAGTTCTTACAGGTATGGAGATTGATCGTGGGTGAGACGGATGATGGAACGAAGAACACTGGAGACACACCGGAGAGACGAGACGCTGGAGATAATGGTCGTTTGGGAAATCAAGGTCTGTGATAGCAAGGTGAGTAATCCTCTTCGATTAAACGAGACCGGACAGTGAACAGAGGTGAAGAGTGTGTCTTTATAGTGCTGGCGATGATAGTGATGATGAGGTGCAGGTGTGTGTGAGGGAGTGCGCTGTGATTGGCTGGTGTGAGAGCCTGGCTGATCTGTAACAATTATGGAGCGAAAGTTTGACATTTACACGTGTTTTACGTCCTGTCCGTTTAAACATTAAAGCGATTTTAAAACATTTGATAGCAATTTCAATTCAGAACTTGCGTGCTGTTTTCTGTGTGTGAGTATATCAGTAAACACAGTCACTTATGGGTTACGTGAACGTAAACAATTGGGAAAAAAAAACACAGATGCGTATCATTATATTGGATCTGTGCATTCGGTCTTAAAGTGACAGCAGCCTAATATTCCTGTTGCTGCCTGTGTCATTAATGTTAATCCAACAACAAAATACAAAGAGAATCACTTTTAGCTTTAACAACGATTAATTATATTTAATTTATGCAGTGAAAACTACGCAGTTATTTTACATTTGATTATTCAAATTCTGTACCTGAATACTGTTAGAATTAACTGAAAAACATAAAGCACTGTTTATTTTATTTGTATTTTATGTTCTTTTGTATTTATCTATGCAGATTCACTCCTCTACAATCATTCTAGAATAATTATTTTTATTCAAGTCATCTGGTGAAATTGTTTTCATATTGCAATATATATCGCAATGTCATTTTTTTTCCCAATATCATGCAGCCTTAGCTCAGATCCAGTTTTTGTTTGGCTGTTTACCATATTTTTTCAAATGTAGCCAATATCAGGTCCTGAGAAAATAATAATAACAAAGACGTCAAGAGGCATAAACATGGAGGCCACTGAAGTCAGCGAGGTTTGAAGTCACTGAAGTCATATGAGGTAGGAAATAGTGACTGAAATGTATTTTTAGCAAGATCCTTGATCATTTCAGTCTGAACAGTTTGCGTGAATAATTTCAGTGCATATTGTTTTTTTAATACTGCCACAATGTGATGCAAAGAAGCTGTCGTTGAAGGATGGGAGAGCCTCAACAATATTGCATTTGACAGCTAACCCGAAGCCAGTGAGTAAGCTTGGTTAAACTTCAGGATGTGTAATTTTAGAGCTATATGGCTATTCAGGATTGGTTCCACCAAACCTATTCGAATAAAATGGCTCGTCGGCCTTCTACATCTGCCGATAGCAATTTGTGAAAACCCCACGAGTTGATGAAAGCTGAGTGGAAATGTGGATGAAACGCGTAGCTTCATTTCTAATGGCCCCTCGAAATTCTTCCAAGTGATATGAAAGTCATCCAATTACTCAGATAATTAAATCTGTGGCGTGGTGACAGTGGAGAGGAGCAGGTGGCCATCATGCCTCAGTGTTATAGAATCCTGCCTGCAGTTAATGAGCGGCGAGCAGAGAAGTGCCTTTACCTGCGGATCTCAGGGCTCTATATCGGATGGGATGCGTTTCATACTGTCTCACACCCGTATTCGGATTGAGAAAATAAGATTGAACATACTAAAGATGCTGAAAGGAACAGGTCAGAAAGAAATCAAAACGTTTTAATTCAATCATTGCTGTTCCAAACCCACATTAGGTTATTATTCTCTATAGGTCTCTAACCAGGCCCGATTATAGTCTTGTGGTGTGTTAATACAGGATATGGAATAAAATATCATTTATAAATAACTTCCTCAGATGATTTTCTTCTTTTTTTGCGAGCAAAGCTGCAAAAAGCTTAACGTTGAAGCGCATTGTTAGCGTTACCTCCCTCAACCCCACAGTTCTCAGTCCCCAAGAAATCTCATGAGCTTTACCAAATGTTAACCTTAAATGAACCAGAGAGGAAGAGAAGAGATTTCAGCCTCGGCTAACCTTGTGGTTTCATGAATATAAAATAGGATTTGCTCAGAGAAATGTCAGACCGTAGTCATTAAGATAGTGTCCCTAAACAGTCTATTAGCAACCAAGGCTTTTAGCAATTAAAACATATTGCTTTATTTAAAGTGAATTAATTAAATGAGGGTTGAATATTAACAGACTAATGATATAAATTGGACAGTGCTATTAACTATTAAGGAATTATGTAATTACTGAACACCTAATTCCTCAACAATTAAGAGCTGGATTATAAATATATGATGAAATTGCTGCTACTAAAGATCATCACTAATCATTTGCACAATAAGGAACAAGATAAAGTCAAGACATATTTACTTCATTGGACCTCTAAACGTTGTCAGCAAGTCCAGCAAATACATTCCATTTTAATTGTAATTGCATTATAATTTTACTTATTAATACAGTGTGATCTAGACATGTAAATTGTATTTTTCAGCCTGACACCCCTGGGTTGTTAGTTACTGCAGAAAAATGTTAAACTGAGAAAAATGTAGGCTCTGTTTTTTCCTCAAGACTGGATTACTGTAATGCTTTGATGTTTCTCTGGATCTCCGTATAAATTACAGCTTATTAAAAACAACAAAACTTTTCACTATAGTATGAGAAAATGTATACACATCACGCTCCTCTTTATGCGTCTTGTCATCATAAACTGGCTGACTAAAAAGCTCATTAGACTACAAAATTGTGCCACAATACCTAAAAGATTTCCTAAAACTGCCTAAAACGTCTGCTTTGATAACAGAACATGGTTCTGATAACCATATTTATAATACTAATATATATATTGTGTTAAGTCCAAGCAAATTACATGACACTTGGATTTATCATTCAGCACAAAATAATAAATTAGAGAATTCCCTTCATTTCAATGCAGTTCTTGCTGCCAAAACTTTCCAGTGTGTATGTGGCCTGATAGTCTTAAGACATGCCAATAACAAATATGCATGCGCATTGGCGTAGGAACCGGGGGGGGATGGGGGGGACGTGTCCCCCTCAATATTGGAAAATGCTGCATGTGTCCCACCCAAAAATTAGCCTATACCGCAGGGACAAAAACTGTACATTTGGAACTTTTATTTTGAAAGCGCGACAAAGAAGATATGTAAGCTTAGCGTTAAGTTCTGCCAGGAAGACTCAATCAGCGCATCATGAATTAACTCACTTCTAACCAATCATGTGTTAACACTCTCAGTATAAAAGAATGGTACTTACATCCGTCTGAGTTCGCAGATACTGACGGCGCCAATTACCTCCATCCTCCCCAACCACCTCCAAGATGGTCCTTTCCCTCCATCCTCCCCACCACCACCAGGATGGTCCCTTCCTTTACCTCCAGGGGGTCGGCTGCACCCCTGCCTTCATCTTCAGGCGGGATTTGCAGATTCCGTTACCCTCGCATTGCTTGCTAAGGACGGGGCCTATGCCAAAGACTATGCTTGCTGAGCTATTAATAAATTTACTCTTGTTATATCATTTTATCTCCTGAGTCTTTCTGGTAGAAATCCGGTTTTGCCAGCAAGTCAAACCCAGATCGATAGGTCAAACCTTCCCATTTCATGCTATGTTTGAATAATCACCATTCGCCAATCACCAGCTTCATATCCTTCACTTTTCACCTATAGTCGGAGCATCTGATTGGTAGAGAGAAGTTAACATTACACTAGGAACATACAAATACGTTACCGGTGCGCACCAGCTGTGAACTGGAAACAAGACTCGACTTTGTATGAGGTAAATTAGTCTCAGTCAAGCGGTTGAAATTAGCAAGCTTTTTAAATTGAATTATGGATACAAGGCATATGACGATTAAATCAACAATGGAATTCTGAATGGCACGTGTGTTATGCTTTGCGAGAGGTGCTAACTAACGTTACGTTAGATAGCTAGCCACATAGCTATAGATATAGCTGGCAATCGATATCTCTGTGTTAACCTTGGCAAAAGTAAAATTTGTGATTCCATACATGTTGTACCACGTCACCATGCTGTATGTTACTATTATGGTGGTGGGATGGACGTTGATTCATAGTGGCCAATATGTCCCCCCCAATGTCAAAGTCATTCCTACACCCCTGTGCATGCGGACTGACAACACTAGACTCACAGTTATATACTCTTTAAGTAAGCAAAACTATTTTTTATTTTAGACATGGAGGATCTACTTAAGGCACTACATTTACTCATTAGGCAACACTATTGTCATTATTTTTATTTATTTTTCAGAAATGGCCAAAAATGAGCTTGACTGCTCCCCACAGCTGCATACTGTACGTACAGTATGTTCTATCATTCTTCTCCATCATTTGATCATGATGTTAGAAAATGCACACGCACATCTCTTTTAAATAAAATTATGGTCGCATTGTATTGTGACCTTGTTAGAGTTAAACTGAAATAATGTGTTGATTAATGTATTAAACATTCTGCTGACTAAAAGTAACTTTGCAACAACATGTCAACTTATTCTACTAATAACCTTACAGTCTACTAATACTCTAATGAGTTAGTTGACATATAGCAAAGTTACTTATAGTTAGATGAATGTAGAAGGTGGACCATCAAAATAAAGTGTAACCGTAACAAGGACACATACAATTCAACAATGTACAGTACATACTATGTACTTATTATAGTAATTGCAATAACTGGTTAATAACTAGGTACTGACCCTGAAGCTATACCCCTAAACCTAAACGTAACCCATGTAGTTACCTTATATTACCCAGTATTTCTTAGGTAAGTGCCTGTACTGTAAAATACAGTGCAGTTCTGCCTACGTAATAACACACCAGTTAACCAGCGCTGAGTGTGTGAATAAGATATATTCTATTATGAGCCTAAATTACATAGAAAGAAGCTGTGTTCATGCTGAATAGTGAAACTTAATTTAAAGCACAACACTATTTCAGTATGTTTATGTTTTCATTTTAACGTAACCCATTTTGTGCATATATGCAAACACACACACACACACACACACAGATCCTCCTTCAGCTTTGAGTCAGAGTTTAAGAAAGCTCAGTGTCTTTTTATTCCCTCTTCAGGTGAGCAGAGTGGGAATAAAAGAGTGGGCAATTTCGGGTTTCGTTCCATCTTACAATTTGACAGTATCTGTTGTGTCAGGTCACAGGGTGGGCTTCGGCTTAATGCCAGTGGAGACCCGCACCCCGTTGCACTCGCACCTGTCATAATAGAGTGCCTTGTGCTACTGATCTTGACCCACATCGACTCTAAAGACTTTCTGACTAATAGACTTCAGGTGGTCAAAATCCCCCCAAAAAAAACTCACAAACTGTTAATATTGGTGTTCTCCACATGCTAAGTCAATTCAGTTAATTCAAATGTACAGTATTTAACAATTTCAGCCACAATTTACACTGCATAGTGAATGTGTTAATTAATTTGTGCAGCCGAATGAAACCTGACGCATGTTGAGTGTTATGTACAACTGTTATTCTGCTACCTTGCAAGTCCTTTAGGAAATGCAAATATAGTTGTTTAGAAGTTGAAATATTCAACACATTCTTCATACATATTCAACATGTTCTTGGGGCTTCATATCATTTATGACCTGTCTTACAAATTGAATATCTCCCTTATGAAGAAGCCACAACCTGCATTTTCTCAAGAGGCTGAAGATCTGTGTGAAGACAGACATGCTCAGAGGGATTGTGGATGGCATCCCCGTTCAGTTTAGAAGCTGCTCCACCTCTGATAGGAAGGACCTACATCTAGTTAAGACTGTACAGCATAGTATTGATTGATGAAAGTCTCCACCTTTGGCCAATCTGCCCTTCCTCTTTCTAGGAAACCAGCATATTCATTCCAGAATCACTATAGTCAGGCATATTTCTGGCCACAGGCTATCAGAGTACAGCTTTGCTCCCTACCTCTCAATCAGGAGATCATAATTATAGACACTGAGAAAACCGTATTGCTGTGTAATATTATGCATCATTCTATTACTTTTTACAGTAAAAAACAAATGTGCACAGTTTTGATTCTTCCCCTAAATTCAAAAGCATTCTGAGTTTCATCTCTTTCCTTTAAGAGTAGGAAGAGTCTTTCCTTTAGTTTCCTTTCCTTCCAGTCATTGACAAGATGTGTTCAAAATCAGAGGCGGACAGAGTACACAGCTTCATTACTTGAGTAAAAGTACAGATACCCCTTGCTAAATTTTACTCAAGTACAAGTAAAAGTACTACAGTCAGATGTCTACTTAAGTAAAAGTACTGAAGTACTTGTTTTTAAAAGTACTTGAGTATCAAGAGTACAAGAGTACATTTTCTAAATATTGCATTACTACTGCCACAGTGCTTACATTGGTAAACACAGCAAACACTTGAAGCGAAAACTATCATTAACTTATTCAGAAAATTGAAATAGTCTGGCGAGGTGGGGCCACGGGTTGGCACATTCCCGGGATGGACCTGCTGCGTCTTCATCCATTGTTTCGTCCATGGTTTCGTCTCTTATCTAAATCTGACCATGGAGGTGACTTTGGTGGAAAGCTGAAGGTGATTGCTGATAGGTTGTCCCAATCAGTGGCGCCTGCACAATCCAATCACGTTTGAGAGGGAAACAACAAATTGAGGGTTTCGGAGATTTATCTTTTTTCCTTTTTTTTTTTGAAGAAGTAACGGGTACTCGGGGATAGAAATGTAGTGGAGTAAAGAGTACAATATTTGCCTCTCAAATGTACTTGAGTAAAGTCATGAGTACTCCCCAAAAATGATACTCGAGTAAAGTACAGATCCCTCAAAATTGTACTTAAGTCCTCAAGTAAATGTACTCCGTTACTGTCCGGCTCTGTTCAAAATTACTAGTGTGTGAGCCAGTCTTTGTGGCCTAATCCAATTGTATTAACACAATAAGATAATAAAAAATGTTGTATGAGAAATTCACATTTGTTCTAGGTTATTCACCTATTTAATAAATCAAATATGATAAGTGTAAATAGGGATAGATGATATTTAGGCAAAAAATCAACAAAAAGTATTTTCTGTACACTAAGTGAAACTAGTTCTTGTGTTTAGGACTACTTTCTTATGCATCTCATCCTACGCCTACTTTGCTAATTCCAAAATGTAATTTTAGAGCTAGTAACAGAGGCTTGAACCATTGATAGCGTTCTAATTATTAAAGCAGTTATTAAAGAGAGAAAGCTTGCGTTTGTATGAATTACCTGAGTCTGTGCGTCTGTCAACAGTGTTCAGCTTTAATAGAGAAACTGTAAGTTTATCTGCTTCAAGAACAGCGCCGTTAATACCTCGCTAGTGAGAAACGTCATGTAGCTTTTAAGTTGTTAAACTAGTTTACCAGAGGTGTCAAAAGTATTCACATTGATTACTCAGGTAGAAGTATAGATACTAGGGTTTAAAAAGACTTCTGTAGAAGTTGAAGTATCAACTCAAGCTTTTTGCTCAAGTAAAAGTATAAAAGTACTTGTTTCAAAACTACTTAAAGTATAAAAGTAATGTAAGGACATGCAGTTAATTAATTCTCTCTCTCTCTCTCTCTCTCTCTCTCTCTCTCTCTCTCTCTCTCTCTCTCTCTCTCTCTCTCTCCCCCGATTTGTGCCTCGCTTACCGCATCAAGGTTTCCTTCGGATGAGTTTTGGCGCTTCGCACAACCAAATGTGACTACAGCCTCTCACAAGTTAGAAAGAAAACACAACGCCAATCAGTTTAGCGATGTGTATTCAGGAGGCGGGACTCAGATCTAAACTGTTTGTGTTATTGGCCAATTATTATTTTATTTTTTAACGACGACAAGCCGGAATGAAAACAAGCCGAAATTAAATAGGAGTAACGAGGCTATTTTTTAAATGTAAGGAGTAGAAAGTACAGATAATTGCGTGAAAATGTAAGGAGTAGAAGTAAAAAGTCGTCTGAAAAAGAATTACTCCAGTAAAGTATAGATACCCCATATTTCTACTTAAGTAAGGTAACAAAGTATTTCGTTACTTGACACCTCTGTAGTTTACTGATAAAATCATCAGAGCAGCTGACAACACGTTTCTGTGCGAGTGTTTGTCCGTACTGTATTTGAGTGGGAAAGACAGCAGGAGAAAGAGAGTATGTGCATTCCATACATAATAAAATGTCATTTTGTCGCAAAAAAACATGGAAATGATTTGTCGTTTTTATCCTGTTATTTACTGTATTTATTTGCTCGGTCAGTGTCGTTGTGGGTTTTGGTTATTTTGCTGTTGTTGGCTGTAAAAACCTTTTCGAAATAACTGAAATTATTTTCTGAAGCAATATGGAACTGTAATGAGGTCAAGACCTGCCTGAACTACTTTAGACGAACTACTTTTCCATGAAAATAATTCCACACCTTAGAATGTTCGTCAACCAATCAGATTCAAGCACTCAACAGCCCCGTAGTATAAAACCATTTAGTTACACCTTAGTAAGTAACGTATAACACGGCTGCAAAATGATATATATATATATGGTTGCAAAAATGATTCTCATTTTAATATATATATATATATATATATATATATATCATAAAAAAAAAATATATATATACACATATATATATATATATATATATATATATAATGTGCTATATATACACTGTATACACAGTACATAATCTGCTATTTTGCACATAAATGGAAGTATTTTTCTGTTTTGATTCAGTACCATGTATTGTGGCTATAAATGTATTTACGCAGGAATCATGATTACAGGATTATTCTACTGCTCAAAAGATGATTGTTCATTCACGTACACAGCCTTGCTCTGATTGTCATGACAACTAGGTTTGTGCCTTTGAGAGAATATCATGGTCTTTGAAGTAAGCCTTAAAACATTCTGTCGGACACCATGACTTTGGAGGAATAAAGGCTTGTTAGCCATTAGTTTGAACTGAGCACTTACATTTATTAGTATGAGTTACCGTATTATAGCTAGCAGCTTCACAGTAACTTTTACCATCACTGTCCTATTGCTGCTACTGTTTTGTATGGATTCAGTGTGTTTTTGATTTTGTAACTATTAAAGCATGATGCTCCTGTGGAGAGCCTATTTTACACAATTTTAAAGGGGTCATGTAATGCCATTTTTGTACAAGCTAATATGATTCTTTAGGGTCTAAATTAAAAGTTTGTAATATACTTTAATAAAAAATTCTCATTAGTATTGTAAGAAAACACCTGGTCAAAAACAGCTCTGTTTTCAGCACGCCGTTTAAGTGCATGTGTCTTTAAATGATAATGAGCTTTGCTCACCCCGCCCCTGTGTTCTGTGGGCGTTTTGACACAACCGGACACAACACACATGGAGTGTTGCCTTGACAACTGTTGAGGGTATATTTTGAAGAATGGCAGCGGGACTTTTTGAGGACACTGTGCATCCGTATGGAGTTGGAAAACAGGACGTTTCTGATTGGTTGGTTAACGTAATGTCACTTTGATCTATCTTTGTGTGTACTGGCAGGGTAGAGTAGCGAGATACGAACGCTATGTGTTTACTGATGTATACGTTAGTTCATTGACAGATTGATGTTACAGCTAATGGTCATGAAAAACTTTTTTTCCGGTAAATGTAGGCTTGTCAGTGATGCGTAACGTTATCTATGCAGTGTTAGGTACAACTGTCAGGGCTGAAGCACTAACATTTTACTGATCTGGTTAAAAATAACCAGTCTGTGTGACTATGACAGTCATTAGG
Source organism: Rutilus rutilus (assembly GCF_951802725.1). NCBI lineage: Eukaryota > Metazoa > Chordata > Actinopteri > Cypriniformes > Leuciscidae > Rutilus > Rutilus rutilus. The sequence goes on from NC_140226.1 coordinate 31,918,552, forward strand.
CACATAAACAACACATACTCAGACAGGAGCTAATACCTTTTTCAATGTTCTCGTTTATAAAGCAGTCTGGTGAAATGATTCGCGCAAACATGAAAGCATTGCTGTTGCGCGAACTATGATGACAGACAGCTCGCTCACGAGCGAGGGCGGGTCTGTGTTGAAACGCTGCTGTCAATCAACAATCGTGGGAGGGGCGTCGATTTTGTGACGTCACAAAATCGACCGGCTTGATTTGAGAGAGGGGAAAACATATAAGGAGATAAAAAAAAAAAAAAAACACTGGATGGATTTTTATCATTTTATGATGGTTGTGTACAGGCATTGCCAACACACATTTCAGTACAATCAACTTGTAAAAGTGCATGTACCATTATATGACCCCTTTAAAATGTAAACCAATTTTGTTATTGCAAAAAAAAAAAAAAAAACTTAGATTCTGATGCATTTGGACTTTAGAGTTGATTTTCCACATGGCAAATCCAATGAAGCCAACAAATAAGCCAAGAAAATATAAAATATTATATTGGCTATTAATGTTTTGGGCATTTCAAAGCAAAAAGAAAAGAATCCTCCAGACATTTTTCCCTGAACAGCCCACAACACACACTTTCCTTGGAATCCTGCAACACAATCTAGAATCTTTCACAAGAGATGCTTAAACAAGTGGCTGAAAATCCCTCAAGGACCATACACTGTCAAACAGAACATGATTATTCGTGATACTTTCCTTTCCGTGAATGTATCGGTAAAGCAGTCGGCATCTAAAAACACAGCCACTACATTTAAAGAATAAAATAACTCAGTGTGACACTAGACTTTGCTTTACTAACAAAGCAATATGACATTTCTACCAAATCAGCCTCACATGGTTTGTTATTTTCAATCTAAATGTTGGGGGCATATATCACTTTGGTTATGTTACACCTGCCAGCTTGAGTGTCAATGAAGGAACTGCTTCCGTCTGCTATGCTGCTATCCTATCATGAACAACACTTCCCATCATGAACTAAACTTCCCATAACCCACTGCCTGGACTCATTATTTTCTCATTACTTCCACCTGTGTGTGATTAACTTGTTTGTGTTTGCCTATATAAGCCCTGTGTGTTCTGTCATTCTTTGCGAAGTCTTGTAAGGCCACATTTACACATTGCCGGGTATTTAGAGAAATGAATATCCCCCCGTTTTCAATAATAACATTGTGCACACAACATCGTTTTCAAAAGAGTTGTCGTTTACATCAACCCACATAAATACGCCGTTGAGCGCTATCATAACTATGCCAAACCTATGGGCGGCAGAGTAGGGAGAAGGATAAAGCCATGCAAGCCAATCAGAATCCTCAGAATCGACAACAACGAATAACACGAGCAACTTCTTCTCGTTAAGCATTTTCTGGTGCATAATGTGACGTTTGATAACCTAAAACCCCGTTTCTCCCAGTTGACACAGCAACACATAACCGGCGTTATCAGAAATCTCCACTTTGGCCGGAGTTTTTCGAAATAATCGTTTTCTGTGATAAAAATGGGGTTTTCGTGTAAATGAGAGGCCAAACCGCAGGGAAATATCTGCGTCTTCCCTTCATGTAAACGGGGCCTAAGTGTCACACTACGTCTCTGAGCATTATTTCTAGTTTTTGATCTTCTGCTTGTCTCCCTGGATTTCCCTGTTTTCCTGTGTCTTGGACTCTGTCATTGTTTGCCCTGTGGTTTTGACCCTCGCCTGTTATATGGATTACAACTCTGGATTGTAGGGATGTGCAAATGAAGCCTCATGAAGCACTGAGGCTTTCCCCGGACTGTTCCGGGAAAAGATTCGAAGCATCAAGAGTGTTGAAAACAGCGCCATCTTGTGGCAGGTCAAATTTATAGCAGCCATAAACCCGAGTGCGCAGCGCCTTTGTTTAATCTATTAAGCAATTTATCTATTGAAAAATGTACCAAGAGGAAAATGTTATTTCTCAGGCAATTTAACAGAGATTGCATATGAACCAACTGAGTAGTTCCTTCTAAAATTCTTCAAGAACTAAAAATAGAAACAAACAAGACAATAATTAACATACAGTATGAGTGTAGAGCTGTACAATTAATGTGGAAAGCATAACATTTTATTAGAAATGTTTAATATTTCAGTGAAATCTATGACTTCTAAGACTATGAGTCCTAGACTTTGGTATCTTGACAAACGTGTGCACAGTTTGTGACATTGTTGAGATGTATACGATTATTAGGGTATTTTTCTCAGAAGAAACATGCAAATGTCTTTGTAATTGGTAAAGTGCTCCAGTTCTTTAATATATTATACATTGTGACCTCTCCATGAATAGTAAATCGGTATATTGGCAGGCATTAAAAAAATTCCAAGAGATTCATTTGGATGGTATCCATAATTTTCATTAGTCAAAACACACTCTATGGTTTGGGGACCAATGGGGGATTTCAATGTAGCAGCAAAAGCGGTAACCATGGTTACGACTGATCAGCCGAGGCTTCTTCTTCTCCAGCCTACAAAAGCAGATGGACTGAAAAACCGCGAAGAAACCCCCGGTCCCTAGTCCTGTCACAATCCACAGGACTCTTCATTTGTCATTCACAATAAGCAAGCCATCAAATCGTGAGGCTTTTTTCCCCCACTAGGACTTTCTTAAGTGGATAATGAGTTCTCATCTTTTTAGCTGTTACCTAATTATACAGTGTGTCATTAAAACACCCAATGGAAACCAGGCAATTGTGTTAAAAACTAAAGGGAATCTATAGTTTTTGCCATTCCTATATTGAATGCTGAAATCTCTCATCTGTAAGCAATTTTAGTCGTCATATGTTGTCCACAGTCAAACGAAACTAAGGTACTAAGGTTAATGGTGCAACGCAGGCTTGCTTTATTTCATTTATCAGTTAAATATCATTCGGTGGTGCATTGCTGCCACATACATATTATTTTTTCCACTCAATTATGTCGTAATAAGGAGATGTTATGTTGTTTAAACAGCATTTTTCTCATTAAAATGAAATTTGTTCGTAATAATGAGATATGTAATTAGGATTATGTTTTTTTCCGTAATAACGAGATAATGTGTAGTTAAAATATATATTTCTCGTAATAATGACGTCATAACAAACTATATGTTTTTATGGATAACTGGAATACACTCTTCTAATTTTATTTTTAATATTGTTGTTTTTATTGTAGCATCATACTTAAAAATGTATTTATTTTTTACATTGTGATTTAATTTAAATTACATTAAACTGACTTTTAAAAATGTTTTGAATCTTGTATAACTTATAAATTCATAAAGTTAAAGCAATGTAAAAACATATGTTGTCACAACTTATGGATCATATATGTTTAATATGACTAATCTCCAATCTGTCTACAGTATAATGCAATCATTGCACTCAAACCTGGTTCAATTTGAATATTTTTACCCATTATTTTTTAATAATCGACTCCGTCACATGCAAAATATGTGTTTTTAATAATATAAGATTGCGTTATAATAGGAAAAGCCTATTGTTTTTATGACACATTGTTGTTACAAGAAAATATATTGGTTTAACCAGATAACATCTGGTTGTTACGAGAAAATATCTAGTTTTAACATAGTTTATAAATGTCGTTATGTATAGTTCATATGACACAACTGGTTTAAACAGCATAACATTGTTATTGCAACATAATTGAGTGGAAAAAATAATATGTGGCAGCAATGTGCCACCATACTGTTATATTTACATCTGTTTAAAGGGATGGTTCGGAGTAAAATCAACCTAGGGTCCTTTGCACCATGACCTCGAGCCAAACACCCCCCAGAAGCCTTTTTTCCCTTGGTCGAACATTATTAAAGTTAGAGTTTATTTAGAGATATCAGCCGGATGGCTTAGTGCAGGCGCTAATGGATCCTATGATGTATCTCGTAAATTACCCCACTAATAATGCCCAGAATGGTACCAAACTTCTACAGTAGTACAAATAGGTTCTGTACTCATAAAACGAGGCATTGGAAAGTTCAGGAGTTTATTTAAATAACACTTGCTGACGGCTCATGCTACCGCTAACCCGGACGTCGACGTCACTTCAGTGATTTGGGAAAAGCACGTAAAAGTCCTGTCAGAAAGCGATGCATAAGGATTTAGTGTAACGACGAATGATTATTTTTTCCAAAGTGTTGATTACTTAGTGTTAACTAATGATTGTTGCAAACTGGTACTACCAACAAAATATTAGTGCATTCCTGGAACTGGGCGTCGTTACACTTAGTACACCTATTTGTACTACTGTAGAAGTTTGGTGCCATTCTGGGCATTATTAGTGGGGTAATTTACAAGATACATCATTGGATCCGTTAGCGCCTGCACTAAGCCATCCGGCTGATATCTCTAAATAAGCTCTGACTTTAATAACGTTCGACCCAGGGAAAAAAAGGCTTCTGGGGGGTGTTTGGCTCAAGGTCATGCTGCAAAGGACCCTAGGTTGATTTTACCCCGAACCATCCCTTTAAATAAAGTTTGGGTTCACACTTCTTCCATTGACATCAAATATTTACAATTGCCCTGCCAGTATTCCAGTATCCCACTCTTTCTGACCTATCAATTCCATCACCAGTGAACCTGTGCTCACAAAATGTCATGGACACGCCATAATGTCAGCGACAAAGAAGGTTGAAGATGGAGAAAGGAGAAGAGATGTTCTGTGATCATCTGACCCACAGATATCTGCCCTTTACCTCTTTGTCCTTTCTGATAGACCTCTTGTACACAGAGTCCCTTGCAGTCTAATGGTGACAAATCAAATATCCACCCCATGCAGGAACACCGGATCCAGTCTCTTTGCCAAAACTCTCAGCACAGTTTTGTCTGATACCCAAAATCAGTAACACTGTATTCTGCCTATTAACTAAAAATCTTCTATCAGCCTGAGATGTTGACAGATGAAGCCCGAAAGCAGGACAAAATGATGATAAAAAGATCATCATTTTGTGCTTTGTCTGACTAGATACACATCCAAAAGGAAAAGCAGTGGGAAAAGACTGCTTCGCAAAATCATCCCTGTGACGTTAAAAGCCTTGAGCTGGAGACATTCTCTTATCTCTAACCCGTGAAGACGAATATCCCTTCACACCACACAATCACTGGATTAAACAACAACACAAAGCACTACGAAAGCAAGGGAAATAAGCAAAAATAATAAAAATGAATAAATGGTCAAATGATTAAACGAAATGATTAAACAATTATAAATGAATAAATGCCATCAGGTTGCCATTAAGAATCAGTAACACTTTAGTTTAGGGTCCGATTCTCACTATTGACTAGTTGCTTATTAGCATGTAATGCCTATTACTAAGATGTTGGCTGTTTAATAGTACTTATAAAGCACATATTGATTAATGATATAGTTATTTGTATTCAAATAAATGAGAATAGATTAAAATAATTTGTATGTGCATTATGAATGGCAATTTAATGAAATGCTTGCTTTAGGGAAAATGTTACTTTAGCAATTTTGCATATTGTGATAATTAGTTAAAATATGCCTTGTTAAAAAAAAATTAGAATTTAAAAAATACTTAAAATTAAACCTGTAAACTCTGAGCTCTTTTGGCTCTTTCCGTTAAAGTGTTTTAATCTTTTTTTTTGTTTTTTTGTCTGCATCAACTTAACTTTTCTTTCATTAGAACCAAATAACATCTGACACACTGAAAATTTCAATTTTCAGACCCGAGTGTTATTTGCGAGGTAAAATTGCAAGGCGTGCGTTTCAATTATTCGCTCGCGCCGCAAAATATGAACAGCCAGAGACATTTCAATGCAACGTACCCCAGCGCTGTCTTGCTCTACTAATCACATTCACATAAAGGACATCTTAAGTCACTCAATTTACCCCAATGACTGAGCTAAGCTCAAAATGTCTGCACTTCATGTCAAGCGGCCATTGAAAGGGATGAATTATCCATACTGCAAATGTAGTTTCACTTGAAAGACATTATAATTCTGTAGAGGTGGGGATTGACATGGATTTTTGAAGATCAGATTCAGGAGCGACTCCGAACACTTAGTTTTAAATGGAGGTAATCTAAGGATCAGATAAAGAACGCTGTGCACGTTTCCTCACAGTTGGAGACCGAGTAATGTATTCAACTGAGCTGGAGGGAATCTTTTCATGTGAGAGGGCAAATCATACGGTTGTTATTCAGTGTTTGGCAAATTAAAGTGGTACTGGGGGTTGGGGGGTTAGAATTTGTACTAGAGCTTTCCGTAAATATGGAATCCTTCAGATAATGGAGTATCGGGTCTTTAAGTTCATTGGGAAAATGATGAAAACTAGTCCTAAGCAAATCAAATCAACTGCAACTTCAGGGAGAAAGAAAACTGCCTTTGGACACGGGTCATAAAGGCCACATAAAATCAGCCATTTTAAATGAGAACTTTGGTGCTGCTGAAAGTTCTTGCACACCAGCAACTTACTATCACTACTTTCCTGCAATTTTGATCATCTGTCTAGAAATAACTGCGCTCAAAGTTACGGTGCACAGTTCAGTGAGAAGGCAGAAATACTCAATGCAGTATGACCTTTTTCAGCACAAACGAACGTTTCGCATATGTTATTTTTTAAAGGTTAACGTTTGTGATACTGCCCTTCAAATATAATACAGCTTTACAAAAGAAGCCAATGAACACGTAACACAAAGTGAGTTTTAAAACCTTGGAGCAATTAAATACTAAGAGTGAAACATTTACAGCGGCGTTGATGCTTGCTGAGACTAATCTAGTGGCATCAGGTATTGAAACAATACAGAAATACTTCTACTGTTGGCTAAAAGAGACCTAGAAAACAATGTGACTGATTCTTAAAGCAATTATGAAACATGATAGAAACAATAACAACAGTATGTGGCTTTACTTACTGACACATTACAGGTACTTTTTGAATGTAATAGAAAGTTTTCCTGAAACTGAAGAGGAGAAAGGGTTTTGGTTGAGCCGGTGTTGCCACGTCGGGATAGCCAAGCAATTTTGACTAGCACTAGATAGATAGCCACAGTGTTTACACTCTTTGGAGAAAATCATCTTACAAATGGCTTGCCTATATGTTTAGCTAGGATAGGAGAAAGTCATTTAACATAAAAAAAATGCACATACAAAACTTTTCAAGGACCAACGAGATGACTATGATGACCATGTTGAAACAGGAACATACCAAAGAGTTAAGGTCCATTCACTCCAAGAACGATAACTATAAAAATAACTAATAGGCCGTAGGCCTAATTATACTCTATAGCGGACAATAAGCGTGCACTGCAGTTATGTCATCTCTCACTTTAAATGATCAGCTTTTTAAAACTGGGTGCATTCTGATTGGCTGTCAATGTTTTTATTGTTCATCATCATCAGCATGGAAAAAAATCGTTCTGAAAGTTATTCCAATGATCTTGTTCCTCAATGTCATCACTATAGTTGTAGTGTGGACTCTGCTATTCTTTTAAAGGTAGACTGATTAAACTTTATCATTAGTGTTATAGTATTATCCTTGGTATGAATGGTTCTATTCATTCACATTACAGAACTGCAAAACCGACCCTAATCTCACGAGAAACGTACGTTTTTTTACGAGGTGGCAATTTCGTATGCATTTGTATGATGTGATTCATGATGTGAGAAAAAAGGGAATGAAAAAAGAAAAGGAAATGATGGTCCATCCCTACCCGCCATAAGCAGATAGGCCTAATATGAAAATGAACCAATGACATTGTAAGAATTCATACAAATTAAGCCGGGTGCGATTTATAATAGTACGTAACCCTGACTGTTGCTTGTCTTAAAGTGCCCCTATTATGCTTTATCAAATATTCCCTTTCATGCAGTGTGTAATAAAGCTGTCTGTGTGTGAATGCCCGAAAGTGCATGGTAACTCCCAAAAGGAAGAATCGACTCTGAACTGCTTAAACGAGTCGTCAGGAATTCCAGTCTCATTTCCGTGTCCCGCATACGTAAAGCAATAACTAATTTGCATAATGCCCGCCTATGGTCTCATTGGCTACGTTGATCCGTCCTCAAACACTGTATCTGGTTTGTGTCGAGAAGACGCTGTTTTCTGCTCTGCAAAAGCTAAATCTCTTTGTAAACACTTCCAAATAATGAGGATGTGAAGAGGTTAAAATTAAGGTCTTCCCACATGTGCACCGCAATAAATCAGAAATGCACACATGGGTTTGTTGATGAACATACACTTGCTAATGCTCATGGGGATGAATTACAGTTGCAATATCTCATAATGTACCTAAAAAAACAGTAGTGTTTCTCTGAGAAACATAATGCTCAAGTCGTCCTTGCGATGGAGGTTCGGGTTGAATGACTAGTTCTTCCAGTGTTTCATCATCGGACTCACGCTCGGATTGATATGGTAAAATCGACGCTATCGTTACTGTCTTTACAGTGTGTACAATTGTGCACACTATATATATATATATATATATGAATAAAGATATATATAGCTTGCTCAAGGCTAACTGACATTTTGATACAATGAAGGCCATGTAACTAAAGCAGCTCAAGAAATCACAATGAAGACTAAAGCATATGCTAGTCACGATCTGTAGTATTGTTGCTTTATCCAAATTAATAATAGAACAGATCATAAGAGTCCACAGAGATATGATGTTTGGGAAACAGCTAACCATATAAAGGAGTTTTTTGCAGTCCTATTCAGCCCTAGCCTGGGTTTCCCCATGCTGTGCAGCGCATGCTAGGCAGCCTGGACACCATGGACCAGATTTTCCCCTCAAAAAGGGAACCAATCACAGAACGGGGAGGGAGCAGCAAGACGATGCCGACGTCTATGCGACACACCGAAGCAGTTTGTTTATATCTATGGATCCAACATGGCAGCAGACGCTAAGTTACCTTTCGATGCAGCCTTAGATAGTGTGCTAAGTAGTTTAGAACGCAAGTTTATTTCGTCTTCTTCCTCGTCGAATTTCTGTCGCTCTACATACGTCATCTGGTATAATTGAAACGATTGGCTATGAGCTACGTACAAGCGCATTTGATAGACATTCGTAGCGCCCAATAAACGGCTCTGGGCATCCGTAAACCACGCCTCAAATATGAGAAAATGAACATGTGGTTCCCAGACCACGTCTCAATGAGAAGAGGTCTGATGTTAGCCAGGCTAATTCAGCCCAGCTCTCGAATAACCTTTCTCTCTCTCTCTCTCTCTCTATATATATATATATAATACTATAATAGCCTACTAGTTGTGAAAAAGTAAGAGAACTTGTAAACATTTGTAAATACCTGAACATGTAACGTTAATGGTGTAAATTCATCTGAACTACAAAGATGGAATATTGCTGACTGCAGGACGTATGACATCTTCCACAACACTGAAATTACCTTTGCTCCCTTTTAAGCCACACTTAACGTTCCTCTACACTTCACTCACTCACAAACATATATATATTTGTAAGCATCTTAAAGCCTCGTGGGTACAATTACCTGCTGGAGTTCTGAACATGTTTCCATTTAGTGAAAGTACTTACTGTAAAGCACAACTGCCAATGGAGGTGTGTACAACAGAGAACTTGCTCAGGCTCAAAGCAGGACGCTCAATAAAAGCAGACACACACACGACACAGTCCAGTGGAATATCGAGCAGCTGGAGTGAGGATGTCAGTGTGACGGTGTGATGCAGCACTGCCCTCTGCTGGCTCTGACAGCACAACAGATCCTGGTGGCAACAACATCCAATTAAACCGGAGATGAAGCTGGAATAAAGAAAGGTCTTTGGAGACTAACGTAATGAGCACAAGGACGGGAAACAATTCTTTTTTTAGTTGGTCTGGAGTTTACAACGAAGATCAGAAGAAAATGCAGAAACATTACAAAATTCACATTCTTCACAACTAAGTGTTTATACATTACAAAACTATGGCCTGGTTTCACAGACAGGGCTTATTTTAAGTCATGATTAGCTTCAAGTAGCTTTTATAAACCTGCCTTAGTAAAAAAAAACTAAAAATAACATTACTTGTGTGCATCTTGAGACAAAACAATGGCACTGACATATTTTAAGATCTGCCAGTGCAAGTTGCTTTCAGTCAAAACAGCTCAAACATGCACTCTAGTCTGGGATTAGCTTAAGCCATGTCTGTGAAGCCAGGGGTGTAAATAATCGATTTTAAACCTTTTTAAGATAGCTTCTTGTTTATTTATAAGGCTGCACAGTCCAACAAAATACATTTTAGGATGATAAATTGTGACATTTTGTTCAGAACATCCTCGCCAATTACCATTACCATAATGACCATGCTGTTTGTGTTTTCAGTGTGCTTTAGATCTGAAAAACACTACTTAAAATGTGTCTGCAAGATGATTTTAAACTCCAGATTAGGGGTGGCTCATATGTTCATAATCTGAAAAATTATACTGCAAGTTCTGCAAATACTGTTTTTAGTGTAAAAAAACATTAAAAAAATAAAAATACAATAAAACATTCATTGCAATGATGAAAATCTAATGAGAATTAATGAGAAGTACAAATAATCTCAAAATTAAAAAGGTCCACGCGCATTACAATAACCACAATTTGGGGGTAAAGCATGCTTATTTGTCATGAAAATAATGTCACAATGTATCTACAAATATAACTCTGTGGCTTTCTTTTAATTTTGGGGTGAAATATGACTGGTATATGATTTTGTGAAAGATGCTTCTAAGACCCTTTAAAACTATGTACTGGCAGATGTTGCATCTTATGTGTGAACTCAAGATTTTTGTCTAACTGAAATGTGGCCACCGGAAGCTCACACTAATTAATTTCTGAAAGCTGTGTGATTGCTATCAAGTTATAGATCCTTTCAATTGAGTCTCAGAATGCATTGTTACCTGGCGAGGGTGAGAAGCTAAATTTACACTCGAGCAGAATGTTTTGGCGCAGGTGGCTAGAAGACAAAACCTCCACTGTGTCGCTTGGGAGTGTGCATGTAATGAAATGGCCTGCGTATTTAACATGCAGATGTATGCATGCTGTAATTAATTTGCCATTACTCCTTGATTGATATCCCTGTGTGTTTTGAAGCAGACATCAGGGCTATAATTACTCCCCATGTTGTGCTCCCTCCATTGTTTCGTTACAATAAACAGATGCTAATTTTACCATGGCAAACAAGTAATTGTCCTGCTCAATAATTGGGTAAAACAGTGACCGTCTGCCATTTGCTGGGGGAGAATTCAAACACGCACGTCATTAGTCTCTTCCGTTTAATTTCACTGAAAACTTCCATTCAAAACCAAAACATGTAATCCCAAAAGAAGGCGATGACCCTATGCATCACAATGACTGTGAGGTGCTTTCAGTCTCTTTATTTAGACGATAAAACCACTATACTTTTCTCATCCGTTTCTTTGGCCGCTGGGTGAAAGGTGACGTGCCCATGAGAGAATCTGGTGAGTGGGACATGTAACTTCCTTCTGAACCTCCAGGAGATGGAGGGATGCCAGCCTCACTCATGGTGGACATGGGACCCTCTTCAAAGACGTCGCTGCCCAGAACCCCGTGACCTGACACCTGGCCCTCCTCACTGTCCTGGGGCTCCATCTTCACCTGGGCTAGATGCCACAAGGGGGAGCTGTTCCCTGCCGCTACTGTTGAAGACACAAAACAAACAAACACTGGATTCATCGGGAGTATTAACAAACTTTCCGAATGATCCTTGTCTTTAGAGTTCTTACTAGATCAAGAAAATATGATCATATAACACAGATTTTATCATCACTGCATTGGTTACCTATAAAGTTCCGTATTAATTACAAGGTATTGCTACTGACTTATAAAGCCCTAAACGGCTTAGCTCCAGTCTATTTAACGGATCTTCTATCGCCCTATAATCCATCGCGCTCTTTAAGATCACTAAATTCGAGGCTTTTGGTCATACCTAGGATATCCAGATCCACCAAAGGAGGGAGAGCATTTTCACATTTAGCTCCAAAACTCTGGAATAGTCTTCCTGATAGTGTTCGTTGCTCAGACTCGCTCTCCCAGTTTAAAACTAGATTAAAGACGCATCTCTTCAGCCAGGCATTCATATAATATTTTTAATCTTACAGTTCAAACTACAATCCGGCCTCTAGTTCATAAATGCCAGAGGAGAACTGGCCCCCGACTGAGCCTGGGTTCTCCCAAGGTTTTTTTTTCTCCATTGGGTCACCTGATGGAGTTTTAGGACACCATTAGGTCACTTGATGGAGTTTTTTGGTTACTTGCCACTGTTGCCTTTGGCTTGCTCAGTTGGGGATATTTTGGGGATATTTAATTTGATTTTATCAATCAATAAATTCCACTAGAAACAAACCTTGTTGTATTATTTTAATTTAATACTGTGAAGCTGCTTTGATACAATCTGTATTGTGAAAAGCGCTATACAAATATACTTGACTTGACTTGACTTTAAAGCTGCAGTCCGTAGTTTTTCCTCTTTGTCGCCATCTCTGTTCGAAATCTGCAATTGCAGTTATTCGCGGAATTATCTTTACGTGGGTTGTGCCTCGGCACGGCACAGCGCGGATTAATCCAATGTTGTGATGAGAATGCGCAGTGTGGATACTGGCATTCGCAATCACAGATTATACTTTTTGGAAGTATGACCAACATTATAATTTTCACCGGAAAATGTCGTCTGAACAAGTAACATCCACTTTTGTTCTGACCAACTAAGAGAAAAAAGCATTGCAGTAAATCGCGCTGATTAAATCTAACGATCGCTTATCATATCACGTCAAACCGTGCAAATTATACTCTGTTCTCAAATTGTTAATGTTAACAACATCAGCATTGCGTGACTACATTTAATGCCCTTCCGATATTTAACCTTGTTTTCACGTGGGCCCGGTTGTAGTCTCTTTTTTTCTGTAGCCACTCCGAAGTCCGAAGTCTTTAGCATTTTACAACGGGTGAATCTCCAGTTGTCACTGGTGATTGTCGTTTGAACCTTTCTGGATCCGCCATCAAATTGATAAGTTTAATTATCAATTAATCAAGCAGGTAGTTTTGAACACTGGCTGGTTATGTACTTACTCTAAAATTTAGTGCATTTAAAATTTAACCCACAAAAGTTACGTACTGCAGCTTTAATTCTGACCACTATCCTTCCTGTTTTCCTTAAAGATGCCATATTATGCTCTTTTACAAAGCCTTCCGATGCGTCCCAAATCGCGCATTGTTTGAGTAGGTACTACTGTACGTTTGAATTTGAACTTACTTTACGACTGTTAAAAAAATATGCTCTATATAGTATGAATATGGGTAGTATGAATAAAATTCAGACATACTACATCCACGATGTTGTTTCTGTCACGTGACCTTCCAGTATCAGTTGCATCGCTTCACTTCCATTCATGAATCCCCTTCCATGGCCTCATGGGATAGTAAAGTGCCCATCCAATACGCACTTAAGAATCTCAGTGGGAGGAGTGGGTCATCCGGGGACTTTTTGCCTACTGGTTTACGAATACTACACTATAAACCCGAATAAGTTGACAACTCAATAAATGTGAGGTAATCAGTTGCATCCAAAACTTTTCTTAAACTTAAAATTCTTAACTTAAAAATTAAGTAAGCAGAACTTGCATATTTTTATTTTGTACTCAGACATTTTAATTGCTCTTAACATGAAATATTTGAGTAAGCTAATTCATTCATTCATTCATTTAACATAAAATTATCATATAATCTCAAACTTAAATATTTTTAGTAGAAGAAACTTGGCTAGCTTTAACGAGCTAATTCGGTAAATGCTAAAATCCCAGCCAAGTTTCAGTTCAATTTAAGTTTGAAGTTAAAAGTTCATAAAACTCAAAAGAAAAATAAATTTCTAAAAACTCATTAAAAGTTAATTTGATTGAACTAATTTGTTTAATTTAAGTTTACCCTACTCAAACCAATTAAACATTTTGATTGATTGAAAGGTTTACAATGTATGAATTTAGACATACTACTCTTTTGACATACTGTTTTTCACATACTACATGTAGTGTAGTATTCAATTTGTGATTTAGTTTTTGGGGTCTACTAGAATTGGTTTTCATGCTTATTTTCCCCATATTCCCCATTGTTGCAGCACCTCTCTCTCCAGTCTGTCAGTAACGCTCTGTTTAGTTGCGGTCTCTATGAAGCCCCTCCTTCTGAAAAGCACACTGTGCTCTGATTGGTCAGAGTGTTGTTATTTGTTGACCACTTTGAGAGTGTTTCAGAAATGTCACGCCCCTTACCATAACACACTACTAACTAACTCAACCAGGCCACGCCCCTTTATTTTTATATCACTTTTTTTTTTTTTTTTTACAATTTCAATTCAACAGCAAAAACTAATACAAGCCTAACTAATGGAAATAAAAATATAAATTATTGAAGACAAGTAAAGAGTTGGCAATCAGTCCCTCCAGGATTACACGATTCTGCCAGCCACCACAGAATTGAATGTAAAATCAAACAAACTCCACATTATTTGCGGTAGCTTGAACTTTTGTCTTATTTCCTGCAATTGTTCCAGAAAAAAATGTGTCCCTAAACATGAACAAACTGTGATTAGTTGCTTTCATGTCAGTCAGACGGCCTTTGGGTGTTTCTTGGGCAATGAAAGCTGCGATGGAGTCCAGACCTTCTGTCATCTATGAAGACGAACTATAATGTATTTAATAAATCGAAGCTCACTATAGACATGAATATCATTAATGGTTGAAACTCACTGGTAAAAATGAGAAGGTCTGCAGTGACTGCTGCATGCTAGTGGCAAAATCATTATTTATTATTCAGGAACTACATCTGGAAAGGAAAATATGTTCTCATATGCAAATTTTACCAAATTCAAAATTTGATATAAATGGCTTTACGCTTGACAGTCCTAAAATAATTATCCGCTGATGTGCTGAATGCGGTACCGGAAACGCCTGATCCATAATAAGCAGAATGCCGGAGCAGTTTTGCTTCAACTCATCCTCTTTGAAGTACCACCTCAACAGCCGCTTGTGTAACAAATTCAATGCCTTCAACAATAAATTTCAAAGACGATCACGTTCGGACGTCAAATTGCCTGCAGCGAGCAATGTTCCTGTTATTATGCAGAATCCACATGTTGATTTGTGAGGGGTTGTTGACAGATTAAAGGACAGTATTTCTCTAAAGTCTGTTGTTGATTCTTTATACTGAGTGTCTGTCAGAACAGACTGATTATAAAATATTTGCAGTAGAAAAAAGGATAACACACAGCTGGGCTTCAATTAGATGTTTTGCATGCAATTTCTCTAGTAGTCTAACAATTAAGAATGTATTAATGCAGAGTAAAAATCTGCCTCTGAGTCCAAACACCCAGATTGTATTAAAACTCTTTAATTTCATGATTATATGTGGGCTTTGAAATAGTTATAGTAATATAGACCAAGGGCCAGATTTGCTAAACAGGGTCAATTAGCGTGAGAGCACAATCCCATAAAAGTGCAGATGGGAATGGAAAGTTCTGTGTGTGATCTACTGACGACACACACATTAAAGAACACAGACCCAGTCGGATCATTTCCATGATGACCAACGCCATCTACCAAGAGCAGCGCAAATTAGCGTCTGGTTTAAAACATGCTTTTTTGGGGGGGTAAATAATGGCGCAAACACCAGTAAACTGACTAGCACAAACCTTAGTAAATCACCTTGCGTGATTCGTTTAAATACTCTCCTCCCATACATTTGCATGTGCACAATGCATATGCAGTAAGGTCAGCCGCAAATATAACCCTGTCCACTCCTTTACAGTGCTTTGGTAAATCCTGACAGTAGCTCAAACTGACCCAGCATGCTATGATTTGTTAACATTTTTAGACTTTATTTTTTTTATTTGATATTCATATTCATGAATTCTAAAAAAAAAAAAAAAAAACTTGTTTCATACCTGTATTAATGTCATTTTAATATTTCTTGATCATAGGATTAGAAAAAAAAAAAAAATATTGTATCACTACCCCAAGAATGCATAAAGTGGGTCAAATTGACCCGTAATTCATTTCCTATGGAATATTTATTTTCTTTAAACTTTATGGCTTACTTAAAAATCTGACTTTTCTTGCTCTGAGCCAAGAATTTGCCTCAGAAACCAACCCTGTGTCTGAATACGCATATCTCCACTATACTATACTATACTATATAGTAGGTAAAAAGCAGTGTGTGAAATTAGTACTATCTCAAAAATACGCGGATGACCTACTACAGTGTAGACAGCCTCAAGTACACTGTCAGAAATAGAGGTACAGTAGGAGTCTATTTCTGTCTCCCAAGGTACAATCTACACTAACGTACCCCATAGGGCTTATTATTGGACCTCAAGGTACATATATGTACCTTTTTGAGGGTCAAAAAGCATTAAAAGGTACATATATATACCGTTTCTTTTAAAGGTTAAGGTACAGTATTGTACCCTTGAGGGTAAAGCCCCAGTGACAAGCCATTGTACCCCTAAAGGTACAATTATGTACTTTATTTTCTGAGAGTGTAGCTGTGGCGCATGTTAAAAAATGCACCGGGTGCAGATATGTTGAATGAGCTTGTTATAAGCGAGACACTCGTATTTTCTCTAGACAGAGTGTTTGTCTATTCAATTGCTTACTCATAGTCTACTCATTTATTGAAACTAGCCTACTTTTAACTGGTGAAACATGCTTTCATAAGCAGCCAAAATAACTGTATTTGCAATGTTTAATGGGGAGGCGCGATGTTGTTTGAAAATGTGCTTTGTGTTTGTAATTCTGCTAGATGCCAGTAGTGTTGCAGAAACTACATTCTTCACCCTTAAGGGACCATGAAGAAAAGTATGAATAAATTGCATGGTGATTTAAATGACCATTTAAACATCTGTTTGGTAAAGGATCCTTCAGGTACCTGAAGTGTGAGGGGAATGTCCTTCCTCCAGTCCTCCAGCCAGTCTTTCACTGGATGTTCCCAGCACACCGATGGGTAGGGCCTGGTCGCCTGAGGCCAGATCCGCTTCCGGCTCCTCGCTCAAAGGAAACGCAATGTCACTCACCGGCTCCTCTTTAACCTTTAAGGGTTTGGAATCCTCCAGAGCCTTTTCTGGATTCACGAGTCTCTCGTACTCTTCTGAGAGCTCCTTACTGACCTACAGTCAAAGCAATGTCAATAAAAGCTGCATGTGCAGTCATGTAGGAACTGAAGCTGAAATGACATTGGAGATATCTCACCTGCAGCATGTAGCTGTGGTAATCTTTGATGCGGACCTGCCAGAAGCGCTGGAGCGCCAGGACGCTGCCGATGCCCACCTCATGAAACACCTGTTCCACCACATCAGGGAAAGGTGTAGAGCCCCGACAGGCCTCTCTATCAACAGCCACGCGCAGCAACTTGGTGAGCCGCAGGTAGTGTTCGTGAACCATATCGGTCAAAGTCTCCAACACGCTCTCATTGGCCGACTCGAATCCAGCGTGAGCGAGCACTGTGGCGACCGACTGGTACAGAAGCTGACGGCAGGACAGCCAGCTCAACTCAGTGACTGGCTCACCTTTACCTCTAAAAGGAGGGAAATGTGGAGAAGTTTGGAAATCAGGAGAAAGATAGAGAAGAGGACAAGACATCTAATTAGGAATCACAGGACAATAAAGTTTGGACCTTTTCTAAATAAACTCAAAAGAGTTTTGTTTTTTTGAATAGCTGATGATACCTAGAGAATCAAGATAAATGTAAATGTGGGCTTTGAGGTTGTAGGCCTTACAGACAGACAAGGGTCAAGAATGTATAACAGTGTTGATGATTTGTAATAAAATCTAGGTCAGAATATAAGTCGAATTCTAATAAATGTTTGTTGCATTCATGTTGGTTTCATATGCGTTTGGTAAACAATTTTTTTTTTTTAATAGTCTATATTTTTAGTCTAAAAATATCATGTGGTGTAACCAGGGCCTAAAATGAACACTCGCCAAGTGCCAAATAAGAGAAAAAAATCAGCGTTGGCGAGTAAGACTCTTTTGCGTCTTAAGGTCCTTGCACATTGAGTCGGAAATTATGCACGTTAAAAAATAAATACGACCTCACGTTGTGTCAATCACGTTTATACACTGCCTCCTTCAGAGCCACCGAATGTCGAATACGAAAAAACACATACGAAAATTTTGAACTCCGTGCGCAAGGACCTTTATTGTGCTTAAATTGTCAAATACACATAAGGTTTACATAAACACAGTCATTTCTATCTTAAGTGGATGTAAACGGATGCGTGTCAGTATATTAGATCTGTGCATGAGCTCTTAAAGTGACAGCGGCCTAATATAGCCTACCTGCTGTTGTCTGTGTCATTAATGTTAATCAAACTATGAAAGACAGAGCAAATCACTCACTGCTCTTGACTGAATAACTTTTGTAGCTTTAAGAATCAGTGTATATTTAATTCATACAGTGAAGTCTATGTAATCTTTTATTTTTACATTTGTTTGTTCAATTTCTTACTTGAATGCTACTGTTACCGTAAATGTACCTACTGTGGCTGAAAATATTAATGCACTGTTTATTTCATTTGTATCTTGTATTGTATGTCTCCTATTATTTGTTATTTGCATCATTGTTCTTATTTTGGACGATTTTGGACGTATCGCCCACCGCTACTTTGGCCTAAATGGTCAGTCATTCTTTTATCTTTTGTTACCTTGTAAAGCTACATTTTTAAAACAGGGAAGTTGGAGTGCTGTGACTTGCAACATAGTCTTACAAACCAACATGAAAAAGAATCATGATAAGATTGTGGATCGTGATCCTGTCTGAAAAGAATTGTGATATATTTTTGCTACATTTTGCCCAATTTACAAGGTAAAGGGATTTTTTTAAACATTATGAATTAATATTTAACCCTAAATAAATGTATATTAGTTTCTGGGTAGTTGCATCACATGAGATTTTACAAGCTGAACTAACCTTGCCTTATAAAAATAGAAAAGGTTACAATTAACTGATATTTTAAGAGACTTATTGACCTGGACACTCTCTATGAAATCATTTCCTGTTTTAAGTTTTGCTACATAATTTGTTTTCTAAGAAATAATAAAATTCTGCATAATAAGGTTCTCATTTAATTAATTTCATTCTTTTAATGAGGTGTTTTACTTCATTATGACAGCAGGGCAGTTGCACCACCCTGACATTTTTACTTTATGCACCCATCAAATATCATTCAAAATTAGATGCAGATGTGTTCACCCTACAAGAGATGCAAGTATGAGTTTCATTTTAATGGATTTTTAACATATTTTTTGAAAAAACAATGCCTGATATACATGATGATCTGCTGACGTACTTGTAGAAGTCGCTCTCTGGGTCACTATGGCGTAGCTGGAATGGATGTCGAGGAGCTTTACTATCCAGTGGAAGCAGATCATCAGGTACAGTGGGTGTGACAGGGCGAGGAGGTAGAGCATCCACATCCTCAGGTTTGAAGACACCCTGGGCATCTAGTAATGTGGGCAGAGGCTGCTGGCCCTGCTGGGCAGCAGCAATGAGACCCCGGAGACGACGGGCATGCTGGCTCAGCTGCACGGTGTGGATTGTGAGGCTGCAGGGCTCTGAGGGGATGTCCAGCATGGTGGTGGGACGTGGACGCTGGGCAGAAGGTTGGTGCAGGGGAGGGTCCTGCATCTCCACCTGCCGGAACTCGCGCTGCAGAAGGTCAAAAGAACTGCGGCCCGAGGGAGCCGAAGCCACTGGGAGCTCGCCCCAATAACGCATCATCTTCACACAGTGCTGCTTTGGGCAGTGGCGCAATTCTTGAGGACAATCTGAAACGCAAGTGAGCAAGCAATTTCATTTTATAGCACAATTACGTTGTCCCGAAATGCTTTACAACAACGATGACATTAAAACCAACAGTTACTGATATACAAATATGTATACATCATTGTAGTGTTTGTTGCACTGCCTTTATTTTATGCAAATTGTAAAAAAGAAAAAAATAAGTATATTGAAATACAATGGTTCTCTTTAGATTGTCAGACAGTCACAAACAAACTCAAAAGTAAAAGAACAAAATATATAAGTTAATGGTCTTAAAAATATGATTCATTTCCTTTATCATTTTTTTATTTTGGACATGTTCTTCATGAGATTCGCTTTCAGTACTAAATTTTACAGCTACTTCAATACTGATATGCTATATTATGCACATAAAACGTGTTATTTATGTATTGTGCAAACTTTCATATATTTAAAGACTTTTTGAATTGACACTGCACAACAGACGCCCTGCAGACTCTAATGTTTAATGTAACAATTATAAAGCCTAATCATCAGAAAACAAACTGCTTGCTTTAACGTTACCTTTTATGAGTAGATGATCATCATAACGATGAAAAATAGCAAAATAGTGCAATATATATCATTTATTTTCAGTTCCGACAAAAAGAACGTATAACCGATTAGCGGCTGCCAGGTACAACACTAAAATATTTCCGTGGAAAATGTAAATAGTTCCTAGACATTGGAGATAACAGATAAGAATTTAAGATGTTAAATTGGACATATATATTACAGATAATTATTATACATCCACATTAACATATTCTGATACATTTCTTGTTATGAACAAAATAAGATTTTTTAATAAGAATAACATTAATTCAAGACTACAGGAACGGAATCATAAAAGTGTTGCACCAAACACACCATGTCGGTTACTGAACACACGATGGAATCTGAACGCAGCGAGCAAATAGAAAATAATAAAACTGAAATAGAAACAGAGAAGAGTTTGGACCCTACTTGTGATAGCAAACAGCACATCACCAGCACTAATGAAAACACAGATGATCCTTTTAAGAAACCGGTTATTTTCGCGGCTCCATCTCTCACGGTGAGGAAACCAGGAGGATCATCAAACTCAACCAAGAAACTCACTGAAGAATTAAGATCAGAGAATAAAGACACACATCTTAATACTAAACACCAGCCGACAGACACTCAGACAGACCCATCCGATCATCCATCATCCGAGAGAGCTGAGGCACAGAAGGTGGGTCATTGACAAATAAAAATCATTTTATTACAATTTCGGTTGTTAAATTACATTTCAAAGTGTTTAAATTCATATTTGACTATTTTTAGGCCTATGTCAGGCGGTAAAACCAAATATTTGTATGTTGTAGTTGTGCCACCTGACATGGAAAATGTACCAACCTTCCCATACTTGAAATGAGCAGTTTTGATTATTTGGGCTCGTCTGGATGATGCATTATCATGTATCATCTTTACTGTTATTACCTTGTCAAATCATAATAAGAGCCATGTTTGCAGTTGTGTCACCCTGACATTTGAGAACATACAAATTGCTGGACAAAACGTTGTTCAATTATCTGTAATACTACTGATATTTCAAAAATGTGTTTATGTGAAAGGTTTCAAACCTTAAATGATGCTATAGCATTTAGTTTAACATTTTTTGTTATTAGGACACCATATTAAATAGTTTTCTGAATCTGTTCATTTGTTCGGACAGTTGCACCACCTGACATCTTGGGGGTTTAAGATAACGAAACATAGAAATGATATGTATTATTTAAATATACTAAAAATGAATTCAAACTAAGTAGGTTTTATAGAATAAAGTGATATAAAGTAGCCTAGGCCTACCGGTCAAAAGTTTGAAACATTACCATTTTTAATGTTTTTGAAAGAACTAAGTCTCTAATGCTCATCAAGGATGCATTTATTTGATCAAAAATACAGAAGAAAAACAATAATATTGTGAAATATTCTTACAATTTCAAATAATGGTTTTCTATTTTAATGTACTTTAAAATATAACTTATTTCTGTGATGCAAATCTGAATTTTCATCAGCCATTACTCCAGTCTTCAGTGTCACATGATCCTTCAGGAATCATTCTAATATGCTGATTTATTATCAATGTTGGAAACAGTTTAGTCAAATTAGTTTAAAAGAAAATAATGCACTTGGACACAAAAAGATGCATGTCATGTCATTGACCCAGGTCCAGCCCAAACCAAAAGACACCAGACCCAAGATCACTGCCAAACTACCTCCGGCGGGCAAGTTTCCTCCTGTCCCGTACACCGAGCCCCCGTGGGGATCTGTTCCTGACATCAGCTACTCGTTCGAGCTGCTGAAAAACGGGGCGATACTAGACGCGGTCCCGCTGACCCAGAGGAGTTACTTCGTGGTGGGTCGGCTGCCGGTGTGTGACGTGTCTCTGGAGCATCCGTCCATCTCCCGCTATCACGCCGTGATTCAGTACCGGGGCACAGCCGGGCAGGACGGGGGCCTGGGAGAGGACACGGGCTTCTATGCCTATGATCTGGGCAGCACTCATGGGACTTTTGTGAATAAGAACAAAATACCCCCTAAAACATACATAAGGCTCCGAGTGGGACATGTTATAAAGTTCGGGGGAAGCACGAGACTCTTTATTCTGCAGGTATGTATTTTTTAAAGGGATTGTTCACCCTAAAAGGAAAATTCTGTCATTATTTACTCACCCTCAAGTTGTTCCAAACCTGTGTGAGTTTCTTTCTTCTGATGAACACAAAAGAAGATATTTTGATGAATGTCAGTAACCAGACAGTTGATGGTAGCCATTAAAAAATTTAATAAAAAATACAATTGAAATCAATTGGGCATCAACTGTTTGGGATAGCTAAAACATATTTTAAAAGCTTCTTACACTGTTTAAAAGAAATCATAGATATTTGGGTGGGTCCCACTTAATATTAAGTGGCTTTAACTACTATGTACTAACATTGAAATTAATAATTTGATACAATGGACTTATTGTGTACAAACATGTTTTTACATTGTACTTATATTTAAAAAAAAATACCTGCATGTAATTACAGCTGTAATTAATTTTTGTAATTACATTTGTAATTACACTGTTGACCCTTCCTTTACACCTAAACTTACCCTTAAACCTGCCCATACCACCACACCTGTCCCTAACCTTACCCGTGTCACACCTCAATACCAGCAATGCGTTTTACAATACAATAAGTACATAGTACTTAAAGCCACTTAATATAAAGTGGGACCGATATTTGTTTTAAGTGTTATTGGTCTACTGATATTTACCATGATTTACCAGATTAATTCACCAGGGTATTGACATCGTAGTTGTTCATAATACATGGCATTTTTTCTGGCTTTACAATAGTAACAGATGTAGTAAACTACGGTTCCACCAGAAACTGTAGTTACCAATATTATGATATATATTTAAAAGTCCAGCAGTTAATGAAGTTCTGAATTTTTTTATTTGAATGTACACCAACTAACTAATGATTGGTTGACCTGATAATTATTATATTGTTTTATTTTTTATTATTTTTAGTTAAGTATATTCATAATAGATTTACCTCATGCTCATTATTGCTTGAACGTGAACATCAGTGATACCAGATTACGTGTTTTCCCAGGGTCCAGAGTTTGACGAAGAAGCAGAATCTGAACTGACGGTGACAGAGCTCAGAGAACGTGCTAGAAAACAGAAAGAAGCGCTGGAGAAGAGGATGCTGGGAGATGGCTCAGATGAGGAGGAAGAGAAAGAGGAGAGTGAATCCAGCGCTACGACGAGAAGCTCCTCAGACGATACTGGCTGCTCGTGGGGAATGGGTAACAATGAGAACAGATGATCCTCGAGCCGTTAGAACTACCTGAGTGTTTGTTGTGAACTTACACTTTGTCTTTGTTTGTTTGTTTTTAGATGAAGAGGCAGTGCCGGAAGAGGATGAGAATGAGGAGAATCCATTTGCCACAGAATTCCAGGAGGATCAGGAAGCAGCTTACTTAAAAGATCCAAAAAAGGCCTTACAGGGCTTCTATGATAGAGAAGGTAAAATATAAACTGAAGTTAGACTAAGGCCGGCGACACACTGGCTGCGTGGCGTGTCCGTTTTTATTTCGGCTCCCATGTTAACAGGTTAGAGCTTGCACACTGCCTGCGTGACGCACGGAAAACGCAAGCATGCTAGAAATAGAACCGACGCCTATTTTTCACGCGACACGCAAGCGTGTTGGAAGCATTTCCAGGCAAAATAGAATAGGAAAAGATGTTTATATGTCATTTTGACACGAATACGTATTAATAAATGTCATTTTGATGTTTGAAAGTGTCTAGGTTTTGACATAAATGCAAATAGAAATGTAATTTTAAAAAGTATTATCGATTTTCAAATACTGCACCTCTCAATACAGAACGAAATATTCTATAGCCTATTTTGCCGTCAACACTGCCGACGTTGTCTTTGCTGCTATATACTTATGTTTAACATGAAGTATAGGCCTTCCACAACTCTCTCCCCATATGTCGAATATATCACCAATGAGGCTTATCATATTATGTCACCTAGCAGCAGCAGCGCCGCGTCAGACACGTTTCTGGTGGGCAAAGACATGGAAAACGCCACGCAGCTGACACGCAACAGAAACGCCACGCTCACACCACGCAGCCAGTGTGTCGCCGGCCTAAGGGGGTGTTTACACAACATGACTTTCAACTTAAAACAGAAAACCTTTCTGTTGGCCGTTCGTTTTCACGACAGCCACGTTTTGCAGGCCTGGAAACGCGAACTCTTGAAAACAGGTTTCAAAGTGCAAGTTTTTGAAAGCGATACTGTTATCGTCTCTGTGTTACGTGGCCAGTCTATAGACACGTAGTGTTTCTTTACGAAGTGACATCGCCAACTACTGGCCTGGCAGCAGAATACAGCGTTTTAAGTCGTTATCGTGGATCCGCGTGAACGGGGATCGTTTTGACATCGTTGTCAACTTTTCAAAAACACGCAAAGGAAAAACGTTTCCGTTTTTAGTGCATCGTTGTCGTGTAAATGTACCCTTAAATGTAATACATTTCCTCACCACACACATCCGTGAAGTCACATACGTGGATTTAACTGTTTATTTTCATTGCAGGAGAAGAACTAGAGTTTGAATATGAAGAGAAAGGCCATGGCTCTTGGCTCTGCAGAATTAAGTAATCACTTCATCTCTATTTGTAGCCAAACTACCTTTTTTGGTTTTATTGCAGTTTAGCTCCAGCTCAGTGTTCAGTGGCTATACAATTTCCACTTATTGATAAATGATACAGGTGATTTTGATGACATTTTATTTGGATATTTATAATATATTTCTGTGTGTTTTAGGCTGCCGGTGGATGATGCCATGGGCAGGCAGCTGATGTCTGAGGTGACCCACACAGGGAAGAAGAAAGACGCTGCCGTCCAGTGCTGTTTAGAGGCCTGCCGGATCCTGGAGGCTCGAGGGCTTCTGAGACAGGAAGCAGGTAGGCGTCGCCAAAGCAGATTCAGGACTGAGCTCAGACTCATGGAGCTGTCAAATAAACCATTTGTTTAAAAAAAAATGGTCCCACTTTATATTAAGTGGCTTTAAGTCAAACAAAATTACCCCATTGTAAAAACACAAATACATTGAGTGAGCGAACATTTAGGAGAGATAATTGTAAAGGCTAATTGATCAATGTGAATAAAAGCCTAAATTAAAATCTGTTCATCATATAAAGCGATCATGTCTCGTCATTAAACCGCTCCATTCATATGGATTACTGTTACGATGTGTCTTGTACTTTTTGAAGCTTGAAAATATTGATTACCTAGTCCTAGACTTTCAATGGATGGACATAAAAATTATGGGATAATTTGAAAATGGGATCGATATTTTTCAAGGTATTGTATCGAAATGAGAAATTCCAGTATTGTGACAACATGTAAAGGACCGCTCAGCCTGCGCTCTATACAGTTTCATGACTGAACTAGATATTTATATTTATATTATAATGCTGACAGGTCAATAGACTTGCCCACTCACAAACATTCTATTTGCATCTCTTTACAGTGTCCCGCAAACGCAAGAAGAAGAACTGGGAAGATGAAGATTTTTATGACAGTGATGACGACACGTTCCTTGACCGGACTGGTGTGGTGGAGAAGAAGAGGAAGGAGCGCATGAAGAAGGCCGGAAAGATTCAGGAGCGTCCTGATACGTATGAATCACTGGTGAAGAATAGTTCTTTTGTGATTATTATTACCCATGTCCTGTGTGTGCTGCACCTGGCATTGATGTAATATGTATTCTTTCTTAGCTAGCCAAACTGGCCAAGGTTGAAAAGGAGCTGGCTGACACTGAGAAAAGGCTCAGTTCTTCTGGGAAAGGTGAGGCGGTGAAAGTCTGCTTTTCCTCCATATTTCGTCATGTGTGAGTTTACACTCCCTGTTTGTTGTCCTCGTTCAGGAGGCTCCAGTTCTTCCACAGACGATCCTCTGGATGCTTTCATGAGCGCGGTACGGAGTGAGGTGGCGCTGGATGGGGTGGAGAGAAAGAAGCTTCATTTACATGTAGCTGAGCTGAAGAAGGAAGGTCAGAGACTGCGCAAGCTAGCGGATCTGGCTAAACCTACCCAGATGCCCTCATTACAGCCCGGCGGGTGAGCGGTGTTCCCTCCACATCCACTGGGCATTTCAATACCTACTATCAGGGTTCCCACGGGTCCTTGAAAGTTTGTGAATCTGAAAAAAAAAACTAATTTGATTTGAAAATAAACGTACAGGTCCTTGAAAGTGCTTGAATTTATTTTGTGCAAGAAGTTTCCTGGAAAAAATTCCATATTTTTCCTTCCGGTCCGCTACTGAGTAATTTCGCTAGCACTTCGTGGCCTATGCACACTAGCTTGCTTGGTTTACGTTAGTTTCGCGCATTACATTAAGTGTTTCCGTGTGAGGTACTTTGTGTTGTACGTTGCCATCCATGACGTTCACGCGCGCATGAAACTACTATGATGGTACCTCAACGTTTCACAGACACACCGTGAAACATTGCAAAAATAGGCTGAAACGATGTAACCTTGCTCTCACTGGAAATGTGTCCCCACATTAAGTCCTTGAATTTGAGGGTATTGGACCTGGAAAGTCCATGAATTTGAAATTAACCAAGGTGTGGGAACCCTGTACTATGTATTCGGACATACTACTACTACAGGTGTACTATACAGTAGGGAAGTATTCTGTTTCTGGCACAGCAATAGTGTTCCGTTAATTATTTGTGTGGACGTTTTTATGTGTTTTGTAGGGCCCTTTTATTTCCGCAAAAAAACGGCAAAGGAATCGCAGGATCCAGTCATAATTTAATTTACTGTAGAACTCAGAATGTCTCAAAATTTGGATAAAGAAATCAAAAGTAGTGTTGAATGCTTAATCAAATCGCAATATGGACTAGTGTCTGGATGAAAAGTTTCTGTTCTCATAGTAAATGTGTGGCACAGTTTCGTCTAAACCACACGTTTAACTGTCTAACTATATGAGGACACTCCACAACGTGACAACAAGAGCTGCTCGGAGCGTTTCATTTGATAAAACTATCGTCAAATACACACAGAATCTCAAAGGTCTTCACTTATATATTACTTTTTGTACAGCAGAATGTACTTCTCAAAGTGATAATTACAATAAAAGATTAATTAAATTGTTAGTTAATTCATGTATGGGATTACCACTGTTTTTGTTAATAAATGTGTATTATATCAAAACAAAAGAATCCAGAAAATTAAAACAGACAACATGGAATTTCTGGAGAAAATAGGAGGAGAACGCATTTCATAGGGCAGTAGTATTGCTCATTTTAATTGATTACACATGCTTTAATTACACCATTAATACGGAAAAATTAAAACATAACATTTTTAATAGCATAACAAAAAACACGTAATTTGAGAAAAAAATAAAACTGATTTAATATGTGTGAAATATTGTTGTCTTTTTTTTTTTTTTTACAGTAGTCAGTCCACGGACTCTGAGAAACCTAAGAAGTTATCTCTACCTATGTTTGGAGCCATGAAAGGAGGGAATAAATTCAAACTGAAGACTGGAACAATAGGAGTGAGTCTTTCCAAATTGAAATAAAAACAAAATTTCCTTCAAATGTTTCCTGAAGGTAATTACCTTCAAATCTCTCTCTCTCTCTCTCTCTCTCTCTCTCTCTCTCTCTCTCTCTCTCTCTCTCTCTCTCTCTCTCTCTCTCTCTCTCTCTCTCTCTCTCTCTCTCTCTCCTCCCCCTCTCTCTCTCTCTCTCTCTCTCTCTCTCTCTCTCTCTCTCTCCTCCCCCTCCCCCTCCCCCAAATGAGCAGACCTTACCCCCAAAGCGAGCCAATCTGCCTCCTGAGCTCTTCAATATGAAGGAACTGCCCCCTGGTGGTGAGAAAGAGGAAGAAGAAGAGGAGGAGGAGGAGGAGGGAGAAAACAACAAGACTGAGGCTGGTGTCATGGAGGTTATTCAGTCTGCAGAGACGGCCAGCTCAGACAGCGCACACCACACTAATGGTTAGACCTTGACCAACATAACTACCCTCTGCCTTAACACTGGGTACTTAGGTACTCAAAATTACTAATGCTAGATTTGCAGTATAGAGTGTATAGTGTAATTCTATATCTGACCACAAGTAGGCAGTGTTATGCTACTCAAAATGAGTTAAATGTGTGTTATTTGTTGTCTACCTTTTGAGATTTGTTAACCTGTAATCCATAGGTTCATAGCTAATATGTATTACTAAAATATTTCTATTTGTGTGTCTAGAGAAAGAAGACCATGAGGACCAGCCTGCTAAGATAGTTACATCTCATGAAAAAGAGAAACACAAGTCATCCCATCTTCACAAAACCAAAAGTGACTCTGCTCCAAAAGGTAGAAAATCACATATTCTGTGGCATAAATATGAAGTTTCTGTCATTGGTCCATTGATTGCAGTTGCATTTGGTGCTTCTAAGTTTTAAGTGAATAATAATGGTTGACAGTTATCTGATGCACTTTGTTTTAAATTATGATTCATATCCCAGCAGAAGGAGTAGACCATGATGTCTCAAATGATCAGAGTACAAAGACAAGTACAAAGAAGAAAGTTATTGGCCCAAGCAGGGTAAGTATTTATGTAAATGACTCAACTCAAGACATAAGATATGCATCCAAAGATTATTTAACTAAAGTGATAAATAAACCATGAACGGTTTGTACCTACAGTGGCCCCAAAATATCAAACAAAGTGGCATTTATTTCACAGAAACAAACAGAAGAACACTTTTCAAGCCAAACATTTAAAAAATATATATATATATTCGATATTAACTTATAAAACTACTAATATACTGTTATAAATGAGGAAGAAAAAAGTATTTGGACATTTTCTGGTTGTCAGACGAGATGTTCATGGTTAATATGATTAATTATGGGGTCACAATGCAAGCTAGAATAGCTTTTGAACTTTATATTCTTTGAAGAATCCTGAAAAAAAAAGAAATTTATCATGGTTTCAACCAAACCATTAAGAACAACTGTTTTGCTAAAAACAAGAAATGCTTCCTGAGCCGCCAAATCCGCATATTAGAATGATTTCTAAAGGATCATGTGACACTGAAGACTGGAGTAATGATGCTGAAAATTCAGCTTTGCGTCACTGGAATAAATTACACTTTAAAATATATATTAATATAGAAAACAGTCCGAACGCCAAGAGAACACGACAGCGTTTATTGAGTTTCGTCTGCCGCTCTGAGACATTTATGATGGAGGAAAAAAGAGCCACAGTTTCTTCCTCAATTGCAGCAACTTCCCCGTATTATGACAAATATGCTGCGCCAATTTCCCAAGAAGTGACGATCTTGTTCTCTTGAACACATGGGAAGGAAACGCTGCTCCAATTTTGTCCATAAGTTGAATTCACAACATTGAATTGAAAGTTTATCTTTATCTTTAACTTCATCTTATCAAACTTTCATCCTATATTCATTGTGCCGTTTATTTCCAAGGTATTGAAAAAAATATATATCTTTTTACAGCTTCAGACCTTCTTAAATGACAGACCTTCTTAAATCATATTGTTAAAAAGTTTCAGTCGGGGTTTAAATCTCCGCACAGCACAGAAACCGCTCTTATAAGAGTTCTCAATGATGTTTACATGGGTACAGATTCGGGAGATTCCGTCATTTTAGTAATGTTAGATTTGTCTTCTGCTTTTGATGCTGTCGACCATACGATTCTCGTTTCTCGAGTCTTGCGTTGGCCTACGGGGCGAGGCTTTAAGCTGGTTAAAATCTTTTTTAACTAATAGACTTTTCTCTGTAAAAATGGGACGTTTCTCCTCTTCCCTCCGAAATGTATCTTGCGGAGTGCCTCAGGGTTCTGTCTTAGGTCCTGTCCTATTCTCCCTATGGGCACTTTCACATCTGTAGTTCGGTTCATTTGGTCCAGACCAAGGGCGAAAAATTATACTTTGTTGCATTTTTCAGGCGTTTTGGTTCCTTTTCACACCACACTGATCGCTCTGGTCCAAATCAGTTGATGAGTTGGCCAGATGTGTCTTGAACGTATTTCCATAACTGCAATTCGATTGGTCAGAATTAACGTGCGGGAAAATTCCAACAGAACTCCCGGAAGTAAACAAAGAGGAGGAAAATCCGGCAAAAAAAACGCCGCTTTTTACTATGGAGAGACGACTGCGTGGGCTGATTATATCCCTGGTCATAGTTTATTATATAGTTTGTCTATGAAACCCCCTTTCCCTGAGCTGTTTGCTAAACAAAACAAAGATTTCGCTGTTCTTGTGAGTTTTTGAAAGTTGGGACCTAATATGGTCATCAGACCAAATTTCTATGAGGCTCCGCACCTCCTCACAACTCCAAGTGTGTCCGTGAGCTGCCATGCTAAAAGTGCAAACTGTCAACAAATATTAGTCCTCATCCCATAATGCACAGCGCAGCGGACTACGGCAGCTGGTTTAGTCCAAAAATGCGCAGGTCTTTGGCAGTTGGGTCTGTTCGAGGTCGGATCACATTCTCACCACAAACGAACCGCTCCAGAGTTCGTTTGAAAGCGTACCGAGACCTCCTTGGCCCGCTTTTGGTGCGCACCCGAGTGCCGCATTCACACCTGCCCAAACGAACCGCACCAAGGGGGACACCGGACTCTAGTGCGATTCAACCGAACTAAATGAGGCAGGTGTGAAAGCACCCTATATCTACTTCCTCTGGGTTCTATTTTTAGGAAACATTCATTTCACTGTTATGCTGATGACATGCAGATTTATATGCCTTTGTCTAGGAAAAATAAAAGTGCTCTAGACAGTTTGACAGCATGTCTTGAGGAGGTAAAAGCTTGGCTCGCCAAGAATTTCCTATTTTTGAACTCAAGACAAAACAGAAGTTATTGTTTTTGACTCCTCAGAAACCAGGCCAAGACATGATCTTGGATCTCTAGACCTATTTATCTCTCCCCGAGTATAGAATTTAGGTGTGATGTTGGATAGTCCCCTTAAATTCAATAAGCAAATTAGTGCTCTCATTGGATCCAGCTTTTTCTATCTTCGCTCTCTAGCAAAAATCAAATCTTATCTTCCCAAGCGCTCGTTGGAGACTGCGATCCATGCTCTAATTACCTCACGCCTGGACTATTGCAACTCCCTTTATTTTGGTGTATCAAAGTCCCAAATGGCACGCTTACAGATTGTTCAAAACGCTGCGGCGAGATTCCTGAAGGGAAAGAGAAAATGTGAGATCCCTTCATTGGCTACCGATACATTTCAGAATTGAATATAAAATTTTAATACTAGCGTATAAATCTTTAAATGATTTAGCACCTTCTTATCTGTCTGACCTACTCCATTTATATTCTCCCACTAGAAGTCTTAGATCTGAAACGAAACTTCTTCACCCGGCTAAAATCAAGGGGAAACCGAGCTTTTGAAGTGGCTGGCCCCACACTGTGGAACAAGCTCCCACTTTATATTAGATCGACTTGTCTCAACTTATTTATTTTCTGTTGCTTTTAGCTCATAATGATTGTTCTGTTTTAAACTGTGTTTATTATTATTTGTGTTACTAATTTCTATTAGCTCTATTTTCTCTGTGTACAGCACTTTGGTCGGCCAGTGGCTGTTTTTTAAATGTGCTTTATAAATAAACTGAACTGAACTGAAAGTTGGTTTTCTTGTTCCCTGATATTTCTATATTTCCACATATATCTCCAGCCTCCTGTGACCATGTCCAAGCAATACCCAGAGGACGACCCTGACTACTGCGTTTGGCTTCCTCCATCAGGTACAAAGCTTCCCTTCTTCATCCCTGTAGGCTGTGATATTATTAAGTCATATGAAACCATACATAGAAATCAAGAAAATCAAGCATTAATCTCAATTTACAGGCCCTTGCTGAATACTTAAAAATTAATTTCAGCGATTTATTTGCTTTTTTGATCTTAGAACATTTCAAACACCGTTATAACATTTCAGAGGATTAGAGACTTGGGGAAACACATTAATACCTGGCCAAAGAGTTTACTTTAAAGTCACATGGTTATTACAAGAGAAGGTTCTCTTTATTTCTTAAAAGATTATTTTAATTTCTGAAAAATTATTTCCAGTTTCTGCCAGAATCCACTTTTATTCAGCAAGGACACATACATAATTTTTTAATGGACAGTACAATATCCTTTGTTATATTCCATAATCCTTTGTGTGTGAATCCTTTCTTGTTGACCGAATATTAGAATAATATTAGAATATTAGATTTAATTTCCATTTTTCAGAATGTAAATAGGAACATTTTCAGATTCAGAAAATCAGAAATTTTTCTATTTACATTCTTGATAAATGTCCCTAATGGATAGAAATAAGGGTAACACTTTACAATATAAGGTGCATTAGTTAATGAATTAACTAACATTTAACTAATAATGAGCTATACTTTTTTTTTTTTTTTTTACAGCATCTTTGATCATCTTAGTTAATAAAACATACAGCTGTTCATTGTTAGTTCATGTTAGATCAGGTCCATTAAATAATATTATTTATAGTAAATGTTAAAATCAACTAAGATTAATGAATGCTATTTTCATTGTTAGATCATGTTAACTAATATACAGGTAACAAATGTAGCCTTATTGTAAAGCAAATAAAGTCCTGTCCTACATTAGTTTGCTTTAAATTATGAAAGTTGAATGCATTGCATTTCTTTGACTAGACATTTAAGCGGGTGAAACGAAGACATGATTGTGTGTGTGTGTGTGTGTGTGTTTTGAACAGGTCAGTCTGGTGACGGTCGGACTCATCTGAACGACAAGTACGGATACTAAATACAGAAAGTGAAGACTTCCTTCAGCCCAACCGTTCATCTTAGTCTTTGGGAGTGCGCAGATCGATCATTTTCTCTCTGTGTCCTTTTTCCCGACTTTATACTTCATCTGCAAACAAGGAACGTCGTGACTCAAGTAGCTCAGATGAGCTGAGATGTTTCTAGCACTTGGTAATGGAAACAGCTTAGTCTTGTGACTGATTTTCACTTCCCTTCGACCCAATTTTCATTAAAATGCAATCGTTTTCCACACGTGGTTTGGGGCCAAGTTGCCAAGTCCAGTTTTGAAGTGGAGACTGCTTAAGGTTTGGGTAAGGATCTGTTTGCAGGATTGTTTTCATAGGCACTTACTTGACTGGTTCTTCTCCACGCTAGCATACCAAACTATTTTAGTGGTCTAGAAAAATGAATCGGTTTTCTGCTTTACCAGTTGGAATATATTGGTTTTGACGTTGCATTTGCTTCAGATGCATCATGCCAGTCACTTATGTTTAAGCACTGCTGTTGTTGACAAATCTCTCTCCACGGTTTGCTGTTCTGGGATCATTTCACCAGCCTTAAGTGGGCTCGGTAAACACTCGATCCGCTGTTCTGGGTCACTCTCTGTGTAACGGCGGACTCCCTCCTCAGTTCGGCTCCGTATGGCGAGCGAGCGCTCCTGTTGGATGCGGTTCTGTTGAGAGAGAGCCGGCTTTACCAGCCATCTGGACACTTGCTTGGCATTCTAGGATTGGGAGCAAGCTGTTAATGAATCAGTCTATGTGTGTGAGCTCTGCGTACATTATTTGTGTGTGTGTGTATTCGCTTCTCTTGATATTAATGAAGAGTGACTCAGTGTTGGTGATGTGTTGGCGTGTCCAAGGAAGGATTAGGCCCCCCACGTTCGCTACTACGCGCTGGTCTCTCCCTCTGTTTATCCAACTCTTTTAATGCTCTTGAGTTCTCCATTGTTTGGAGAGCATGATTAGTCGCATACAATATGTGTATTTTGTTATGTATATTTTGTAAAATAAACCATTTTTTCCTGTGTCTCGCCAACATGGGGGCGTGTGTTGAATGTTTGGGTCATAAAGTTGTAATCAAGTACATCCAAGGCAAGGCAAGTTTATTTATATAGCACATTTCATACACAATGGCAATTCAAAGTGCTTTACATAGAAGAAATTAAAATAATAAAAAGAAATAAGAATAATGATCATCATGATCAACTTTTCTGAATGACCAATTGTACACAATCTGCTACATTTTTAGCAAGTAAAAGGCCTTTTATTCTAAACACGTGGTATACGGGGCTTGACATTAACTTGGTTTTCCAAAGTTACTAGCCACTCAGCATTTTCACTGGCCACAATTTTGACATCAATACCATGGGGGAAAGACTGCCATATAGGTATTTTTAATAATATCTTATAATTTGGCTGCAGATATATTAGGCTGCTGTCCCTTTAAAACCTGACACACTGATCCATCACACCGTTTTCATTCTCAACTGTTTACGTTCACTTAAAACATAACTGACTGTGTTTACATGAATACTCGCCAAGACTGGCATTATGACATTATTTTGTGTGCATTTGACTGTTTAAGTGCAATAAAAAAGAGCTCAATTTAATACTGAGAGGCGGCTTTATGTGCCACACTTTGGGTGTTTGAGCACAAAATCTGTGAGAATGAGTAAAATTGTCGGAGAGATGAGAGGTGTCGTATGTCTATTCTGCAGAAAAGCGTTTCAGATATTTCAATATGTATCGAATAAATCAATATTTTTGACAACACTAAATTGCACTTAGTTTATTATTTCAGATGCATTTTTAAAGAACTACAATCGAGAAATGTAATTTAAATTCCAACTCGCCAAAGTAGCTAATAGGAGTGAAAATGCTGAATCCATCCGCATTTATTGTCAAGCCCCGATTGTTAGTAATATTTCAAGATGAACACTTACGGGACGGAAGCAACTTAGGTTTACTTGATTACCCTTACAGATGTTTTTAGAAAAATCATGTTCAAATGTGAGTTTCAAAGTTGATACATCTTTTGTTTATTTGTGCATTTTATCTAAGTAGTCTATAAGATCTCACTGATTTACATCACACGATATCAGAATTTCATCTTACTTTTTGGCCATATAATTTTCAGCAAAATTGCATGTTTTTGCTCATTTTGGGCCTCGAATAAAATGGTTGTTTGTTTTCTCTCTCCTCGAGTGTGAGCTCCATATTCTCATTCTTTTATCATATATGAGTCATAAAAGCCTGATTTTTCATAAAAGCATTTTTTTTCGATCGTCAAAAGGTTCACTAAACTGTTTCTGTTTATTTGTTCATATGGGCATGTTCAGGCATGTCTCTGGTTACACTCACTGGACATGATCAAGCACCAAACCCCCCAAAATACGTTGATGAACTGTTTCTGTTCACATTTTTACAATATTATTGATAATCTTTTAAAGTAATGTAAAAGGTTCAATAAAAGTTATGCTTACCACAATAATAAAATAGACAGCGGCTATTTGCACCAAGTGAGCGATGGATGCTATTTACACCACGTAAAAATGGCAGTATTTTAATTAGTAGATGCTATTTATATGTAGGACAAATATTGACAGACACTGTTTGCACCTCTGTGTAGTGTAATATTATTATAAAACAGTATGCAATAAAATATTCAGTAGGCCATCTATTACAGACAGTGAATATATATGTATTAAAATCTTAAACGGATGGTGTATTATTGTCCTAACCCTACACTTTAAACAATACAGTCCCACTGCAAAATACACGTTAGGCAATTTATTTCCATTTTTTGTATATTTTTTGATAAGCGATGGGAAACAGGAAAAGAACGAGTTTGGGAAAAGGTAGATTCAACCTCGGGTCAGTCGCATCAAAAGCGTTAGCACCACGCGCCTGACTATCCACACCGCAGGAGTTCTTCATAACTTTATCCGGCTCAATCAGACAATGGTGAACCAGATTTACTTCCAGTTATCACTGTAATTCGTGTAGGTGGAGTTGCACCATGTTAACAATGTTTTGTGGAGAGTCACGTCACGTAAGCTTGTGCAGATATCATGCAAAATTTAGCAGGTTAAACCAGCTTGGTCATGACATGAGTTGAAAGATTGCATGTAAGTGCACACAAATACAATATAAAATACAAAACAATGCTGCTTATATCATTGTCTGCCCATACAACACGATATATGTTGTAAGCAATTTTATCATAAAAGATTGTAGCTATACATTTGAAACTGTCTTTTAATGTTTATCCCTGTGCATTATCCCTCATGATGGTGCCATACACTATTTCATTTTGACTCCTAGACCACTTTGCACAAGGTTTCACAAATTGCTAATCAACTGAATGCATTCCAGATTCTAAACTGAGTGTGTACATATACTGCTTATCCTACAGGAAACTGGATTTGATAGGCATCAGATCGAGCCGTATTATTGTAGAGTATCTTCTGATCGGGCCGCACACACCCATCTTGATGTCTCGATTCCTGGCTCACTTCCTTCAGCCCCTCATCATAGCCGAGCACTGACGTCACTCTCCGGTTCCCTGTACACAAACACACAGCTCATTGCTCTGTTTGGGATCTGGCACAGATAGGCCTGTGGAATCAGCCCACGCTGAAATGAGAATGCTTCTTTATGGTGGATAAGGAACCTGCAATGTTGACAGACTTGCTTATCGCCCGACACATGCAAACACAGCAAAAAAAAAAATGACACAAACACCTTGCCGTAGAGCTTCGGCTCTGTGTGAATATGGTTGGCAGCACTTGTGAACACGTGAGCTGTGTTTGAAATTGCCCCCTATAACCTCATTCACTATGTCCTATGTTACTCCACTAATATAGTCCACTTGAAGGAGTGCACTCGATAACGTCCACTATGGTTTCGGACGCCACTACAAATGGCTGTCCCATCAAATAGGCCCATATTTACGGGTATAGGGGGCGATTTCGTAGCCTGGATGCCAGACGAACTTAGCCCCGCCCACAACATTTTTAGGTCGGGAAGTTCGGTCTGGGCTTGATCCATTGTGGAGCTATTATGCCCGAACCAGAGCTGTTCGGATCAATCAAATTGTCAGGGCGTGCTTTATGCGATGATGGACAGATGATCAACAGTAACGTAATCATCCACGTCATCAACGAGCGCTTGGGTTGAAATCGTTTACAACAAGATGACTGCCGCTGGATAGAATAAATGCATATTTGGCGTGCTGTCCGAGGAGTATTCGGCCCGAAACCAAAGTAGGCTACTCCCCCCGTATTCCTGGCTGTGGAAGAACAAGCCGAGAGTGAGTGGAGGGATGCTGAATACTGTCAAGGAATGACAGGTGAGTTGACAGAGTGAATAAATATATGCTTCCTCTCATGCTGATAGGGTAGAGTCGACCGTAGACGGTAATTGTTTGATGACAAGTTGATTGGATTGATTATTTGAACGTGCTCCTCCCGAACTTTCTTTATAAAACATCATGTGTAGATTCCGCCATCGCGTCTGTTATAGAAGATATCGACAGCACATTCATTTTAAAAGAGGAACAGAGAACCGCGACGATCAAGACATTTGTCGATCGGAAACATGAATGAAAAACATACGTCACTCACTCCGTTGCTCTGATTGGTTGTAGGTCTATCCAATTGAGTGCAGATGCATTTTCTTTCCTGGTTCGGTTGAAACACGCCCCATAATCACAGCCCAATGGAGCAGTATCAGACACACATTCTGACTAGAATCTGAGTATGACGACGTCAGGTTGGCGATTTCGGTCACAGCCATGGAAATCGAAAAATGATGTCATCCGAGCATGCAAGTGCAATATTCTATGCTGTTGTTTTGACAAATTGAAAACACTGATATTTTTTAATTTATGACATTAAATCTCGCCATCTCTGAAAAGCCAATCAAATGTTGATTCTTGTTTTATTACGAGCTCTGTCACGTTCTGTTCCGACTCTCCTCTGTTCGGTATCTTGTTTTAAACGTGTGATTCCCCGGAGGTTCGTCTTCACTCGTTGTGACAACTAACCTTTTAACAAAATGTTCTCTATTTACGGATATGACAAGACACACAAGGTAGAGTGACGCATGTACGCAATTTCCTGCGAAAACCATCCCGACAGATCTTAAATATAAACACTCATAATAGGCTTACCATAGTGAATCAGGGGAAAACAAAAACACGGTTGATGATGTACTGAATCATTATTTAAATGCAAAAAAGTTAGTGTACCTTTAAATCAAAAGTAACAAAAATGAATAAAAAAAGGCAAAATAAAACTGAAATCATGGTATAGATTAGTGCGGTTATCAAATCATAGGCTGCGAAGTCGGTTTAATATAATTTACATTGAAATGACTTTTATTTGATTATACTTAAAAATGTAAGGAAGATCTTAGTTGAAATAGCTGGATTATTATTTTATTGTTTTACAATGTAGAAGCAGGGGGTACTTCACGTAAATATTTTACATCGTTTGGCTGACAAAAAGATTTGGGAACCCCAGCCTGATGGTATCCTAGAACCTAAAAAAGCTCCTAAGGATATGTCAACAACTGCCTCAACTCCTCTGGGGAACACTGGGGGCATAGGTTGGGGTAATTACCCCAAAAAGCGGCAACATCTGTTCTAGACATGCCTTTAAGAGCTTCACCAAACATACTCTGCAATAAGAAAAAGCATTTGAAGTGAATTATAACAAGACACAAACTGGGAAGAAACATTTATTCGCCTCATTTGAGGCATAGAGACAGAAAAGGACAACTTTTCACGTTGCAAGCATGTACTGTACTATATGTCCATATAGCTGTAATTTAAAAAATATTGTATTTGTTTCATATAGATACACAATAACACCTAGGTGAAACTTATGCAACAACTATGAATAATTGTCCTTATTGATCACCCACCGGTTGGCCTAGCTTATTGACCCTTACACGGGTTACAACTTGCAGTTTACATTCAGGAAAAGAAGTATTAAAGTTTGCTGCTAAGTACATCACATCCACTGTCAAAATCCTCAGATGGATTGTTTCTGAAATATACTGCATGGATAGGATTCATGTTGCCCATATTTATGTAATTTTCTACACATCAGAAGAATAACACATAGGCTATGCTCGGAATAGCACACTAGCATACTCATGTTACTATTTCTACAGTATGTTGTATTTCTGGAGAATACTACTGTATATCCCACAGTACACTGTTCAACTTGACCTTTCCTTTCAAGTTTCATTAATGAACTAGAAGACTTTTTTCTTTTTTTTTTTTAGAAATGAATTAATGCGAACAAACATTCCAAAATAAACAACATACCTTTTGAAACATTTATTGCAAATATAATGTATCCTGTTTCACATTCTTTTTTTTTTTTTAATAGTAAACAGTATACAGTGTGTACTTTGCAGTATGCAGCACGCTAGTATTTTATTCTGAACAACAACTGTGTGATAAGGGCTATGATTTTACCCCTGGTGTGTGTGTTCAAACAGTGTCAAAACATTCATAAACTAGATATTGATGGTTGAAGTCATTGTATTTAGGTACATAGTACTGAGTATGCTACATAGTAAGGCGCATGTTTAATATATGATGTTAAAAGACTCTAGCATAGCGTTGTGTTGTTTCCCCCCACCCCCCCCCGTTCTTCACTTAAGATGTAATTACTTTGGAATACACATCAGATAATCAGTATTGTGATTACTGACACACTGAAGCTGAACAATGACTTGGAATGTCTAGCCTGTGCTGTCATTATATCTGATTGTTAGTTTTCCGGTTTACCCTGGTTATAGAGCGAAAAGCTTTATTTTATTACAAACCGGTTTTATTAATTAAGGCCCATTCTGGCATCAAACTGATTGTCTCTCATTACATTTCCCTGTCTAAACAACCAACTGCCTTATAAATTGTCTTGCATGTTACCTTCAACCCAGTGGGTCTCAACACAACCATGTGGCCCAATCGTCAGACGTCGTCAACAATCCGCCGCTCACTCCTTTTAAACCCATCACAGAAACCAAACCATTTGGTTGTGGTTTTATAGATAGCGCAGTGGTCATGGCCTTGTCATTAAAATAAGTTCTAAGTGGGTTTCCTGAGAGATAGAGAGGATGAGACGGCTAAAGGCGAAAGGTTGCGTCTCCTCGTTCCTCTCATACATTCTGGCCCTGATCACATTTCCTGTTTTGTCCACAGGCCTTATCACGGGGCCTTTGTTCACACTAATATCCTGCCAAATTAAAGGCAATGCAAACATACATTGTCTTTATGTTGGGAATTTTTGGTCCACAAGTGATGTTTCGTCTCTGCAAAGGTCCAGTCGTGTCCCTCACGCACACGGAGGTTCCTCAGCGGGGATCAGGGGACTGCAGGGAGGAGCGCTGCTCAGGGGCCGGAAAGCGAAGATGGATGGATCGTAGGAGTATCGGGGTGCGTGACGGCCGCCACTCAGGTTCTGTGAGGGAAACACATGAACAAAAACAAAAGATGAAGTGGGAAGAAACTGGGTTTTAGTTGGAACACACCAAGCCGACGCCGACGAACTAGCGCTGATGAAAGCCGACTGTGTTGTCGGCTCGCGTCGGGGGGAAAAGCTGCACTTGAACACACTACTGCTGACTGTCAACTAGAATGCACGTTCTGCGCCTGCGTGTGAATGAGACAACTGTCTATTTCTGCAGATATATTCGTCTATATTCGTCATTCAAAAAGGGAAACCGATGCTACAGGTTGCAGATACACACACCGTAAACAAAGCAGTGCGTGCTTACAGTTTTGAACATCAATCCTGCTAAACACTTTCTTTATTCCACTCCGCTCGTGTTAAAATTTTAATATTCGCCAAGGGACACTCAGCTAAGATGACGTAACATTAGAACAGCCTTCTATCTGGACCGTTTTGACTTCTTTGCTCGCTGTTTTGCTATTATTCTCGTGCACTGACTCGTTCACTTAGCTGAACAGCCAATCAGAGTTCTCTCTTTCACCGACGCCGATCCAACATGTCGAAATCGGCCGAAAAAAAGCAGACGAGGACCGATTTCAGCCGACGGTGCGGAACAACACTGAGAAAACTTAGTGGGTCGACGCACAAAAACTGCCGTCAGCTTGGTGTGTTCCAGGCTTTAGTCAAGTCAAGTCACCTTTAATTCCATAGCGTGTTATACAACACAGGTTATTTCAAAGCAGCTGCATTATTCAGCTCAGGTCAGCTTAATAATAATAATAATAATAATAATAACAAGTTCAATTCAGCTACAAGTAGCTCTGTCCGTTCGAGGCTCAGAGTTTACACGACACAGAACTCATGTTTAAAGTTGCAGTAAGCAAGTGTATGCGGACCGAGCAGCACAACACACTTGTAGCCAATCAGCAGTAGGGGGCGTGTCCTCTCATGATGGGGGAGGAGAGAGAGTGAGATTTGAAGAAAGACTGTAGAAAGAGAGATGGCTGACAGACATTACAAAAGAGAAAAGCTCAGAGGAATATCACTGGGAAAAGAAGGGTTATGATCAGGCAAGAGCTTTAGGAACCGTGCTAATATTAGAAAAGCTTTCCAGCGCTGGAGAGACCTAAGCGGGAAGTCCTGGAAACAGATGCTGAGGTTGTGTTGTTTCTGCTCCATATGCGAGTAACATTGTCTTCAGTCGCCAGCAGCAGCACACCAGCTCCAGACAAACAATGACACTCAAAACTAATATACTCTTGTGTACTGTATGTTAATTTTTTGTTCTTCCTTGTCATTCGTTCTTCATCTTCGCTATATTTTTCGCTAAGCATTATCTTATCTCATTATATTTATATTATTGCTTTGCTTCTGCTATGATAAAGAGACATCCACTCTTGCATTGCATGTTTGTGCATTTTGGGGGCGGAGCAATGAAGGGAGGGGTGTGTTTGTTTGGGGTTGATTTCAAGTATTCAACAACGATCACATACTGCACCTTTAATGTGATAGTTTCATCCTTACTTCTACTATACTATAATATACTGCTAATCCCAATATCCTTCACATCAAAGAATAAACCACATATGTCTGGATTAATGTTTGTTATGTCCTAATGGTCTGGTGGTAGAACTGTTGTCCAAAGATGTTCATCAGTGATTTTATATCAAGAGCGGGGAGACGTTTGTGTGCATTGTGTTTTGTGATTTCACCGGATGAATGAAGCTATAGATTGAAGTGCCAGATTGCCTCTTATTTAACAAACAAACACAATAAATACACTACTAGTCAAGTGGAGGAAAAAAATAGAAAGATGCCAGTGACTTCTGGGGTATTTAATCATTTATTGTATTATTAATATTTTTTTTCTAAACAGTGGCATATGATTTATAAATAAAAAAAACTTTAGTATTTATATTTATAAACTTATGCCTATTTCCTTATTTATTTTGTTATCAAGGATGATGAAGTTCTGGATCTTCTGTACTGTTTTTCTTTTCAATCTTAATATGCTGTATTGGGATTTAAAAGCTATTTAAAATGAAAAGATTAAATTCGCCTAATCAGACACTTGGGAGAGAGTAACCAAAGAAGGGATTAATATTAACCAAATCAGTAAGTAACTAA
Source organism: Rutilus rutilus (assembly GCF_951802725.1). Taxonomy (NCBI): domain Eukaryota; kingdom Metazoa; phylum Chordata; class Actinopteri; order Cypriniformes; family Leuciscidae; genus Rutilus; species Rutilus rutilus. Next base: position 31,961,322 of record NC_140226.1, read on the forward strand.
GGGATACGTTTACACAACAACAATGTACTAAAAAAATGAAATACACATTTCTTTTTGCGTTTCACGTACAGACAACGTTATCGAAACGATCCCCGTTCACACGGACCTGCGAAAACAACTAAAAACGCTGCATTATTCATGCCAGGCCAGTAGTTGGCGATGTCGCTTTGTAACACGATACGCATGCGCATGATGTCACCATTTTTCACAAATCCGCGTTTTTGTAGTTTACACTGAAACGATAACAGTATCGGTTTCAAAAATGTGCACTTTGAAACCCGTTTTAAAAAATGATCCCATTCACAAGTGAGTTTTCAGGCCCCCAAAACGCCGTTGTCGTATAATTGAACAGTTTTCAGTTTTTAGTTGAAAAAGGTGTCGTGTAAACGTAAGACTATTTTCTTTCAAACTTTGTCTGTCAAAATCTATCCAACTTTAGCTTAAATGTGCAAGTTGTTTACCATATACACTACGCTGAACATGCTGAACTTTGTCGAAAAAATTCCTCCAGTGTGTTATCGTGTGGCTTACATGACCAACATGATCTTTAAAACAAAACCTGAGTAAAACCAAGTGAGCAAAAACCCCAGAGAAAGGAGGGGTTCCTGTCCTGGGGAATGAAAGAAGTAGTTAATATGTTTCACATATGGTCAGCTAAATCTAGCCTGGCTTAAAAAGCACAACTCAAAAAGATATACATGCGTATACCACAAGGTTAAGCTCTTTTCCTGTCAAATAGCCACTCTATTCGAGGTTTTCAAATCCATCAAGGGGCCAGATCAACACTTCATCAAAATAAAAAGAGTAGGCCTCAGGGTTTCATTGGATGTTACATGATCCCATTTACTTTCTACAAGCAGCTGTTTTCCATGAATCTCCCTCCAGGAAACAATGTTCTGAGTTTAATCATTTTAAACTGGTTTCATCCATGCATTCCTAACAGCCAATGACAAACCATCAAATACTATTCTTTATTTTAAGCTTTTAAGAGTTCACCAGGCCTTTAGACCGACAAATACCTGCAACTGTAGGAAGAGTAATAATATTATGACAAACATCTCAGGCTTTTGTTTCCTGGTACATTTTACGAGTACATAATGCTTTTAAAACATTACACTACACACCATACTGCTTATACATGGGAACGAATTAACCCCTCAACCCCTAACATCTGTCTTGTCAACAAGTTTGGACCATCTAGGCGATGAGACCGTTTGTCTTCTCTGCCTTCATCCACCAATGATTTTCTTTTTTCCCCCTCCCTCCTTCTTTGGTTTCATTTCTTTCTTTCTTGTTTCTGAGCCCTCATTCTCTCTGGTGTTGTCCCAGACCTCAAACCCCCATGATGATTTTCTCTCTTCCCTAACTGGCCCCCTGATAGCCGCTTCCCACTCCATCTCTAGCTTTACCTGGAGCGTGGCCAGCAGAGACGGGGCCCGGAGATAAAACCAGGGGCCCAACCACTACATACATGAGCAGAAGACCAGAGGGAATGGGAGAAGCAGGGAAAACCAAAAGAAAAATGATCAAAATAAATAAATAAAAACATTTTTACAAACTGAAATACATAAGAAACTCTAAACTAAAAAGTATGGCTTAAAGGGGTGGTTGATTATGATTTGACTTTTCTAACTTAAGTGAGTGTGTAATGTTGCTGTTTGAGCATAAACAACATCTGCAAAGTTACGACGCTCAAAGTTCAGAGCAAAGGGAGATATTTGCTTTTAAAGAAATCGCTTTTTAAGGACTACAACAAACGGCTGGTAAGGACTACACGAGATTCCTCCCGGGTTAGTGACATCACTAACCCTAAAATTTACATAAACCCCGCCCCCGGGACATGATTTATAGATTATCAAGACAGAATATGCTAATCAATGACTAGAAGGTAACTACACATAAGCTACATAAATTCATCAACTAACCATTCAGAAATGTCCTGTTGCTTCTACATGTTGTCACTTTTTCTAGAGTCTCTCCATCATTGTCTGACTCCGGTTTGAACATAAAAGGCTAAAAGTTTTTGAAATTTTCAGTGCATGTGTGTGTGAGAGCAAGCTGTTGAAGCTCCGCCCCCTGTGCCGGGAGCAGCAGCTCATTTGCATTTAAAGGGACAGACACAAAAACGGTGCGTTTTTGCTCACCCTCAAAAAGTGACAATTTTAACATGCTGTATAAAAATATCTGGGGTATTTTGAGCTAAAACTTCACATACACACTCTGGGGACATCAGAGACTTATTTTACATCTTGTGAAAAGGGCATTATACCACCCCTTTAAGGGTTTAACAGAAAAGGAATATTCAGTAATAGTATCGATTTAACTGCACCGATCGGATCGGAACAAAACTGGATATTGTAGCCATTCTTTGCAAAATCAACACTTATTGAACTGAATTGAATCTACACTGAGCTGAATAGTGACACTATTGTCTTCTTAAGAGCTGCTTTGAAACAATCTGTACTGTATAAGACTTTCTGGTCTATTTGTCTGTTTGGGAGAATACATCACGCCTGTAGATGGTGATATAGCGAGTAACACATGTAAGGTTGCCGATACCAGAGCTGCGTCCCAAATCGTCTGGGTAGGGCTGCGTTTAAATCCAATTTTTATGCCCTTCTCTATGTTAACTTCCCTCCGTCTCGTTCACTCGGATGTACGTCTTTGCCATTGGACCTTAAGCTCTTGATCACTGGAATCTGCTATGGAGCTGATTTATTATTTACAGTTATTTTCCTTATGAATTTGTTTTATGCACAATTCTAAAGGCCTGTATGATGTATGCTTGGAATGTTGAAGAAAATATATTTAAAATTACACAAGCAAACCGACAATACCGTAAACTAGCAGTCAGCTTAAGGTAGCTACAAGCATTAAATGCGGTTAAATGTCAAAATAACTCCAATATTATACTCTAGATTTGTGCGGGCTGTAATACAATATGACAATATTTTCTAAAAATATGTTAAAAATATAAATAAACTATGAGTCAACGATCAAGGACAAAAGGTAAAGGAAAGTGGGAAAGCAAAGAGAGAGTGGGAAGAGCGAAAGGAAGTTGAAAACGACAACAAGGCGGAGGAGTGAAACGAAGAACATCTTTCTCTCTGACTGTAGATCCTGCAACAGCCGGCACTCTATAAATGGAAAATGACTTCATCCTAACACACACACACACACACTTTCTTCTCCCTCTCCCTTTTCATCCCTTGCTCCTCTCCTCACCTCTTTCCATTAATCTAATAAAATGGTCATCCAATCTCCTGCAGATGAAATGGAGGTTTCTGGATGTTCATTGGAGAGAAAGACTATTGCGCATCAATTCTTTTGCAGTCTACAAGAGGAAAACCTGCATTTCTGGAAGCTAAAATAAGTTTTTTTATTATTATTATTATTATTATTATTTTAATCCTAACATTTCAGCACTGCAAAATTTGGAGACTCCGTATATTGGACATTTAGGTCACTTTAGATTAGGATCCAATTCTCACTATTATCTATGATTTTTGCCTCAATAAACACCTAATTACTGCTTATTAATAGTTATTAAGGTAGTTAAATTTAGGTATTGGCTAGGATTAAGGGGATGAAGGTTATGGTCATGCAGAATAAGGCATTAATATGTGCTTTATAAGTACTAATAAACAGCCAATATCCTAGTAATATGCATGCTAATAAGCAACTAGTTGATAGTGAGAATTGGACTCTAAACTAAAGTGTTACCGACATTTTCTATTTTCATGCGTTTGGCCAATTAACGTACACTTGCATCTCTGGTAGTTCCTGTTGTGTTGGGTTAGACTCTACTCTGAAGTAGGAGCTTATTTAGATTTTTTTTAAGGTGTTCCTGTAACTAAAATCATTCCCAGTTCCTGAGATGTGAACAGGCTAAAAAGCGGGAACTTCCGTCAGTAGTTATATGAACTATGAAAACGTTCCTCCGGTGTGAAAGGCCCTTATATGGTTCAGGTCCCTCTTTTAATGCAAGTCATTGGGATTTTTTGTCCATTGGTGTCAGATGGTCATTGTGCTGCTTGATTATCATATTCATATACTGTGGTATTAACCCTATAAAGCAAACGGTGTCATATTTGATCCACAAAATTCAAAGGCCTCTAAATAATCAATATGATCAAAACATTGCCTAAAACATGTACACAATCTGTCGTCTGATTGATAGTTTATACTTTTTTATCAAGTTAAAAGACTTTTAGTTAAAATCACCCTTTTTTGTTTGTGATTTTTATAAAGTAAAGATAAGAATAACTTTGATATCGTTAGTAATATTTCACGATGAACACTTACTGGACTGAAGCAACTTAGGTTTACTTGATTATCCATACATAATTTTATAGAAATGTTCAAATGTAAGTATCAAATATGATACATCATGCTTTTGAGGAATGTTTATTTGTACATATTGTAACGCATTTAAAACAATTATAAGTACAGAGCTTTTATCATAAAACTAAGCTTTTAAATATCATCTTACTAAGACATTATTGGAAGATGTAGAGTGACAACTGATATTTACAAGCACTTTATGTAAATATCTGATTGATTTACATCAAGCTATCAGAATTTCATGTAACTTTTTGGCCATATAAATATCAGCAACTGCATATTGCATATTTTTGCTCAGTTTGGGGCTCTTTTTTTCCTCCTCAAGAATGAGCTCACTATATAAAATATGACCTTTATCAAGTCAAATATAACTTTTTTTTCTATAGCTTTTTTTAATAGTTTGTCTAAAGGTTCATTAAACTGTTCCATTAAAGGAACACGCCGACTTTTTGGGACTTTAGCTTATTCACCGTATCCCCCAGAGTTAGATAAGTCCGTACATACCCTTCTCATCTCTGTGCGTGCCGTAACTCTGTCTGACGCACCCACTGCTAGCCTAGCTTAGCACAAATACTGGAGGTAAATGGCTCCAGCTAGCATACTGCTCCCAATAAGTGACAAAATAACGCCAACATTTTCCTATTTACATGTTGTGATTTGTATAGTCACTCAGGTGCTGTGAGCAAATCACTCCGCCCAAGTAGCAGTGCTTCGCCTTCTGAGAATATAGTTCCCAGTGTGTATACGGTTAGAAGATGGCTGTGTCTCATGTGACCTTGTTATTTGTACACGCTGTGACTATACAAATCACAACATGTAAATAGGAAAATGTTGGCGTTATTTTGTCACTTATTGGGAGCAGTATGCTAGCTGGAGCCATTTACCTCCAGTCTTTGTGCTAAGCTAGGCTAGCGGTGGGTGCGTCAGACAGAGTTGAAGGGTATGTGTGGACTTATCTAACTCTGGGGGATACGGTGAATAAGCTAAAGTCACAAAAAGTCGGCGTGTTCCTTTAAAAAAAAAAAAAAAAAAAAAGTTATTAAAAACTACTCCTTTGTTATTATTATTCTGACCTTTACAGGGTTAAATGTTACCGAAGGAAAGAATGCAATGGTAGTTTTTCTGGAAAGGGGCCCCTGCAAGATGAGACAGATTGTGTTCGTAATTCCTCTCTCTGACTCCAGCGGGCTGGTCTGCAGCCAGTGTTTCCCATGAGTGTTCCAGTTCCTGTGCCATGCAAGCGGGAGTCACTGTTTTTCAGTCCAAAAGGTGCCGAGCTCATGATGACGTCACACACTGGCATCGTTCAGCTCGGGCCTTCTGGACCAGTGTGAGGAGTGCCAAACACACAGACGGGGTCCAGGGCCATGGCTATGAGGGTCAGCGGGTGCGTTTCGGCCCGGCTCCAGCGCACCGTGCTCACGGGTCAGGCTTTTAGAAACCAATCCAAACACTCGCATTCAAAGCATTCATGCTACTGTATTGACCTGATCCAAGACCAGAATTACAAAAACATGTCCAAATGATTTACTATTTGCAGAAAATTAACTATTTGAACAATGCCAGCAAAGAAACAATTCTTCAGCTCGCTAACAAATTGTGTAAATAGTGACCCCAAAAAGTATTTAGATACTTAAGGTTGAATGTCATTGGATTAGATAACAAAAATAAATCTAACCATTTTATTTTCTAGATGTACGAGTTTAACACATTAACTATATTAACGCTTTCTGTATATATATATATATATATATATATTTCTTTATATATGTATATATAAAAGCACTGGCAGGGAAAGCGTTAATATAGTTAATGTGTCCATCAACACCCCCAAAGCTTCACAGTCCTATAGCTCATCCTGGGTCGACATTTCATTCAGTAACATTTGGCAGTTTTGATTTATATGCTGTAATGTGTGATGATTGTGTTATTTTACATAAGCAATGCCTCTATCACTCGTTTCTGCTTCTCTTTCACCTGTGTTTTGATCAGGAGATTCTGTACTCTTTCAGAAGATGTGTAATAGCGCCCCCTACCGTATAACAGTGAAAACATGGTTTGCGGGAAAATTCCGTCAATGGCGGGGGAAAGAGTTAACATGTTCTCTAACTGTGGTTTAAGTGTCTGAATTCTTCTGTTTAGTTTTTTTGGGGTCACTGTATGAAAAAAACAGTTTGTTTGTTTTCTTTTGAAACACTCACCCGAATCTTGATAGTCCTCGTTTTCCCACCGCAGTTCTTTTTTAGAAGCATTTTCTGAAGCAAAGAGCAGAAAGGAGAAAATATGGTTAAAAGGAATGACATAAACCTTCCTTAAGTCTAAGCACAGCCAAACTCCACACACCAGCTGAAACACACACACACACACACACACACACACTGTGGAACGAGTTTCCATATTGTCAGTGTAAACATTTACTGCTTTTTTGCCCTTGAGCTGTTCTGGAAGATCCCTGGAAGCTCTGGGCCACTGTGGCTACCAAAACTAATCAGTCTTTTATGTAACAGAGCAAAACATCCTGTGGGCCGCCCTTTCAGGACAAACGAGGAACTCTGTTTGCTTTCCTTACCCAGAACTCTACTGTTAGTGCTAAACTGAGGCAGCGTGACCCAATAGCAGAGGTTAACTTTCTTTAAGATTCTTTTCAGGACAAAGTCTAAGCGGTTCATTACAGTACAAACAATCAGTTCTCCTTAAAGATTGCAATACATTTATGATTTTAAAAAAACTACAGGCAATGATAAAGGAATCATTTGGCCAAAATTAAAACTCAAAATTAAAAATGTACCCTCATTTCAAACCATGTAACATAATTTTTTTGTGTGTGGAATAAAAAAAGATGTTTAGCAGAATGTCCAGACTGCACAGGGACCGAGACTGTGAAGCACTAAAACTGACAAACGCACAGTTCATGTGCCATATTTTCTTAGTATATTATTCCATATATTAGTCTTTAACTAGAGATACACCAGTCACCCGGTTTTTTGTTTGATTGTTTGTTGGTCTGTAGTAGAGCAAATAAACAACAAATACATTTGCTTAACGAACAAAAAAACAAACAAAAACAAAAAAATCGACAACCGGAATCGGAATCTGTCCATCTGCTTGTAAAATTTAAAATTAAATTAAAAATCTCTTTTAAAAATCGGCAATTGGAATTGGCCATGAAAAATTAAGATTGGTGCATCCTTATCTTCAAGTCATTAATCACTAAACATCTGAAACTTCGAATTTCATTCACTTTCTATGCATCAAAAAGAGAAGCATGACCATGCTACAAAACATCTTTGTTTTCTCAAACATAAATAAATAACATACACGTTATGACAACACGCCATAAATGACAACAGAAATAACCCTTTACCTTAGAGAGCATTAAAAACAGGGTTTACAGTAAACAGTAAAACCAACCAGCTTCAAAGTTTATATATTATAATGAATTCATGGCAAAAACCTATAGGCAATGACAGATTAATGCACATTTCAAGCAGTCTCTTTGTTCTACAAGGGAAACTCCCAGTAAAAAAAAACAAAACAACCCAGGAATTGTCAAATTTGTCCAGATCTGCGTGACTGGAAGGCAGCCATGGTTAAAGCCCGGGTGAAGTCTGAAACGAGCTCGGCCTCATTTCAAAGTTCCCAAAAAAGGAGATAATGTTTGTCAAGCTCACTCAACCATGGAGGGCAGCATTTAGACATCTGTCAGACAGACCATTCATTTCGCTTGAACAATGGCTGGACCCCTGCGTTTGAGATTTAAGCAACTGCATATGTGCAGGAATGGATTAGTTGGTAAGGATTAATAATGAAAAACTAACACGACTGTCGCCCAAAAGTGGCTCAACATATTAACATAACAGCTGCCGTATATAATTAAATGTGTGATACAGAGTAGAGTGAGGCTGGACATGGATTATTTCATGCTTAGTACTAAAGGCAATAATGATGACTTATTAATTTGTGTACGTTTGATTTAAAGTGCTTTTTCATGTATTACTTTCATGCAGTGTGAAATGTGAATGTAAAATGTCTGGCAAAGCAATGTCTGGTTGTTTTAAAGATCAAAGTACACGACAAATAATCTTATTGTCTACTATAAGAATACTGTAACGAGTCGTCAGGAATTCCAGTCTCACATAATGTTACAAACCTACGTAACAATGTAACAAATTTGCATAATGCCAGCCTGTGGTCTTCATTGGAATGAATTGGACTCACACTGGAATTGATACAGAAAAAACGCCATTGTTACTGTTTGTATCATTGTGTGTCATTCGCTGAGGAAGCCTCTGGAGCCGAAATTCAGATATGGTAATGGGCGTTTAGTGTCCGAGACACGCTGTAAGCGGTAGACCAATCAAAACAGACTGGCCCGTCTGACCAATCAGAGCAGAGCAGGCTCACGGAAAAGAGGGGTTTAGAGAGACTGAATCTTCGAAAGAACCGGTTTCAGACTCTTTGAGAAATGAGGTGATGTGCAATGTATATTATGAGAAAATGAAAGTTTTTTTTTTTTACTTTGGATGCATGTAAAATTATTGTAGGAGACCTCCAAAATAAAATAGGAACCTTTAAAATAGCATATAGGGGCACTTTAAAAGAGATGAAGCAAAATGAGCTTTTAGCAGTTAACTTGAGTAGTCTCCCACATTTAGTTTTTCCATCAACACCTCCCATTCCACTTGACCGAGCACACACACAGTGCACTCCAAGAGTCATATGGTCCTCACAGCCCTCTTCTCTCTCTGTACTCGTCTTTTTGCTCTTTACATCTCCACATGTCCTTTGTTTTAACCTGGCACAATCTGGCCTGTTTATTTGAACACCTGAAGACAAAACTACTAGGTTGAAAACTACTTTTTTTCCCCACTTTGCCGTTTCATTCACTCACAGATTCACTCTATCAGGCTTTTGTTCAGAGCGAGGGAGGGGGGCTGACATCTGTCATCCTCTCTTTCTCTCTGGAGGTGGCAGGCACAAAGCCTCGGAGCACATGGACTTGTCTGAGTAAGTGTAGTTTTGTGCATTTGTCTTGCATTGTTTTCAAATTCAGCCATTGAGTTGACAAGGACTGTTGGTCTGGAACGAAGAGATTTTACACCAGAAAGTATTCAAGAGGTTCTTTGGGGAAAAATATAGTAACTTTACTTTTCAGAGACTAAGGTTTTTTGCTGGATATATAAAGTCAGTTCAGTTCCCCTCAAGTTTACACAGGTGCCCTAGCAAAGTAACCACAGTTTCCCGTACGTTTTGAGAACCAGAAAGTTTCCAAATACTTTTGCCCTAATTGAACAGTATCCATTGTTTTGTCATTTAAAACCTAAACTTTTGTGAATGTTTTGCTTGATAAGTGAGCTCGCACAAGTAAATTCCACTTGATCTAATATTTTGTTTCTAGTGCAGTGATATTCACACGGTTTTAAGTGTTATGTAAGTTTCAAAATATTGTTTTGGGCCACTGTATAAATTGCTGTGAGTAATAAAAGGACTGCGTTGATACAGTGATACAATGGTGTATCTGATCATGGACACAATGGCTTTTAAAAAAGCAGAAGACAATGATAAAAAACGAAAATTCAAAGAAGAAAGACCAAAAAAAAAGGTTCATTCCTTAAGGAGTGCTGACACTGATAAATAGAGCTGTACGATTTGGGGGGAACAATCGAATTGCGATGTTTCTGAGAAAAAATCCATATTAGGAACTTTTAGCTATTACCTACTACACACTATTTGGAAAAAGCATGCTCTTGTTGACTGTGATTTTGCTAATAATGCTTTCCTGGATGTCTATACTAGTTGGTCCTGAAACAACAGCCCTATATCAATCAATTAGATCATAGGGTTAGGGGTTTCTTCTACATTCTTATCCACCCATTATATTTCCCTCTGATTTTTAGGGAATGTTAAGCATAGGGTTAAGGCTACAGTTGTTGGATAGGACTATCAAAAGATGCTGATGTCCTCCCTTGCAAAACCACCCAAGTTCATTCTTAGCCAGATGTTGAGTCAAAATGAGTGTCTCTTACCTGCTGCATTTTCTCCAGGTCTAGGCTGGGGCGACCAGGTTCTCCTGTGTAATTGGGCCGGTGGCGCCAGTAAGGCATGGAAGGTTGTTCAAAGTGGCTGAGAATGATGGGCCGGACAGGGAGGCGGGCCGGCGTGTGTGAAGGCTTGAGCGCTCGAGGAGGTGAGGAGCTGAAGAGGACAGGACTGGGAGAGGTGGCGCTCAAGCGGGCCCCGGTCGACGGTTCGTTCGGCCCACACAGGTCCTTCACCTCCTCGTCACTAGAGGCGCTGCTCATGTCTCCATGTCTGTGCCACTTCCGGCCCCCCTCGGCCCCCGGGGCTCCTGCGATGCGCTCCAGCTCCTCTTCCGAACTGTGGCGATCCAGGGTCGGGTCCAGGAGTAAACGGAGACGGCGTAAGTGAGCCGGAGAGAGAATGCCCTGGTTGTGCTGTTGACTGGTGGCTAGAGGAGTCAAGGCACAATTCCGCCGGCGCTCTGTAGAGGGGCGAAATATAGCAGAAGGTATCATTCAGCAGAACTTTTTTTTTCTTTTTTTTTTACGAAGCTTAAAACGCACTTAAAGGTGCTCTAAGCGATGTCATGCGTTTTTTAGGCCAACATTTTTTTATCACATCTGGCAAACATCTCCTCACTATCCGCTAGCTGCCTGTCCCCTGAACACACTGTAAAAAAACACGGTCTCTGTAGACAGACCAGGCTCCACAAACGACAAGAAAAACAAACTGGCCCAGCCTGGACCACGAAACATAACAAACAGTGTTCCAGCCAATAACCGACAAGAATTAATTGGGGGTGGGGGTTGGGGGGAGTTAGCTAGAGGAGAGATGTCCTAACAACGACTAACGTTAAAATGTTATATTCTTGAGAATTTTTATATGGCCGACACACGACCAAAGAGACGACGTTCCGATGAACAAATAACAAAGAAGAGGGAAAAGGAGAAGAAACGCGAAGTCGGAAAAGCGTTCAAAAGGTGGCGAGAACTTCGCCGGCAGAAGGGCTTTCAATCCGACATTCAGGAGGCTCTGTTTTTGCTGGACAGGTGGGGGATGAGGAGGAGGGCGGGTCGAGCTAGCCTCCGTTTTGTTTGACAATACTTCGAACGTCAACAAGAAGTGACGTCACCCAACATCGCTTAGAGCACCTTTAATAAAGGGACAATTCAACACAGGCTCATTGAAAAAAAAAAAATTCAAAACACGTACATATCACTGCAGTTACTAAAAGAAATGAACACTAGAGGCAGTAAAACAGCTAACACGTTTTTCGAATGAGCCTGAGCTGGGAGAATCCCATTAAGCATTCCAGGTTTGCTGTGCTTGTTTGTAAGTGCAATCAATATGGCTATAAAATATTATTAGTATTATTGCTAAATAAAAATACAAAAAAATGAAATAAGAAATATAACTATTGTAATATTTTTTACGCACTGTTGGCGTCTCAATGAAAATTATTTGACGGCCCTTTATGGGAAACTACCTCACACCATATTAGATCACACCACACGATTTTTCATCGCTCTTAGCTTCTGTTATGATAGGAAGTACAAGCAAGGTGTGATTAAAATGCATATGTAGTTTAGATTTTAGATTTAAAAATGTAATTTTATGTTTAACAACAAATACTGTTCTCTGTTAAATGAACACTTCAACTGGTTTTCAAGACACAATTTTGCAAAACTGAAAAGCTTGATTTATAAGAACATAACAGTAACTTAAGTAAATGTGTTTTTCTATGTATCATATTTGATTTCATCAATTAGTTGTTGAAGCCCTCTATGCAATAGGCATATGCATGTGTCAAAAAATAAAATAAAATAAAAATACACACCTCTATCGATCTGTGCCAACTCTTGGTTTTCGCCTTCTGAGTCTTCACTCTCCCCCCCTTCCTCACTGCCATGGTAGGAAATCTGTTTCAAAAGCAAAGCAAAGGTCAGATAAACCTGAATCGCCATGATACAAACAAGTAAACCCAGACAGTCACGTCCCACAGCTCACACAAACAAATGGAAAGGGTTATTCATGCATCTGTATTGGCATACAAGTATTGCTTATCATTTGCTATCACAACAAGACCAGTGACTAACACTTGGGCAACTTCTTAGGAAACATTCTATACCAAAGGGAGGGATAAACTTATGCTGTAAGTGCTGAATGTTTCTTGCAAACAAACCAACCTAAACAAAGGGATTATCCATTTACTAAGAAACTCTAATGAAAATGTGCATGACGATCACCCATGCAAAAGTTGCCTTCATTATGCAAGGGTGTTATGGGTGGTTGCCAGACGTTGCTATGTGGTTCCTAAGGTATTCAGAGTTGTTTTTAGCAAGTTGTGCAGCGGTTGCTTGCATGTCGCAAGTGGCCCCAGTGATAAAAGCCCAAATCTCCATGAGAATTTGTTCACTAGATGTGTAAGTCTATAGGACTTCTGGCCCATTTTGTCATCTGCCTGCTGAACATCTTAAGACTGATTGTTTAAAAAATTAAGTCAATAATCTGCAAGATTCATGTCACACACGGCATAAATAATGTGTGATGTGTTTAATATCCATGAGTATGAGTATGATTAATAAGTATGAGCAATATTTACACTAACGATTCACAGATTTACACCTTAACTGAGATAAGAGAAGGTGTGATCAGATTAGAATATGTGGTAAAGCAGAAAAGATGTGCTCACTTGCCAAATGAAACCTATTTCAATTTAACTTCAGTGTATGCATTTCCTTGTTTCCTTGTTTAAGTAAAGATCCGAAAGTGTGAAAAGAAGAAACAGATCATGAGGTTAAGAGAAGTAAAAACAAGAGGCACACCCAATATACCACAACACCAATTGCTGTGAAACGTTAGCTATGTCCCAAGTGTGTTGGTTCATTTAGACAAGATTATTTTAAGAGCAAACCGGTTTCGAAGTCTATCATAGAACGAAAGTATGGAACAGGGATAAAACCCAACAGATTGCACCAGTAAGGAGTTAAGTAACACAGTGCATGGTAATTACCTTGTCCAAGCCCAGCTAACCAGCTGCCATCTGTTCTCAAGTACACACACACACACACACAGCCCACTTCTCTTCTCATCTCTTTCGCCTTTCACTAAGCAAACAGTGAGAGAAACTGAATGACTCAAATGTGTCACTCTTTCTCACAGGCTCTAGGATCTCACGGCAGCTCAGGGCCCCCAGAAGAGCCATTTCCACTCGCTGAAATCCAGTCTGTCTCCAATCTCAAAGCCACCACAAATTACCATTCCTCTCCACCAGAACCCCTGCCAGACAGGGTCTCCGGCTGTACAAAGACAGGCGATTTTCTGTTAATATTCGAATGTATTTGGAAACTTCTGCCTATTACACGTTTCATTCTGGGGTGTTACACAAGATTCAGGGGTAATAATCATACTTAAAGGTGCAGTAAGCTATTTATGAGAAACACTGTTTAAAGTGGATCGGACAGAGCACCATAACAGACTTGTAGCCAATCAGCAGTAGGGGGTCGTGTCCTCTCATGATGGAAGAGAGAGTGAGATTTGAAGAAAGACTGTAGAAAGAGAGATGGCTGAGAGACATTACAAAAGAGAAAAGATCAGAGGAACCAAGATATGCTGTTGTAATGTTAGCTCTAGTAACAGCACAGCATGTTGGGGGCGGAGCAATGAAAGGAGGGGCGTGTTTGTTTGGGATGATTTTAAATATCAACAATGTTTCTCAGAAATCACTTACTGCATCTTTAAAGGGGTAATCCATTGATGGCAAGATGGGCTTTTATAAAAATGTGGTTATGCAGTAGAAATGTAAAAAAGATTAAACTAGAGAAAAAAATGGGCTGTTGGGTTCCATTTTGCAAAAAACACCCATAATGCACTTTTGATTTTGACACCACCCTCTTGTCGATCCGACTGTAGTTTAATCTGTAGTTTTTTAACTAAAAGACCTGGAGCAGTCAAAAGTCTATCGTGTGATGCAAAATGATGCAGTTGGTGTCATCCGAAAATTTTTGCTGACAAATAAACAGGAAAATATGGAGCAGGTAACACAAAGAAAGAGTGCTTATTGTTAATTTACCGGCATTGTAACAATACAAACAAAGCTGGTTGAAAATTTGGCGAACATATCCTTTACACACTGGAGCTCAATGTGCACTAATATTTCTATTCGACATAAAAACTGAGAACTAGCTGAGAATATAAAACTGTCCTAACTAGGAAACAAGTTTCCAGCAAAACACAATTTGAATCCCCTTCAAAAATGTATACTTGGTTAGGACTACAACTTCGAGGGCCTATGATTGATAAAAGAGATGGAAACAAGGTATGCCATTCCCTCAAACAAGTTTAAACTACCCCTGAGGTGCGTATTGTCAAGACTATTTATATATGGCTCTACAATGATAGCAGGAAACTGCCCAAATCCCAAAGCCAAATGATGAATGAAAAACAATTAAGTGAAGGATCATAATATATCTGTATTGTGACAACAAAAGAGGAATCACTGGAAAGAAAATGCCAACCGGAAATGCTTATAAACATTGTGTATAGCATTAGCAAACCTTTTTTTTTATTTGAATGTAATTAAGTACAAATGCATACATTTATATTAGGTATGACCTACATTAAACCTGTAAATATTGAAAAATAAACCTTGACATTGTGCTCTTGAGTCACTCTGACAGCGTTTACTTTGTGATATTGATCGACTGATGGTACAGTAAAAGTGTTATTTAATGGCTTGGTTATGTAAATCTGTTTTACCATGCCAATAAAGCATGGTTCCTATGACTAGGAACTAAAAGTTATAGCGTGTGCCTTTACTGTACACACCAGCCCTCTTTGTGTCATAGCTCTCTCAAGTAGGCAGAGGGTGAAACAATGCCAGCGCTTCAAGCCCTGAACAACATGCTGGCAAGTGACCTTGACTTAATGGTGACAGCCAATCAATAGACCCTCAGTGTCATTATACATCCAGCCTCGTTCGAACTCACTTCAGCGTTGAGAGAAAACACCACTGATGCTAAGTTGACTTCTGCATGGTTCTTTGCCAGCACTGAAAAGCTCTGCAGACACAAAAGCTGCTGAAAAAAGGAGTAGTACACAACAGGAAAAACAGGCTCTGTGTACACTGATGGGCCAAAACAATATGACTGGTCACAGGTGAAGTGAAAATCTCCTAACAAGGACACATTTTAAGCTCTGTGTAGATTAGTCAATCAGTTCTCATAATCAACATGTTGGATGCAGGAGAAATGGGCAGGAATAAAGATCTGAGTGACTTTGACAAGGGCCAAATTGTTGTGGCGAGGCAACTGGATCAGAGTATCTCTGAAACGGGTGTTGAGCGCCCAAGGCTCATTGACGCACAAGGACAACAAAGGCTGTCTAGTCTGAGCCAACAGAACGTCTACTGTGGCACAAGTCACACAAAATTTGAATGATGGTTATGGAAGGAATGTGCACTCTGCTGCGTATGGAGACCAATCAGAGTGCCTAATGACCCCTGTCCACCGTCAAAACCACCTACAATGGGCACACAAGCGTCAGAACTGGAGAAGTCAAAGGTCGTCTGATCACACAATTCCTATTTTCTTTTACATCACGTGGACAGCCGTGAATGTGTGCACCGTTTTCCTGTGAAAGTGATGCATTGTGGAACGACAACAAGCCTGTGGAGGGAGTGTGAAGCTCTGGACAATGTTCTTCTGGGAAACCCTGGGTCCGGCCATTCATGTGGACGTAAATTTGACACGTGCCAACTACTACCTAAACACTGTTGCAGACCAGGTACAGCGATGACAATGGTGTTCACAGGTTGTAGTGTCCTCTTTCAGCAGGATAATCACCCTGTCATAATGCACACATTATTCAAGAATGGTTTAAGGAAAATAACGAAGAGTTCGAGGTGTTGCTCTCTGGCCTCCAAACTCCCCAGATCTCAATCTAATTGAGCATCTGTCGGATGTGCGGGACCAACAAGTTCGGTCCACAGCGGCTCAAACTCACAACCTACAGGACTTAAAGGATCTGCAGCTAACGTCTTGGTGCCAGATCCCACAGGAAACCTTCAGGAGTCTTGTATAGTCTGCGCCTTGGCGGGTCGGCGCCGTTTTGGCAGCAAGCGAAGGACCAATAGGGAGGTGGTCATAAAGTTTGGGCCAATTGCTGTATATGTTAATGCCGGTCTGTTCAACTCTTATGTTCATTGTTGGCATAGAGATAATGTATTGTATGGTAAAAGACGATTGACTTATTATTTGGCTAGTACTGGAACCCTACGCACAAACACACATACTGCTGAGTGACTGGACTAAATTCGGCAGCACAGCATGAGGCCTGTTACCCAGGAAACCATCCCCAGATGGGATGACAACATCTTCACATGAGATTATTCCAGGCATGTGTTTAAGTGAAGATATGTTGACAGAGCTATTCTCAAAATCATCAGCATCACGGTCAAATTACCCATCAAGCTATTCACTATGGTTTTGGACCGAAATGAAAGCACAGCCTGTTTTTTCCTCAAATAATTGTTTAGGCAGTATCTTCCCTTTCACTTAGTAAAAAGTGGTTCAAAGCAGTGCTCACATACCACTGTCTTTGAAGATAGCCATCAACATTTTTCTCATACTATGACTATGGCTTTGAAAACCTTTAAATGCAATTCACAGTATGCCTTTCAATTTCAGTTACAAAAGAAGTAGGTTTCAATGAAACGCTCTCAGATTAAAGCATTACAGACCTTTAATTTAAAAACAAGAGAAACTGTGTCTCTTAAAATAAAAGGGTAATACCATGGCACAGTGATAGTGTTACATGGTAATACGACATATTGTTATTGACTTTTACCGTGCTAGGCAAGAAAGATGCACCAACAAATGTACTGTACTTGCAGTACTTAACCCAAGAAAGTACTGGTAATATAAGGTAACTACATGGGTTAAGGTTATGTTTAGGGGTAGGTTCAGGGTTAGTACCTAGTTATAACCCAGATATTGTAATTGCTATAAGTAATACATAGTATGTACACGCGGAACAACACTGTAAAATAAAGTGCTACCAACATCTCTTTCACCAAGTTATAATAACTTGGTGCAAATACAGATTTCAACTGATGTGGGGTCACATATTTCCTCATTTCAAAGATGTTTTTTATTGAAAGTGACTAACAAATGTGAGTAAAACAAGCGCCTGTGTGTATATTAACTACAGTATTTTAATATCCTCTAAGATATTATAGCTGTATTATATCCAGATGTATGGATGTAAAGCGAGCTGAAAGTATAAATTTGAATAGGAAAGAATACAGCCATTTTCTATCATGGTTACTATTCAACTTTGTCACAGCATGACTGAATTGCATAACTTAAATTCAACAGGCAGCACATTCATTCAGAAACTGATTATTCATCTGAATAACTGACATACAAATTTAGTCGGGCAGGTGAGCGACAGGAATGTGGATGTGCTTCAGTGTTTCTCTTTGTAACTGTACACGATAAGAGCGCCACAGCGCAGGGCCGCAGTTTTGCTTGAGGTCAGTTAGCATGTGTTTGTAGCAGTTCTTTCTGTTGAAACCTAATCATAGGGTTAAATCAAACCAACATAGACAGCACTGACTGCATGACTGTCTGCAGGGGAGCTGTTCTCATGCAGGTGTGAATCACACGGTTGATGGTTTATCGCCCAGCCCATTCCCTCTGTATTTGCATGTCTTAAGCAGTGGACCTGAACTGATTTGCTTACACATGGATTACACCTTTCCTTCATCTTGGGGAATACATCATTTTCACCAATATGAAGTGCAATTCGGGATTCTCGGGAAAGGACAAACCGTTACAAATAAGCATCATGGCAGTGATGGTATCAGATGGTCATACCATGGTATTTAATGATATACTTCAAAGAATACCATAATATTACTATGGTTCCATGTCCAAAAAAACAAACTACTTTTTGTTAGTGATTATCAACTTTATTATTAATAATAAGTATGTAAAAAATGACAAAAACAACCCTTTGAAGAAATATTAGCATCATTTATGTAATGAATTTAGGGTGGAAACTTCCCATTAGGAATATTTTCCCTGGCTTCAGGCCCGTTCACACCAACACTCTTAAAAAAAAAGGGTTCCTCGAGGTTCTATATAGAACCCTGGGGTTCAGTACTTGGCCAATAGAACCTTTTACCAAAAAAATGGTTATATGTAGAACCCTTGCATAGCAAAGAACCTTTTTTTATTAAAATGGTTCTATAATTCATGTTTTATGACTGAAGTGTAAACTAAAGATTACACAACACATTCACAAAGCTTTTTGAGTCAAGACCCATGAGAATGACTGCTGTAGTCAAAAACAAGAGTAAACAAATATTAATATGAGCTGTACATTAGCATGAAACTTATATTTCCTAATATATTATAGTTTAACTTTTTGACAAATCATTTTGTGAAGAAAAAAATAAACTAACCAGGAGTTTTCTTTATTTTGTATACCATATTGTGATGGTTTTAATCTATCGACGGGAACATTAAAAACAAATAATCGTAAAAATGCTCCCTGGTGGCGTACAAGCGTTGCGTTCTGGATTGTTTATATTTTCTTATTTAATAATAACTCGTTTAATAATAAAGAACCCTTAAATGGTTCTATTTAGAACCATCTAACTTGGATTCAAAGAACCATTTGGGGTTCTTTTTATGGAACCCTTTTAAATGGTTCTATATAGAACCATTTTGGAGTTCCATATATGAAGCGGGTGATAGAACCATTTCTTTTAAGAGTGAAGGACTAGATGTCAGGGTTCTGTCACTTCTGTCTAGTGTATTTCTTGGTTCTGTGACAGAGCTCTGTCCTGTTTTGTCATGTCTGTGTGGGCGCTCTCTTGTCTGTATGCCTTGTTACATGTGCGGGGCGTGGTGTTTGGATCCCGGCACATCTGTCTAGTTTGGTTTCGGTTCTGTGTCGGGATTCGGACATTCATGCTCCTCTGTGTGTTTGTCCTCTGTTGAGCTTTCGCTCATTCTCGTTCTGTCTTGTCGTGTTCGAGTTCGCTCGGACCGTACGCTCTCCTGTCTGCATCTGTTGTTGTGTTCATGCGGTTCATGGTTTCATTGGCCGCGTGCTTTCATGTCATGTTTTGTCTTGTACTTGTCTTGTGTTTTTCACAAGCTGTGTGCTTTCATGTTGTCATGTTTTGTGTGAACACGTGGCATATGAGTGTTCTCATTGGCTGGTGTTCATGTCTCGTTTTGTGTGAGCACATGGCGTGTGATTTGTTTTACTGGCCATGAGCTTGTGTTTTTTGTCATGTTTGGTGTGAGCACATGGCTTGTCATGCGTTTCCTTGTGCCATGTGCTCTCCTGTCGATTGTCTAGCCCCGCCCACCTTGTTACCTGATTATTGATTAATTTGCCCCACCTGTCCTCCCTCGTTACCTGCTTTGTTTGCTCTCCCTATTTATTCTCCCTGTGTTTGCAGTCCTGTGCTGGTTCGCTGTCATATGTATGTCGTATGGTTACCCTTGTGTGTTCATCAAGTCAAGTCTCCCCCTCGGGGTAGTTTTGTTTGTATTTTGTTTTATTTTTGAGTCCTCGCCTCATCTCCTCAACCCCAAACCGTGACACTACAACTATAATGATAACCACAAAGATATAGTTTTTAAAATCATTCTGAATATAAAAGAACAGCAGAGTCCACACCACAACTAAAACGATAACCGCACAGAGAAACAATATCGCTGGAATCAATTTCAGAGTTATTTTTTTTCCAGCTGATGAACGATGAAATCATTGACAGCCAATCAGAATCCATCCTGCTTTCAGAGCTCGAGCATTTAAAACGGCAGGTGACGGACCCGCAGCCAGAGCGATATTTTGTGCGCTAGTGTGGACGCTAACGCTAGTTCTCATTATAGTTATCTTTAGTTATTGTTCTTGGTGTGAACAGGCCTTTTGAATTCAGTAATCTCTTAATGTAAGGAAGTCTAGGATTTAAAATGGTAAGTATAATATAAAAGTGTTGTTGGTATCCATTCAACCGATCCCAGACATTTCCTTACGACATAAAAAAGCACAACCCATTTGCATTATTAACATATGCAACATAACAGCATTTGCATGCGGGTTTGATGCTGACTTCAATGCACTGCTCTTGCAGGTAGAGCTGTTTGCATAGCTTATGGTTCACTCTCTGTGTCCTCCAGCCTTGTTTGAGCTCGTAAATTATAGGGTTGTCAATGTGTTTGTATATGTAACATAATCAGCTGCCCTGTAGCCTCAGGTCTACAGTGCCATCCTGCAAAGCACTGTGGGAACGAGAGAGACGGGGAGGTGTCACTGCTGTCACGGCCTGCTGGATTAGCATTGGCTGAATGTGTGGGGTAGATTAGGGTCAGTGATGACTGTCATGGATTACAGGCTTTGGAGAGGGTGTGTGTGAATATGATATCAGCTCAGAAAGCTGTTGGCACACAAGTGAGTTGTTAGTGTGATAATGCTCAAAGTTTAATCATGTGACAGTCTAAACGTCTTTATGAGGGCAGCATATGTCCTAAAACAGACGAAACGCACACATTAGCGCAGTAACATGTCACAGCGCTCTGAACTCTATCCATCATGTGTCCTGTAACACGTCAATAGGTCCTGATTTTGCAGTGGCCTGTAATGATCGGTTACTGATGACCTTTATTACTAGGGGTGTCACGATTCTCCAAATCCTCGATTCGATTACATTTTCAGGTCACGGTTCGATTCAATTCTCGATTTGTACATTTATTTTTTTAAAGCACAGGTTGCTATGCCATTTTTAGACTAGACTTTCATGCAATATAATATCTGACCTTTGTTCGCAATGTACCACACTACGTTGTTAAATTGTATTAACAACATAATGTAACTTATATCTTCAGTCAATTGGAAACTTAAGCAAAATAATCTGCCATCTAGTTTCTCTTTCTTCACAGATGACGACATTCAAGTTCACAACAAAACTAAAACAATAAAACATACTTTTTAGCGCTAAATATATACACTGTATTACATTGTATCATTATATTTTTAACTTAACCTGTTAGCGATGTCTTCATTATTTAACGAATGTTTTAATAAATCTGTCATGAAAACAAGTTATTACGTCAAGTCGTCAAAAGTAAATGCTTTGAAGAATGTCGGTAACCAAACATTTGATGGGCTCCATTGACCCATAGTCTATATTTTATTCCATGCTATGGAAGTTAAAGGGGTCCGTCAACTGTTTGGTTACCCATATTCTTCAAAATATCTTCTTTTGTGGTCAGCAGAAGAAAGAAATGCATAAAGGTTTGGAAGCAAATCATTTTAAAATCTTCATTTTTGGGTGAACTTTTAGGTAATCCCTTTCAGTCACAAAACAATGCACTGCGGCATCAAAGTTGGTTCCCTTATGAATAAGACAAATTGACAAACTGGAAACCCTACAGAGATGTAAAAGTGTTCTGTCAAGTGCGTCATTTGGGACAGGGCCCAGATCTCTCATTATGCGGCAGAAGAGTTAAAACCATGAAAATCTCCTAATGTTGATGGCTAAATCAATGGATTAATAGAGTCCTAAACCACTTTCCCTCAGAGAGAGTCCCTTCTCAGAGTGTAATGGTGTCTGTGATGTCAGTATGCTGTGTAGTGGGCGGTAGGTGAGAGTTGCATGCTGGGCGTCAACACGTGTGTCACAGCCACGAGTTCTGGCTACGCCATCTGCTCAACAGTTTAGGATGGTGGTTAGTCCTGTAATCATGGCCAGTCTCGGTGTCTGTCTGCGTGTGTGTGCTGCAGATCATGTGTGTTCCACAGATAGCGAAGGACTATGTGTGGCCACTGGAACATGCCACCCTGCTCCTTCCATACACTTACACGCATGCAAACACAACAGTCTCGTGAATCAATCGAAACATTTCAGATGGAAATAAAATTGAAAAACTAAAAATGTACTTCTATGATTTCACATACTACACCAGAGACCAGATTACATTTGTTTTTAAATTAAAAAGTTTTAAAATTTTACATAACTTCATACATAAATTAATACAATGTCATGACCTTAAAAAGAGGAAAGGGAATTGTAAAAAAAAAAAACACATCTCTTTAACTTTCACATATGGGTTGTGGGAAATATAAGCAAACATGCGGACGTTTAAAAATCTACTGAAAATAATATAGCTCACTATCAATGCACCTTTGACCTTTTTTTAATGTATTAAGTCTTGAAATCCACTATTTATAATATTGCATATTATTTAATATTAATATTACATAAAAGAGAATCAGCTACTGAATATTTTTGAGTAAATGTTTTTAGAGCGGAAAAATGCCACCATTGTGTTCAGTGCCATATGAAACATTTCTGCTCGTCCTCAATTGATTTACAAGCTTTTAAAGAGATAGTCCACCTATAAAATGAAAATCAATAATTCACCCACCCTCATGTCATTCCAAACCTGTATAACTTTAGTATATATTTTGAAGAATTCTGAGTACCACGGACTAATGTATGGACAAAAAAAAAAAAAAAACTTCTATATTCAACAGAAGAACACCTTTTTTAAGAGTAAATGACAGAATTTTCATTTCATTCATCTTTAACAGATATCTTCTGGTAAGATTCTCAAACACAACCCTTCTCAAACAAAGCAGGTTTGTACGTGCTGTGTGTGCTTTCAGCTCTAACACTTAGTGCGGGTTTCACAGGTCTCAGCATTCACTGATGATATTTATGACCAAGCACAGCTGAATGCAGACCAACTTGCTAACAATGTCCAGCAGAAAGTGCCTAATCACTACCAGCCACAACCCTGCGAGTTTCACATTTACAAAACTGCAGATCTATCAGTGTTAAAAAAAGAAGTTGTTGCAATTAGAAAAATAACAGAAGGAAACAATGAGACGATTATACTAATCACTTGACAAATATATCTGATAATGCTTTTCTAATTACAATGACACGCGTGCTTAAAAGCAGTCCTACAGTGAGCTGCCAATTACGTCAAAGGCCTATAAAATCTAACGCAGCCCAAATAGCCAAAGTACATTTGTGTTTCTGTCTTTAGCTAACCTCTTGGCTTATTCTTGATATTGCCAAATGCTTTTTTTCTTTCTCTCATGCTGACTAAAAACATTACGAGTATCCAACTTTCTGTAGACTGGCTGCGCCTGCTAGATTAAGTGCTTGGCCAACAACATGTAAATGACATCGGGCTAGAATTTCCAGTATTTTCCCTCCTGGCTTATAGAAACACAAACATTTCACAAACTGTTGATGGTTTGGCGGTAGGATTTAGGTGAGTGTGTGAATCCAGCCAACTGCCCTTACATAAGTTTCATGGCATTTTACATTAAACCTGCACAACTGACACTAGCGTGTAAACATAAAACAAAGTTCTTAATGAATCCGATGCGCTTTTCAACAGAGTCGTGCAAGACTAGCAAAGGCAGGTTTGTAACATGGAGCAGTCTGCTAACCATGGGAGTGTTTAGGCTAAGTCCTCCGCGGTCAATTTAAGATCACACGAAGAAAAAGAAAAACAGCCACACACTCACAGCTGTGTTTTTCAATTCCTACACCAGTGCACAAGAACAAACCCATCAAAAGTGGGATCAAGTAAAAGGCAACGACACACTATTAAACTCAAACACAGGAAAGACACACAATAAACAGGGTTTCAAGACTCAAACAAACATACCGTGTGTGTGTGTGTTCATGCATAAAGGAGACTCCTGGATGACTCTATCTTCAGGATTAGCATAGGTTCATTGTTGTTTATGTACCCAAACTTACATTTAAATACTAGTATTTCTGTATTTTTCATCTAATAAAGCCCTTCCACGTGACTTGTGTCAAAATTCCTCAATGTGCTAAAGTCTATCACTCTATGGAGGTCAAAAGTTGCAACACAAAGCTCAACGTTCAATATTAAAGGCATGGTGTGACATTTAGTGGATAGTTATTATATACATTGCATGTCATATGCAAAATATTACATAGTAAAATTGTCCTTTTTTGGCTCTATCTGCAACGCTTTTCATGTGGAGGTCAAAGCTGTGCTTGATACTCGTGTGGAGAGGTGCATTTAAGCCCTGATGCTCATCGTGTGAAAGGGCATCATGTGTAATTTTTCTTCTGGCTTGTGTCTGCAGAAAAACTCCCACGAGGAACTTCTGGTCTACTAAATCTACTCAAACATGACACACTCGGACACTTACACACACACACAGCTTCTGTCAGCAACCCAGCAGTCTCAAAGACGTTTCTGGCAGAAGGCCGCACTCCAACCACCGTAATTGTATTTATTAGTGTAAGCCATAGGGTCAAGCTGAGATCAGGACATGTGTCCACTGGTACAGGAATAACAGTCTTTGGCAATGAGTAGTCACCGACGTGATTATCGTACTTTGAACATCTCTGGATCTTGGTGTTTCTTGGTGTTAATTTGTAATTTTGTAGTTAAGTCATTTATTTCAACCCTTGATCTTTAAGTAGATCTCAAAGGTGATCAAAATGTAGCTTTACAATACCGTCGTCCAGCTACGAATCCCAGTTTAGCACATATACAAACGCCATACAAACTTAAAATCAACATGAAACGGAAGTCACTTTTGGGAGTTGGGATGTAGGGATGTGTCCGAAGCTGAATATCTCATTCGGAAAGGTACGGAAAATGAATAACGCATTCTACGGTGCCCAATAAGGGACATGGTTAGGCTTGCTGTGGTTTTCGATTACATCAGATTTCACTTCTCACGTGACGAGAGTAAGGAGCGATAACTGACAGGACGATTTGGTGCGCAACAGATCCTGACTGTCATTGACAAATATCTTATCTATGATGTGCAGTCAGTACCGCCGCTCCCTAAACAGTGTTCACGAATTCAAAAGCAATTTTAATTCCACGCATATTAACAGCTGCTCCCCGATGCCCGCAAATTATATACAATATAATTACCCAACTATATAATTGCAAGAGAACACAAAAGCATTGAAATCCTCCGATCTCATATACAGTACATCTCATTTCTATCACTATGTCCCTTTTAGGCCACCGTAGAATGTGTAATTTCCTTTCCGAATAAGGTATTCGGCTTCAGGCACAACCATAGTTGGAAGGGACTTTGTTGTATCCATTAGGAACGGATTGGATCTTAAAAGGTGGCAATTAAATACCAGTGTCAATTAAGACTACATCCATAGTCATCTGAATAAACTTAAGTTTTGGCCTTCTGTCAACACTGATATGCCATTTTTGTCCATTGAAATGTTTTTTTGAAGATGCTCTCCCAAGTGGATAAATGTGAAAACGCTGTGAGAATTGAGGTACTTGAAAACTATGATGCATGTTTAGTCGTGTGTTACATTATTGTACCTATATATATATATATATATATATATGTATATATATATGTGGTTGTGCTGGAATTGTTGTGTCTGCTATTCACGTTCATAGACTTATTAAAGAAACATTTTCCTTGGTACAATCTTCATATAACAGTCCTAAAATATGGACAATTGCATTTTAGACCCTGAATGGCGATTTTGAGTGTGACCTGGACGCACCAGTGAGTGGTGGGATATTTTGCTAAGAAAATGATCGTGCCAGAACAAAGCATGGTGTGAGTAATTTATTATGTCTGATCTCTAAATATTATCTCAGTGAGCTTTTATTCTGTTTTAAAAAGGGACTGAAGAGTTTTCATCAGTTTCAGTAGGGGCTTTCGCACTGGAGGAACGTTTTCATAGTTCCTATAACTATTGTAAATGTAATGTAAATGTATTGGCGGAAGTTCCGGCTTTTTGGCGTGTTCACACCTCAGGAACTGGGAACGATTTTAATTACAGGAACACCTTTTGAAGGGACAACAGAGTACTTCAGAGTAGGGTCTAACCCAACACAACATGAACTACCAGTGTAAGTGTACATTGATTGGCTGAACGCATGCCATATGAAACACAGACACTCGCCATTTTTAACAAGCTGGCTTAACTCACAGTTTACATGAACTAACTCCACGAACATGGACCGACTCAGAAGTCCAAGCGCTTCTCAACTTCTACGTTACTGAGTTGTTGACATTGTTGAATGCGGCTGTCGGACGTCACTTCAGAGTTCCTACTGACGGTATGCAACCAGGAAAACGGCCCCGGGGGATCATTTAGTTCTCGGGGGACCGCCCTGGTGACTAGTTCCTATAACTGAGTTCCTGCAACTACCTGGTGTGAAAGTCCCTAATGTTGTGGACAAACAACTTCTGGAAAGGCTAGTGTGGACAGAGACCGTTGTTTCGAAATGAAAACGCCAGTTTCAGATATATCCAGATTAAAGTGGACGTAGCCTAATGAGCATTAGTCCCCTTCTAAAAACACTGACACACACGCTTTTAAAGAGGTTTTTGACTGAGATGTGGAGGTTGAAGTCAAGTTCACCATGGTCATATCTCATCCTATCCCAATGGTAACTCTTCTTTTTCTAATCTGTCCTTATTATTGGCTAAATCTTTATTACATTAACATTACTAAGCATGTCAACTATTGGCAAGGCTGCATTACCTACTACAGTAAACTATAACTATGCCTAAACAGCTTTGTCAGCTGGTTAGCAGCATTAACAAATAGACCAAACCCACATGACCTAGTAGACATCAGCCAAAAAGAAAATCCTTTCAGAGGCACAGCAAGTTATTTTTTCTTTGGAATCTTGATAATGAATCTTGCACAATAAGACCAGAATCATGTATTAAAGGGATAGTTCGTGCATTTACTCAGAAATGAAGTCACACAGGTTTGGAACGACATACAGTGCATTCCATGTGTGCTAGGCTGTGTGTACTACTTTATATTTACCCCATCTTCTTCTTTCTTCCTCATAACCAAGACAAGCTGGTCACAGTGGCCTCTCCAATTTCATTCATTACTCATCAGTTTTAAAGTAGCTTTCCATTCTGCTATTGCCACAGACAGTGCCTCCCTTTGAGGAGATAACAACTCACCAGGAAGGAGCTCAAACATGTGGCTGAAGGGCACACCTCTCATGACCAATAATGAAACTGGAACAAGCAGTTGGTCAGATCAATCAACTATGGCCCTGTTTCCATCTGGTATTAAGATGAGTTTTGGTCAATCAGATCACAAGTGGACGACGCTAAACACAGGTTTAAACGGGGCCTAAAATCTTTTGAGCTTTGTTGACTTTCGACCACTTCCAGAGGTAGTCAAAAACGCATTCGACCGGATTGCTTTCGTAGTGTAAACGCTCCTGTGGTCGAATGTGTTCAAACAGCCACAAAAGACATCTACTCGCCATCTACTGACCTAATGCGTAAACATTATGGGAAGCGCACTAGCCAGACAGGATTTAAACAAAAAGTGTAGTTTTTAAGAAGAAAAACGTAGCACGATGTTTCCTCACCATTCCTGATTTATAACACGCATTCACAGCGTTTAACTATCAGAGCGGAAGCGAAAGCTGCTGCTCTCCGTATGTTTATTTCATCCATTAGATTGAAAGATCTGAAAAAGCCCATGCATAGACCCTCCCCTCAAAGAAATCAGGACAGAAGTGGTTGAAAGTGGACAAAAGAGACGTATTAAAACACCAGGTGTAAACGGGAATGTGTCTCCCTGGTCTATACTTGTGATCCAATCGACCATAACGCATCTTAAAACTAGGTCTAAATTGGGCCTAAAAGTCTAATAAGGAAAATGTGAAAACTGCCATGAGGACTCAGGCTACATCTTTGTGGAACATCAAACCATGCGCTCAAACAAGAAGCATTCATGCCAATGCCTTCGAGAACAGTTGGTGTGGTGCATTTATGAACAATTGGTAACTTTATAACAATGCAGCATCAGCAGAGAGCCAGCATTGGGTTCAGTATGTCAAGTATTTATGGACTCCAGAAAGGTGTTGCATTACTTTAAGACTGTTCTTCAAGATGGCGTAAGCCAGATGCCATCAAGATTTCTTCTGCTAAAACTTTTAACCCATAACTTCATCTGGTTCTTTGGTTTATTTCTTCAAATAATGTTTTTTTTTTTTTTTTCATAGCCTCTGAGGGCATCTTTTCATTTTGTTTGTGAAGTTTCAGTTTCAAGTGTGTGTGTGTGTGTGTGAGATCGCTTGAGTAAATATGCACAAGAGTCTGAACGAGTGGGTAAATTATAAAACTAGTCTTAGTAACAAATCCACATTGAGCTTAAACATTTTGTAGTACACAGGAACATGATCAATAGGAAGCTTCCGTATTTAAGTGGAATAAAGGAGCAGTAATAAGACAAAGTGCTTTACTGTAACACTTTGCATTACAGTGTTTATTATTCAGTGCTTATTTATGTACAGTAACACTGTATTGTTAAGTGTGGTCAGTTATCTGAAATCTACTATTTTGGCATAAGAATGTAGGCTAAGTTACATAGCTTCGTGCATCTTGGTCTATAAGGGCACTTTGTATTATTGGTAACAGACAACTTAAATTGTTTTATTTAATGTAGTTATTTACTGACTTACCTTTAGTTGAAACGGATGGATCTCATTTAGAGAGTGTCTTCTGAGTTTTTTAGTGAGGGTCTTCAGCATTCTGCCCTTCTTTGATTGTTCTCAGCTTTAAGATCACTTCTTCAAATTACAGATTCCTATCGGATTCATAACTGGATTGATCAGCTCAGCTCTAAGAACAGTCAATGCGTGTATTCAGAGATGTTCAGCTCCATGCAAACAAACTCATGCTGAAACACAAATAAACAACGATCATGAGTTCCCAGAGGCAGAACAACAGCAGATCTCCGTGCAGGAGGGACCCGGTCTGGTTTTAAAATTAAGTCTCATAACTTGGTCTAAACATCCATCACTCTGATGAAGGTAAATTCTTTAAATCGAACTATTTAAGTCCTGTATGGTGTTGAATTGATCAGCGACAGTGACACTCGTCATCAAAAACGCTTTTAAAATCCAGATGGGTAAAAACAATGTTAATCTTACTCCAAACGGCAGATGGACGATGAAGCTAATGTGTGTGTAATTTAAAAAAAAAAGTCTCTATAGAATCTCAATCGCACTCATACACGCACACACTCACACATACACATACACACACACACGTATGCGCACTACACATGCAACTCGCGCTAGCTCATGCTCGTCGCGCTCTCTCATTGGTTGCTTAAACCGATGATGTCATTGCGTTCTAAAAGGAGGCGGGACAGCAACATCTTAAAGGGAAAGGAAGAGCTTTCAGGGTCTGGGTCAAGTGAGATGCGTTTCTTTATTCACAAGAAGTCTCAAATCTATCTATCTATCTATCTATCTATCTATCTATCTATCTATCTATCTATCTATCTGTCTGTCTGTCTGTCTGTCTGTCTGTCTGTCTGTCTGTCTGTCTGTCTGTCTGTCTGTCTGTACATCTATCCATCCATCCATCCATGTCTATCTATCTATCTATCTATCTATCTATCTATCTATCTATCTATCTATCTATCTATCTATCTATCTATCTATCTATCTATCTATCTATCTATCTATCTATCTATCTATCTATCTATCTGTCTGTCTGTCTGTCTGTCTGTCTGTCTGTCTATATCTATCTATCTATCTATCTATCTATCTATCTATCTATCTATCTATCTATCTATCCATCCATGTCTATCTATCTATCTATCTATCTATCTATCTATCTATCTATATATATATATATATATATATATCTGTCTGTCTGTCTGTCTATCCATCCATCCATCCATCCATCCATGTCTATCTATCTATCTATCTATCTATCTATCTATCTATCTATCTATCTATCTATCTATCTATCTATCTATCTATCTATCTATCTATCTATCTATCTATCTCTCTGTCTGTCTGTCTGTACATCTATCTATCCATCCATCCATCCATGTCTATCTATCTATCTATCTATCTATCTATCTATCTATCTATCTATCTATCTATCTATCTATCTATCTATCTATCTATCTATCTATCTATCTGTCTGTCTGTCTGTCTGTCTGTCTGTCTGTCTGTCTGTCTATATCTATCTATGTGTGTCTATCTATCTATCTATCTATCTATCTATCTATCTATCTATCTGTCTATCTATCCATCCATGTCTATCTATCTATCCATCCATGTCTATCTATCTATCTATCTATCTATCTATCTATCTATCTATCTATCTGTCTTATCTATCTATCTATCTATCTATCTATCTATCTATCTATCTATCTATCTATCTATATATCTGTCTGTCTGTCTGTCTGTCTATCCATCCATCCATCCATCCATCCATGTCTGTCTATCTATCTATCTATCTATCTATCTATCTATCTATCTATCTATCTATCTATCTATCTATCTATCTATCTATCTATCTATCTATCTATCTATCTATCTATCTAATTAGCAGGAATTGGACACACACACACACACACACACACACACACACACACACACACACACACACACACACACACACACACACACACACACACACACACACACACACACACACACACACACACGTTGTGTTTTCATGTTTTATGGGCACTTTCAATAAACGTAGTGATTGGGTTTCCATGTTGTACCCCTACACTAACCCCTAACCCTACCCATCACACAAAACTTACTGCATTTTTACATTTTCAAAAAACACCACTTAGTCTGATTTATAAACTGTTTTCCTCACGGGGACCAAAACATTTTCCCACAAGGACAAGAACATTTTCATTTGCTTTTATGTTTTTTATGTATTTATTTTCCCCAAAAAGCTTTGTAATAAAAATAAATAATTAAACAGTAGTAACTGTAAATGACTGCTTGTTATAACCTATTTCTTGCATTGTCCCTACATTTCCCTCTTCTCTGTGTGGAACTGACACATAATGAGAATTGAAACCTTATAACATGGCTAAATAAATAAATAAATAAATAAATACCAAACCAATGGGGGGAAAAAGTACATAAGAGGCAATACAAATTATTATTAAGAACATAATGTCTTATTTTAACAGAATGCGGTTTCTTGCCGTGTGGTTTTCAAGAAGATTTAACATCTCATTACAGCAGACCTGCACTTCTTAAAGGGTTAGTTCACCCAAAAATGAAAATTCTGTCAGTAATTACTCTCCCTCATGTTGTTCAACCCTGTAAGACTTCCATTCATCTTCAGAACACAAAATAAGATCTTTTTGATGAAATCTGAGAGCTGGTTCACTCCAAATATATGTCCAAATAACTTGATTCAATCGTCTCCAAATAACTTGAATCAGTCGTGTCCAAATAACTTAATTAAATTACATGGAACCACTGTCTATGACTGAATCATGTTCAACCAAAGAGCCTTTTTTTTTTAGTGTAGGCTGCTAGGTAATCGACATCTGCCATCCCAGAAAAGTTAGTAAAGACATCGTTAAAATAGTCCAAGTGACTACAGTGGCTCAACCTTAAGTTTATCAAGCGACGAGAATACTTTTTGTGCGCAAAACCCCCCAAAAATAACGACTTTATTCAACTATTCATTTTCTTCTGTGTGTTCCTCTGAGTAAGTTCACGTAGTGTAACAGCGCAGCGCTTCTGGGTTGTACGTCAGAACGGAGGCTCACTATTGGTCGACGCTGGTCATGTGTGTGATGCTGGCCAATAGTGAGCCTATGTTCTGACGTACAACCCAGAAGCGCTGCGCTGTTACACTACGTGAACTCACTCGGAGGCCCACACAGAAGAAAATGAATAGTTGAATAAAGTCGTTATTTTTGTTTGTTTTTTGCGCACAAAAAGTATTCTCGTCTCTTGATAAACTTAAGGTTGAGCCACTGTAATCACTTGGACTATTTTAAACATTGTCTTTACTAACTTTTCTGGACTGGCAGATTAAATTACTTAGAAGCCTATGGAGGAGTGAGACAGCTCTCAGATTTCATCAAAAATATCTTAATTTGTGTTCCGAAGATGAACGAAAGTCTTACAGGGTTGGAACAACATGAGGGTGAGTGATTACTGACAGAATTTTCGTTTTTGGGTGAACTAACCCTTTAATAAATATACATGGAGTGTATACACAATATGACCACTAGAGGACACTGTCTTTTTAGAAATGAATGTGTTGCCTGTGGCTTTTTGTCATGCAAGTCAATAAGACTGTGCGTGAATACTAAGCTTAATAGAGAACAGATGAAGCTGATTGAGGCCAATGAATTATCTCTGTTTGACAGCAGATGTGTATTGAAATGCATGTTTTGAGTTAGGATAGCCATGCTATGTTTTGCATTTGACTTGTTTAGACTTGGAATTTGGAAATTGGAATTTGTCCCATAGGCTACTAATATTAGAAACATTTTCAGAGGTAGGAGAATGATGGACGATTTGACAAGGATCTGTCCAGTGAGAACAGGACACCTCGCACGAACGGCACTCTTTCTGTTTACAGAAACATGGTGTGTTAACATTTCTCCAACAGTAAACACACTTTCAGTGTAATTAAAATGTCAGTAAAGAAAGAATTTAATTAAGATGATCTGAATTCCGCAGTTGGTCAATAGGAGGCGATGTATGACCGACCACTGATGAAGAGCTCAAGCAAGAATAACAGGAAGTGTGTGTGTGTGTGTGTGTGTGTGTGTGTGTTTAACCTACATGGTGAGGAACAAAATGTCCCCACAAATATAGTAAAATGTGAAAGTGTTGACATTGTGGGCCCATTTTGTCAGCTTATAAATCATGCAAGTAGTCTAGTCTAATGCTTTTTGAAAATGTAAAAATGCAGAAAGTTTTCTGTGATGGTGGGTGGGTTTAGTATAGGGGGAGAAAATATACAGTTTGTACAGTATAAAAATCATTACGTTTATTGAAAGTCCCCATAAAACATGAAAACACAACATGTGTGTGTGTGTGTGTGTGTGTGTGTGTGTGTGTGTGTGTGTGTGTGTGTGTGTGTGTGTGTGTGTGTGTGTGTGTGTGTGTGTGATCAGCAGGAAAATAATGATCAGTAATGCAAACAGAATTCAATTCTGCTGTAAATCAGCTCTAAAAAGACAATTATGTCATTAAACAGCTGACTTCAGTTCAGTGTTGATTCAGTTCAGTTCAGTGTGTAAAGTTTCAACTGAGTTATAAAGCAGTTCTGCAGAAAACAGTGATGTCATCATCCAGCTTAGTTCAGTTCTTCAATAGTGTCAGTGCAGTCAAATCAATAATAGTGCTGAATATTAAGTGTTCATATATGGCAACAAAAGGTGCAGTTGATGTAAGTTAATGTTTTATAAAACATGTATACCTATATATATACCTATAGGTATAATGAATAATACAGCATGTCAATGTTAATCTGTACTTCACATTACTAACATTTCAAGTACATTTGAGTCATGAATGAACATGATTTAACAAATGTACACACATACTGTATGTGCGTGTGGATTGAAGGAGAAAAAATAAATAAATCCAACATGTGACGAGAACATTTCACTTTTAGCCTGCTTATTAGTCATCATGCCCAATAAATGGCAACAACATCAAACAAATCTGTTGCATCCACGTCAGTGCTTTTTTTTCTTCGGGCTCCCTTTGTGCCAAACAGAACTAAAAACAAACTGATGACATGTGGAGCGTTGTGACCTTCACACCCGTGTTGCAGTACACAAACGCTCTCAGCCTACTTGTCCTGAACGACTCTGACTTTCCAGGTGCGCGCAGCCCACACCACCCACCGCTCTCTGGACCAGTTCAACCAGTTCCTCCCCGAAGACTCTCACCCACTGACCCACTGGCGGAAAGCGTGGGCGCCGTGCGTCCCAAAGTCCGCTTTTAGAACGCCAGATGGCTATTTTCTTCCCCAAGCACTCTAAAAAAGAACAGACTTACATAAAACTAGCGCTGCTAGGAATGCTGGTCCTGGAGAGATCTGTAGAGAACAAAGGTATCAAACATGACCTTCAATCTGTGCTTCTTTTCAAAATAACACAAGCGAATGTGTGAATATGAAACAGAGATGAGTCACTTTAAAAAAGATATTGTGGGCCAATGTTCTTGATGATGTGCGAATAAAATAAAATAAAAAAATCGAATGAAGAGCCACGCTGTCATGTGGACCTACTGGCATGTGATTCAAAGACAGCAAAACATTGGGTCACTTTTTCCATTTTGACACCAAAGTCAAATGTCAGTGATATTTATAACACAAATCATGACTTGCACATGCAGATGTGATATAAGTAGTTCCATGACTTTTGTTATGACATTGCTGGTGAGAGGAAATCATCATATCCTCTTGGAGAACGTGTGGGTGTGCATATCAGCATATCTGCTTGTTCGAAGGATAAAAATAAAGCAAGTCAGCTTTAGTGGTTAAAAATGACGTGCAGGTTTGGTGTCTAAGTGCATATCATAAAATAGAGTCCTGTTTTGCAAACTGTTGGATAAATGGAGATATGACATTAAATTGACCTTCTGCTAAAATGATTCAGATCCAAACTGTGGATTCCAACATGTTCCAATGAACTCAGAGCAACAAAAAACAGGTTTGTACATCTGTTAAAGATAATGCACTCTGTTATTTAACCAATGTCAAGAATAGATTGTTTATCTAGTAGATTAGCGAACCTGATTTCATCAAGTACAACATGTTCCTGGAACAACATTTCAATCAACCAATCAGATTTGAGGGATAAGTTTACAGTTTAGGCTTACAATCAGGGTTAGGTGCTTTTACATTAGTGTTCATCACCTATCAGCTCTGATTTTTGGGATAACTTATGGGTAAGTTTAGGGGTAGGGATAGTGGTTCTGGGTATAGTTTCTTATATATTGTGTTTCCTTTGGTTCCTTGCTGTGTTTAGTGCCTGTTCCCATTGCTAGTTTCTTTCTATGGTTACTCATTGGTTAATTAATTTTGTTCTCCTGTGTCTTGTTTGGTTTTTCATTTAGCTATGTATTTTAAGCCCTCAGTTTGGTTCTTCCCGAAGCTTTCCAAAACTTCTGAATCAATTGAACCAATTGTTATGCAAAACGATTCACTGTTTCGAAGCACACAAAACGCCACACGCTGGTCAGAACAGTGTGAATGAAACGAAAACTCAGCTCAAACATGCATGTGTAATATTTTAGATGCAATAAAAATCATCTAATACCATTAAATATGAAATGTCTTTATAATATGTGTTATTTTATTAAATTGTAGTTTTGACTCTCTGATTGGTGGACTCTCTGTACAGCATCATGGGTAATGTAGTTTTTCACCACAAATTCAGCTGTTATACAATTATTTATGACGTCTTTTAACAGAAGCAAATACTATCTATTAAAAACCTTGTACCTCACGTTAAGGCTGTCTTGAAAGGTTTATAAGTTAATGTTAAAAATCAACTTCCCTATGGAGAAAATGGATGGATTTTTACTTCTGCAACCTGACCGTTGCACTCTATTGTTTTGTACCATCAGTCTTAATGAAGTATGAAATGAAGAGTACTGAACTCTTCAGAGCACTGCATGCATATGATTCGAACATCTTCAAATCATTCTCTGTGGGAAGTGATGCTTTCACAAAGTCAGACCCTACGAGACCTGGAGAGCGGAAGCAATACAATCAGAAGTGTTCCAGTGACTAATCCACGGCTGGGTTAATAAACGCTCGCATGTGTTTGGGGTGCTACTTCCTGCGTAACCTTGGCATCAGTTGCTAGGTGATGGATGGAGTGGAGACAGAAGGTGTCAAATTGTACCTCAGAACAACGGATTTAGCAAATGGTTTCTATTTTCTAAAATTTTTACAATTTTGTCCTAGATGACAATTTTGTTCTTCTTAAACCGTTTAGTTTATACTTGTAGACATACTATATATATAGACAATATTGAGTTTGCCATCAGCTAGAAAATGATGAAAAGAACAACGGATATGCAGTGATTAGAATCTGACTCAACTTGAGCTGTGCACTTTATTACCAGTTTTCCACCAAGCAGCTTTTCCAGAAGAATCTCCGTTTCCAGCAGTAAGTGTCCTGATCTTGTTTTGCCCTCCCAGTTTCTTTCATTCATTCATCTTTTCTCTCTTCCTCCTCTTTCTCCTCGTGGCAGATGTCAGCGGCCTCGGTGGGAACAGGAGGCAGTCCATCCCACTCTCGCTTGCGTCACGGAAAGGAGAGAGGCTTCCGAAAGTGGAAGACAGATGGGAGAGGGATCCATTGATGAGAAGTAAATCCACAGACTGCGAGTGAGGCGTTTGGCACTCTTGTGCTAATGCATTAGTGAGCGGTAATGAGAGAGTTGTGTGCATAAGATGCAGACGAGTAATGCGAGAAGAACATTTATTTTTCTATTTTGTGGGTATTTCTTATAGAGTATAATTTAATTGTAACTTAATACAATTAAAGGTAGGGTTGTGCAATTTCAGAGAGGCTAGCAATAGCGAGCTAGCTTTGAAAGCATGAGATGCCACCCTCCCTTCAGAGCGTCTCCAAAGCCACGCCTCCTCCAAAACACATGACCACTCGTCTGCAAAGAGACACGAGAGACAGCGTTACATTACCTCATGTCTCAAAGCACATAACTTTATAATAATGAATGTAAACAACTTACAGTGCTCTAGTTGCACCACCTGACGGCTGCAGTTTTATTTCGGCTTTGATAGTGTTGACATAGAAACATAAATCTGAGGACGTGAACAGCTCCGGGTAGAACCTCACAGGTTGCCATCTCATAATTACGGTTATGACACGGCATGAACGCAGCATAAGCTCGTTGTTTTGGTTCAGGAGGAACTGTAAAAGTGGCTGCTGTTTGTTTGTGTCTCTCTGTGACTGACGTCTGTCTACAACTCTGCATAGCCTTACGGAAAACACTGATGGAGTGTGATGTCTGCGCGAGCAGGTGTGTGGAGGTATGGAAATACATGTTGACAGGACATCAGTGCATTCAGACCGAATGCGATGATTGGACGAACATTTTTTGGTCCAGAGACTTCCACAGAAGATAAATGTACATGTTTTAATATTTAGACTCCTTCTTTTATTGATTTCTATCAGGATGTGAAGAGAGTTTCAACCAGTATAACAAAAAGTGTTAATAAAACAAATTCCCTATACTTTAATCTCAGTCGCCAAGGTCAGTCCAGGGTCTAAGGAATTAATTTCAGTTTATTTATTTTTTCTAACCTGCAGCCTGGGATAACACATTCTTATCAGTGCTTAACCAGTCGTGGGCTGAAGCCAGTGCTCTCTGCGATACAATCTAGTGATATTTTTCTTTGCAGTAGTATTCTAAGAAATGATTTCCTGAAATGCTTTTGTTCTAATTCTCTAAGAAACCTGTTCCATATGGAAGACTCAATGAGAGGGTACAACATCATCTGGTTCCCTGAATTGCCATCACCATGGCAACCTGATGCACATCCGTATGACATCACAGCCCACTCAGTCAATCTAGCAGGGACAGAATGTGATTTGAGAGAACACTGTGTGTGTGAGCACATGCAGTCT
The DNA here is from genome assembly GCF_951802725.1 of Rutilus rutilus. Classification (NCBI taxonomy): domain Eukaryota; kingdom Metazoa; phylum Chordata; class Actinopteri; order Cypriniformes; family Leuciscidae; genus Rutilus; species Rutilus rutilus. Next base: position 31,999,165 of record NC_140226.1, read on the forward strand.
ACAAGAGCCTTTGACCCATTTTATATATATATCTATATATATCTATATATATATAGATAGATAGATAGATAGATAGATAGATAGATAGATAGATAGATAGATAGATAGATAGATAGATAGATAATATACAAAATTATAGTCAGAAAAATGTTTTATATATATATATATATTTTTTTTTTATGAGACAACATATTTTAAATCCCCAAAAAGTTTGTATGTGTTTGTTTGTTGAGTGCCATATTTGATCCATCAGGCTTTTATGGCTCATACTATAAGAGAATATGGAGCTTGCAGAACCTGATTTCACCAAGTGCAACATGTTCCTGGTCAACATCTTAAAAAAATGTTTAGGTGAGGTCATATGAATTCGTACGAATTAGCCACCTCGTAAAATTTGTACGAATTGCCTTGAGATCGGGTTGGTATAACAGATGTGGGAGGCAAAACATATAATATAATGATGATCACACGTGCATTTTACCTGTTTGAATTGTCTTTATTCATTAAAACTGCTGCAAAAGATCTCCTTACGGCACCGTGACACTTATATTTACTTTGTTTTTTCTTTTTTTTACATTCCAGATTTCACAGCTAAAAGACACGTGCTCCATGGCCTGAGGGGGGACATTTTTAACAATGATTCTAAAAGGTATTTTACTTGTTAAAGAATGATAAGCTGTCAATCAAACAACAGAAGGCACGTAGTAGATTGTGTACAGCAGGGTTTTGATCATGTTGACCATTTCTAGCCTTAGTAATTTGCATATCAAATATGATACAGTAGGCTTTATAGGATCCCCTTGTGGTTAAATCAAGCTTTTAATGTTGTTTATGTCTCTATGTGGTGTTTTTAATGTGCTTTAAGACGAACCATGTGCAAATTCATAAGTCAACACCATTGCTGAGTATTTTTTCTTTAAAACTGCAGTGATCTAAAGACAGTCTCAAAAACACGGTTTGAGATCGCTGGTGTTTCTGATGTCACAAACTACCTTGTAACCAATCAGATCAATGCGCCGGCGGGCTTTAGCATATCATTAACTAGCATCATTAACCGCAAACTAGCAGGAGAGTCTCCAGAAATGCCAGGTTATCCCGGTATACACTTGATATGAAAAATCGGGTAGATTTAGCAATATAGCGGGTGTATGATGTATATTACAAGGCTTTGATGAACTATATGCCTTTCTCCACTGATGTTCTGAGTTGTTCAAAGCATTTCTGAGGATACTGATTTTTAAAAGGCAGACTGAGATGGAGAACATTAGCAACACATCATTAGCTGTTTGAGTCAAGCAAAAGGCTAGTCATATTAATTACGGTTATGTGTCCGACGTTGTAAAGAGCGATACCATTGTGCAGCGTTTACCTCAGTAAGTTGCCCGACCGAGTGGATAACTGAGCTGGTGTGAGTGAGTGGAGGCGGGGGAAATTTGCATATTAATGGTTCTGCGTATACTAAATGAAGCAACCCAGCAAGCAATAGCCGCCATTTCACCGTCTCGGTTAACTATAGACCCGATATAGTCCGGCTATGAGTAACCCACTTCTAGCCAAAATAACCTTGAATTTGGTTACATGTCGTTTTTGCTAAAATAGCTTGTGAGATGAATGATATTCCATCATATAAGCAAAGTCAGCAGTGATTACAGGTGTTTGGTTTTTATTTATTTGACATGTTCTATGCGTAGCATGTGCGTCTATTCTTGGGCGATGGTTAGATGTCTATACAATTTTCACTGACAGCCCAAATTTTGCCTTGTTTTAGCCTAGACGTCAGAGCTGTGTTTGGACGGCTATTAGACGTCTTTTAAACGCAAAATTGCTTGCTGGGAAGGCTGTAGAGTTACATTGAAGCTATTTTAAGGCATTAAGAATTTTTTTTTTTTTAAGAAACAAAAACATTTAAATATGTCATTTTGGTGATCAAAGATGAGTTTTAAGGGATACAATTATTGACTACAGGGGGACCATAAAACATTATAACTATGTGAAACTAAATTTGAACTTTATCAGGTTATCTCTGTCTATTTCGTAATTTTGGAATATTTGACATATAGGCAGATCAAACTTGGCACTTTCTCTCTTGCACATGTGTCTATTGCAGCATGTAGTGATGACATGCTTGTGTCAGTGTCCGTAAGCAGGGTGGATCCGTTCATAAAATCTGGGAAGATGTGAGATAATTGAGCAGCCTGAATGAAACGCTTCTTCTGCCTCTGTCAGGTCTCTGCGCAGAACCATCATCTCGTGACGCAGGCAGTTTCACACACATCCTGCCAGCTGGTAACAGTGCGGCCCATCCAACAATTCATTTCCTGAACCCTGTGATGGTCTTCCTCTTGGCAGTATCGTTTCCCCTCTTCCAGTCATCTCTATTTCTAGAGATTCTGTCACCCACATTGATCTTGAATATGTGCTGCTGGTCAGCGTCGAACACGCCGTCAAGACCACGTACAGACACTGTGTTGTTGTTGGAATGACAACCGCATTTAAATGCAAGACCGAATCCCCTAAATTATCATTCCGAGTGTGTGCAGAACAGTCACTAAAATTCAACTACATTCTTATGAGTGGACGACTACCTCAATAACTCAATACAGAATACAGGAGTAAAGGTCCTTGCACACTGAGTCCGAAATTTTCGCATGTGTTTTTTCGTATTTGTGAATATTCGTGATTCGGTGGCTCTAAATTGTCAAAACACCATTCAAAATGCTTGCTACGGTGATTGACATAACGTGAGGTCGTATTTATTTTTTAACGTGTGAAAATTTCGGATGCGAATTTCGGACTCATTGTGCAAGGGCCTTTACTCCAAAATATTCATTTTCATTGTGACCCCTCTTTTTGAGCACAGATGTGAAACACTATCCAAACTCAAATGGTTATAATTCTTGAATGCTTTGGAATGCAGACCCAAGGTTGGTCTCTTTTTAAAGCTACACTGTGTAGGATTTTCTCCCATCTAGCGGTGAAATTGTTAATGACTATAGTACCAACTGAATATTACTTTCTAGCCCCTCCCATTCCGAGGGCGTTTTAACTCCTACTGTGGCCGTATTATTTCAAATCTGCCGGCAGTCGCGAGTAATCTCCCCCTCGCATTCGTCACGGTGCCACTAGGCGTCAATGGAAACACGTCAATTTCGCAAAAACTCCCATTTATCGCAAAAAAGTTTTTACGCTCGCATGAGGTGGTTTTTCAGGCAATTCGAAAAAGAAATATTTTGCAAAACTGCAATGGAAACAGTTTTTGCGCATTTACAGTCACCTGACTTAGAAGGCGCAGAATACGAGACAGAGCTCTTTATTGAATTCATAAAAGACAAAAGATTGACAGAAATACTGGATTCCAAACCTCAAAGAAATGCCACAATCAAGACCTCGGAGCAGATATGAGGGAGAAAAACCCAGAAACACCTCATATGTGCCGCTCACAGACACAGTATGGGTCTTTCCTTGCCATTAATGCTTGGATAACACGCCTACGTTTCCTTCCATTAATAATAATAATGTCCAGTGTGGTACGTGGCTGTGATATATATATATATAAACTTACCAACGTCCGTTGCCATGATTTTTGGAATGACTTATCGCGAGAGGAAAAAATGACGTTTTAGTCGCATAACATCGGTTAATGGAAACGGCGTCATTTCGCAATAGTTTTTTATCGATATTTTGAAAAAATCGCAAAAGTTTGCGCGAATCTTTAATGGAAACGAGGCTACTGAGTGTAAAAACGCAAAAGGCGAAGCTTGAATTTCCAGGTATGTCCCTCTTTGGCTGATGTGTTTTCAAGATGGAGGCACAACATGGCTGCCGCCATTCGAGCGACTCTCGTATGTATTCTAAATGGCAGATTCTACGCTTACGAGAATACTTGATTAGTTGGTAGAAGTAATTACACATTAATGAGCACATATCATTTTGAAAGAACAAAGTGTTTTTTGCTAAGAATCAACTTAAGAAATTACAGTGTAGCTTTAAAGAAGACACTCAAAAATGAAAGTGTAAAACAGTTTATTAGACGTTTAAGTTTACTCTATAACAAATGCACTTTATATAAAATATAGTTTTACTCTAAAATTGCTATGAAATCAAAGTAATATGTCTAACCAAGTTGATATCACAAGAATTTAGGTTCCTGTAAGATTTTGTTTAGGTGCTATACCAAAAATAGCCAACGGGTGTCATCCACATTCCATTGAATTTTTTTGATGCATTCTCCTGTAACAAATTAATAAAATTCTGTCACAATATCACTTCTATCACAAAACAGTCAGTCAAATATGGAACCTTGAGTCTCAGACCTTTCTGACGATATGTGTTTTGTCAAAATAAAAAATAACAAATGTATTTTAAAATATTTCGTAATACGAAACATGACACGGCCACTAGGGGGAGGAGCCTGCTAAAAAAGGATTACATTGTATATGTAAATGAACAGTGTAGTGTGTAGGCTACTGTTTCTCTATTTTGCATCGAGATATTATTTTTCACTAAAGTCGGTTGACACATATTATTTTTGACATGAAAACTAAAAATGGTATCTTTGCATTTTTGTATCCCTGCTCACAGACCGGTGTTGTTTTAGTATCATAGAGATTATAGTTTTATATATATATATTGAATTTGTTTTTATTTGTGTATTTTCCATTTTCATTTTATTTAAAGTTTTAGTAGTTTTGTTGTGTATTTTTGTATTATTCATTTTATTTATGCAGTAGCTTATATATAGTTTTAGTTATTTTAGTGCATTAAACAAAATGAATATGAGAAATTATGTGTCATTTTTATGATCTATCTATCTATCTATCTATCTATCTATCTATCTATCTATCTATCTATCTATCTATCTATCTATCTATCTATCTATCTATCTATCTATCTATCTATCTATCTATCTATCTATCTATCTATCTATCTATCTATCTATCTATCTATCCTCCCTGTCTGTATGTAATTCTTTAAAACAAACAAACAACAAATAATAAAAAAAATTTTTATGCTTGAATAATAAAAAAAAAAACAACATTAACAACAATGTCCATCATTGTCATAACATAATGCAATAATAAAATAATACAAAAGGATCCATTCCTACGATGACGTAGCACGACACCGGAAGCACTGGAGATTGAGCCGGAAACTTTAAGTGACAGGAGCTCAATGTGACATTTCGGAGCGGTTATTTCTTAGCTGTTATAGAAGAATAAGAATGTTTCTCACTACTGTGAACCGTGAGTACATCTATAATCATATAATATCTGCAAGACCTCATTGTCTGCACAATAATGTGTGTATACTGCAGAACAGACGCGTCGTGTAGCGGCTAATACTGTAACTAGCCAGCAGTTTCACCTATAGATGTATAAATGTGCGCATTTGTGTGTCCCAGTTCAAATATATGCCATAAATACTTGTTTTTAGATGTTATTTAGTGATGATCTGTTTATAAACAAACATACATACACATATGTCCCATTACATTTGATCATATTGTTAGTTGCTAATGCTAATTATGTTTGGTTTCTGTTTGTTTATTTCTCAATCTAGTTGCCAAGAGCAAATCGAAGTGAGTATCCCTCATCCTCATTGCAGTCTGATTACATACTGAAACTGTGTGAGCACTTTATGCTTTACTCTTATGCAGAATATACTGCTGCCATGCTGTACTGTGTGAAAAAGCTATTTTTTCCCTCATATCTCCTTAAATTTGAGGTAAAAATATCATAAATGTATCAGACTTCAAACAGAGATCATGCAGTATAATGCATTTCACTGTCCAGCACATGTATATGTTCTGTTGTTGAACGTTTAACACATTCATTTGTAAATTTTAGTCTGGTTAAATGCTTGATTTAAAGTGAGTTTTGAGATCCGGCTTGGTTTGATGTCCTGTTTTATGACAGACACACTGAAGTCAGTGCTTTGTTCCACCTGTGGTCTTGAATGTTCTTGTGTTTCAGGACGCTGCTGGTTCAGATGATGAGCGCGGCTGGCACGGGTTACTGTTTTAACACAAAGAGGGGCCGATTGAGGGACAAGCTGGTTTTGCGAAAGCATGACCCCATAGGTGAGGTGAACCATCAGTTTGACTTCATATAGATCCTGTTTTCATTTGAGGAACACAAACTAAGTGGCTCAAAATTATATATTGTGCTTTATGTCAACGTTATTGCAATGGTAGAACATGATCTGATTTTCAAGGACCCCAACAATTATGATAATTTTGAAAAGGACCCTGTTGCAAAGTATAAAGGCAGCTATAGCCTATATGTTCATGTGAAAACACCCGTACTGCGTAAGGAAATATTATGTACTGTATCTTATAAACTAAAATACATGATTGGCTTTTTACATTGTCATTGAGCTAAAGCCACATAATTTCACATATATTCTGGAAAATTCAGTTTGTTTTAAATTATTCACTTTGTTAGACTTATATACGGTGGACGAGAGGTGCAAAACAAATCACAATTACAAAAACAAAATAACAATTCAGAAAACACAACGACAATTCAGAACACACAACGACAATTCATACAAAACGGAAAAGGTAGGTATATTTTGAGAATGACGTACTTATCACTGATTGGATGAGACACCTGTCAATCAAGAAATTTGTGATCAACAAATTTGTGTTTTCTGAATTGTCGTTTTGTTTTTTCTGAATGTTTATTTTGTTTTCTGAATTGTTATTTTGATTTTAGACTTGCCATTGTGTTTATAATTTGTTGTTTTGTTTTTGGATTTGTTATTTTGTTTTTGTAATTGTGATTTGTTTTGCACCTCTCGGCCACCGTACTTATACAGTACTGTGCAAAAGTCTTAGGCATGTTAGTATTTTTACCCACAAAAAAAAAGAAGAAGTTTTTAAGGCGGTTATTTATATATTTTCCTGCAGTGTGTGTGTGTGTGTGTGTGTGTCAGTTGGAAATATCAGTTTACATTTCCAAACATTTCTTTTGCCATTAATTGTAATAATCCAGTGAGATTTGTGTATGCACAAGGAGTCTGACGACAGCCGGTATGATCTGATCTCACCATCATCGAGTCCGTCTGTGATTACATGAAGAAACAGAAGAAACCGAGACAGACTAAATCCAGAAGAACTGCGGGAACGTCTCCGAGACGCTTGAAGAAACCTTCCTGCAAAGCTACAGTGCTGTGAAAAGTACTGGCACTTGTGTTAAAATACTGTGAAGTGAGAATGCTTTCAAAAACAAAATCACAAATTGAATTTATTTATGATTTAACTTCTATTAACTAATTCAAATCAATATTTGGTGTAACGACCCTTTGCGTTTAAAACGGCTTTTGTCCAGGACAGGTACACTTGCGCATAGTTTTTCAGGGAGCTTTGTTTCTTCAAGCATCTCGTAGATGTTCCCGCAGTTCTTCTGGAATTTAGTCTGTCTCAGTTTCTTCATGTAATCACAGACGGACTCGATGATGGTGAGATCAGATCATACCGGCTGTTGACAGACTCCTTGTGCATACACAAATCTCACTGGATTATTACAATTAAAGGCAAAAAGAATGTTTGGAAATGTGAACTGATATTTCCTACAGACACACTATAGCAAAAGATAGAAATAACTGACTTAAAACCATTTTTGGGGTGGGGATATTAACATGCCTAAGACTTTTGCACAGTACTGTATATATATATATATCAAATATCATTCCATAGCCATTTTAATATTGCCCTAACCCCCCAGTGAACGAGATAAACTCACAGATACAACAGATATGCAAACTATTCCTGAACATATGTACATCCCAAGGAAGAAGAGATAAACACTTAGAAATAAGTATTGGTAACACTTTACATTAAGGTTTCATTAGTTGTTAACATTAGGCATCTACTTTAGTTTATTTACAGTTCAGTAAAAACTCTTGGAATAGTTTTAGCACATTAGTGAAAATGGTCTTGATGGACTCGATCCGCTATGGCTGGTGTTGATCATGGACTTGTTTCTGCTAATAGATACTCAGACACACTGCTGTGAGCATGCCAGATGTGCTGCTGCTGATGATGATGATGATGATGATGCAGAAATAGAGTAGCCTGGAAATCCAGACCCAAATCTGAAATATGTGTGTGTGTGTTCACGTTAGCTAATGTATTAACTAAATGTTAACAAATGAGACCTTATTGTAAAGTGTTACCTAAAGATTTTTCCATACACTTGTTTGTCATGGCCTATTTTTTCCCTTAGGATTATCTATAGAATAATTGTGATCCCATAATGTGATTTCTGTCTTTTCAGCGCTTGTTACATATTTCAGTTAATGTGTTTTTCTTTTCTCTTCATTGCTCTCCACAGTGAACAAACATGTTCTGTTCTTTGAGAAGAGGAAGATACGCTCTCTTTAAAAAAAAAAAAAAAAAATGGGAGAAACTTGTGATACAGACACTGAGAAAAAGGACTTTTAAAGTGTTACTGGTCACAGTGTGGTGGTGATCAACTACGACAGAAGAGCCGGCATCACTGCAGCCGTGGATAACCGGTGTAATGAGACCAGAAACAGGATGATGTGTTGTTAAGACCATTACAAGAAGTCCATTATGTTCACTTCTTTTGTTTCCTTCTTTTTCTACCAAGGCAAAGTTGACCCTACAGCAAACAATGAAACCTCCTACTCAATGACAGATCGCTTTAGGCTGGAATAATTAGCCAGCAAAATTTTATTTTGTAGAAGGGAAAAAAGAGAGATCTGTGTACATAATTGTTACCACAAAAATAACAATAATTGAAACACACGAAACCGCCTGTGCTGTTTGTGCTTTCCTACGCATATAGACATTTTCACTATGACAACTGTTCTTATCTTCAATGATGCTTTCTGAGAATTGTTTTACTCTCGATTACAACAAACAGAGCGTTACTTAAATTCCTGAACTTTCTCTTTCGAGATGAACTTACTCTTGCTTTGAACAAAACTTTGACCAATATATAAATCTCTTAATAGTGAATTGTGAGAAGTATGGAAGCTTGTTTCCGCCACTGAATAAAAAAATTAAAAAAGGTAATTGCACAAAATAATCTCACAATTCTGACACTTTTTTTTTTCTCAGAATTGTGTGAAATAAACTCGCAATTCTAAGAAAAAGAAAAAAAAAGTCAGAATTGTGAGATTATATAATCACCCAGGCTAGGAAATGACATCATCAAGAACTCTCCAGTACTTGGTATTGTTTATTATACACAGTAATACTGTGGACACTGTGCACAGGTTAATTTTTTTTTTTTTTTGTGGTGTGTCACCTTCAGAATAGTTCAGTTGGCAGATCCTTCTGAAATGGGAAAGATGTTTGAGTGCCGACCGTCTGCACAGACACTGCTGCGACGAGGTTGGCTCTCCTGGCCATCTCTTCCAGCGGCATTGTGGGATATTGCGCCATGTAGAAAGCCAGGGCACCAATGAAGCTGTCTCCTGCTCCCTGTTGAGAGTATTTTTAGTTCAGTTTGTGCCATTAATGCCCATAATGCAGCTGAACAGAAGAACCATACTAAACATGACAGCAGGGGGTGCCGTCATACTTTTCAATGCGAGTGCGTGAGTCCAAAGGTTGTAACTTTGCACACAAATCTGGGGAACAAATGACTAAATAAATATTTAACCATCAATTGATCCTGACAGTATTTAATGATGATGATGACATGACTTTAATTCCCCGTTGAGTCATTTGTGTTTGCCGTTGTGCAAGGCATGGTGAGTAAGTGTGTAGATGCCGACTTGGGCACAGGTCACCGGGGTCAGTGTGAAACAACACGCATGCTTCAAGCTTTTCTTGACCGCTGTCATGCCTCAGAGTCTTGTGAAGCTCTTCTGTTATGAGACATGCAGCGTGACATTTGTGTTCTGCAACTTTTGTTTTCTCTCCCTCTTAGTAATTTCACTGTAATCAGTATTTTGGGGAGGAATCTGTCAACAACACGTCAAATCATATCTAACCTCAAACGCAAAAAAGTACAACATTTTGAGGCATTTATGCTAATTAAAAAAAACTTCATACTGTTCATATAATATGTGTTGGATTCAGTATATATCTATCCCTCAGCTACACTACCAGTCAAAAGTTTGGAATTATATATATATATATACACACACAGGTGAAACTCGAAAAATTTGAATATCGTGCAAAAGTTTGTGTATTTCAGTAATTCAAATTAAAAGGTGAAACTAATATATTTAGTATATATATATAACTATATACATATGCATGACTATACTTATCAGAGGGCTGACATTTCTGTTTTTAAAATCCTTTGTTTTATTGATTTCATGCAATCAAATTTTCTGAGATTTTGAATTTGGGGTTTTCATAAGCTGTAAGCCATAATCATCAGAATTAGAACTTTTGCACGATATTCTAATTTTTCGAGTTTCACCTGTGTATATATATATATATATATATATATATATATATATTATTCCAAACTTTTGACTGGTAGTGTAGCAGAGGGATAGATATATACTGAATCCAACAAACATATTATATGAACAGTATGATTTTTTTTTTACGTTTTTTTTAATAAGCATTAATGCCTCAAAATGTTGTACTTTTTTGAGTTTGAGGTTAAATATGATTTGACATATATATATATATATATATATATACAGTGCAATGCATAAGTGAATACACCCATGCTAAAGTTGACTAAAAAGAGGAATAAAAAATCATCTTTTGGAAATTGAACTTAATGCCTTAATTAAAAAAAATTAGGAAAAATCCAACCTTTAAGGACACCAATTTTCTTTGTGAATGAATAATGTATCGTAAATAAATAAATGTTCTTCCTTAAAATACAGGGTGCATAAGTGAGTACACCCCTATGTTAAATTCCCATAGAGGCAGGCAGATTTTTATTTTTAAGTATTTAAAAAAAAAAAATTTTTTAGGATACTATGCATCCTGATAAAGTTCCCTTGGCCTTTGGAATTAAAATAGCCTCACATCATCACATAGCCTTCACCATACCTAGAGATTGGCATGGGGTACTTTCCATAAGATCATCTCTCAATGCTAATCAAACTAGCTTTTAGGCTAACTGAAATAAAACCATGCCAATCTCTAGGTATGGTGAAGGCTATGTGATGATGTGGGGCTATTTTAATTCCAAAGGCCAAGGGAACTTTATCAGGATGCATAGTTTTCTAAAAAAAAAATAAAAAAAAATACTTAAAAATAAAAATCTGCCTGCCTCTATGGGAATTTAACATTTATTTTTTATTCCTCTTTTTAGTCAACTTTAGCATGGGTGTTTTCACTTATGCATTGCACTGTATATAATATATATATCGTTTTTATAAATGTTGAAAGAAGTCTCTTATGTCAAAGCTAAAAAGCCAAAGCTGCATTTGTTTAAACAAAAATACATTGAAAACAGTAATATTGTGAAATATTATAATTTAAAATAACAGTTTCCCCGTCAGCGTTTAAAAAGAGAAGTTGCCAGTTAGCGTCAAATTTTTTTTTAAACAAAATTTTCATGTCTCAGAATATTTAGATGTATGAATATCTGAACATGCAATATATCAAAAGAATTTTTTTTTTTTCATTTTGTTTTTTCATTTTATTCTTTTCTTAATGCATTCTTGAATGTGGGTAATGTATTCCTGTGATGGCTTCATTTTCAGCAAGCATTAGTCCAGTCTTAAGTGTCCAATTATCCATCAGAAATCACTATATGTTGACACTAATTTGCCTTGGTGAGCATAAGAGACTTCTTTCAAAAACATAAAACAAAATTAACATCCTAAACTTTTGATCACACACACACACACACACACACACACACACACACACACATTTTCCAAAGATCATTAATTTTCCGAGTTATCGTTACTGCACACTAAGACCCACTTTTCCATCTCCACTTTATTTAATTATATATATTTATAAATGTGATAAGGACATTGGCATGTTTCTCTGTGCCTGCGGGGGGTAGACCGGGATCTGGGGGGAGGGGTAATGGCGGGTGTTGAGTTTATGATGGGAAAGCACAGAGGAATGCAGTGATGTACTCAGATTTAACCGCAGATCTCCCTGTCACTGGTTCTCACAAGTCTACCAGATTACTCATCTCAACGGCTCTAAACCATCGATCGCTATTGCACACCTCTGACTGTCCCTTCAGTCTCCTCCATATCCACAGCTGTCTAAACTCCCCTACTGATTGATGACTGGATGAAGTGATCTGTGCAGACAAGAATTCATTTCAAAATGATCACAGTCCACCTTTGCACAGTTAGACCATCTGCAGTTAGACATATGGTGTGGTCATGAGAACATTTCTGGAAAAGATTCTCTTGAGATTTCGGTAATGTCTCCACGTCGTCCACCTTCCGTCTGCCTCTGTTGCTCTAATAAGATTCGTGCAGCAAGGAATGTGACACGCAGAAATAAAGACAATCGTTATTTTATTGCTGGAGGTTGCTATTGTTAGTCATATGGTGCATTCAAGTCCTCCTGAGAAGTTTGTATTTACAAGTTTTAAAGTCGTGTTTACAATGTTCAAGTCACTTTTGTCGGAGCAAGATGGCGGTGTACCTTCTCTTAATTAACTAACACAAAAATACAGCAAGGTTTTTAACTCTACTTCTAGAAAATAAAGAACAAAGATTGTGCATCAGATGTGTTAAAGCTACACTGTGTACTTTTTTAAGTTGATTCTTAGCAAAAAACACTTTGTTCTTTCAAAATGATATGTGCTCATTCATGTGTAATTACTTCTACCAACTAATCAAGTATTTTTGTAAGTGTAGAATCTGCCATTTAGGATACATACGAGAGTCGCTCGAATGGCGGCAGCCATGTTGTGCCTCCATCTTGAAAATACATGTGCCAAAGAGGGACATACCTGGAAATTCAAGCTTCGCCTTTTGCGTTTTTACACTCAGTAGCCTCGTTTCCATTAAAGATTCGCGCAAAACTTTTGCGATTTTTTTTCTAAATATCGATAAAAAACGATTGCGTAATGACGGCGTTTCCATTAACCGATGTTATGCGACTAAAACGTCATTTTTTCCTCTCGCGATAAGTCATTCCAAAAATCATGCAACGGACGTTGGTAAGTTTATATATATATATATATATCACAGCCACGTACCGCACTGGACATTATTATTATTAATTGAAGGAAACGTAGGCGTGTTATCCAAGCATTAATGGCAAGGAAAGACCCATACTGTGTCTGTGAGCGGCACATATGAGGTGTTTCTGGGTTTTTCTCCCTCATATCTGCTCCGAGGTCTTGATTGTGGCATTTCTTTGAGGTTTGGAATCCAGTATTTCTGTCAATCTTTTGTCTTTTATGAATTCAATAAAGAGCTCTGTCTCGTATTCCGCGCCTTCTAAGTCAGGTAAATGCGCAAAAACTGTTTCCATTGCAGTTTTGCGAAATATTTCTTTTTCGAATTGCCTGAAAAACCACCTCATGCGAGCGTAAAAACTTTTTTGCGATAGATGGGAGTTTTTGTGAAATTGACGTGTTTCCATTGACGCCTAGTGGCACCGTGACGAATGCGAGGGGGAGATTACTCGCGACTGCCGGCAGATTTGAAATAATACGGCCACCGTAGGAGTTAAAACGCCCTCGGAATGGGAGGGGCTAGAAAGTAATATTCAGTTGGTAGTCATATACAATTTCACTGCTAGATGGGAGAAAATCCTACACAGTGTAGCTTTAAGTATTTTATGAAGCCACTGTAAACTTTGTTTTATATTGTATTGGTATATTACAATGCTATTATATTTTGTGTTGCAATTAGCTTATGTTGTTGTAAAAAAAAAAAAAAGCTTGACAATGTCACTGCTAAATACCTATTAATATTGTGGTATTCTGCCACTGCCTCAACTCATAAACATCAGGGCTTAAAGGAAATCCTGAGCTTCCCACTCGTATTTATGACCATTTGGTGGTGCATTCAATGTGAAAATACGATATTTCCGTCATTTCTGATTGTCCTTATTGCAACTTGCGTAAAAAAAAAAAAAAAAAAAAAAACCTCAGCTTTCCTAAATTAATGTTAACCACAGACCTTTAGTCTGCCATTCTAAAAACCTGTAAGAAATTAGAGAACCCAGTGCGAATTAGACTTGGGTTGGCCTTCAAATTATCATAATGAATGAATCCATTGCCAAAAAAGATGGCATTTTATTGACAAAGAATTTTGCATTTTATTTTATTTCTCTCTAATTTGTGTCACCAACTGCTAATGAAAATGAAAACTTTCAGTCATTTCCAAATATCGTCGGTGTGAATACCCCGTATGTTAATAAAAAAAGTGGTGTGAAAAAAATAAAACTACATAGACACCATGATGTGTTTACCATGCTGAATTGGGCACAAAGAGTATATCTCCCAATTCTGCATTAAAATGATCATCCTTGACTTTTAAAAAGTCAGCTTTGGTCTTCACAGGCTGCATGGTTAGCCTTCAAAAGTGAGAATGACTTCTGACAACAGTTGACTGAAGCATGATGTATCTGTAGTGACACCAGTAGCTTCCAAACAGTCCCAGATAGAGCCGTCTGTCAGTCATATGACAAAACTATTAGATGTGGTCAGTCAAAGACCGAAGTCTATTTTACATTACGGTTCTCTGAAAACTTTGAAGATGCAGGACAAATCGCGTTCTCCAAAAAAGTAAAGTTTCTCCAGAACTTCTGTACCACAGCGTTATGTATGTCACGAAATAAACATGAAATGCATAGAAAACATGAAATAATTTGACTTCTGACGTATTTCCAAGTGAAAACATATTGAGAAAAAATGTAATCTTGATTTTATCCAATTGGATTTATTCAGTAGATGATGAAAAGAGGGTCCTATGGGAACCATGTGGTTAAAGGGGAGGGGTTTGAAAAAGAAGAGGAATTGGTGACTTCATCCGAAAAGTAAAGTAGTTTCAGTGAGGATAACAAAGACAAAAAATGTTCATTGAAATAATGTGCACAAATTAATTGTGGACAATTAAAGGATTAGTTCACTTTTAAAAAAAAATTTGCTGATAATTTACTCACCCCGATGCCATCCAAGATATCCATGTCTTTCTTTCTTCAGTCGAAAAGAAATTAAGGCTTTTGAGGAAAACATTCCAGGATTTTTCTCCATATAATGGACTTCAATGGAAGGTTCAAATGTCCGTCTCAATGCAGCTTCAAAGTCTCTACACGATCCCAGCCGAGAAATAAGGGTTTTATCTAGCTAAACGATCTGTCATTTTCAAAAAAAAATTTATAAATATATACTTTTTAACCACAAATGCCTGTCGTGAACCATCTCTGAGATGCACCACGTATTGCGTCATCACGTTGGAAAGGTCACGCGTCACGTCATCTATCTAAGTTATTTGTCTGTACTCCAGTTCAAAAAGGTAGGGAAGGGTGAAAAACTCCCTCTCATTTTCTCCTCCAAAATCATCCGAAATCTTTGTTTTAATTTATTTTATTTTATTTATTTTTCTTGACCTTTCCAACATGATGACATAATACGTGGCCCATCTCAGAGATGGTACAAGACGGGCATTTGTGGTTAAAAAGTATATATATATATATATATATATATATATATAATTGTATTTTTTTAAATGACCGATTGTTTTGCTAGATAAGACCCTTTATTTCTCGACTGGGATCGTGTTGAGACTTTGAAGCTGCATTGAGACTGACATTTGAACCTTCTTTGAACATTGGAATAGTTGGTTGCCATTGAAGTCCATTCTGTGTAGAAAAATCCTGAAATGTTTTCCTCAAAAACCTTAATTTCTTTTCGACTGAAGAAAGAAAGACATGGATAACTTGGATGACATCGGGGTGAGTAAATTATCAACAAAATTTTTTTTGGAAAATGAACTCATCCTTTAATACAGTAACATGTGTCAAGGAAATGAATAGGATTCATTTTGAATGCATGTTGAAGTCTGACAATGTGATACTGAACTAATATCTACAGTAATTTGGTGCTAGTTCAAGATTATGGCCATTGGAGTAAAAGCTTGGGAAAACATGATGGTCATCACAGTTGGAACAATATTTGTATCACAACACTTTACACCTGCAGTGTTGCGGTATAATAATTTAAAAGGCTATAAAAGCAATGAAAGGAGTGGATGACTCAAGATGGCATTCAATGCCAAAGATCATACTGAGAGAATGAACACAGATTCAAAACTTAAGGAGAGCCCAACAACATGTTGTTCTGTTGCTGTTGAAAAACCATAAGGATTTCCCAAATGTTGGTGTATCATAAAGTGTTGGATGGTACAGTACAAGCTTTAGAGTTTGTTGACGGTCAAATCTCGAATCTTTTTAGAAACCCACTTGTGGGTCTGAGTGGTCATCTTGTGTCACCAAAGCACATGTTGCTAGGACATGGTTCCTCTCAAAAAGAATGGCTGCTGTCCAAGCGGCTCAGTGTGGGTTCTTCTTTGTGGGTTTCATTTACAGTCTCTTGGTGTGACGACACCAATGTCGGTTGGAGGCATTCAGTGCTTTCCGGTAAATACTCACCACTGTCTCCTGTAAAGATCCCTGTGGTGGGTCCTCTATGTCTCTTTTCATGGAGGTGAAGTCTGGCTGATTGTGATTGTCTGAAACAACTACAAGCCTTTATTGTCTGGTTTTGGAATTGGGTTGACATCCAAATGTAAGAGCACAGGCCACCCACAGTCCATGCTGTAGGGTCTCTGTGAACACACACACACACACACGTTGGCTGCAGATAGGATCACTTTCTCATGAAAGGGTCGGTCAGTGTTGGATTTATGAAGGCTTGTGTAAGATATATGGAAGAAAGGGGATGATCTTAGAGCTGGTGTGTAGCCACACAGAGAGAAACTGCTTACTTGCCCTTCCAGTAGTGTTTAACCGTGCTTTTCATGTAGTGCCATACCACACGGCTTTTGATGTGATGTGAAGCTGTAAAACTGCCAAAAGATCCTTTTAACTTGAGACTGCTTAGTGTCCAAGAGAAAGGATTCCTTGATCAAGAGTACACAACGGCACGGTCCATTTGAGATGTGCGTAGTGTCCTCTTAAGGGTGACAGATGCGACGCACTCACTGATTTTCTTTCAGCGCTCAAAAAACCAACTCATCTGCTGAGTTAAGAGTCCAACCAACTCTCTTCGCAACCTCTGGGAACAACATAAAGATGTGAATTCTCAGTCGTTGTTGATGGGCGGTCTCTCATTGCTTTGGCATGTCCAATGCGCTAGCGTAACTCCTCCCCACCTCCACTTCAACCTTGTGGCATTCCCTCTTTTCCTCAGCGAAGGAGCTCATCGCAATGACACCAGTTGTTGTCCATGATGTTCACGTCCACGTGGTGCTTCTGTTCTTATTTCTGCGAACTTAATGACTGAAGAGAGGCTGCAGTAAGTGACAGAATCTGTGAGACATGCTTAAACGATTACACATCTGAGTCAATGCGACAGACCCAACAGTGAGGAGTGATTTAATCAACAATGGATAAATGTGACATTCTGTTATCAAGTGTTTCAAGTTTATCAGCGGGCAGCTGGCTTAAAATGTTACAAATATGTCTATGTCCTTGGAATCAAACTGAAATATTCCCATTTCTGTCCATAACCAATGGTTTCTAAGTAGTTCTGTATTAACTGCAGTGCAAACTAGGGCAGCGCGATATATCGAAATATCGCAAATGTGCATATCGCGTTACGATAACTGAATGAATTTAATAGTTCAAAAGTTTTAGGTCGACGCAGAGAGTAGACTGGACTCATGACCGTTAGATACATGTGACATGCTTAATGTTATTAGGCGCAATAAGCGAAGTACTCACGCATACAGAAAACCACCTCATGTAGCATGTAATCCCGATTCCAGTTCAGTTCCACAGTTTATATGGCCAAATACACACAAAATGATGTAAAAATGGCCGTCTTGGTGAGTATTCACGTAAACACAGTCAGTTACGTCTTAAGTGGAGTAAACAGTTGAGAAAAAAGGTGCGCGTGTATCAATATATTGGATCCGTGACAGCGTCCTAATAATCCTGCTTCTATCCGTGTGCTTAATGGTAATGTTAATCAAACAACAATAGACAAAGAGAAAATCACTCACTGCTCTACGTAGCTTTAATAAGAATCAGTATTTAGTTCATACAGTGAAGACTTACGCCCGTTTCACACATACTCCGTGTGCAGTGCGTGTGCGGTCCGTGTTGCGGTGCGTATGCGGTGCAGGAGCAGCACGCCCTATAGTGCTTTCACATATGCTGCGTTTGCAGTGCGTAACTGATCCGCGGCTGTAGCTACAACAAACACATATAGACCTACTCATTTTATTTCAAATCCATAAGCTATCAGCAACTTTTATTTAAAAAAGTTTTAGGATATTCTCTTTGTACACATCCTCCCTTGTCTGTCTTGGCGTCGCTCTATCTTTTTGAGCGTGTAGTACGTGCGCTCTCTCCGACGCACCTGTTCGTGATTTGATTGAAGGAGCTGACTAATAATAATAATAGAAGCGTCGACAGATTAAACAATTGTCTTTAGAATTGTATTTTTGTTTTCTTTGTTAGGCTAGTTGTTGTCCGTGCTTTTATATTTCGTTCACTGGATGGAATGTTCGTTATTATTGTGAGTCTTTGTGGCGTCTGTTGTGGGTGAGTAAATAAATAAATAATTGCATTGATTCCGCCGTTTACTTGTTCTTGTTTATAGTCTCTTCTCTCAGAGTTGATATTTTTTATGAGAGGTCGTAACACAACGTTCAATACATTACTTCTATATAGATTATATATTAAGTTGCTCACGCAGTGGTAAAATATTGAACCATGTACTTATATTAAAATTGCATACATTTTAAATTAAAACTTAATTTACAAAAACAGCAGATTCATACCTTTTCTATTTAAATCGTTATACAAAGTCTTGCACGTCACAACCAACTTGTTTTTCCACGAGTGTCGTTTTGTTGCCTTGTTGAAGTAAATTGTAGTTTTCCTTGCTTTACCTCGTCTTAAAATAAAAAGATGACTGAAAATGGTTTTATTTAATTAAATGCATTCATGGTAAGATTACTAACCTACATTTTATTTAATTAAATGCATTTATGGTAAAATTATTACATTTTCATGTCAATCTGTGTGCATTTTAAACACGAACCATGCGTTGTCACTTTAATTCAGCGTTGCAGCACAGCAAAAAATAGACTCGGTACGGAAACGATCTCTGCACTGCTGTATACGCACCGCAACTGGAACGGATGGACGGACTGCATTCGTGTGCAGTGTGAAAGCTCTAACCTGTTAACATGGGTACGGAAAAAAATACGCACCGCACACGCACTGCAAACGGAGTATGTGTGAAACGGGCGTTAGCAGTGTTTTATTTTTACATTTGATTATTTAATTTCTGCTGTTAAAGGATAATTCCGGTATTTAGCACTTTGAGTCTCTTTTCTGGTTTGTTTTGGATGAACTAGAGTGGTGGACACAGAAATTTTGACGATGGGTCCTGTCTCGACTTTTTGACTCGTTTAGAATCGCCTTTGACCGCTTCAGAGTGGCTGGCTACGGGCATGCACGAACATGTCCTTAAAACAACCCTTAACGTTCGTTTTCAAAACTGTGCAACTCACCGAGTGGTTAGTGGTGTTCGTTGATGATTAAAAACAAATATATCGGCGCAATCTATGATTTCAATCCGTGTTTTTTGCTATAGTGGAACTATTTTTTCAGATACCTCACAACCGCGTATAAACTTCCGCTCGATATTTGAGTCTGAAGTGCAGTAATATCAACCAGCAATGAGTCCTCCAACAGAAATCAATGGGATTTTACAAAATGCCAAATAAAACACGACAGAAACTGTATTTCGCTGCCGCTACTTGTTTTGGAACATCAACGAACACCACTAACCACTCGAACGTTTTGAAAACGAACGTTAAGGGTTGTTTTAAGGACATGTTCGTAGCCAGCCACTCTGAAGCGGTCAAAGGCGATTCTAAACGAGTTATAAAGTCGAGACAGGACCCATCGTCAAAATTTTTCCACCACTCTAGTTCATCCAAAACAAACCAGAAAAGAGACTCAAAGCGCTAAATACCGGAATTATCCTTTAAATAAACCTAATGTAGGCCTACCTGAAACCACAAACACCCTGATATTAAAATGACTTACTTTTGATGTAATGCTACAGTAAAACTGCTTTTTACTTTCAGAAATGGTAAGGATGCTTTCTTCTCGCAAAAAGAATGTATAACATGTATGTTGGTTATACCATTTTCTATATATTTAAATATAATTTACACACTTAAAGCATTATCGTATCACATTTTGAATTTCACATTATTTAACGAGTTATAGTTAAACTCTACATATGGTTAAGCAATATATATAGCAGCCCTAGTGCAAACTGAGCCACATAAACAAAAAGACAGTGTTTAATTCATGCAATACCAGAGCTGAGACCATTTCATGCCTATTCTCTGAATAACAGGGGTTGTTTAGTATGAAAGACTGGGATCTGGTGACACTGCAGAAAATCCTGGATCCAGTCCAAGGAGCACAGAGCTTCGTGACTCACACCACTACGCTCGGAGAGAAGCCCGGTAAACACTTTAACCTCCTATTGAATGTTCTTTAATGACTAAAGATAGACCTCACAAATAAACACAGTCGCCACATACTGTTAAGAAATGACTACAGTTCTCTTTTTGGTCTCAACCGGAAGTGATATTCCATCACTCTTAGAGCATAAGCCGATGGAAACATGCCTTGCTTCTGTCTAGCCGACCGTTGAGATAAAATCTGGCACTTGGCCCCATTCCCCTCCTCCTCCTGGTTTTTAACAAGTGGGGGAAAAACAGAGTTACTGGAAGAGGGATCAGGGCATCCAAAAGAGTTAAACAACTCAGGATTTATGGGTCATCAAAGTGCACGGGAACAGGCCGACCGCCACGTGGAGACCACAGCCAGGCGGACTCCCGCTGAGAGGATCTCTACTCAGCACTGAGTCACCCAGAGAGAGTGGGGCGGCCCTGGACAATACTGTGCTCATATATCTGAGTGTGTGGTTTTATGACAGGCATTTTCAGAAATATCGATATGTATCCATACTGAAATATCTGAAATGGTTCCAATTAGGCTTGCTATGATAGTTGGTGTTACCGGTGTTACACGGTGTTCAGTCGCAACGGCACCGCAAAAAAAAAAAAAAAAATTTAAAACGTAAAAAAAAATGTACGCAATTACGCAGTATCCGTTTTTTTCTGTCACCCGTTGACTAGCGTTGTATGATCACGCTCTTATTAATGTGAATGCTTTTAAACCATTCAAGCGCGACAAGACTAAAGAGACCGCGCTGTAGTCCTGCCTATTACACACACACACACACGACCCACAGAATAGACGCGCGTCAGTATCGAGTTCTCTTTCGGGCTTGAACAAACCATAACACACACAAATTATGCCAAAATGTCAGTTTTGTCGAGTGTCCTCATAAGAGCAGTCTTAAATGATTTAAATAAAGTCTTAAATGAATGTAGAGATTTGTGAGAAAATGGGACTTGTGTCAGATCGCGTCTCTGTCCGCAGTGGCTGGTCTTAAAGTGTCATTAATGTTAATCAAAGAACAAAGGTAAGAGAGTAAATTACTCACTCAGACCCGGCGCTAGGAGGATAATTATACCGGTAGCCTAATAATCATGAATGCACTCCGATATCTTTTAACACATCTCCGGCGAACGGCTTCTTCACGCAAAAGAAAAACTCTTCATGAAGCGCAGTGAAATTCAGCGACCTTTGTGGCGTTTCCTGATGGATCGAGGTTGTTCGTTAACTTCATTGAATTGGATGAATTGACGCTAATTATTAGGCTATTATTTTTTACATCGCTCCACCCCGATGAAACCGATATTAGGCTACCGGTCTTTTCGATTAACCAAAACCGGACCAAGTCGATTAACCGGTGGCAGAATATTATCACCATCACATCTCTAGTTCCAATACTCCTTTTCGGTAGTATTGATTGACAGTTGGACACACACCCGCCTCCACTCACTCACTCCGGTTGAATAGTGCTTGTAATGCGATCATTTGACTCATTCCCGCGAGCACCACTGATTTATTTATGTGGCGATCTGAGATCTCATAAAGCCGCCTCTCAAACATGGCTTATTGCGATTAAAGGGTGAAATACATACAAAATGATGTCAAAATGCCCGTCTTGTTGAGTATTCAGGTAAACAGTCAGTTTTGGAACATAATATTTGAGAGAAAACGCATGTTGTGTCAGTATATCAGTATATTGGATCCGTGCATAAGCTCTTAACCCTTTAGAACCGGCTGTGTCGTCGCCGACACATACCAGCAAGCTGTATTCATTTTACCGTAACTCTTCAAAACCATTCAAATTGCCCCTGACAGTAGACAAAATACGGCTTATTACGGTAATTTCATGCTTTCCATCAGCAAATGACAGCAGCTTTCTGGCAGAGCGGGAAGGAAGGATTTGAACAGAGATACGAAGCGCGGCAGGTTGGAGTGTTTTGGATTGCATAAAATAATAAAGGAAACTAACAAATACATGGCGAAAGAAGTGGTAGACAGCAGAAGAGGGGATTGGCGGATGGCCGTTATTCTTTCACGTATCTTAGCATGTGGTGTGTGCATGTGTATGTGTGCGTGCCTATGAATGCGTGCATTTGTATGTGTGCGTGTATGACAAAAAGTGTCCTAAATGAAAACTGTGCAACCCAATGTCACAAAAAAGACTTGTATATATGTATTATAGTTCATTTTTCAACTTTAAAGTGTAAGTTTCTTTCGTTCGTGATTTTTCTTTTTCTTTTCTAAATAAAAATCAGTCAATTTATTCTCGTAAAAAAAATAAAATAAAAAAAAAATCTCGTTTATTTTTCTCACATTTAAATTCTATTTACAAACTCACCACACACAGTAATGGTCAATAACTGTAATTTGTTGAAAGCTAATTTTATTCTGAAAAAGATGACACCTTGCACATGAAGATAGCACATTGTTTTAGAATTTTACAAGTCAAAAAATCTAAATATGTGAAAAACACCTATTTTAGCTTCAAGTTCTAAAGGGTTAAAGTGACAGCAGCCTAATATTCCTGCTGCTGTCTGTAACTTATGTTGTATTTAAAATTCACAACATTTATATAATAAGTGAGTACTGTACATCATGAATCCATGTTTTGTCTTATCCTGAATCACTATGGTACACCTATAATAAGTGTTTATATTGGGACTATTTTAGACTAGTTCGGGTCTTACCACTGCGGAGAAGCCCAGTTCCTGCGTGACTCGTCATATACATAAACAGAAAGAAGGAGATCCGGCTAAAATGTTCTTCCGCAAGACGCATGCAGTTCTGCTTATTAACCACTAGAGTGCCAAAAGTTACGGACTGCAGCTTTAATCAGAGAACAAAAGACAAAGAGAAAATCCCTCGCTGCTCTTGACCGAATAACTTTTGTAGCTTTACTTGTTAGCAGTAATCTGTATTTAATTTTTACAATGAAAACTATCCAGTGATATTTTACATTTGATTACTTTCATTTCTGTAGTATTTCTTTACCTGAATAATACTGTTGGACACACCTGAAAAACATAAAGCCACGTTTATTTAATTTGTGTCTTTATTTTTATTGTATTTGTTTGTGTATTTGTATTTGACTGTTTACTTTTTTTTGTAAATGAGAAGAGATGTTGTTGCATCTTTTTGTATTAAAGATTACAAGGGCATGGATAAATCACTGCAATATTTCATAAAAAAAAACAAGAACTGTCAATGTTGTTTTACTGGTGACTTCAAACGTTTTCATCATTGAGAATGGAAATCAGTCAAAACAATGTATATAAACAAATAATGATTTAATTTAATTTACTTAGGGCTAATAAATGATAGAGGAGGCAGTAAAGGATGAACGGGGAACATGATGTGATCCAAGCCATACTTTCATCTGCCTGTTTCGCACTAATCGCTATGCCACATCTCTGGCGTAATAATCTCTGTTTTATGAAAGAAAAAAAAAACTCTTTTAATGTGGGTTTGAAAATTTTAGATTTTCAAAAAAGATTACGTTTAACGAGTCAAAAAGTTTAACACGTCATGAAGAGAACAGATGTCGTTTCGAAGCTAACGTTTTTTGATTGAAGATTATACGAGGGCATATGAATTTTAACAAGATGTGCATGGATAAACCAGTTAGAATTAGCACTGCAACATTCTGTAAAAAAAACAAGAATCGTCAATTTTGATTTCCTAGTGACTTTTAGTATTATTATTTTTTGTGGAGTCACAGCATATTGTACGACATATTACAACCTGAACTTAACTTTTCTTAGTCAAATTATCTGAAATTTTAGGAAACTTATTGACACATACTCATGATGAGGGTCTGCAGGGCTCCTTCTTTGACATCATTTCCATTTGTTTTTGCACCACATGACTTTGATAAAAAAAAAATATATATATATATTTTTTTAAATCAAAGTCATGTGGTGCAAAAACAAATGGATATATACATATATATATATATATTTGTCTAAGTACTAAGCCTTAAGGCTTTTTATGATATTAGGACAGTTGATTGAAGAAGAGACAAGTCACAGCGACAAGTCTTTTCACCAGAAGTCATCTTTCTGTACAACTGTGCAGTGATTATCAGAAGAACCTTTGACTAAAAGAGATAACAATGAGTAAATGGATGCGGTCTATTAAGAATCCAGTGCTCATTCTGCTGGGAACTAAATGGATTATAAAAAAAACCATTTAGTTCTCAGAATTTCTCCAAATAAATCGTTTTTCTAAGAAATTCATGTGGTCTTGCAGTAGGTGTGGGATGAAGTTATGAAATTGCTTGTTAACCAAGTAAGATGTGGTTCAAAAATGAGAACTGAAATGCAAGACAGAATAATACAAATAAAGAACAGAGAAGAAGTGCAACCTGTTTTGAGGCATTTCTGGTCACTGACTAAACATACTAAACATATTTATTGCATCACACACTATGATGTATCCACTTTTCTTTCTGTCTTGACGCATTTCTAATAGATGACTTGTTGTTCTTCACAAGATTCCCTATTGGTGTTTAAAAAAATAAACAGGAAATCTGAGCTACTGTGACGCCAGATCTACCGAATCCAGGCGTAAAATGAGTATGTGTCTTTAGAGATTGCAATCAGAAGAGAAACCAGAAGAACCACATCCACAATTAACATGAGATTGATGTCAAACGTGTGAAAGTGTGAGGCAAACAAGTAGCCATATTCAGTTAGCATGTACGTACAACGCCAGACTGAACTCATGACAACAATCAGCAAAACAATCTGTTTTAGTAAGAAATGACGCGAAACATCAAGAAATACCCTATCATAACTCCGATCTCACTTCTTTCTCTTCTCGTGTCAAGATTAAAGCGCACACCACAGCAGAATCCAAAATATTTCAAGTGATGAAAAAATTGTGTTTACTACCCATTCACAACATACTACTTCAAATATGAATCATCCTAGTGGATCATGGGCATATTATGACTGATGACTCAATATCATTCACACAGATGACTAGTAGCATGGCAAACTTGTAGGGGTATAACAACATCTGGTTTTCTCAGACACTATCTCATACAGTTAAGCTTCACGTGGACCACCAACGACCATTCACAGACTATCTGATGTACAGTATATTACATAAAATAAAAAAAAAAGGAAAATTGATCTATCCGGTAGGATTGGTGCACGGGTTATCAATACAATTTCTGTTCTAAATATGTTTTTGTGGCATTTAAAGTGTAACTCTCGCCAAAATTGAACCTAGGCTCTTTTTGTTAATCTACTCGAGTCAAACGTTCGTGTAAAAGCATAATTAGTTCAGGAAATTGAAAAATCTTTTGGGATTAAAGTGCCACTGGATCCCAAATTGTGTATCCTTGGTTTAAACGATTGTGTGCCGGAAACAAAAACAAATGTCCATAATGTTGTATGCTGCTCGCCTTTCCATACTTCAAGTTTGGATTAAAGAACACTCTCCTACTTTAACTCTTTGGCGTGAAAAAAACTCTTGTCACTGTAACCATACGAAAGACTGCATAATGTACTGGATGGAACTCTGGATACTTTTGTAAATGACTGGTCTCCCCTTAAAGACTATTTTGGACGTGAATGGCAAGCAATAACATGTATTGATATGGATTGAAAACAAGAAGTGTTCATTTATTGGATCCCCTCCCCCCTGGTCTGCGGTCTGTATAAAACCTGTGTAGAGAATGTATGTATATGTGTATATATGTGTGATACCTGTGTATACATGAAGTACAAAATTGACACTGCTAACCAACTAAATGTAGACGTAGTAGACCTGTAATAACTATTTATTTGTTATTATTTGCTGTTATCAATTTTTTTTTTTTTTTTTTTTTTTGGTTTGTTTGGGTGTTTTTTTTGGTTTGTTTATGGTAAAAAAAAAAAAAAAGTGAAAAAAAACAGTAAAAAAAAAAAAAAAAAAAAAAAATTGAATGGAAACGCCACTTTTAAGATTGACCGTATTTTCGTTTTCGGTCAAATTGCGTTGTGAATGGGAGTGAATGGGGCACTTCTATGATAGCATCAAAAATCGCTATTTTTAAAACACTAAGGCGGCTCGACACAACATGAAACTGTGCTGGAAGTCTCACCAGGGGCTCTGCACATGAACTCCAGCAATGAGAACATTGTTTGTGTACACAGAGTTTACTAAAAAGAAAGGTTTTGTACGACTCACTTTATCAGTTAGTGTTTCCGGCCGCCGGCATTTTGTCAGTCAAAAAACCTTTATATTATGTCTTATAACTCAAATAATAATACTACTTATGTACTGAAGTGGTAGAAATCATAGACTATATACAGTACAATCCATTTTCAATTTCCATTCTATGACGTCAATGCAACCATTCGCTCTAGAATTTCCAATGAGATGCCATTCTTTTGCTCATCAGTCTATTACCGGTGTACAGCTGAACTGTGGTTGGTTTGTGAGTT
This sequence comes from Rutilus rutilus, assembly GCF_951802725.1. Taxonomy (NCBI): domain Eukaryota; kingdom Metazoa; phylum Chordata; class Actinopteri; order Cypriniformes; family Leuciscidae; genus Rutilus; species Rutilus rutilus. The sequence goes on from NC_140226.1 coordinate 32,026,198, forward strand.
AGATGGACTCTGCCTATTTAAGTAAGTGACGTGATCTAACATGAGAAGGCCAAGTATGGGAACCTATACTCTGAGTTTGTCCTCTGCATTTAACCCATCCAAGTTAGTGCACACACATTAGGAGCAGTGAGTAGCGAACACACACACACTGCAAACAGTGACACACACACACGGACCTTGCTTAAAGGAGTCATAACCTGCAATTTTCACTTTTCCACGAGAATCAATGTATGTTATGATCGACTAACGATTATACACTGGCCGGGAAGCCGATATTTAAAAGTGAAGCGTTTGTTTACCTCAGGGTAAATAAACCAGCGCGCGTGCACGCGCACACAAATACGAGATTTTGATTTCAGCTCCCTCTTGACGTCATGAGGTAGTAGGATATACCATATATGGACACCGCAGCAGGAAGCCCCCCCTTCCCCTCTCCCCCATATTCAGTTCAGTCGCGAAAGATGGAGAAACCGAGTGCACACCGGACTTGCGCCATGATGTCAGTTTGTAATGATGCTGAAGTTACCTGCGTGTCAACCCCCCTCCTTCCTTCAACCAATCAACGCGCCCCTCATTTGCATTATTAAAATGAGCGTCCACGACAGCCAAAACATCGCATTGATCTCGCGAGACAATAATGCCTTCAGAAATAAGGGTAAAAGTAGGTCTGTGTTAATTTTTTTTCCACTTTTCTTTTTTAGAAGGGCCTGAAAGACTATAATACAGCAGTAGGTATCCAATGTAATACTAGGTTATGACTCCTTTAAGTCATGGGTTCTGAGGGTGGAAGAGAGCAATATCTGCCGCCACTGAGAATCGAATCCGCAACCTTTGGGTTACAAGTCTGACTCTATAACCATTAGGCCACGACTGCCCAACTGGTTCTTGGCCAGTTGCAAAGTTCACATTTTCAATTTATTTGTATAGCGCTTTTCACAATACACGTCGTTTCAAAACAGCTTTACAGAAAATGCATGAAACCTGCAAAGTGAGCCAGATATCTATAGTCAAAAGGTTTCTTCTTTGTGTGATTAACTACAAAAAAAAAAAGGAGTAAAGTGTTTTCATAGGTTTGTTAGAGAACCTAGCCCAGGAAGAACCGCTAGTGTGTGGTGAGTCACAGACTTTGAGCGCCAGATATATGTGCTGCAGATAACTAACTCAATATGCCACATAATACATTTATTCTACTTCAACACACATCTGGAGCACTGTTCGAAAAAACAGAGAATTAAGTGTACAATGTTCAGATTTGACCTAAAACATGTTATAAACCTGCCAGACACACACTTTTGATGAAAAACAACAATTTTAGGGACTGAACAAAACTATACTGTCTATAGACTGGTTTCCATTACAGATTTGCGGAAAACATTTGCGATATTTTCCAAATGTTGATTGCGAAATGTTGGCATTTCCATTAACCGATGTTATGCAACTAAAACATAATTTTTCCTCTCACCAAAAATAATGGCGACGGATGTTGGCAGGTTCACGTAGGTTCATCGCAGCCACCGCACCAGCCATTATTTTTAATGGAAGGAGACGTAGGCGATGTTATCCAAGCATTAATGGCAAGGAAAGACCCTTATACTGGGGAGTGGCCACGAGGTGTTTCTCAGAGGTTTTCACAGAGGAACTCCTGTAATTATTTAGTCTTTTATGAGTTTATAAAAGTCTCGTCTTCTGTCCAAACATACCACACCATCTTTAAAGAATGATCATGTGACTTTTACGTACGCCAGGTGACCTGTAAATGTTTCCATTGCAGTTTTGCGAAATATTTATTTTTTGAATTGCCTGAAAAACCACCGAAAAACTTTTTTGCGATATAAGGGAGTTTTTGCGAGTGTTTCCATTGGGCCATATTTTCAAATTTCAATTTCAATTTGCGCAATTTGAAGGGTAATGGAAACGCAGCTACTATGTACGACCTAGCCAACATTTCATGGTGTGGCCGATGTAAGCAAGACATGAGTCCCAAACTGATTTATCTATGGGCTAAATGTTGGCCCAATCTGAATTAGCCCATGTGAATCTCATATAGATTCTGATTGGGTCTAATTCAGATGGTTGACATGGGAAACATACCTCGAGCCCAAAACGTGCCAACCAAGAAATGTCAACAGTCAACCGCAGTCTTACCGTGGTATCAGCAGCGGTGACGGCGGTGGTGGGAATGTGTTTAGGTGCCGTGTTTGTGGACTCACACACCACACAGCCCTGTGGCCCCAAGGTAACAATGACTGAACCACAACTTCTGTGCAGCAGCTCCAGGCCCACTCGACTGGCATCCTCCACTGAGGTGACGGACAGACCCGTCAACAGCTCGGCCTGAGAGGAACACCGCAAGACAAAGAGGAAACAGTCACATTTATGCACATAACGGTTATGCTAACAGCTAATATGCAACTTTGCTAACATGTTTGTATTCTAAACCACGGTTACAGTTGCCAGAAACATACTCTACGTTCGTGAACTCAAACACTTCTAGCTATCAGCATCTTTTTTAAGTTGTATACATTGACGTTAGTTAATTAGCATACCATGTTCTGCCTGAATACTCGATTCTGATTCGCTAGAAGGTCATAAAACCGTTTAATGCAGTTCAAAGTCAGTTTAATCACCGTTCCATATTAATGCGCTGTTTTCACTGATGCGCTCACACACACATACGTCACTCACACACAGCTGAGATCGCGCTGCGCACACAGAAACATTCAGGAATCAGGAGTAAAGAAAGTTATCAATATTGCCTGCAATTTTTTTTAAATAAAATAGCTTCGCTAATGAATCTCTGGCACTCTTGATAATTAATTCAAATTCATTCATATAGATGTAAATCTATATTTACATTTACATTCATATAGATGTAAATCACTTTATCTCTGTGTCTGATTTATAGTGGACCGGATGCTCGAACTAACGAGTCGTAACTGACGAAAATAACCATAATTTTTCCCCTTCTGGTGAAATATTGTGCTGCAAACATCAATAACAGCTTTAAGTTGTCTATGTTGGCAAATGACCATGGTATAAGTGCGCTAATCACTTAATCACTTGCGATAATAAGTTTAAAGTCAAAATAAAAACAGCATCTGAAACCCATTTTAGTGGTTATTAAGTAATCTGCTATATTTTATTTTGAAACTGGACATTCAACGAGGAAAAAAAGTGTATTGCAGGACTTTTATCCATCAGGAACTGTTTGTATCATGAAATGTAGGTGTTGCATAACTGCACAACTTGACTCAGTTCATCAAATCTAATAACGTTCATGACCTCTGAAGACACTCTTCAGCAGTCCGCTGAAGTCAAATGAAAAGAAAAGTGTCTTCAGAGGTCATGAACGTTATTAGATTTGATGAACTGAGTCAAGTTGTGCACAATGTGGGTTATGCATAACAAACTTCTGTATTCAGTAAAACAGGTCGCATTGCATATAATGATACGTGCTTCATTAAATGAAGAGCCGTTTTACTCAAGATACCTTTAAAGGACTGAGGAAAATTGAGCATAACCAATGTCCACAGCATATAAAAATAAAAATAACTCGCTAGGTTACCTTAAAAGTTCATAGATATCGCCATCAGTTTGTCCTGCCGTTAACACTTTCTCTGACGAGTGGATGCAATGAGCCCCTGTTTTCCTGTTTGTTCATGTGACGTGTGTGTGGGATAACGTCTATTAGACCAGGAATGACACCACAATCGCCATTTGAGTACTGAAGTGCTACAACCACAGTAACACAAGAGTGTGTGCATTACAACAGGACTGTGTGCTTAAATAATACATTGACTGGACAACCGGACAAACTTGTGTAGTTTCTGATTCATCACTTTTTCCCTCGGTTCCACAGACAAGGCTTAAGCTAGTCCCAGACTAAAATGCATGTTTGCATGTTTTAACTGAAAGCAACTCGCCCTGACAGATCTTAAAATATGTCAGTGCCATTGTTTTGTCTCAAGATGCACACCAGTTAACGCCATGTTTATAAAAGCTACTTAACTGTCTGTGAAACCCGGGCTATATTGTTTAACTCAATGTGATAAAGTGGGTGAAATCCAGACATCCCAATAGGAGTCTGTGTGATCAGGAGATTCGTGTGATGTGATGCAGATTTTGCTCGTTTGCACTTGAATTCGCTGCGCTGTCCATCAGCTGCTTGGTTTGAAAGTGACTTGTGTGTGTGTTTAGCTTTACACATTCCTGCACTATATACAGTACAAAAGACCTTTTCCCCCACAAAATTTAGTCAGCGACCTTTATGTCATTCAAGACTAGCAGAGTGTATGAATAAGTGCGTAAAGATCAAACTGTGTCTTCAAAGTGTCTTCAGCCTGGAAAAATTTAGTGTTTGCATTATCAGTTCTTTTAGGTTCTCTAGTGCAGGTGCGAAGAATAACCCCCCGCTCTGGCCCACCAAACGACTGAAAGATCAGGGCAACAAGTATCCCCGTTGTATTTGTGTACTTTAAGCTTTGCCATCAATCTTTCCAAGCTGGCTGCCAAAACAGAAAAGCGCACAGATTACTCATCAATGTGTGGTTATCTGCTTCTGTAAACTGCCGATGATTCATCCTTCACTCCCGCAACTGAAGTCGTCGGGTGAGAGCCAAGCATGTACGCGGATGCGTGCGCTGGGACGAAGGCTGGATCTAAGGGGCTGATTTGTACTGAGGGCTCTCACTTTTAAGTCCCACCTGTACATTTTTCCCCCTCCAACCTCCCAGCCACATCAAAGCTGCCCTGACGGAGAACTCTGGTTCAAACTCTCAGTCACGCTGGAGCTTTCGCCCCGGGCCGGACTGACACACCATCTGTGCATCTGCCTGCCTGGTCGTGGATGCTTTAACTTTACTGTTTCCCATCAATCCAAGCCCTTGTCTGTCATCTTGCCCTGCCACGATGTGAAAGAGGGCGGCCTCAAACATAACAGTTACTGTAAGACACCGCGGCCAACCCCGTAATTTCTTGCACTTGGCAGGTAGGTGACTATTTGAGCTTTAGTATCTTGTTTTTAGTATGCAGGTCATGACCAGGCAAGATAAGTGAGCTGTTGTTTTACTCTAGTAACCTGCTTCAACAAACCTGACAACCTGCAGGCAAAATAGGCTCTACGGGTTAATGCAGTCGAAATGCACTTTGTCATGTCAACTTTCTTTTTGGAATTTGTATTTTAAAGTTAATTTATGATGACTTTTTTAATTTCTAAAAATGCAGAATACGAACCCCGTTGGCGTTCTCGCAGGTTCGCGTTTTTGAAGTTTGCGCAGAAAGAACTTAAAGGGGTGGTATAATGCCCTTTTCATAAGATGTAAAATAAATCAATGATGTCGCCAGAGTGTGTATGTGAAGTTTTAGCTAAAAATACCCCACAGATATTTACTTTTTGAGGGTGAGCAAAAACGCACCGTTTTGTGTCTGTTCCTTTAAATGCAAATGAGCTGCTGCTCCCGGCACAGGGGGCGGGGCTACAACAGCTTGCACTCACACAGACACGCACTGAAAATTTCAAAAAACGTTTAGCCTTTTATGTTCAAACCGGAGTCAGACAATGATGGAGAGACTCAAGAAGAAGTGACAACATGTAGAAGCAACAGGACATTTCTGAATGGTTAGTTGATTAATTTATGTCGCTGATGTGTAGTTATCTTCTAGTCATTGATTAGCATATTCTGTCATGATAATCTATAAATCGTGTTCCCAGGGGCGGGGTTTATGTACATTTTAGGGTTAGTGATGTCACTAACCCGGGAGGAATGTCGTGTAGTCTCTACCAGCCGTTTGTTGTAGTCCTTAAAAAGCAATTTTTTTAATAGAAAATATCTCTCTTTGCTTTGAACTTTGAGCGTCGTAACTTTGCAGATGCTGTTTATGCTCAAACAGCAACTAAAGTTAGTAAAATGAAATCATAATCAACCATCCCTTTAAAGGGATAGTTCACTTTGAAATTAATTTTTGGTATGTTTTAGCTTACCTCAAAGGCATCCAAGATGTAGGTGTCTTTTTTTCCGGAGTAGTTTCAATTTTGATATTTTTAGGTCAAACCGTTCTTGTCTGTCAGTCATATAATGCAGGTCTATGGTCACTGTCTCAAAACAGCATGCACAAAGTCCAAATTAAACAATTCCCCATCGTCCAAATTAAACAATTCCCCATCGTAAGTACACATTGATGGCTTAAGACACGAAGCGAGCGGTTTGTGTGAGAAAACGAACAGTATTTATATAGTTTTTGTCCTCTTGTAAACACACACACCCAAATGATCAGAGGACGCGGGTGCTTCGGTCTGCGCAAGCGCCGGAAAGCGACGGAAAAGGTCAGAGGGCGCGGGCGCTTCGATCTGCGCAAGCGCCGGAAATTATCTCTCGCGCGTGTACGTCACTCATTGTTTACACAGAACAGAGATTGTAGGTAAGACGGCTAATCGAAATGGTTCTAATTTGCGCTTATCCGGGATGTTTAAACCGACGTAAAAGAAAACAATTTCGTATGCTCGCGCGAACTCATCCGGGAGTGGTGAGTTTTCACGAATTCCCAATTTATAATCCTTCCCTCTTGAAGTTATGGTTGATCGCTCTTCGGCTGGATATCAACACACCCATACACGTACTAAAGTTGAGGAGGGTCTGCAGCGATCATTTTTCCCCTGATGATTTTATAAACCAAGGAGAGGATCGCATAGTACTGACATCATCAGCTGTGCCTATGGTGTTTTCTCATCCAACGGAGGTATGTGAACAACGTCTTTGTATGTGTCCTTTGTATTTGTAAAGCTGGCATTACATGAAATGAGCAATAAAATGTATTTCTGCACCATATATTTGGTAAGAATGGTTTTACATGAGAGAGTTATAAGATATGTTATAAGAAGAGAAGATATGTGTAGCCTTAAACGTCGGTTTAAACATCCCGGATAAGCGCAAATTAGAACCATTTCGATTAGCCGTCTTACCTACAATCTCTGTTCTGTGTAAACAATGAGTGAGCGCCCTCTGACCTTTTCCGTCGCTTTCCGGCGCTTGCGCAGACCGAAGCACCCGCGTCCTCTGATCATTTGGGTGTGTGTGTTTACAAGAGGACAAAAACTATATAAATACTGTTCGTTTTCTCACACAAACCGCTCGTTTCGTGTCTTAAGCCATCAATGTGTACTTACGATGGGGAATTGTTTAATTTGGACGATGGGGAATTGTTTAATTTGGACTTTGTGCATGCTGTTTTGAGACAGTGACCATAGACCTGCATTATATGACTGACAGACAAGAACGGTTTGACCTAAAAATATCAAAATTGAAACTACTCCGGAAAAAAAGACACCTACATCTTGGATGCCTTTGAGGTAAGCTAAAACATACCAAAAATTAATTTCAAAGTGAACTATCCCTTTAAGAGTTTTCTGTTAAAACGGTGTCGTGTTAGCGGCCCCTAAGTTAATAACTAATACGACGGAAGTGAATCAATCAAAACTAACTTTAGCTGGACAATAACTTTATTCTAGAGCTGCTATAAAGCCAAAACAATCTCTATTACTTTAATTTCCTATTATCACTGTAAAGCCGCTCTGAAACAATCCACAATGTTAAAAGCGCTATATAAATGAAGATGACTTGACTTGACTACAGCGACACACTCAAATCTTCATAGCAATGTGGAGCTAACTGAAAAAAAAAAAAAAAAAGTCAATTTGTTTATGTGATATTTTTCGTTGTGTAAAATGATTGATAGTGTCTTTCACCTCAGACTCATTGCAGCAGAAAACATCAGATGCTTTGTAGAAATCAGAATGCAGGTCTGCAATAGCGGGGGCTGGATTAAAAATGGTCTTCACTGTAAGAAATATAGAAAATATTATTCACATATTGGGTCATATAGAGAAATGCAAAAACCACATGTAAAAATGCAAAGACCGAGGTAAAGAATGTGTATGATGTCAGATTATTGTTATGCGTTATAATAATCGGTGTGCACGCAGACACAGCTCAGTCACAGACACTGACACACCGCAGTTCACGTCAGACAGCAGTCAGTGTGAAACTCGCTCTTTGAGCTACTTGCATTCATCCGATTTGATATAAGCAAACTATTTTCATAACCACGTCAATACTTGGCCAACAGTTCCCTTTCTCTCTTTCTTTCTCTCAGTCCAAAACTCGAAATGTTCTGTAAAAGCCGACCACATAGGAAGTCACTGTAACCGAGGCACTATCTCCTTACTTCCTGTCGCTGAGGGGATTTCTCACTAGTGAGCTTAATAAACAACACAATTTAAGAGGTGGGAACATTAAATGCGTCATTAGAAGCATTACTGCTGAAAAATGTATCCCAAGTTTGAACATGGTCCTTACTATACAGAAAAAGACTGACTGTAAGAATGTATCTGAAGAAAGAATCGTGTATGTTGCTGCTTATGAATTTATGCTAATCTAATATGCACAAAGACATGTTGGAATCCTTAGAGCAGTTTCTACTTCTAAGCCTTAATATTAACACCAGTAATTGCAGCAGAAATATCAGAGGAAACATTTTAGCCAATAATTGGGGGCTTCAAATATTATTAGACAATGGAAGGCCTTTGTGCCAAACATTTTGAGAGCCGCTGCTTTAGTAGATCCAAAAAGTATTTGGACACTCAAGCCACACTTAAAAATGATTTTTTTTTTGTAATTACCTTTAACCGACTGGTGCCAAAGGACAATTTTAGTGATTTGTATTGACACTCCAGGGGGAATTACACACAATACATACAATTTTGCTTAAAAACATGATCAGTTTATCATGTTCCACTGTGAATTAACACATTTCCTTCCCCCATACAACATCTAAAATACATTTCACACCTAAAAGTTGATGTTTTTCTTAATTCCATATTTTGAATGATGCCCAGAAGCTGGTATTTTCTACACAACAAACAGTGTTTCAGACTGTCAAGCTCAAGACAAAAGGGAAACATGAAAGTACAATAAAAGTACTTCCAATGACTTATATTCAGGAATTCTGAGAAGCATTCAGAGAAACAGATTTGAAATTACAGTGTTATTGTGTTTCCTTGTTCCTTTCTGAAGCACTGGACGAATTTTCCTTTTCTGGGTGAACTGTCTCTTTAATCAAAGTGAGAGTGTTTTAGGAATCGGCGGTGAGCCTCTAGTTGAGCCTCTGTGAAGTGAATAACGTAATATGGAAGAGGAGGGAAATAATGAGGGAAAATAAACGGCAATACTAACGAGTAAATGAGATGAATGAATGAGTCATGCCAAACCTCACTTGCTCAGAGATGCTTTAAAAAGCTCCAAATGAAAAACAACAGAAACACAAGTTAAATGTGAGCTAAATTCACACTAGAGTGATCAAACATCCCTTTAGTGGCTGATCTAAAGTACGAAATTACATGTTAGCCACATATCAGCTTTGAAGTTAACCGAAATTAACTACACTTGAGGAGAGAATCAAAGCTAGATGGCCTTTATATTAATTTATTTAAAAATGTGGTTAGGAAAGCGGTCCTCGGATTCTTCTCCACTGAGCCTGTGGGGGAGGCATGTGCGTAATCCAAGCCTTGAGCTCCGGCTAAGTGCTATTTGCGCACGTCATTGTCTGATGAATTCATCCCAAGTGATAGGCGCATAATCTGGGCTAATGGCCTGTCTCTTAACACTTAATATGGGCCGCTAACGGGCTAAACAGCATGTATCTGGGGTGTTGTGAGGTGGTGAATGTGAATATCGGGGTGCGTTGGTGTGGTGGTGGTGGGGGGGGGGGTATCCATCTGTGTCATCCATCTGTGGAATAAGCTTGTTGCATCATTGTACATCTCCATGACAAGGATACACGGTGTCTCTGATCAGCAGGGACCTGAACATACAAGGTGCTAATGATATCTGAGACACAGCAGGTTGTGTTATTTTCCACAGGAGGGAAAAGTCGTGCTTTATTCTCACCAATCATTTGGTATAAGGAGCTAAAAATAGTTTTTAGAAAATGGGAGTGAAAAGGAAATAAACTACTGTTGTTAAATGATTGTGCTATTCTTCACGCAAACCATTTGGCGATTATACAAGTAGGACCCCAACAAGTGATTTTATGGAAGGACTGTAAGGGAAGGGGAAGACCTGAATTGTGATACTACAACAACTATAAACTTCATCATTGCTTCTTGTAATGTCGCAAAATGTAAACTATATTTTCAACCAGCTCTAATATGCTAAATGCGATTTATAAGGCATAAAAATTAGGGATGCACCGATATGAAAATTTGGAATGATACCGATAACCGGCAATTCTTTATATTTGAAAGCCGATAACCGATATATTGCCTGATAAATCTGAATCCAAATTTTTATATAATTTTTGAGAGCCTGAAAAACAAAAGTCTCACCATGTCCCAAGCACACAATTATAATGTTCTCGTTATAATTTTATGTAGCCGATATGACAGGCTTGACGTGAGGCATGAGTGAAATGAGGCATGAGTGAGACGTTGCACTTAACCGTAATTTCCTTTTCAAAGTGATTCCAATCATATTTCAAGCAATTCAAAAACATCATGGCGAACAGTGCGCATCTGAAGTGTCTCAGCTGAGGGAAATAATACATTATTTATCGGCTTTAATATATTGGCCACATTTTCTTATTGGGGCGATAATGAAAGCATCAAAAATGAACACCGATACCGATATGGTGGCCGATATATCGTGCATCCCTAATAAAAATATTAACATCTTATAAACATTACCATTTTTTTTTTGTAAATATCCTTTGAAACAATGTGCATTAAGAAATTTGACTTAACAGGAAGTGGGATGAGACGATCAAGTACATTGAGATATGAAGCAAAGATGCGTGTCTGACCGTGGTTCTCTTTGGCCATTCTCAAGGCCTGCAGTGATGCATCTGGGTTGATCTCAAGCTGGCAAACAAGCACCTTGGCATTTACTATGGCAGACTGTGCCCGCTGTAGCTCCTCTTGCCCCAGAAGCATATTAGCACCAGCCACAATCACTATGGCATTCTCCCCTGCCAATACAATATATTAAACATGACAATAAGATGCTTATAAAACCTTTAAGGAGACATTACTGTTAATTAGACTAAAATTTAATTACAAATCCACATTTACAAAGAATGCATTCATGTACAGAATTACAGGTCACATCATACAGTGACTCTAAAAAACTATTTAGACATACAAGTCACACCTTAAAAATATATGAATGCCATTGCATATCAAAATAAGTGTCTTTATTTAAAACAATGTGTTAGTTTTTTAAGTAATAAAACAATACATTTCATATACTGTTAAGACAAAATATGTCATATGGAACATGATGAACTAAAATGACCTTGGAACCTTTTTTTTCTGTCTGAACATGTTTTTATCGAATGGAATGACATTCATAAAAAGTTTTTTAAATGTGTTTTAAGTGTACAAATATGTTTTGGAGCCATGGATATAGGAGACACTTTACACACCCAGACATGTACGAAATTTTCTCGCTATTGCACCACGAACACACAGACACAAATAAAGAGCTGGCATAAGCGTTCGAAAAACCACACTGCAGAGTCAGGAGATATTATCAGTCTTTTCCTCATTTCAGCTTCCTTGTTAGCTTTCGAGATAATTGTTCAAATTTCACATCGTTGTGATATTCACACAGGAAGCTGGGACACTGAAAGTAGGTTGTTATGGTGATCATGACGCCAATCAGAGCTCTTCCTGGAGAGCTCACTGTGGTGCGAGTGGACTGCCACGAGGCTTAGCACTTATGCTGGATCATGACATTTACAATGCAGCAGGCCTTACATTCAGAGGCAGGCTGGTTATGTCACCTTTCTTTAAGTCCAAGCAGTGCTACATTAAACTGGGTCTAAAATTACCCTGTGTAGGCGAGGTGGACACAGATAGAGAGCTTCTCACTCATCTATGTCTCATTCAGAAGAGTACTTAGCTGTGTTTATGTTATTTTAGGGGCTTTTAAAACTCAGGGATGCAGCAAGGCTCGGTACTTGGACCAATTTAATTTTACCTGTGTCATTTACGATGATCGAGGCGGCTCCAGTCGCAGCATTTTCAGTCTGTTCCACATAGGCTGAGAGAGAGAGAGAGAGAGAGAGAGAGAGAGAGAGAGAGAGAGAGAGAGAGAGAGAGAGAGAGAGAGAGAGAGAGAGAGAGAGAGAGAGAGAGAAGTGGATAACCTAAATTGCTTACAGTATAAAAAAAAACTGAACTAAACAAATCAGAATGTCCATTTACAGTGTTTATAAATTATGACAATAGAGGCAGCACATATGCAGACTTACAAACTGTGTTGGGGAAGCTATTTTAAAATTGTAACTTGCCAAATTAAAAAATTAAAAATACAGTTGATCGATTCAGCACAAAACATAAGCTAAACTACAAGTTACTAAAAAAATGTAGATAACTATAAAAAGGGCCAATATATTTTAAATCATGTCATTATCGGATTGCAAATACAGGGCGTTTCAGGAACACAAATAAACTGCAAAAAAATCATGTTCATACTTTGTATTTTTTCTTGCTTTCAAGTAAAATGTCTAAACATCTTCAAAGCAAGATTAGTTTTTTGCTGTTTGTCACGGTTCATCATTGCACAAGTGATGAAATCAGATCTGTTTGTTCTGATAGCATAATCAATATCTGATTTATCTACATCGGCTGCTATAGTAATAATGATTTAGAGACGTCAGCATGATAAGAGTAGCTGGAAGTCAGAGGATGTAAA